>NW_025953932.1:0-653418 GCF_022497035.1 Daldinia vernicosa
CCCCACCCCCCCCCCCCCCCCCACCCCCCCCCCCCCCCCCCCCCCCCCCCCCCCCCCCCCCCCCCCCCCCACCACCCCACCCCCCCCCCCCCCCCCCCCCCCCCCCCCCCCCCCCCCCCCAGGTCCTTACCAAAGCAGGATGAGATGTCAATAATAGGTACCACTGCAGCTATGTCTTGAGTCGCCTCACCTAATAGCTCTTAAACGTGACCAACTTGCTTATAATGTATCAAGTATTAATGTCTCTTATATTGGCAATACTTATAGCTAAATAAAACCTTGGGGGGATACCAAGCATAAACTCAATCTTATGCTATGAATGGACATTGAATTGTCCTCATAAGGTAGGTAAGCAAAGCCTCGCGATAAGATGCAACCCTAAGGTACTCCCAAACCATGTTATCTGTCAGATCGTGACTGACTAAGCTCTTAGCCATGCTGGAAAGCAACGTGCGCCTAAGGGTATCAACACGACTCCTTACACTTAGTCCCATGCCACCATTATACGTCCATGTCATACACCTATATCTGTCCTCACCAAAAGGTTTCCCCGCCCAGGCTTTCTCTGCCCGACTCTTGTCTCGCCTTCTGAAGCTCGACGTTCACGTCCCAAGCATTGATAAAATCATCCAGGTTCTCCATCACGTCTGCAACGTGATCTATACCCTGGCTCTCCTTTCGCCATGGTGATTGCTCTACATCAGCCATATCCTCAACTATATCCTCAGCAACATTCTCAGGAACATCCTCGGTATAGTCCTTCTCCTTGTCTTCAACTAAATCTTCACGTGCATAGGCTGCGTATGCGTCTGCCTCCCGAAAGGCCTCGGCCATCGCGCCAACATGTGGGCTTGTAGGCTTTTGCTGCGAGGGGCTCGGGAGTAGCCGTGGCTGTAGTCGAAGTCGGACATTCCTATCATTGGCGCGTAGCTTCATAGCATCAAAATGTCCCTGGAATTGGTTATCGATATCATCGTCTCCAGTATTGACGAGTATCTGTGGTGGGGGTGATGCGGCTCTCACGGTGTTGAATACTGGCGGAGTGTCGACGTCATCTTCGTTTGGCAACGGAGCGAATGACACTCGCCGCTTCGACTTCTGGCCACTCCGTGAATTTGAATGTGTGGCGTTCAATAGAATCCCAACGGTACGGCTGGTAGATGCATATTGCTTAGAGTTTCGCCGCCGGCGCTTCGGCGATGGGGTATTGAATAAGGAGAATGGCTTGATCGATCTTTCGAGGTCGGGGGTACGTATGTGAAGTATAGACATTCGAGGAGGCGTAGTAGGAGGATCAGCTTGATGCTCTGAGAACCGACTGTCTGATTCACGAGCCACTGTGGGAGATTGAGGGGGTGGAAATAGTGAATCTTTATCAAAAGTTGCCGTTGTAGGCGAAATAGGTGGGCATTCAGAACGGGGCATCATGCTTATGTTTGTTGTAGGCGAGGGACTCTGACGTTCCCTAGATGTTGTTGTACCAAGGAATGTGTTTGTGGGTGTCGTCCCTCCAACCGTAGTAGAATACCAGTCTCGCTTATCTGATTTTTCCAAGATCTCCCTAGCCCAGGGACTCTGTTGTGATGGCCTAATCCCAGGTACCTCATGACCGTTTGTTTGGAAACCTTGCCACATGGTCTGGGACGGACAAAGAGAATGCGAGGGCTCATCTTCAATAGGCTCCAACTTAATGTGTTCTATTGTTAGATCCGCCCCTGAAGGAGAATCAGAGACCCTTTCTCGTGTAGAAGATTCCGGAGGATCTAATAGAGTGGCCTTGGTTGAGGTGTCATTCTGAGGAGCCTCTTCATTGTTGGCAACTACGATCTTCAGTTTATCTTCGCCAATGCCCCATTCTAATTGTGACAATGGTACTATGACTGGATCGGATTCGGTATCCGATTCTACTTCTCGTGTTATTCCTACTAAATTTCTTATTGGATCATATGCTTCGGCCTTTATATCTGCGTTGTTAGATACGTGGTTAGGTGTAAGCAAACTATTGGCCTCAATTGGCGAGGTCCGATTAAAATTCATTGGATCACCGATCAAGGTAGACCCCTCATCTACTAATAGTCCGAATTCGGTTGGATGTGTTTTGAACGCCGCAGAGCCTTCCAGGGTATTGGTGTTTCTCGTTGTTTCAATATCGAATACTATATGCGATACATGCGAGCTGTTGGTTACCACGTCTTGAATGTCGTTCTCCGTAGCCCTATTCTCCGTGTGAAGAGCGTTGGCCGTCTCCACCAAAATTGAAGTGCCAGCTATGTCGATTTGAGCTGGATAAGGGTTTTCATCAGATGCCTTTTCATTGTTAGAAGGCCCAGTTTCTATTACGGTTGCACAACCAATGGTCTCGTTGCACTTGTATGGTCCCTCGCCATCGCTGTTAGTTACCCGGTCTTCATTTAGTGCTGACGGTGCTGGCTGGCACCTATAGTCTTGAATGCCGTCATCTTTCCCTCGGCTACACATCGATTCTAGTAGATGCACGGATGCTTGAGCTATAGCTATTGATTCCGTGGCGACATACTGTTCTAACGCTGTTATCTGCCTTGGAAGGTACTGATTCTCGGGAATGGCGATAGCCGCTGCATCTTCGTCGCCCGGAGACTTAGGTATTCCAGTCTGAGTCAGCTTAGAATGGATGCTCATAGCCGAGACATTCGGTCCAGTTATGGGAGAAGCCTGCACCGGGAGCCGCGCTCGATAGTGAAAGCTTTCGTCTATATAACTCTCGAAGGCTGTATCCTCTTCTACTTCTTGGCCCACCTGAGCCTCTTGATTGATTGGACTTTCAAGGGACTCATTTGAATGGTTCGCTCTTTCGGGATCCAAAACTGGGTTGCAGTCCTTGGCATTTAGTTGGATGCCATTGGATAATTCATCTCGTGATGATATTATCTTACCCTGAGGAGGAACCTTAGCCTCTATTTCGTATTTAACTTCGCGGTGACTCGGGCTAATGGTAGACGATGGAGTAGCGAGGTCAAAGCTCTGGCTGACCTTAAGCTTTGGGAAACTCGACCTTTCACGATAGTGTGTATTTATGGGCACTGATGTACTTCGAACCGATGCTTGCGTCGGTAATAACGGCGTGGGAGTAGACCCTGTGTTTGTATTTTGTGGACTGCTCAGTCTTTTCCGCTTTGATATTTTCTTTAACCATTCTTTCCCAGCAGGTCGTTTCTTTCTAGATTCATCCTTTTCTTCATGCAGTACTTCGTCAGGTGCCCAGAAAGCATCTCTCTCTAAGACGGTACCTCTTGATATCTCCTTTGCCCAAGCCTGTATTCGACTATGCTTTTCTGTTTCCAACATATCGCTGGATAATTGTAGCCCGTGGTTACTTTCAGGACTAGGTAAATGGCAACGCGCAGAGCTGTCGGTGCCGGGTGTAATACTAAATTGCTGCCTTAATCGTCCAGAAACTTTGTGGACGTGTTCACCAAGCGATGGGATAGGTTTAGTCGGATATCGGGATGATTTGAGAACGGATTTCTTTGTCGTGGGTTGTTTTGGGAGCCAAGGATTCTTCCAGCCTGAGGCTTTGTCGAAGGGTCCATGTAGAGATGCGGATAGGACTCGCACTGGTTTACCGTGCAAATATCGCAGTGCCTGTGCCTCATATCTTAGCCTCTTTGCGATCTTTTCGTCATCGTCGAGTTCTTCGTCTGAGCCTAGGCAGATAATGTCGTCCGGATTCGACGGGGTTGGTGCGGCGCAATAAATCGGTTCGGTTCCGAGGCGAGCTCGCCTCCACGGTTCGACACCGGCGGTACCTTTATCCATCGTTTCACTACCGGGTACAATGGGTTGTTAATCCAACATCATGTTTCGAATTCTCAAGCAGAATTAGTAGAGCAATTCCAACTCAAACTCGGATGGGGGCTTGAGAATAGAAAGTAGGTGGGGCTTAGTTTTAGGCATGAGTTTTAAAAAGTTTGATAATTCGGGTTATTAGTCAAATGTACCTAACATAAGAATGTTACAACTCCCTTACGTGCCTTAGGTAACTTTATTAAGTACTTTTGTAGCTTCCCTAGGAGGGGGACCTGCATAGTGTAAGGGATTGCGAAAGACGCGACTGAGCGCGTTAATTGAAATTAGTGGATGTGGCTAGAGATGGTTAGATCGATTAGATAATTAGATGGGGCTGAATATGTACCTTATGGAGAGATGGGGCACCGTTGCTACAGAAACCGGTAAATCCAAGGCCAGTTGTCGTCGGGTGCTTTGACCAACAAACGGTAAAATCGGGTGAGGAATGAGAAGAGTGACGGTATGAACGGTATGTATACCGGTACACCGCCTGCAAACACGCCCGCCACTTATTACGTAGGTATGTTGTTATCTATCTCAAAAACCTAACCTTTGCGCCTTACGAACCTAATTTAGGTACGATAACGACCTAGGATTAAGGTATTCTTCTGATGAAATACCCTGGTAAATGTTGCGATAATTAGACTCAATTCCTCTCGACACATTTCTTATCGCAATCGTATTTTCAGACGCGCCTATTTCTACACACATCATTGTCAACACAACACATACACATACACCACTTATACAGCCACAAAACATACGTTAGGTTGATACACGACTATTATCAAAAAGCTTGAAAACATCTCCGGAACTTGATATAACTATTTCATGGACAATCGCCAGTGTTGCTGATCACTACTCGTCGCGTCTATACCCTGACCATATTCGCCCGCCATGGCCCAGGCCTGGCTCGACTCACTTTCCGAGGACTGGGTATCTCAGCCTAGGTCCGATACTTCGCAAGCGCAACTACCTAGTTTTTCGAGCTCTAGGGCCAACACGAGTCGCAGAAGTTTACACGAACCCGCTAGTCGCATACCGAGATTCAACCCTGGAAATGCTACAGGAAGGAAGTCGCAACAATCGGCGCACGACAGTAGCGCTTTTAATATATTGAGTGAACGAAGCATAAACGATATTAATAGCCGAGGAGCGCAATCTACCCCTCCAAAGCTTCCGCAAGCAGTCGGGGCCTCACAAGGGAGACGCTATCTTCGTCGGTCGACGTCCGCTTCTAGTGCTGCGTCTGTCGTTCACAATACCGTTCAACATAACAAGTCACAGAGTTCTTCCCCGTCTAAATCTAAGGACAATGTTCCCGAATGGAGAAGACGATTAGTTTATGGTGAATTAAATTATGGAGAGTCGAAGGACCTTTTTAGTTCCGCCGGGACAGGGTTGGAAAACATCTTTCGACCACCTGTGGCCCAGGAATCCACAGGGGACGAATCCGCCGGGAACGAAGAAGATACCGCCAATGAGTCGACCTTACCCTCGAGTCCTCCGCCCTATTCGAGACATCAGACTTGTGATGAACGAAGCTTCGAACAATTTGCTAACGAATCTCCGGTTCGGCAACCTCGTCCGCACCGCAAGCAGATAAAATTTCGAATGACGGAAGAGATGGTTGGTGAACAGAGCGGAGATGATGTAACACATGATGAACATCATGGCGGCCAGGGGGGTGAAAGCGAACGCAGAGAGCAATCTAACATCTCTTACAGTCTTAACGACGATTTTGATGCATCACGTAAGGTTAGCGGGCAAAGTGTTATTAGAAATGAGGATCTAAGCCCAATTCTATTATCACGCCACGACTCTGGAGACGGACAGGTGAACTTCGCTCCCGTGGAACTACCGGCAGAACAGCTACGTAAGCGCCTCGACAAACTCAGAAGAAACCAAATGTTATTAGACTTTGATCCTGATGGTCACTCAGAACAAGGACCGGCCCCTGCTGCAGACGATACTCAGAAGATTGATACGACTGACGATTTCATCAAAAAGGGAGGTTTTTTGAATGTTCAGCGAGGTGGACGCTCGGAAGACGGATCTTTTCGCCAACGCCCTCTCAGCCCGCCACTAAACCTCGATACATCGGATATGCTCCCAGAGTCGTCACTCCAGGCCAGCACACCGAAGCAGTTCCCAACTGTTAGAATAGATCGCGTTGCATCGGATGAACGGAAAAATTCACTCAGGTTTGCTCTTAGCCCTGTCTTACCTCCTGCGCCATATCCAAGTCCCGAGAAACGATCCCAACCGTCTTCGGGCCAGAGCGGTAGCCCCCTGAAGCTATTTGGTCCATATGATACCTTCACCAACCAGACTCTTCTTCGACGCATAAGCCAATTTGAGGACCAAATGATAGAGCCCATCTCACGCACAATGGCAGACGAGACTAATGCCCTGTCGATGCAAGAATCACCCTCAAGAATTAGCGGCAATAGGGGGTCTAGGACCGAGTCTGGCCCCAGAAGGGCTTCACAGGCTAACTTTGATTATACCGAAAATCTGGATGTTAGCACCTTTGGAGCTGGGGAGCTAGATGGTTACGAATTCACCGAGGACATCACTCAGAATTCGATTGATTACTCACAGTTGACAAATAAAGAGAATGTGGCACCTGCAGACGACTCATTCCCACCAAGTCAATTTTTGAAGTTTCAATTTCCCCAGGACTTGTCTTTAGGAGGAAGATCCCTCGCCGTACAGCGCCGGCGCCATAAACCACATAGCAGTTCCTTCTCCCCCCGACGCAGCATCACTATGTCTAGGATTGCCAATCTTTTGAAGCCACAGAGCTCTTCATATCCGCTTGGGCCCTTTGGTGGTGTCCACGCAACGCCGCAGAGGGACACTTCGGATGGAAAGAGGCCGCGGACTTCACCATCTAAAGATCCCACTCCAAAAAGGAGGAGAACACTTCACCGGTCGGACATTGCGTACGGGTTAGAAAACCAACACACAGGGGTAGGCTCTGTACAAACTTCACACAGAACCATGCAATCGATTATGGAGGGGAAAAGACAACGTTCTGGTCAAAGCGAACCACAGCAACCTGATAGTCCACCCCCTTTACCAATGTACCGGATGTTCCGACCGATGTCACCAACTCCTGGCCAACGACAGTCAACATCGCATGAGCGACAGCCACTTGCTAGCCTTACCTTCGACCCAGATCATCAAAATGATATACCAGACACATCGATCCAAGATTTTGCTGTTGATGGATCCGCAAGGACGTCTATGAAGACCCAAGATTTTTTCGATGCTGCAGAGGAGATCATGGCTATGATCCGAAGTAAGGCTCGCCCGAAGAACGATCTTAGTAGCGTGGAGGAATCTGAGGCTGAGATTACTGAACAGCATAACGTAACTGTTACGGCTGAGGATGAGAGTTCGGTGCAGGAATCCACGCAAGAGTCGTTTTTGCGACCCCCGAGTCGGGAAGGGCCTCCTCTAATGAGAGTGCCAAACCATCAAGAGGACCCAACGCTTGCAGATCGGCTGAAGCAATACGAGGAAGCCAGCGATTTGGGAGAAATCATAACGAATTCAATGCATTCGATGGGCCGAATCAGAGAAGCTATTAACGAAGCTAATAACCTTAGCGAGTCTATTAGACAAAGCTTCCTCTCTGAAAATGGATGGGATAGTCCTCCTGATGATCAAGATGGCATTAGCGACCTTCCCAACATCAGGATTTCGCGTAACCCGGATTTCCCCGAACCTAGTGAGAACACCATCGAGTTCCCTACGAATGGGACACGATCTTCTGGGGTTTCCACTGGGCGCTCCATCCATACTAGTTCCTCGCACGCATCGGATTCAAAGAGACTCATTGCACCAGATGTAGTCACACCCCTTATCGGTAACCAGGTGGGCAATATGGTATTTGATAAGGAAAGGAACGTATGGTATAAGGTCAAACAGCCACGTCCTAGTTCGGATGGTAGAAACATTCTTCCGTCCGAAGACAGCGAGGATCCTTTCGCTAGTATCCCGGATCTTTCAGTCGATACAATTAAGGAGACGGAGCATCTCGAATCAACTACAAACCAGAATCCAGATGGCAATGACCTATCCCTACAAGAAGAGTCTTCTATAATGCCTTCTCCTACTAAATCGTCTATAGTAATGCCAGACTCCTTCAATGACGAAAGTGTTTTGAGCCATACAAACGAGGTATTCACGGGAATGAAACAACCGTTAGCAGAAACAGCAGTCGAAGACGATAAGGAGATTGAACACGAGATAACAATACACGAAGACCGGATGCAAAGGTCAAGTTCGTCGCGACGAAGAAATCTGACAATTTCGTTTTCATCACCAATTGCTTCCATCATACAAGATGTCGCTCACCTTTCCGATGATGACAATGCGGCTCAAGAATTGGGCCTCTTAGACGATCTACCTGAATATGTGGCAATTAATTCACTTAGGCGTGGAGGTCGTTCCAAGGCACCTAAACCAGTCACGAGTTCGACTACCGGCTCCAGGTCACGAAGTCGTTCTGCAAGGAACTTGTCGGTTAAAGGGCAGGAATTTGTCCCACGGCCCGTGTCACGAATTGACGAACAGGACGAAGAAGCGAGCGGAGAGCGAGCAGAATCCGAAGAGCGTCAGATCAGTATTCGCGAAGATGATAGTAGTGTTTATCCAGAAAATCACCATCAGGGGAACACTAGTTTAAGCGTCGTAGTGACACCAGCTCCTGCAAAAACTTCGCAGGCTTCCGCGACGCCAATCATCGGGCAGTATGTCGGCACTTTCTCGCTAAGTCCTCTGTCCGATTTCACTATGCATCAGGCGGATCAGTCCTGCGGATTAGAAGTCAGCTACGTTGTAGGGGACCGCTATCTTGCCACCGGCGATGGCACCAAGAAGATCATGTCCAAGGCCATCCAAAACCTGGTCGAGAAGATCACGGAGGTCGAACCATTCGAGCCTGATTGGGAGTCCATGCACGAGTTGGATATCAATAACAAACAATTGAAGACACTTCACATGTTGGACGAGTTTTGCACCAATGTTGTCACCCTTAACGCATCGAACAACGCTATCGAGCACTTAGACGGCATGCCTGGAAGCGTTCGCAACTTGCGCATCACCCATAATCACCTTTCCGAGTTGACGGCATGGGGTCACTTGATGAACTTGCAGTATGTCGATGTGTCGAACAATCAGATCAGCAGTCTGCATGCTTTTAGAGATCTCGTCCATTTGCGAAACCTTCGCGCCGACAACAACCAGATCGCTGATCTGGATGGTATTAAGATGCATGATAGCTTACAAGTCCTCCGAGTTAGAGGCAACCTTCTCAGCGAAGTAAACCTAGATGGTACAAGGCTGCAGCGCTTAACCGAGCTCGACTTAGAGAACAACCAGATCAGCTCGATCCAGGGCATCGAACAGCTCACGAGTCTCGCTTCTATCAACTTACAACACAACAATCTGTCGTCCTTTGGCCCGAGCACGGATGTCTCAGTTCCCAATCTCAAATACGTAACCCTCTCTAATAACGAACTTACGGCTCTCGACCTGGCACCATTCTCTTCACTGCGTCTCCTACACGCAGACCGGAACCAACTGACCACTATTACGGGCTTCTCCCGATGTCGTCGTCTTGATAGCCTTTCTCTACGTGAGCAACAAGGCGATGTGCCTTTAGACGCATCGTCGCTAAATGCTGCCTACGAAATCCGCAAGCTCTTTCTCTCTGGCAACTTTCTCACGTCGTTCAACCCATCCGTAGACTTCCTCAACCTACAGTACCTCGAGCTAGCAAACTGCGGTCTCGAACGCCTGCCGCCGGACCTCGGACAGTTAATGCCAAACCTGCGGGTGCTCAACCTCAATATGAACGCGATCGAAGACCTCACGCCCCTACGTTTCATCCCACGGCTAAAGAAACTCCTCGTTACGGGGAACAGGCTCGTAGACCCCGCACAAGTCGCCGACGTGCTAGCTGGATTCCCACACCTATCGCGTCTGGACCTTCGGGACAATCCCGCGACACTCGGCTTCTACGCCCCGATCCAGAGCCTCGTGCCTACGGAAGGGGCCAAGGGCTTCGATCCGTTTACGCTACCGGATGCGGACACGACGAGAGACGAGAAATTTTCGAGCCGCTCGGATATGGGCACGCGGATGCGGCGAAGGCTGTACGAAATGGTCGTGCTAGATCGGTGTCGTCGGCTTAAGATGTTAGATGGCTTGCCGGTCGATGCGTCGGCTGCGGGGCTCAAAAAGAGGAAGAGCGATAAGGTGTGGGATGCCCTGGTACGTAGCGGTGTCGTACAGGACGATAGGGTTAAAGAGGAGTCTATGGCTGCCCTGCAGTAGGGCTGCGAGGACAGCTTTGGTTGATTCTGCTCTTGGCATATATCATAGTTATTGGATCAGAGCAAAAAGACGCGCTAGGAGTTTTCAGTTCTTTTTTTGCCGCGGGCAACTTTGTATTATTTCTCCATTTTACGCTAGGGTTCCTTCGACGGCTTTTTCTGTTTCTGGTTTTCACAGGCGGGCGCGCGGACTACTTAGGTAGGCATAGGGTAGGTAGCTAGCCCCTTTTTTCGGCCGGGTCATGTCGATGAGGCGGGTCGTCGTCTTTGAGAAATAATTTAGGCCGGGGATTGGAAAGGGGAAGAGCTGGGAAAAGGGGAACTATCAGCTGGCGTTTTGGAGATGAACATGTTTAGTTTTTATTTGGTTTTCTTTTTCTGTTTTTTTTTTCTGCTCGTCTTGGTGTGGTGTGTAGGATTAGAAAAGTCTACGCGGATGGCATCACATGGTTACGCTAGTAATGAGAGATGAAAGCTTAAGTTTTCCAGTTGTGGTTATGGTTATGGTTTCGGCGTTTGATGTGTTGCATGCTTAAGACTATGTTAGGCTCGAGCTTTGGTAACAAAGATAGTTGGCCCTGTGATGCTTACCGACCGAATGTCAGCGTCTTGTAAGTTAAGTCTTAAAGTTAAGGTCAATTCGTAATTCGCCTTACCTAAAATTATAGTCCTCTATTTACCTAGGTACGTATATTCATTATCACTCATTACCTAATTGCATAACCTTTTGTTCCCTGGCTCAAAGACAAGACAGTAACCTTCTCATAGCTACTGTCCATGATTGACGTTTATAGTGGCAAAGAGAAAAAAACGGCGAATGCATGCTACTTTCATTCTAGAACATATCAAATATCAACAGTGCTATGCGTTCGCCAAAAGAGCGAAGTGTTGAAGTAAAATAAGTAAACGCCGAAAGCGATGCTGGGTATATTGCCATGATGCCGAGAACGCGCTTCCTCCTAACAATCCCAGCGGATATCTCGCGATTGTCCAAGACTCCTTTGTCCCTCCCTTAACCTTCTCAATACCGACTCCTTGAGTATTCATTCATTCCCATTGATCCACGTCCATCACATAGCAATACTCGTTTGATTGCTGGTGTTGCTCGACGTTCTCTCGTGTCCATGTCCAAGACCTAACACGCGTTGTAAACCTTTTCTAAAAGCCTTGCCCGTTGCATGGCTAGCATCCTCTTTCTCTGGATACGATGTGCTTTCTGCTAGGTTGTTTTGGTCCCCGCCTACGCTCTGTCTTCTCCCTAGAAAACTAAAGCTCATCCTCTTAGCCGCGTTGCTTTTTGATGCGTTATTTCTGCCCCCCGCACCGCTGTCCTTCTTCCTACGAACTGCTACGACGGGTGGAGGGTCGGTACCTCGAGGGGGCCACTCGCCATCTCGTTTCCAACCGGCAACGCAGGAACGTACTACGTCTCCTAGGTTAATAGGACACGATGGTGTTGCAGATTGAACTACGATCTTATCGTAAATGGTAGGATACGCAGCCGCGGTGATAGAAGCACGCATAGGAGTGGTAGGAGGTAATAGAGGTTGGGGTATGGGAACCAGAGTCTCTACTGGATAAGTAGACGGGTCATCTTTAGTCCTCGTCTCTCTGAATTCTGTATCCGATGAGGACACCGCGGTGGTCTCGCCAGACGTACGCGTCGCACTAGGGCTGAGCGTTGTACCGGCGCCTACCGATTCCGTAGGCGACGAGGGCGATGGCGAAGTCGAGATATGCCACCAAGAAAGACGCTTTGCGGCAGGAGAGGTAACCACTAGGGAAGTTGCCCTTGGGCGGATTCGAGCCGCCTTTGCACCCGTCCAAGCGTCTCGTCGAGCATTGAAGCAAGCAAGCCCGTCGTTCCATTCCATTTCGGAACGCACTGCTCTCCTCCGCTTGGCGCTCTTAGCGAGGGCTGCTACCTTCACCGAAGTGCCAACCGCATCTGGAGTATCAAAGCGATATGCCGATGGTGATACAGGAATATCGTCGTCGTCGTCGTCATCGGGCATATCCGATAGCCACTCAGACCTAGGGCGAAAATGAGTGAGATCCTCAGAAACGGTACTATACACTGAAGCAGTGTCGTCTTCTGAATCGATGTCCTCTACGGCAATGTCTTCATCATGCCCCTCAGGTGCCGTTTCTGTTCCAGCATGCCCCGGATCTGGATTGGTAGCTGTAGGCGGCCATTCGAAGTGCCAATCATCTCGTATCTTAGCCGCGAGCACGCGCTTAATAGCTTCTTTTTGCTTGGCTTTATCTCGACTCACGAGATCAGGATCATAATCCAGAGCCGCAGGGGCAGGATGTGAATGATGCCGTAATCTCGAGAGGGGAGCTTTCGCCGACTTATACAAATCTGAGAATAACATCTTGGATGAGGATGCGGAGAGTCTTCTAACTGGGCCAGCCCCAGTTGATGATATAGCCTGGTCGATCTGAGCTTCCGCTTCCGCGTGTGTGGGGTGCGGGGAATCAGGGTGGGAATCTAGGTGATGACTGGTGGTGCCATGAAAGATTGGCACATTCGCTAAGAACCGCATCAGTCAACCATATCTCTTATGAAGTGACCGTGGCGCCGTGTGCACTGGCTTCTTAAGAGCTTGGCAGAAAATACATGTGAACTCGGGGTTGTGCGATGGCAAATGGATAAATGGATGGTGTTTAATAAATATACCTTAAGTCACTTTACTTGACACGGGGGCAGGACTAGGAAGGTGAATATGTAGAAGGGTACGTCCGATCATTGCCACCTCGAGAACTACCGACGGTCGTCCGAAGGAAGGCAAATCTCCATCTCCCGTAATATCATGCTAAACAGGATTAAGAGAGAGAGAGAGAAAGTATAGAATAGAAAATAGAAAAGTCAAATCGACTTACAATTGCATTCATTATTAGCATTAGAATTATTGATAGAACCCGACGGCTGACTGTCAGGATCAGGATCGGGGCCAAGACTAGGCCTAGTTAGGATATGGGCGTCGACTGACGGGGAGTCCGCCGGTGCTGACGGGTTTTCTTCTGAAACTTGCATCCTGAAGGAAGAATGGAAGAAGAAAAGAAAGAAAAAAAAAAGAAAAAAAGCCTCGTCTGATTACAGCTGATGAGAAGGTTTGATGGTAGTAGGTTCGGGGACTAAGCAGCCAACCCGTAATCTTAATGCATTAGGTTTATGCATCAGACGACCTGAACACAAACTCGCATGGGAAAAAGGTGATGCAAATTGGTGAAGGTGTCCTGGTTCGCTGTTGTTGTGTCAGCCGAGGATCGTGGTGTTGCCCGTGTCGTGTGACCGAATCTGCAAATATGCACACTTCGAATTTCCTGCTGAAGTGGGCCAACGATCAAAATCTCGCTATCCTTCCTGTTTTTTAACTCTTTTAGGGTTTCACTAAACAGTGATGGTATAATAATGCACCTCGTGTATGCCGGTAGTAGGCGATACGTAGTATTGAAGAAGTAAGGTTTTTTTATTTTAAATTTTTTTTCTGGTCAACTGCCTATTAATCAATAGGTACCATGCATTCCACGCATTATTACCGTAGCTAACGCGCTATCGAAGGCTAGCTGCAGGTTTTAAGACGCAGTTCGACCGGGGGGTTCCACGGTGAAGATTCGCTGAGGGAATCAGGGAAACAGGCAAGGTCGTTACATATGCCGACGGAATGTACGTAAGACCTAATCAGCTAACCACCTAACCAGCCACTTTGACGATTACCGCGAAACCTTAGGAAATAATACCTAGGTTAATACCTAGATAGCAAAGCCATAATAAAGTGATAATATGTAGGCGACATCGACGAAAGGTATCGTTATACAGATATATACTGTAAACATATTAGAATGAATTAGAATGACAGAATGACTCCATAAGGTTACATTATTGGGGGGACATCATGATGAGGTGGTTCTGCTGTCAAGCACTTGTCAGTCAGTCAGACCGTTAAGAATCAAAAGTCAAGAAGTATCACAGATCTTCAGCGGTTTCCTCCACCAGTTTCCTCCCACCAGTCCACTAACCTAAAAATAAAAGGCTCTCTGTCGATCACCGCCCGCGGCACCTGACCCTGTTAGTTCCCCGCATCCATTGGCTCGCTTACTTAGACGAAAAGGGCATGTAAACTTTAGTATCCACCCGCGAGTCTGGAGTGCAGGGAATAACGCCAAGATTGGCCTGTGCTTGCGTGGCCACTTCGGTTTAATCTATGGTTATTCAGGTACGACGGATACATACATACAATACATGACCGTTCGTATTGCACATATGTGGGGATCCCCGTTCAATGCTAAAGCTTGTCTCATCTCAATGCTGAATATTGATTTATGTTTTTTCTATTCCGTACATACAAAATAAATTTAAGACAGTCACCAAGAATAAATCATAAATCAACAAATTGAAAGCGAAGAGATTTTGATTCGAAAAACTAAAAATTATCTAGTAGATCCTACATACATGTGTCTTTTACGACGAACAGTGGCTCATTCTCGTAATACCCGAAGTAAGAATAGGTGGGATGAGGCTTAGTTGATGACCCGACGGGGTTGTTAGCTCATCAGATCTCCCGTACGAGCCAGGCTGCCGACGAGTTATGGAAGCATCAAGTTGATGGATATCCCGCGGGTCCATTGAGAGAGTTAAGAAGTAATCGAGATTTTCATAGGGACCTGTATCGCGCATTTCCCTAGGGGGAGGTGGTCCGAAGAAGTCAACGCGGCGCTCTCTAGGCACGCCATACTCACGGAATTCGTGCGCCGCTAGTGCTGCTTGTAGTCGGTCGAAAGATTCAAAAGCCTCAGATTCAACCATCTCTCTCACGACCCCATAATCTCCAGCGTCAGGCGGCAGTTGAACCTTAAGTCCGAATATGGTACCCTCTTTCTCTAGTTCGTCTAGAAGACTCTTTTTGTATGTCACGATTGCATGGCCTATGGCGCTCTGGGCAGCATCCAGGCCATTGTTATCCGAGTTTTCTCCTTTATACACCTCAAGACTAGAAAATATTGAGGGCAGTTCGCGGTAGGGATCACACGGAGCCGACCAAGTGCGAGGAACGATTTCAGGATGAAAGTGGGCATTTAGGAATTGAGGATCGTCAGTACACAGATTCTGCCTCGGTCCATGTGCAGAAGGAGGCTCGATGGGAGCTACCGTGGTGGATCCCGGAGAGTAGATTGACGATAGTGTAGATAGTGCAGGAGATGTCGGTACAAGAATGTCTAGAGAATCAGCTGTTGCTCCTGCTGCTGGCCGAGGGACCGCTGAGGGTTCAGGCTGGCTATCGCGCCGGTCCATTATCAGAAGTTGGCAATAATTACGCGGAATAATAAACAGGTGGTGATGGTAACGATGGGCTTCGGAGATGGGTAATTGTCAACAATAAAATTCGTTGGTGAAGCCTGTTGAAGGAAAACTAAAACGAAGCATAATGTAGAAGAATACGCAGCGTTAAATAGCAGAAGTTGGCAAGTGTAAGGGGCCATGTTCTTAGGGCAATGGGGATCAGAAACACTCATCCTGATACACGTAGACAAAGAGGGTTATCCGTATGTAGACATGACCTATGACAGGCAAGTCTTATAATTAAAAATATAAGGCAGCGATTAGTATGCATATCGTCACCGAAAGGCATGATTTCGTAAATCTAAACCATACAACAACCATGACATTTACAAATATTATAATATTAATCACGATAAACAATAGTTAACATTAGTTCTACGCGCGATATGATATCATCCATGACACTAGGTTAAGCTACTTGTTATGTTACAAGTTACACTAATCAGATATTATTCAAGATATGATCAGTCAACTACCTGATAACTACCTAAGGTAATCTCTAAGACATGTAAGAAACATTGCGGTTTCGAAACGAAATCTGACTTCTGTCAATAACACTTAGATAAAGAAACTACGTGTACGTATGTTAGTTTGATCTACCTAGGTTAGATTTCTTGCGTAGTATATTACCCCCTATTCCTTAGGTACATCATGCTAGACTCCATAAGGTCGCCATTCCCATAACAGAATATGGGTTTGCCAGGTTTGGATACCGCGGTTTAAACCGAGCCTGATATATAAAGAATAACCCCAAGATTTCAATAATAAGGAGAGAATACACTGTTATGAAACCCGAATTTGGCTAATGTGGGGTTCCATTTTTGGCGGCCATAACAGAGAGGGAACATCTCCCTTTAACCGGCGGTAATTTAGACTACCTATAACCTGTTTCGGGGTTCTACGAAATATCAGAGATTCTTTATTTAGAATTCATCTTCAACTTCAGCGTAGTTCAACACATTTAAAGCAATCGTCCGTATCAATTCGATTGCTATGAAGGGCGTCTCTACGACTATCGGCGTCTTTCTAGCGCTCGTTGACCAGAGCCGTGCGAATCTCGACATCATCACCCTCAATACCAAGGGTGATACGTGGATTCAGGAGGCCAGCGCTACACTAGTTCTGGGAGATGTACCTAACCCAATGGCAGGTGACGTTGCCTTGTGGAGTGCCATCATGATGGATAAGAGGGACTTCCTCCAGGGAGTCACTGAGAATGCGCTTAACAGGTATGTTGTAATCTAACAAAAAGCCTGGCGATGTTTTGAGGATATATAACTAATATCTTGCTGTAGTCCATATTGCCCTAACCTCGGTAGTAAATGGTGTAACTTCGCGTATACCCTCGTAGGTATGTAAAATGACAAGCTTACGAACTTAAGCACCTGAACTTCATTACTAACATGTTATCACACAAAGGCTCCCGGAACGCCAAGAACGGTGCACCAGTCAGCGCCGCACCCGGGTCTCGAATTAAGACGCATTGTATGTATAATTCAGAGTTTAACCCCTGCATGAATCGCAACTGACGTGCCTGACAGACAAGTTGAATCCTGATACGGATTTATGGGACCAGAATCTCTATGTAGACGATAAGTTATTGTCCAGCATCTCGACAAGTACGTCGCGATGGCTGAAATGGCCGCTTCTCGAGTTCCGGAGCTGATATTATTATTTTAATATTATTATTTTAATAGGCCAAGGACAGCATGGAGTAATATTCTACATCTCGATCGAATGTGCAGCAGGCACATGTTCCCCTGCCCCGGCACACGGTAAGCCCCTCGAGTTCCTAATACTCTCCTTAAAGATAGAGTGAGGGCCTAATGATATGCCTGTAGCCTGGGAAGATATTTCTATCACGCTTAGCAAGGCAGATCCAAGCTTTAAACATAGTGGTGCCTGGCAGTACAAAGCAATCGGCGGAGAAATGTCGAGTGCGGATAATGGAAAGACTTGGAACTTCACCACACTTCGTATCCCCGATATACCAATTACGGGTTAATGGAATGCTTACCCTCGTGGGCCAGAGTGAAGCTGGAGTTAGGCCCGAGATATCGACTGGTTCTGTCTTCATTCTTAACCTAAGTTTAACGGGTTGATACTGCCATAGTGGTAGGTATAAGAGACTGCAGAATCTTATATCCCATTGAGTATTTAGCAATGGTCTCTTTTCTCGCATTGCTCTACATGGCTTTGCTTTATGTTAAGCTTTCAATTTCGCCAAAGATTGTTAATAACCATATTAGTAATGACGGCAAAATTTTTAAATACTAAGATTTTAATAAAGATCGTGGTAACTTAAGGTAAATCCAATATCTAGTGAGCTATATTATACGAAATTCGGAATCGAACTTTAGATAATGACATGTTATAAACCAAACCTAATATTTAAGGATTCAGTATTATATAAAAGAGCAATTATGCCCTTAGATAGCTACTTACGTTAACGTAACATGGTAACCTCCCTAGACTACTTCATTATTCCATCGAGCGAAAGACGGTAAAGCTAGCAACTATGAAGAAGTCAGTAGCGATATTATTCTTAACCCTATATGCCCATCATGTAGTGGCATCGCCTATCGTGGAGATACGCCCGATAGCCCCTCGAGATATCGTTAAGCCTCTCCCTGAAAGAGCGACAGAAGACGACAAGAAATGGCAACCTGTTGCGGATTTTGATAAGGACAGTTGCTATAACACGGCAGCTATTAGTCCCGAAGGCCAGATCAACCCCGGGTTGGGTCATAATCATTCAGGGCCCTCGAGTATGTAGATAAATTCGTACGTATGCACAAGCGTTGTAATAATGGATGGGTAATGAACATCCAGAGATGTCTAATTACTAAGGTATCTTAAACCACAATGACCGCTAATCACATTATTTCTAGTGCGCCTTTATCTACGACTACTACTTCGGGAAGGACGTCGCGGTCCCCTATGCTATCGATGCCGGCGGTCACCGCAACGAGTGGGAGCACGTCATCGTCTTCGTCAAGGATGGAAAAGCAGAATACGTGGCAGTCGGGATTCACGGAGACTTCGACACGCGGAAGGCGGAGGATGTCAGATGGGAAAACGGAACTCACCCGAAGGTTGTGTATCACAAGCCAGGAGGGAGCACCCATGGGTGGCGCTTTGCCAGGAAAGATGATGATAACATCGAGAACGAGAAGGGAGTTTGGTTTAACCCCTAGTTTCCTATAACGGCTTCCCCAGCTTGGAACTTCGCGACAAGCTAATGAACCACGACTTCGACAGAGAGAGGTCCACGGCTAAGCCACGCATGGCTATTAGCGACCGCTATATTAAAACAATTTGAACTGGGCAAGGAACAACGTAATACCGGGCTTTGACTCCGGAGTTGACGATACCCAATCGCCTGTAATCCTATGATCTCGAGGGAATTGGAAGATCTATTATAATTATATTTCCCAGTATGTACTTGATAGAAAATGCGGAGTAAATGTGGTAAATTCCACGATGCATATATGTTGACTTTTGCACGGATAGTTTATGTAATGAGTCTGAGTCTAGGGCAGCGTTTCCAACAAAACATATAAAATAAAAAAATTGCCCTTTTTTTCTTGATCAAATTTAAATAAAAAATAAGAAAGCCTGTTTATTTGACGAAGTTTATACTTTTGTTTGACTTAGTCATCTAGCATAATAAGGCTGAAATCAGCCCCTGAAACCCCTGAAGCCCCTATTCATACTAGCTACCTCGGCAGCAAAGGCGCCTTTATAGCCTCTACCTATTAGTAGACCTAGCCTCAAAGGGTATTGGGATTGTGGGGTGCACTATATAGGTAGGTATGTATACATGAACAAAGCAAACCTCTTACAAATGCTCACCGCTAGGATACATACTAAAAGTAAGCCTGACAAGGGTCTAAATAGCCTCATATTTTTTAGTATCTACTCAAAAATTGAAAATCTATACTTTTGATTGGCCAAAACATCAAAATCTTATTTTTGTCTTTGTCTGTGCGGTAAAAATATTAAATAAATCAAAAAACCGTTTGATTTATTGGAAACGCTGGTCCGGGGCGCCTATGAGCCGAAGCTACCAAAGCGTGGCAAGTAAGCCACCATACGTTGTTTACAGTTAAAAAAAAAAAAAAAAAAAAGAAAAAACATTACCCAAGTTAAATTTACCCGTGCCATAGTCAAACAGAGTTAAAAGTCTAAAGTTAGGTATACTGTCCAACTTTAATGCACGGTGGCCCCATCTCACAATAGCCCCTATTTTACCAGCCCTACCACACCCCCTTTTTTGAGTTAAGTATAGAAGTAGCCTCCTTGACGAAGGCCGCCAAACTTAAAAAAATTGAAAAAATTTTTACCTAAAGTATAACTCGAAGTCCAAAAGCTAAACTATCGGCTTCGGTTCTCAACGTTTTCAATTACGAAGTTTCGCCAGTAAAATTTTCCAATTGCCACCGTTCATTGTGCTACAGGGCATTTTACAATATCTAGCCACAGTAGATGTATATAACTTGAGAAATAAGAGACTCGATCTAAGCGACTCTGTCGTACACTAAACCTCTAGGTTAGGTAGGCTTAACTACCTACCTGTCATGGGCAACCAGTACATCAGTATCCTTTCGTGCGTATTGAAATTTAGACGAGGAAGGCGGTTGGTCCTGGTATAATGAGGATACACTAGAGACTTTAGGTAGTTACCTACGCATTGTTAGGAGCGGCGATCTTCTCATAAAGATGGAACACTGGTGATGGGAGACTACGCACATCTCGATATCTACGAATTCGCTACTGCTTGATGACATGCAATCAAATAATAAACTACACCAACAAAATATCACCCAACTCAAATTTTCACTGGTGACCAATTTCCGATGAGTTCCAATTTCATGTTATATTCAAGATCTATAACTGACTACATAACTTTGGCGACCAACTCATGCGCACCAATACGCAGGAGACAGACATTTTCCCTCCCGTATTAGCCACCAAAAGCTTATAGTCAACATCGACGTACGCCTGTGTAGATACCTATGTACCCTTCCAACGGATAATCTAGCCTAAATTGCACGTACAGGTGATAAGTATTGAAACTCAAAACTCCCGGAAACCAAAGGGACAATCTGATGTTGTCTCCAAGAACAAATCAAAAACAAATAATGGGTGTCCTCGCTGATATGCCGATATAATGAAATGTAATCCATGACTCCTGAATTCAAAACCTCTTCTCTTCATCGCTGGCCTGAGCCTTTGTAGCCTATAGTTGTTCGTCCCGTGTCGCGAAAAAAGGGAAAGGGAAATGCCTCCTAATAGGCAAATTGGTAGACGTAGTCTACCATGGCCAACAGGTCCTCCTGCTCTTGGGCTTCCGCCAGAGCAGGGTCTTCCTCAGGTTCCTGAACAACAGGCTTCTGCTTTTTCTGTTGTTCAGGCTTCTTCCCTTTGTCCGCTTTGGGTGGAGTCGGGAGGGCCGGCTTCTTCGAGCCTGTGATGTTCTTGGCAGGCGTGCCCTCTGCTTCTTTTTCTCCTACTTTTTCCACGGCCTTGTAGAAAGACGGTGGGGGATTTTCAACAGCGCGTGTCTCCTATGGGACTGGTTAGCACTACGCAACCTTGAAGATAACATATTGCTACAGCTAGACTCGATAAAGCTTCCACGAGGGATCGGGAACGAGCTTACCTGGTTCATCCAGGCGTATTTCTTCCCGACCTTCGCTTTGCTCAGCGCCATGTTGATGGCCTGGTTCGTTTTCTTGTTGTCTAGGCCCGTGGTCAATTTAGTACGGGCACGTTTGCGGTCAGCGCGGTCTCCCTCTTCGGAAGGCAAGGCTCGCTTTCCAGGCATCGTGACGGTTTGGTTGTTGTAAGGTAGTGTAAGTGTAGAAAGGAGAAAAAATGATAGAATCTAAGTGGTTATGGATAGAAAGTGGCTGGTTGTAACTTAGTAGGTAGATAAAAAGTGTTGAGATGATTGATAAAGTTGATTGAACTTGAGAATCTTGTGTAGGGTTGGTTTTGGGAGAAGTGGACTGGTAAAAGTCGAGAAACGGGATTGAATGATGGGGTGTATGGTAGCTTAAGAATTGAAACGTCCAACGTTCAAATCAAGTATCCCAAGAGTTATTCAATAAACACATGCTTAGGTACGAACGGAGGGTCTGTGATTTAAGGTAGGCCAACTTGGTAAGTAGGTATGACGAGGGATGTGGAGGGTGACGATATCTGGTGCTGTTTGTGCTTCCGGTGAATAATGGGGGACAATTGACAGGAAATGAGTCAAGCATGAAGCATCAGCTTTATATATTGTTGGCAAGAGGTAATAAACTTTGAATGACCTGAGCCCCCACGAAGAGATAACTTTATTATCGATGCTCTTAGAAGGAACAGACCAGTTGGAATAGATGTACCCAAGTCACTACACGAAAGACGGCAGGTGTGGGCACTTTTAGGAGGACACGGACATGGAAACCATAGCAACTCACTCCGCAGCCGACATCGCCAAGAGGGCATATTCTCATACTAAATACCCTCATGCCCCTGGACCTAGTATGGAAGTATAATGCCTCTGTGCGTAGCAAGTACCTATACAAAGAAACAATACATTGTTCGAAACAGCCTTTATGGCGGTTAATAAGCGCTGCTGACGTGGGCCAATGCTGATGAGGTTGTATCAGGTTCAAGACTAGGTTGAAATTATCGTTCATACCTATGAACAAACAAGTATTATACTAAAAACGCTACATTGAACTATCATGTCGGCCAGTGGCGACCTTCCTCAATGTAAACAAATGCGAGTAGGGGCGTAGGCACGCGTTCAAGTAAAGCCTAGCGCTGTATACTTTGAATATTCCAGACTAAGCGCCTGATATTATCTGAAAGAACGCGTTCACCAACAAACAGGTGACATGAAGCCCTGCAATCTAATATCTTAGTTAATATTCTCCAATATTTGTAATTGATACATGTCAATCTATAACTAGAATAATTGTATCAAGTTAGGTAGGCACTTAGATTTAAGAATGGAGATAATCTACGTAGTCGTAATTATACGGGGAAAATGTGATATCTAGAACCCGAGACATAATACTGCCGACAAAGCACCGTTCTATTAAATTTCTGCTCTTGCTACTTCTTAAGCTTAAGCTCCAATCCCAATCCCAATCCAAATACAATAGCGTGCTACCCTAATTTCCCTAGCACTAAAGAAATATGACGAGTCCATAATACCTACAATACACTCATTAATGTAATTTAAAAGACTTATCGACGAAACATTTGTGACGTTCGTCGATTTGGAAGAAATAACTAGAAACCCGAGAATAGTCGTATCGGTCAGGGGTTATGAATCAAGATCGTGATCCTCTTCGTCCTACGAGACTTCCTCTACCATCTTCCCACGCCCAAGGCCACCTGGGACGAAAACTCTACCGGATGGCCCAGAAAGCATCTCATCAGGAACACCGACTCGGCTACCGTCTTTGCTGCTAATCCATCTGACAAACACCGGATTAGGTTTCCGAGATTCAGCATCAGGAGACAGCTCTCCAGCAAGTTGAGACTTGCGGTTAGTCTTGGGGGCCTGCTTTTTAAGCAGCTTATTTATAGTCTCCATCTGTGATTCGGGTGATTAGCTGACGTATTCTCATGGCCTTAATATACCTTTTCTTCCTTTTTATTTATTTTCTACTTTCTTAAAATTTTCTATAGAAAACATCACTAGCTTACCTTGACTTCCTCGTTCCGCTTCTCACTCAAATTACGACGTCGGCGAGCCATCTCGGCACGGCGCATAGAGAGTTCCTCAGCCGTGAAATGCTTCTTTGCTTGTACCTCTGCAATCGTATTAGTCTAGACCTTAGTGATGAACACGGGTTACTTGCCGTCGGATAGCTTCATCAATGAATCTCCATTTTCTTCAAAGCGAGCACGCTGTCGTTTAGTCATTCGTGTGAGGTCGGGGGTTTCGGCGCCGCCGTCACTATCATCGTCTTCGTCGTCCTCGGCGATATTAGTTGCCTCGATTTCTTCATCCTCTCCTTCGGCGTCTTCTTCGTCGCCCCCTCCGACTTTAACAGTATCCTGAATTTCGTCGGCGTCGCTTTCAAGTTCACTGAGTTCCTCATCGTCGTCGCTGTCCTTAGCTTGAGAGGCGGCAGCCTTCAAATTAGATTTAGTAGGGGCCTTTGACTTGCCGACAGGGGTGCTCTTAGCTTGAGGCTTTGAGACTTTGATTACAGGTGCTGGAGGGGGAATGGGATCCACATCCATGTCGTCGTCTTCGCCCTCGGCATCTTCTTCACCAAGGTCATCGTCATCTCCTTCGGCATCGATGTCCATAGTGTCGTCGACAACGATTTCACCTTCGGCGTCTTCATCCGCCATGTCGTCATCTTCTCCCTCGGCATCTTCATCGTCGTCATCGTCATCGTCGTCGTCATCCTCTTCAACTTGAACTTCGTCTTCAGCCTCGTCTTCGTCGTCTTCGCTAGATTCTACAACGTAGCTCTTCTTCTGAGAACGATTCCGCTTTCCATCCCCGGCTCTAGGAGTTGAAGGTTGCTGGCGGCTAGAAGTAGCCTGGCGAAGCTTGCTTGCTGGAAGCTTAACTGTAAAATGGATATGCTGGTTAGAATCTGAGGGTTCGGAAGGAGGACCGCGCAAGTCAGATGCCGCGGCACTCTTACCCTCAGATCGGCGAGAAGTCCTGGAGGACATTGTTCTGCCCGTACGACTATTGATATGGTTGTCGCTATCGACCATGTCAGTTATAGCCGTATTTGCCCTCTGGGCGGCTGCACGACGAGGGCGGGATGTCATTTTGGGGTAACTGAATGGAGTTGATAGGCTGGGATATGTTTAAGGATAGGCAAGGGAGGAGAGAAGTTATTTTAGATAAGAGTGAATGGGGAGGGGGATAAGTGAAGTTTTGTGATTGAATGACAAATGACGAAATTGGTGTTTGAAATGAAAGAAGAGGTATATGTAAGGTTCGACGTAATGTAGATAAGTCAAATAGGTTTTTGTATTTTTTGGGGGTGGCGCGCAAAGGCGCAAGGGGTCGTTTCTTCCTTTTTTAATTTTTATTTTCTCGAAGTTGAAATAAGCTTGGGGCGTCAGACACCGTGGCACGCTGTTGTCTGATGGTGGCCTTTGGTGCCTGTGGTGCCTGCGGTGCGCAAACAAGCCCGTGTCGGGTACGTGTAGAAAAAGCAGGTGGCCGCTTGGATGCTTGGATCGGAGGATATGTGATTGCGATTGGTTATTGGCCATTGGATAGAAGCTTCAACCAGTTGAATTTGTTCAACAAGATATTTGAGGCAACACACCAAGACCCTTTTTCCTTCCTTTCCATTTAGTCGATGCAGCATTTAGCATTTAGATCGATGCAGCCAACCCCGACAACAAAGATTTCTTTTTATACCTCGTACACGCCCTAGGGAAAATCAAGCATTGACCTGCGTTATGCATCGCATCGGCATCAAGATGCATCATTCCCGGCATTCCCATCATTCTTCCACCCCCCCTACCTCATACCTCCTTTTATCAATATTCTCCTATCATCACCCATTCGCTTGAATGTCCGTATGTCATTTTCCATCACACGGAGAATTCATGATATACTTTCTCCTTATACCTCCCTCCCCCTTTTTATTTCTGAAAGATATTGGTAGAGATATTGATGAGTTTGGGACAAGGAACTTGACGTGTGCTGACGAGAGAAAGAAGGGCTCATTATCAGGATTTGCACCCAGGACTTACATGATGAATTGAGAATCCCGAGGATCTTCGTATATCTCTAGCTGTGGCTGACAGGCTAGGCCAATGATAGGCGACTCTCTTCAATTGGATACCTTTTTCGATTTCCAGCTGAGCACCTCGTCAAAGCTTGGCGACGCTTTGGACGATTGGCTTGCGGTTCGGGACGTCTTCCGGGTTAAATCTTCCAAGTAACCGAGCTTTCAGGTGTGACAACCAGGGAGCGACACTCGACGGCAAAGAGAAGCGCTCACTTCAACTGAAATCGAATAGGAAATCGAATGGCCTTTTCTCTTGATCGTCGGTAGTGATGCAGGTGGGTACCAATGTTTTCAACCTGTGATAATGAGATGGAGGCACGTCTCGGAATATTCAATATATACGACCCGAGGAATCGTTGAAAGGTGGCGATATAAGATGGAGTAAGATAGGTGATCTTAATCAAGCGAAATCGAAATCTTGCCTGGGACTGAGATAATCCTCGCTATTAAATCTTCTAGCCCTTCTCCAACCGAGGGAAACGTATTGACGATGAAATGATTCGAGTTGAAGGGCGCGACTGAGGATTGTGTCACGTGTAGAACTCGCGCATGTAGATACATAAGATATGTACATAGACGTACTATGTAAGGTGAGGTCGGTGAAGGCCGAAAGTGATGAAAGAATGCTATTAAAAGTTGTACAAGTTATGAATTGTTAGATAATTCTGCCAAGTTCATTAGTGGTCCTATCCTTTCTTATCAACGTGTACATACATAAGTACTCCTTAGCTAAGAGCTCGGTTCCAATTTAGAGCCCGGAGAATGTACCGAGGTTGATTACGCCAGAGATAAGATTAGTACCTCGCGTTTCCATGTTTATTACTAACATTCAGTTACCGAACTGCTACCAAACCCAATCGTTTCCCGCTGGATCATTCAATTATATTGTTTTTACCTCGCAGTACTTTATTCTAATTCCTCATATAATTCACTAGGCAGAAGAGTCCGACAGGATTCTCTCGTTGCCAATATGGCCGATCCCAAGCTGTCAAAGATACCGGCCTGGCAACATGCACAGTATGAGAAGGAAAAAGATGCGCCGGAAAATAGCAACTCTCAGGATGTCGATGCCACAGAAGTTACCCTCGACCAAGCCCGAAAGTTTCTAAAGGACGAGACGGTTCAGAACTCGAGTATAGATAAGAAAAGGGAATTCCTTAAGGGCAAGGGACTTGACGACACGCAAATCCAACAATTGTTAGATGAAGTCGAGCAAGATACACAGGCTCCAAACCCGCCCACGACTAATGAACCCAACGACGAGGCAAACGGGAAACAGGCCGCTGAAGGAAATAGAGATACCGAGAAGATTGTCCAAGCAGCTTCATCCTCAACAAGCAACTTGGCACCAATCATAACCTACCCCGAGTTCCTAACTACTGCGCCTAAACCAGAACCTCTCATCACACCCTCTCGTCTCGCCAACATCCTCACCGTCTCCGGCAGCATATGGGCTCTACTCTACGGCACCGCACGCTTCGCCATCAACCCTATGATTGGCAACTTGAACGACGCGCGAACCGAGTACTACGCACACGTAAGCGAGAAGCTAGGGCAACTAGTGGAGAAGCTCGAGGAGACTGCCAGCGAAGTCCCGTATCGCAACGGCAAGCCGTTGAAGTCGAGGCCGGACGAAGGTTCGTACGCAGACGACGAGAGCACCTTCAGCGATCCCACCGAGCTCTTCCACCGGGACATCGGCACGCAGACCTCGCCGGTGATGCTGAACCAGGAGTTCGGGTCCAGCACGAACAGCCTAGCCGACAAGCCCATCGACCGCCAAGCCCGCCGCCTTACCGCCCTCCGCGCCTCCCTGCGCGAGATAAGCGACATGCACGTGCGCCACGCCGAGGGCGCCGCGGACCTGAATTCCCTCCTGCGCGAAGTCCGCGACGAGGTCGACAAGATAGGTCTTCCGCCCATGATGGACTTTTCCTCGTTCCACGGCGGCCTGGGCTACGGCCGCAGCACCGAGCCCGCGGACGAGGTGAAGAAGACCAAGGATGCCATCCGCAGCGTCAAGGGCATGTTCTTGAGCTCGAGAAGCTTCCCTACCACGACGACGCGATAGGAAAAGAGAGAGAGCCGACTTCTTAAATTGGCGCGATAGTCCGGCTGCGGAGAACTGCGCTCAGGCTGTATCTCCTAAGTTAAGCCCCTCGCGTCCGGACTCTTTGCCATAGGATACTAAAGCTCTAGAGGTTGGCGATGATGGGATACGTGTCCGTATTGTTGGTGCTTGTTGCCGTACTTCTGAGTGCAAAGTATCACAATAGAATCTTGCTCCTCGATGTCCGGGGCGTTCGAGTTCTGCCAATACATAGCACCCCACCAACGCTGGCAACTTACGGGGCTTGGAGGTAATTTATTCAACGCCGCTTAAGTGGCCTTTAATCAGAACGAGGGCTATGGGCCGCGTAGTACTAGAAGAAGGAAATACTACGTCTAGTTCAGCAAGGTTGGGTTGTGACCATGCCCTTGGCGGACTGCGATGGCAACCTAATTTATAATGAGAATGTGGACTCGAGTGTTATGATAGTGAATTTGCTCTGGGGATTGGTGTTAGATATCGTTAGGGTAATGGGCGCATGGAAATGGTTCTACTTTTTGGCCTGTATGTGGCATCGATAGGGAGCAGAGTGCCTTGAGTCTGTTAAAAATAAGTAATGAATTACCAATTTATACCCCCTGGGCTATTTCTATATCATGCTACGTATTAGTGAAAAAAGGGGCTACGCCTCACTTGCTAGTATTATTTCCCGTGGATTTGGCACGCATACACATTGGTCTCAATAGGAGAGAAGCGATTGTAGAAGTTAATAAGAATATTCGTTCTTGGTCGCTATTGCTGAACTAATATGCAATCAACCATCCAGTACTACCGTACAGTCATCCCTTTCCAGACCGTCGAGTCACCTCGCGTAACGCCGTAGATGCAATGTCCAACGGCTAATCTCTAATAAACCATGAGTCCATTCCAGGGACGCGCAACTCAGACTAAAGAAAAAGGAAGACAAAGAATAATTATGCTAGTGGCGTAAGCCGAGATACCGGATCTCTCTTTTCTCTTCTCTCCCTTTTTCCCTTGGCTCGTCTGATGAGTATGACAAATGAATGAATGAATGACGCTGATGCAATACCATGCTATGCTATGCCGTGTCGTACCAACGCCGATGCAAGAATAATGCCTCATCTATCCGTGCCGCGTCCAGGTACCCTAGAGATATCCGCGTAAGGAGATGTAGGATGTGTTGATATTAGTGAGAAAAGGTGTGTGTGTGTGTGTGTTTGGGTATATGTATGTATGTACGCTATAACAATAATCGCTGATGAATAATAAAAGACAATAACAAAGAAGGGGGCCTATGCTGACTACGCACAGCTACCCAAGTAGTGAAAGGGATTCAATAATGCTGATAGGACTGGATGCGAGTATTATAGGTATCAACTAATACCGATTAACCATGCTTCGGGTCTCGAAAGGGGTCCTCAGTCAGAGCTCGCCCACCGTTGTAGTTAGGCGGCATCGGATCGTGTTCCATGCGCTTCGTGTCGCCGTACTGGACGTAGCTGCTATGGCGGGTGTAAGGGGGAGCCTCCTCGGTCGTGACGGGCCCGCCGTGCACGGTTCCGCGACTGAAGGCATCATCCCGGCCAAATGGCGAGGTTTGATGATCGGGGTGAGCACTGGCGTCTCCAGCGCCGCTGAACTGCGGCATCTGCATCATAGGCGGATTACCTCCTGCCGGCTGGGAAGGATCAAAGTTTTCTATTCGCCTCCTGCGAGCATCTCCTTCGGCGTCGCTATGGCCGACGAGAGTGCGAATGACACCTATCAGGATGATGATCACGTATACTAGGAGTAGACCACCCGCAACCAACGCGTCCTGGATGATGTTGCTGCGCAGCCAATCTGTGACGTGGGTGACAGAAGCAGTGATCTCGTCAGTGGTGACGCTGCTAGGAGAGGCTAGGAAAGATGTAAGGTCCGAATCGCCAGAGATAGATTTAGCTGCGCCAACAGAGAAGACGTCGTTGGGGAACATGGGGAAGTTGATGTGAGCATGATCATGCACCCAAGTCAGACCCTTTTGGACTGATTCGACCTTCAGCCCGATTAGGCATCGGACCGTGTTCGCAGCAAGGTCCTTAAACATTGTATGGCCAAAGACTGTGGTGAGGCCCTTGTCAATCTCCGACATGAAGGTGTTAAGGGTATCGTTGACGGCAGCAGTACCGTTTGTCACCTTCCCAAGGATGTCGTCATTGATCTCAGTGCTAAAGGACGTAATAACACCATTTGCATCGTCTGCCCACTTCTGTGAGACGTTGTCCAGACTATACACTACCTGGTTGGCGAAGTCTCCGACTTGGTTCGATAGCTCCGGAATTTCCTTCTGGATTGTGTTCAAGAGGATCCACTGGCAGAAGCAGGAGAAAAAGCCGGCTAACGCGAGAGAAAGGACGAAGAGGGCCGGGAGGGACGTAGCATATGCGATACACCATCGTACCAAAATCCTTCGCTTCTCGCCGAACTTGGAGGCAATCCAGTAACCAACCCGAGCTGTGGTAGGGCGCGAGGACATGTATACGAGATCCATGTCATCATAAGCATCCGAGGCACTGATCTGAGCACGGCGCCATCGGCGTATCTCCATGTAGGCCATAGGGATACAAGCGGCAAGCGCAAGGATAATCAACACCACGATTGCTACAATCTTTGCGATATTAGCGATCTCGTACAATCCATCGAAGAAGTCGTTGATGGCCGTGTTGTCAGAACAGAAGGAAAGGGCCTCTTTCTCGGCTACAGGAAATACACTGTCATTAAACTCCCAATTACCGTAGGCTTTGGTGAGCTGCTCTCGGATAAGATTGAACGGGAATGATACGGCCATAGAGGTGAGGTTCTTGACATCATCAAAATCCGGGAGCTCTTGGTTGAGGGCATCTAGATCTGACACGAAACCGGTGGTATTGATATTGACGTTTGAGAGCTTGGCAGCAACTGCTCTGATATCACCGGCAACCTCTGGCTTGGGTGGAAGGTCGATGCGTTTGAAGATAGCGCCAGTGATCTCTGGTGGAGGTGGAATATCAGTACGCTTGTTGAAGATATCGCCGATACCACTAATAGCAGTCTCTATGGCACCTCCAACCGCCGCTGTTGCAGTGTTAATAGCACCTCCAACAGCGCTCGTGGCTTGTTCGCCTGCATTGAGCGCACCATTTACGATCGAGTACATGGCATCCACGGGCTTCTGGAGGTCGTCGGCCGTTCCGTTGATCGCCTTGGCAATTCCATCGATAGCGTCATTCATAGCCTCGGTGGTCTCAGTAATAGCAAGCGCGGATGCATTCAGTCCTCCATGAACCACCATGGTAATTAAGCAGACGTACATGTCTGTCATCATACCGATAACGAAGAGGATCAGCTGCTCAATACCGGTAAGGATCATGTCGAGGATAGTCATCAAGGCGTGTACGGACTCGGTGATACCAGATGCAGTGAGGCGGTTGACTCCAACGGACAAGTAATGAGGCATCGAAGCCATAGCACTACCGACGTCCTCGACCTTCGTACATGCCGATAGGGCCTTCGCCTTAGCATCGTCGAGGTTTGTATTCAGAGAGCCTATAGTTAATAGGAAGTTGACCAGGACCAGGAGTAGTAGGACAGTCCATCGGTTGAACCAGATCTGAGAGAGTCGCGAGCCGAGTCCTAGGTAGGGAGTAGCACCTTTGGCCGAGCTCTGGGATAGCAGCTCGCGAACCTTCATATTCCGTACATCCTTGGTTTCGTATGCATCGTGGGTCAGTGAGGGAGGTACTTGAGGGAAGCCCTCCTGTTCGCGAAATATGGCCATGGATTCGAGTTTCTTGAGTTTATCCAAGCGCTTGAGATGTTTTTACTGTCGTAAATAGGGATAACAAAAATGTCGAAGAAGGGAAAAATGAGAGAAACGAAAGCAGGATTGAATTTCCTGATGGGTTGGTTCGTCTTCCCAGAAGCCGTACCAGATGTGCTTGTCGGGAGACTTTTGTGCGATGTAGTATTGGTAAGATGGAACAAAAGGGGATTTGCCGTCAAAGAAATTATAAATAACTAAAAAGAAGTGCAGCGGGAGAATAACAGAAAGGAAAAGGAAATATCGTGATTCATTCAACGATGTATTGTGATCCGTAACTGCATTAACGTCAGAAGGTGACAGAGAATTGAAAAAAGAAATTGGTTGTAATTGACAAGTAAAAAGTGATTGTAGTCGGACAACGAATAATGAATGTAATGGAGGGGGGGAACTGTTGAATGATAAAGAAGTCGTGTAATGTCAAACCGAACTCAACCCACTTTGCCGGCCACGACGACGACACGACCACCTGACGACCAGTCAAGGGCAACTCAAGGGCCGAATGATCAAGACGGGTCTTGTTTCAGAATAAAATGTATAGATGTCTTTGTTTCGCTTATCCGCCACGTTTAATTAGAATGTTCTTTGCCAGTTCGGTTTGTTCGTGAAGGTTACGCGCGGTGTAGAAAGGTGGTTAAGCGCCAGCGATCATTCTCAGCCAGTCGATTTCCTTGTCCGCGCGCCCTCACTAGCCGATTTCCTTGGCTCATCTACCTGACCAGGATGCCCATTTCAAGGTCAAATTCGAATCAGATGCCATTAATAATTGGGTTTACTACCTGTTGAGGCACCAGTTATGCCTCTTTCTACCACACCGAGGTCCGAATGTACGTTGGTACCAAGTGAATATGTATTGTACCTGATGCAGACATACTCGATTATCTGACAAGGGTCTACTAAATTCGAGTAGATGTATAAGGTCCATCTGTTCTTCCATATTCCAGGCATTGCGAAGTGAGCACTTGGGCCGACTAATATCCCATTCACTGTCACAATATTGCCGTGACGATGTATGGTGAGCTACGTAATCCGAAGTTGAGGGTTAGGTTTGAATTGCTAGGTAGGTAGCTACCTTGGGTAGGTTAGGTGACATTAGACAGAGCAGATTGCATATAACAAATTAAGCTCCCGCTGCAGAGTCGTAATAAGACATACGCCGCTTGTATGCAGGAAGGGTTCCTGCCGACAACTTGCGTCATAAGGCGTACGAAACGGCCGATACAGCAAATGTGCGTCATCTGGGTAGAGGACGTAGGTTCCAAGAGATACATGTATTCAAGAGTCATAATACGTACCTAATTTAAGACAGCTTGCTTGATTTACTCGGAGACAATGACTGGATCTCCTTATGGAGTTGTTAAAGAAAAGAATCGGAGAAAACTGGAGTGGACAACTTTATCAGGTACAGATCTGATGAGGAAGATATTTTGGCCAATCAAGTTCATATGTCATATGGCTGCCCCACGTTCTTGGTTCTTGGCCTTAGGTGGGCAGGTGGGGAAGCTTTATTCTTTATTGCGCCTTCAGTCCACTGGAAAGGAAAGTGAATAGATAGACCAACAAAGCTACACGCGGTATACGACGATCGGAACATATTCCTTTATGGAAAGTCCGGTGATAATATAAACAGTGTCATATTATTACAAATACTGGTCTCTTTGTTCTATCCTCGAGTTATAGAAATTGGCAGTACCCAGCTTGCCGCCTCCCGCCATAGGCTAAAACGCAATCTCAGATCAGCGGCAGCGGTGTAAGACGATTGGTGGAAAAGTCGCGGGCGGCTGTATCGGACGGAGCTAGCCGAGCCCCTTGACTGGTCTAAAAACCATACACTGCATAGGTACACTACGTTTAGAGCCTCAGACAAACAAGACTTGTGCCACTCACGTACGGCGGGGAGAAAAATGGTAACCCAAGTCTCTGGCTACAGATTGGGAATACCGACTGGGTATGGGTATGCGCGTATACCACGCATCTTCTGCATCTTGACCCCGTAGCTGATCCCCGTAATACCAAACAAGATTCTGAGATAGACGGTGGGCCGGTATTAAGCGCCGGACACCATCAGCCAATAAAGCAGTCGGCGCTAATAACACCCCAGACGCCTCGGATAACCTACACTCCTGTAGAACATATCTTAAATAGACCTCAACCACGCCCACATCAGCGGGTCTTCTTTTCTGGAGATCTCCTACCAGCATCTGACAGCAGTTCATACGAATCCACTACGTAAATGTGGTCGGTTCGTATGGCTGCTGGCCGAGAAATATGAAAACGTGCTCGCTTGAATTGTTCCTATGTAATGAATCGCGACCCTATCGTCAAACCAGCGATGTCCACACATACGTAAACCAATTACACGCTACACACATGATATCACGCGGCCACGCATTCTTCCCAGTTCCTCTTTTTCACCACAGCATTCTTCAGAGGCAGGCCCGGTGTGTGTCTTGACCACGAATCAGTTCTCCAAATAAACACTCTCCAGTCTTCTCTCAACATCAAGTCCATTGTGTCGCTCCTCAGCCAGAAGGTAGCCGTGCAATGATCCGAGACATATTTGAACGTGCTTAAGATGTTGATCCCATCTGCCCTGATCTTCTGAGCAGAGGTCGTCATATCACCTCTCTCATCGTCAAGAAGAATTTTGTATAGATCCTGCGGCGGCGTGCCGTACTTTTGAGAGTTCCAGAAGACCAACGTGAAATGAGGAGTGTCAAGGTAAGAACCGACGGCATGGGGAATCCTGATAGAGTACTCGGCGATGGCTTCCGGTGGAGGTAGGATTCCACTTGGTACCACAACAGTGAAGGGGAGGAGTCCCCGCCACTGAGCGACAAGCGTAGTGAATTCTGCTGACCAAGGCTTGACACAAATAGTTCGGGATGGGTGTTTCTTGCGATCGGCAGCAGGACTAAGCACGATGCTCCAAGGTGCTCTAGCTGTGGTGGTGATTGAACCACAGCCGAGAGATGTGATAATACTCGACAGCCAATGACCGGGGTAGCCTAGCTCACTCATCCGAGCCAGCAGCCTTGGAATTACAGTCATATTAAGAGGTGCGTAGGCAGGACATGTAGCTTGAGGGCGAGGGAATGGTATGCATATCTTGAGGAAGTGGGCATATAACCATTTCGAAAAGCTCGGTCGCGATATCAGTTGCTCTAAGGGGTAAGGACGTATGCTCTCGCATCTCTCCCAGCGATGATAGGAGCACAAGTCGAACGGCATGACAATTTCTGGAGGTCCTTTGGCCAGCTTGACTTGGAAATGCTGCTCGACCAATTTTCGGTCATGCATTAACAAGTGCTCCGAGTTGAAATGATCCAGGCCACTCCACAAGTTCGGATTTCGTAGAATACACATGGTTAAGCCTGTTCCAGCCCCTTTATTTAATATAGGGGTTCCGTAGAGAAAGCTCGTCAAAGACCCTCCAACATAGTCTCTGGTAATTTGATCAGCATTCACGAGAGCATTTCTAGTTGAGCAGATATAAAGTTGACTTACGGAACGTTGTTCATATGGATCGAGTGATATCGCGCAGGCCAGTCGACGGTGGTTGACGAGTCCGAATCTCCTACATCTCCCCCCTGCTTAGGACGATCCAAATCCAAGACGTCATAGCGAATTCTCTCCAATACTTCAGCCATGTCCCCAACAATCATTTCGATCGTCAGCCTATCTTGTAACTGGAGTAAACTCAGGCTGACCTCCTCGAAGAAATTCATCATATACTTCAAGCAAGACATCGATCCAGTAGGCGGATATAATTCGAATAGCTGCCTCGCCGTTGCAAAGATAATTCTGAATGGGTGTTTTCCCATTACGCCTAAGGCATCTGATCCCATATACCTTGCTTGCAGTTTCGCATCGAGGAGTGTGACGTTTACTTTCCATTGTTGATTCAGGTAGCTAGAGACGTGCTTCCGAGCTCCATGCTTTCCTGCTTGATAATCTGCAAAGAGGGTGGACAAACCCGGCTGGAGGATCGGGAGCATATCTTCTGGGGGGAACAGAACGGAGAAGTCATTGAAAGTCCGTCGGTCTATTTTGAACTTAAAGAATATTTCCATTTCAGGTAACATGGCAGTATTTTCAGCCACACTGCGACGTATTTGAGAGGGTTTGTACAGCGTCGCGAGCTCGTTCTGCCAACTCTTCAGGACATTCATGACCTTGTCCATCTGTTGTACCGGAAGATAAACCATGTCTGTGGGCTGTTGCTTCTTCTCGAGTCTGTCTAATAGTCGCTTGATAGTCCCCTGTAATTCGCCCCATGCAAATTGCGGGATAATTTGAGCGCAGTACACGTAACTCAGACTTAGCAACGTTACTTCTTTTGATTCTTTTGAGTCTTGATTAGTAGCAACTTCTTGCAGCATGCTGAAAAATACCAAATCGCGAGCTATGACAATTGGTTTATGATCCAGCATGGTTATGTGTAACTTCTGAGGACCCTTGTTCTCCGAGGAGTACTGTAAGAGGGTGCAGAAGACGTGACGAGCGTCTGAGACACCACAGAACATCATAGACAAGACTGGATCCTTGCCAGCAGTTTTCTCGAGCTCGGCTGTGTATACAGATTCGGCCGCGTCGTCACCAGAGCCGAAGTACTCCGGCTCGTCCTGTCTTCGAAACGTCAACACAATGACCACTTGTCAGTACTATTGTTCAACTTACATGCATGGTTTCAGTCGTGGTAGTTGCAATACCATCTCGCGCAGTAATCTCCGTTGCGAAGAGAGCTTACCAAATCCCCCCGACCCCTTAATCAAGTTACGGAGGTCATTGGCCTCCTTTCCTGGCTCTAGCCTATTTGAGATGTCTTCGGCGTTGTTTGGACTTGACAGATGAAGATAAGCTTTGGCTTGCCTAACTAGCAATTTCTGTTCAAGAGTATCATTTGCTGGACCAGCCTTGAGAAGGCCTAACGCCTTTGCAGCGAAATCAACGCATTCCGCATATCTGCCAGTTTCAAAGCTGACAGCCGAAAGGTTTGACAATGGGGATGGGTTTGAAGGATCCAGAGTAGCAGCGTTCTGATATTCTTTCGACGCTATATTTACTTGTAAGTACATAATCCAGGTGACTATTATATTAAATACTCGCCTTCACTGAACCGGCCTTCTCGATATAAGTCGTTGCCTCGTTCCCGAGCTTCTGCAGCATCTCGGGTGCTCGTGGTAGCCATCGTGTCCAACACTGATCAGGTTGACAGTGATGGTGGATCTAACTCGCAACAATTGGCAAATTTCATATAAGGGCATTAAGTTTATTTAGCGAGTCCGTTTGCTCTCGCGTTACATTCAAACAGTTTCGATAGTCGTTGAAAAAATATCATCGAAGCGGCCGCTAGCCGATATATCTGCGAGTGTCCCATTGGCACAATTTGTGGATCTCGGACGCGACCAAACACAGTCGGTTAAAATCATTGGAGCGTATCTAATATGTACTATCCCGAAACAACTACATTGAGAGGTTTGTTACTGATGGGTTCATACGGCAGATGAGACTTTGAATCAAACTCGAGTCATTTGCACTGGTACTAAAACTTATAAGCCCAGACGATACATGAATCCAGTCTAGAATGAGAACAGTTGAAGTATCCATTTGGAATGCCAAGTTTCTTGCTAAGAACGTAGTTTATACATGCCTCCCCCTGTTTTCCAAGCAGACCTCATATACCCTTAATCTCCCTGGTTTGCTAAGGACTACATGGCGGCGACATGGAAGTAGCCTATAATATCTGTAGGGTTGAAGAGAACCAGTATAACCTAAAGCCTGTCAGGCTCTAATCATAACAGTTTGCTCGTGTAACTTACCAGCCGATTCACAATCCAAACGCGATATCCGCGATAGAAGAGAAAATAATGACATGGCTAACCCTAGCATATTTTCTACTACGAAGTTCTGTTTTGGGGCGAGGGCTCGGTCTGAAATTTAGACTAAGACTGGAGGCGAGCACGAAGCTCGGCGTTTTCTTGGGTCGCCAGGTCGAGCTCCTCGCGGAGTTCATTAGTTACGTGAACTTGATGGTTGAGGAGTTCGTAGCAGAACTCAATTATGCTATCAATGTAAAACTTCTCTTCGGGTATAATATCATCCCGAGACTGACTATGAGTTGCAATAGGGATTGCTACCGAATTGCGGGCTGAGCGTCGCCTGCGCTCTTCGTTTTCTTCCATAGACCGTAGGATCTGACCACCCCCTGGGGTGTTGGCGACGCTCTGTTTGAATGAAATCTCGAGGCTCGTGTATTTCTGCATCAAACTGGAGAAATCCTTCTTCAATGCCTCGAATTTAGCGAGCGTCTCGACATTGCGCTGTCCGACAAATTCAATGGTGTGTCTCAAAGCATCAACCTCCTCGACAAGAGTTTTCACAACGGCATGATTGTGCTGTATAACTAGGTTAGGAGAATTTATGTCTTTATTGGGATGGTTCGGAACTTACATCGGAGAGTCTATGACTGCTTGGTGCGGGACTGGATTCATGACTGGATTCGTGGCTTAGGTGCCGAACTGGCTGTTGGGCTGGTTGCTGAACCGACTGTTGAGCTGGCTGTTGAATCTGCTGCTGGATCGGCTGCTGGATCGGCTGCTGAACCGGCTGGCGGAATGGCTGATAATCTTGCTGGCGATTTTGTTGGGGAGCCTGCTGGAGAACTTGCTGGTTGTCTTGCTGGTCGCCTTGCTTGTTGCCTTGTTTGCTGCCTTGCTGGTTTCCTTGCTTGCTGCCTTGCCGGGGAGCTTGCTGATTACTTTGCTGATTGTCTTGTTGGGGACCTTGCTTACGACTTTGCTGCGAGGAATCGTAGGGTTTTCGCCAGGATTCAGAGTCGTGGTGTCGACCGTGACGACCGTGACGACCATAACGACCGTCGCGTTTTTGAGATCCTTTACCGTCCATCTTGGTGTTTAGGCGAAAGTGTCCGTCGTGTAGTGGTTATGGATTGATCAGTGTTCGTCGATGGTGAGACTTAGGGATGATGATATTGGAAGTTGAACAGAAGTCGAACGGAAGTCGAATGGAAGTTTTAAATATGCGGATGGATGTGTTACAGCTGCTGGCTTGCCCCAGGTATCGCATAACCACGTGTTGACTCTAAATGTTGTTATAGACGATAGTGGGGACAACAACATGGACGATGATGCATCATCATGGAGATACAAGACAAGGTTGTTATTGTTAGACTTTCTACCCGTGGCAGCCACTTACTTGTATTTTGCACCTGAATCCTCTATCTGCACGAGGTGCAACCTATGTATCCCCAAAGTACGGAAAGTACATACCTAGCAGGAGGTCGTTGGATAGATACTGGGTACGTATCTTTACTCCTGACTGGAGGCAGCAACGAAATGTTGTTTCCTTATTTACTTTTGACCCTACCCACACATGTTCCTTCCGTCTCAAAATTTCCAGCTTTTCTCTAAGAAGGTACCTATCTATGTCATAGGTATAGGTACCCTACCTAGGTACGCCTTCTCTCATCCTATACCTATATTTTCATCCACGTTCACCTCCGCTCCCCTCGTGCCCGAGCCGGTTTGATTATCCCCATAACTTTCTCTCATCCCTACTCAAAAGGCAACCTGTATTTAACTTTTATTCAACTCAGAGATGACTCTAAAAGTGACAAGCGTTGAGCGATCTTGGCCAGTTCTTCGGGTCGGCACTAGTAATCACCCGGGGCGTCCCAACATCGAACAACCAGAGCACTACGATTCTCATGGCAATATTCAGGTACGATAAAAGTGTTTCTTCTCTGGGTTAAGACGCCTTCATTTTACTAGTCAATATCTCTTTGGGTACCGTGTTCCTAATATAATACTAGTCCGCTGGGTTTGGATCTACTTCGTCAATGAAGATGGGCGAATCCCGACCATTTCCGCCGCGAACATCACCGCGCCGCCGTATTGTGGGTTCGGCTGCTTGGATGCCTCTTCCAGTCGAATCACCGGGTCAGTATGCTAACCGTGCTGGCAACCTGGGTACATTCTTTCCGCTCAATGTAGAGAGCCGGACTTCAAAATCCAGCAAGATGGTAGCACCGCAACAGGCAACTACGAACACAGATTGCTTAACAGCACAAACCAAGGATATTGTCCCCGGACTGGGTATGGTGGAGCAAGATGCTGCTATCTCCAATTCTAAGATGAAAAATAAACCGAAAACCGGGCTACAACCACTACCAGAATCCCGTTATCAGGCTGCCAAAATCGTCGGGCAAAAAAGGAAGGCTATCAAGATTAATGTAGCCAGAAGAGATGCAGCAGAGCCAGCATTGGAGACCTTCCCACGTGGAAACCGCAAAGAGTCTAGAGTTGCTCCCCTGCCAGATGGATTTCGAGGTCTTTCCAACAACACGGCACACGAGAAAATTGAAAATGGCGAGAGTATAAAGAGCCACACGGAAGAGCAGCAACCAAAGCCCAAAGATAAGGAGCTAGGAAACCATATTGGGTTATCCAAAATGCATGCGTCAAGTGCGCAATCCGGCTCAAGCATCCCACCGACCCCATTTGCCTCGCCAACGAAAGAGCAACTCGAGTCGCAGTACTTGGAACTTCGCGTTGAGGACTTAGGGCTTAAAATGCAGCTGCTTGAAAAGACCGTGATGGAACTCGCGAGCAATGATGCCGTATTGAAGGCTCGTGTGACTGAGCTCGAGAAGAATCTTCAAACTCTGGATTGGATGATAAAGAGGAAACAGAGAAAGCACAAGATGGCCCAGGACACCGCTGAGCAACATCAAGCAAAGTTAGATGGTGTGCATTATCGACCTCTGCGAGAAAACACGAGAAAACAGGCCAAGAAGGCTAAAGAAGGGAGAAGCAGCAAGGAGTATCAGAAAGAACTCATTACGGGTACAAAAATTGCCTTCAGAATGTTTTTCTATGTGGTGGTATTCATGGCTATGGGCATCATCATGTTTCCGATCGTCATGCTACTCATGCTCTTTACGAAATGACTATAGGTCTATATATAGCAAACCAAAGATAGCTCCATGCCAGAAATGAATATCTATATAAGCAATTGATTAGGCAAGTTTATCTGACTTCAAAATCGTGATGTGGATGTTCAATGTTGCCAACAAATGTAATGACCTAACCGTAAATATTTAGCAATCATTAATTATGTATTAGACCACTATAGTAACTAAAGAGAGGGATGTATGTAGATCCGCACTGCACATGTGATCATATGATTGGCAAAGTCTGAGAATGACTAAGGCAGTGGGGCCGTCGCGAGCCAGTCAAAGGACAATAACCGAGAACAAACAGCTGTCTCGAAGTCACCGAAAAAGGTTAGCGCCTTCCCAAGAAAACAGTTTGTATTAGGCTACATGGTACATACATGTACGTACCCAGTACCTAGCCCGTACCTAACATACTAATTTTTTGGTTTCTTGCGTCCGTCCACCTTCCCATCAATATTTAACATTTGTTCCGTCCTCTCTTCCTTATAAAAATAAAACCTCCTCCTCCAAACATACAAGACCTTTTATCCAAAGGATCTCTTTCTCCTTTCTTCTTTCGTTCATTCATCTAGTGGATCGGTAAGGAAGACACACACTCACCACTTAAGATAGGGAAACATTCCAACACATTTTCACATACAGTGAATCAGTCCGGATCACATTCTTCACATTCTTCAACCTCTTCGTCTCCATACTCAACCCCCTTACTTGCACACCTCCACAGTACTTCCCCTACTGTATCACACCTAGGTCAGACGCAAATTGACAGAACAAAAAAAATTCAACTATTGATTTCGACTTACTTTTGATCGGACTTGCATCTCACCATCGACATAATTGATCTGACCTAGCCAACTTCTAGTCAACCTTTAGTCAACTTCTAGTCGAGGGATCATCTGACGCATTGATTGATTGATTGACTGAACGTATACATTGAACACTTGTCTGTCATCACAAAAGTGCCTTTGCGTGCCTCGCGACCTCGCCACTTCATCTTTTGGACCTTTGGACCAAGGATTTATCGCCGACCTTGATACTTAGACTTCTGCTCTTTGATCTTGCTATAAAACCTTGTCATCGAAGACATTTTTACTACAAGTGGACTCGCCGACTGGACTGCATTGTCAGCGCAATGGCAGAAGCACAGCCGAATGTTCAGGCGATCCTGGCCGCTCTAGCAGGTATGAGTTTTGACCATGTTTTCTTTTTCTTTTTTTTCGAGCGCGGCCTTTTCTGATAGCCTTATGAATCAAATCTGACCATGCCTTCGTACTACAGCGGCGCAAACTGGAACTCCCACTCCTTCTCAAGGTCAAACACCATATGCCATGCCGGGTTACCAACAAGGACCACCTCCTAATGCGTATGCGACACTGCCACCCACCACTCAGCCTTCACCGTATACAACTGGGGCGTATCCTCCCGTACAACAGTCCTCAGCACCCGGAGGCTTTGATTTAAGTGCCATTAGACCGATTACGTCGGGTACTGTCAATCTTGGTGACGCGATTGCCAAAGCTAAAAATTATGCAACTGAACAGGGCTTGACCCCTTATGAACGACCGGCTACTGGTGCTTATCAGGGACATGATGTTCGTACTGTGGATGCCAGACACTATAGATCGAGATCTCGTTCTCCGCCTACGCGTCGTGACAATTTTCGTGATAACGTCAACCCATACCGGGATGAACGACGTAATGATCGTGGTGGTGCTCCTACTCGTGATTACGGTCGCGGTCGTGATCGTTCTCTATCGCCCGGCCCTAGTCGTGGTCGCGTATCTAGCGGCGGTCTGTTCTCGCCCAGAGATGATGATGATTCAGAAGTAATCAGCATCGAGTCGAGCCTAGTGGGCCTCATCATCGGAAGACAAGGAGAGAACCTCCGTCGAGTTGAGTCGGAAACATCATGCAGAGTGCAATTTTTGTCGCCCACTGGTGAACCTGGCCCGTACCGTCAGTGTAAGATCACCGGTCCTCGTGCTAAACGTGCGGAAGCCAAGGCGTCAATCAATAGAATCATTGAAGATAGTGGCATGGGTGCCCTTGCAAGAGCCGGTCTTGATAAGCCTCAACATGCTCGTCGCGATAACACTACCCCTGGCCCTGCTACATTGAGAGATGGTGAAGACTGCATGCAGATTATGGTCCCAGACCGCACGGTTGGACTCATTATCGGCCGTGGTGGTGAGACTATTAGGGATTTGCAAGAGCGAAGTGGCTGTCACATTAACATTGTCGGCGAGGACCAGAGTGTAGATGGCCTGCGCCCTGTGAACCTCATTGGCCCCCCTAATGCTGCTAGCCAAGCCAAGGAACTGATTCTCGAGATTGTTGCAAGTGATAGCCGCAATGTCAACAACAATAACACCAGCAACACCAGCAATGATGTTAATAAGGGACGCCCCCAGAGAACTGACCAAGTTCGTGATAACAGTCAAGGTGCTGGTGACAAGATCAATGATTCTATCTTCGTACCTGGTGATGCTGTTGGTATGATCATAGGCAGGGGTGGCGAGACTATTCGAGAGATGCAGAACACCACCGGATGTAAGATTAACGTTACCGCATCTGTTCCTGGTCAATCAGAGCGTGAGATCGGCCTAATTGGATCTCACGACGCCATCAACCGAGCCAAGCGTGCTATTGAAGACAAAGTTGACGCAGTAGTAAGTCCTTATTATTTTATCATGTCAACTTAGATATACAGATATACTTACATTTTCCCAGCGCCAGAAGAATAACGGTGGCAACCAAAGTCGCCCTCCTCGCAACCAACACCGCCGAGATTGGGATAATCCTAACCCTAGTCCCAATCCCAACCCCAACTACGGTCAGCAGCAACAGAGCAACCAGGCGGCTGAGCCTGCAGGTGCCAACCCCGCCAGCGACCCATATGCTGCTTGTAAGTTCAAAACAATATATCCCTCTATCTTATGAATCGTACTAATTTTGAGTAAAGACGGTGGATACCAGCAATACCTGGCGCTCTGGTACCAAGCTTATGCCCAACAACAACCTGGTAGCCAGCCCCAGGGTGAAGCCCCTCCTCCCCCAGGGGCCTAAACGCCGATTTTCTTCTCGCTCTCTTATTGCGAAGATTTTTATTTTGATCAGATCGGCCTATCACGTTCGATGGACCAGCTGTTCGGACGGATCAATACGGATTTTGCTTTCTCATAGTAGCATCTCCGGCTTTTAAATCCCCGTCGCTCGGTGGCAGCAGAAATGTGTTGGGCGTTTCGGACCAGAAAAAGGCCTCGACTTTTTCGATGTTCTAGTCCCTTGGAACAAACGTCGTTGTTCGGGAGGTTCATTATGGGATTCTCGACATTCTCGACATTCTCGGTCTCTATACGAAGAGCTCAGCTTTGATTTTTCTCGGTTGACGCAATTTCTATCCATTTCCGAATGAGCTCACGCTTTCGTCTTCATGTTTTCATGTCTTCATGTCTCTTTTATATTATACGCCCCAGTACCCCTTGGCCTAGAGGCGGAGAACCCCCCCAGGAGAGCCGCGAGCGAACAAGAAGGAGAACGTATCTTTGCCTGTGTTTATAGAGGATTTGGCAGGTAGGCTTGGAAGAGCAGCGGTGGCAGACTTAAAGGGTTACAAGGTCATCTCTTGGGGGAGAAGGTATTACACCAATGAATGCTACAATACTACACAGCAGGATGGTGGTAGGTGGGTGGTATATTACTGTTTGGTTGGCAACTCTGGCGCAAGAAAATCATAAACTCCCCGGTGTGCATTAGGGAAGAGGGCGGCAAGGGGGAGGCGGGGGTCTGCAATACTGTACAAATAAGATTTCTCCTGGAGTTTACAGGGTTTTTCATTAGATATGCGATGTTAATATACTGGCGTCGTTGTCTTCCTATTTACGTTACAGCATTTCTGTCTTACAAGATGTGCTACGAATGACTTGTAGGTGTATAGTTATAGTTATATTTATAGTGTTTGTGTGTGTGTGTATGTGTATGTGTGTGTATATGACTACTACTACTAGTAGTATTATATATTCTACCCTTTCTAATTTTAGAGTATACAACTGATACAGGCTTCATACTTTGTGCCATGTTGAATCACACCTACCACTCTCAACGCCAACGCAAACGTACCCGTTTGTCGGCTTCCAACTCCGTTGCCACTGAAAATGCACACACCAGTTTCATTACCATACAGTCATACATATACCTACCCATGTGGCGGATACAAAAATTTCGACCATACCCCAGAACCATCCCAAGACCATGTCACATCGCCTAAGGTAGCCAACCAGATCCTTGTTATACGTGTCTTGTTAGATGGACAGATCATCTCCCCAGACTTCCTTAGCAATCTCCACCTCCAGCTTAACCTTGGCCCATTGTTCTTCTTCGGTGAGGTCATTACCCTCAGACGTCGAGCTAAAGCCGCACTGATGGCTGAGGCAGAGTTGCTTCAGGCCCTTGGGGCAGAACGAAGCAGCTTCGTTGAGGCGCTTAATGACCTCGGCCTTGTCTTCGAGGGCGGCCTTCTTGCTTGTCATGACACCAAGGACGACGATCTTGTTCTCGGGTAGGTGGCGGAGCGGCGAAAAATCGCCTGATCGCGCATCGTCGTACTCGAGGAAGTAGGCATCCACGTTCAGGTCCTTGAATAGAACTTCAGCCACGGGTTCATATCCGCCCTGCGCGAACCATTGCGAGCGGTGGTTACCGCGGCATAGATGTATTCCGATAGTCAAATCGGCGGGACGCTTTGAGATAGCTGCGTTAATAAGTGCGGCGTATTGACGAGCAAGGCGGTTGGCATCGCCGTGTCGCTCCTCGGCCTCAGCACGCATCTTAGGATCGCACAGATAGGCCAAGTTAGTGTCGTCGAGCTGTACGAAGCGAGCACCAGCTTTGTAGAGGTCATCTAACTCCTCCTGATATACACGCGCGAGGTCCTCGAAGAAGGGATCCAGTGTCGGATAAGCCTTCTCATCGATAGTCTCGCGTGTGTTGCGGAAGTGAATCATGGTCGGCGACGGAATGCAGACTTTCGGCGTGGCCTTAGCACCAGCTGCCGCGATCCGAGACTCGAGGTACTTGTAATCGTCGACTTGAATTGGCTTCGGGTGGCCAATCTTGTCGACGACGACGAGTCGTGGAGGCATGGTACCTCCTACGCTGACATTGGTAGACTGTAGAGCACCACGAAGCTCTATTCCGCTAAGATTTCGCAAGAAATCAACGTGAAACCATTGCCGTCTGAACTCTCCATCTGTGATAGCCCGTAGTCCAGCAGTAAGCTGCTTGTCGACGACATCAGCGACGTATTTGTCTTCTAGCTCCCTCAGCTGTTCGACCTTCAGCTTGCCTTCAGCAGCCTGTTCGCGTGCCTCAAGAAGCGGTTTTGGTCTCAGAAAAGAGCCGACCTGATCGGCGCGGTACACGCCATTAGGAAGAGACATGATGTCGTGCAACGTGGGATTCGGCTACGACAGATGGGTATTAAGAAGCTGAGCTAGGAGAGGTAGTACTCTAAGACTTAAGTTAAACCAGACAGAGGTAACAACAATAACTTATAAGTAGAAGACGAAAAGAGATTCACTGGAAATCTAAAACAACAATATCATACACGGAAAAAACTTCAACCTAGCTTTAAACAACCAAGTTGATGGTCGAGCCTGCGAGCTTGTATCAGTGAGGGGCAAGGCCATTACTATTCCGTCTGGTGTCATAATAGGACCCTTGAAATGATATAGTCGCGCGACTAGTAGTAGTAATAGTAGGTAACCCCACACGATTTACTTGCCGGAATGTTGCCAAGCGGCGTAAAGGTGCGGGCAGTTCGGGGCAAAGTTATCTCATCCCAGTAACAAGTCCGTAACTAAACCAAATAGGAGAAGGTAGTAGGGTTCCGGTGGGTTGTACATTTTCGGGAGACGTCGTACCTTGAGCTAAGAAATAAACATGAATCCTACCTCAGCTGCTCATCAGACCTCTCAGACGCTTCGGACACCCCTAACACTCTGGTTTCGAAGGTTCCCAAAGATGGCTTTCATCGTGGAACTCATCTTGGACCCCACGATGATGGACGACTCGGAGTTTCTTTAGTCGCAGATGTGAGGCACATAAGCCAACACGTAAGCAATAGGATTTCGGTCAGCACTTCGGTAGTTGAAGAGCTCGTCCAAACTAGGACGGGGAATAATTTCAGCAGAGAGCTAGGCCATTATATGCTGAAATACCTCAATCTGCAAAGTAGAACAGAACCAGACTAGACTAACAGCCCTTAGTCTCCGGTCTGATTCGTTACCAGTATTCCGTAGCCGGTCATTTTAAGTCAGGTACGTATATAACTTGAGTTGACTGGTGGGTTCGTTTATACCGACGCCGACTACACAGTATGTATGTATGTATGTACCTATGTATGGTAATGCGGAGATCATAGTTGGTGGATGTTTTAGAAACAAAAGAAGAATAAGAATAGTTAACTAGAGAAGAAAATGAGCATGCTTACATAAGGTTCCAAGTTAGGTACATAAAGAGGTATGTAATAAGTCGAGATGCGGAGAAAATGCATAGTCCCCGATTAGTGTATAATATATGCACATATGCACGATGTATGTAATAAAAAGTCAAGGCTGGTAGGTCTTATTCGCATCTTGCATCTGCGTGCAATTACAGGTCGAGTTAGCCGCTAGGATTGGTCCAGATTACTGTACTCTCGCTGTACTCCCGCTGTACTACAGGCAGTACCTATTATTAGCTATCTCCTGCTACCAAAGTTACAACTTACAGCCATCGAGAACCACCCAACAGACAATTTGGCCTCAGACGCACACGCACACGCAACACGCACACGCATTCAACATTTCTACTATTCCGCATCCCCCGGTTGGTTCGGTTCGTCACGCTACATACATATCTTTCCCCATCCCAGACTCCCACGCGCTAGTCTGACGAACGACGGGTCGCCATGTCTAATCCGAACCAACTATACCTCCTGGCCGACCATATCAAGCTTTCCCTGCTGGAACGGCAGCGAGCGCAGAGCCTCAATCTCGATGGCGACTCGAAGGACGGACACATATCTAGATCTTTAGACCAGTTCAAAGATGGATTAGAAGCGCTAGAGAAGGAACAGAAAAGGCTCGAGGAAGCCGGCGATGAAGAGTATGCGATAACATCTTGGGCGATCGGGTTTATGATATACCATCTATACTAACACATCTACAGTGGCTCCCTCACCATCTCCGATGCCCTTCCCAGCCTACAGAAGCAGTACGACGACCTGACATCCCAATTCCACGGCTTCTCCTCGCCATCCAGCGAATCCACCCTCAAACATCCGAACGACCCGGCCCTGAGCTCGGACTTCGAGCACGCCACCACCTCCCCCCGCAACAGCACCTCCAACCCTCCTCCCCAAGCCTCCTCGTCCTCGAATCTCCGGCCCAAAGGCAACCGCACGGCCTCCAAAACCGTGCGCTTCACCGACAACCCCGCGAGCCCCTCCGCAACCGCAGACCCGGACCTCGAGGCGCAACTATTCGGAGCAAGCCGGTACCGCGACAACCCGGGGGACGACAGCCTGGGGTACCGGGACGAGGCGGCGGGGATGGACAACGCGCAGATCCACGCGTACCACCAGCGCATTTTAAACCAGCAGGACGAGCAGCTGGACGCGTTGGGAGCTAGCATCGCGCGCCAGCGCGAGCTCAGCATGCAGATCGGCGATGAGCTAGACGAGCACGTCGCCATGCTAGATGATGTCGACAGCGCGGTGGACAGGCACCAGGGGCGGCTAGATCGCGCAAAGCGCCAGGTCGGCAAGATTACGAGGGCGGCGGGGGATAGTAAGCAGATGATTGCCATAATCATCTTGATTATTGTGTTGGTGTTGCTTATTGCGATTTTGAAATAAGGGGAGAAGACAAAAGAACACGAGAGGGGGATGTGCTGGGTACGTAAGGGGGGGTTAGAAAAGAGGCGGGATGTGGTAATTGTGCTGGACAGGACTGGGTCGGACTGCATACTCGAGTCCTCGTTGCATTTTGCATGGCGTCGGCATGGCGTTTGATAGGGGAGACTTACATTGATTGATTATATCATTGTTTGTACTATAGGTACTTTATACGTGGACGGGCACCACGGACTTACACATCGTATATTCTCTTTGGGTATTTGATATAAATCGACTTGCGGGCCATACACGGCCTTGGATTTTTACAGCCTAGTTCACTTAATTGAAGAGTAATAGTTGTAACAGTTGAGCTGTGAATACATTCCATTCTAGCTATAGGCGAAGATTCATAGGTTGCACATTGGCGAAGAACGATAGCCAAGCATGTATACTAGATGCTTCAGTTAACCCATAGACCCTGAGTCCATATTCACTTCTTATCGTACAATACAAATTGAATGAGTCCTCAATAAAGCCGCCTACCATAACAACCGAACAAAGCCATCGTCTCCATCATCTCCATTCCACTCATCCACCCGTATTACTTCGTCGGGCCCGCGCCGTCCTTATCCATCAAGTCGACTCTGAACCAGTCAGCCCAGTGTCCTTTTAGTTTCTTACAAACGCCCAGACCTTACAACCCGTCGCGCATGCTGGTACCAGCCTTGCTAGTCTCTTCCGCAGCACGCTTGGTGCGCTCCTGTAGGGTCGTGATGTCCTCCTTGCCGCTGCCGCCGTGCCGGTCCGCCTTTACGGCTTCCTCGCTATCTGATGCCAGCTCGGGCTTCCAGTGGCCCTTGCCTTCCTTGTGCTTCGCTAGCAGATCCTGCTTGTGCTTTTCGGGGTCGAATGCTTCGGATCCGTCTATGCGGGAGGCGTTACATATGTTAGCCAACGGGTGGTACTTTCTCTTGGGGGAGGGGAGGTGGCGTCACTTACGGCTGCTCTCCTTGTAGGCTAGGTTTGCGGAGCTGGTGGTGAAGGTCCGTTGTGCTACTGCTTGCCTACCTGTAGCAATGGTGGCGGCTGATCTGAAGAGCATTCTGGATGCCATCGTTGTTATGTGTGTTTGATATAGTTTCTTGAGATGGTATAAGGTCTCTAAGTAAACGGCTGTATTTGTATAGTTAAGTGAATAGGTTGTAGATAGTATGTAGTAGATAGCAGGTAGCTTATTAGTCCAATTGAACTTATCCCAAAGAGCTTCAAGGTAATTGTCTCGTAGTCATGGAACACGGCGCTGCTCTCAAGGAATCTACCTAATATTATGACGTCACCAGTTTGTAAGGAGGTACCTCAGATGGCTTATGCTAATCTAATGAAATATGATTGGTCCCGACTGGAAATAGTTAGCGCACGGTTCATTCCTCGGCTTTGTCCGCTTTCTTTCTTCGGCTCATTGGGAATACACTGATACATAACATCAGAGACGACATCACTTCTCCACCTAACCGTTGCATCTGATTATTAACTTAATAATCTTTGTCCCCGAATAGAAAATATGATCAATTTCAAATACATACACTAACCATGGCGTAAATAAATACACCGTGTCCAAATCTCAGATCCCACTATGGAGACAAGTAGCTTGCCATCTTTAATGACGCCTCGGAAATTATCGTGAACTGTCCCTAATATACAAATGGTGGACGTTAGAGCTAATAAGCAGAGGCCAAAGGTAAACGAATCCGTATTCAAACATGTAGCAACCCATAACTATGTAGATGTCTCTTCTTTGAGTTAGCTTAGATAGTTTGCGGGTAAACGCATGTGGGAAGGTCCAATATCCAATTCATCGTGTTGCAGGTTCCCGTGGTTCAAATTGGCGATCTGACTCTGTGCCGAAGTGGCATTCAGATGCCATAAGCCAGAGTACCTCTTGTGAATATCCTCAAAATCGTATGATAACTCAAAGTAATAATAGTTATATTAGTACGGAAGGTTCTGTACGATTGTAGTAGTTGAAGTGTCCCAAGTCCAACGATAAGTCTACCTTTAAAGTCTTATGAGTTACTTACTCTAACTATAGATAATGAACACTGACGGGAACTTCATAAGATAAACAAAGTATAAGGAACTAGGTCTAGCCTGGGGTAACCATGGTTTATACCTATGGTGAAATCGTGGAGTAGCAGTCATATATATATACACTTACATCAAACATATCTTCAAGCTGTAGCCGTAAGTATTATATGCGAGGCTGCCATTACGCAGTCTTATGCATCGTCCTAACCTCATACGTAGAAATCCATAGAATAAGAAGTCGACATTTTAAATCTCAGCATCATAAACCAAACATGAAAAATAATATTGTTGGGAACAGGCACATTCGAAATCTTCAACACTACATACCTATGTAGTTCCGTCCGTCCGTATTACGCTCCCCATTGCTCCATAGAGCCCATTACCTAAATGAGCAGCCACATTTACCAATCTGATATCTGACAGTACTACATTTACCCGCATCAAGTCTCGAGTAACACACACATGGTATTACTCGCAGCGGCCTCCGTCTCACCCCGTACCGTACCGAAGTTATCTAATTGGCCCCAGTATTCGACGGGACTCCGTTATCGACACACTGCCAAAGCTTGTGAAACCGGTCCAATTCGCCAATGGCAGAAGCGCAGGAAGATGTCCTGGCGTCACATGGTAACGTAGGGCGAGTATCTCTCAACTTTGGTGTGCATTTTAGGAATTATATACTTACCTAAACTACATACGATATAAACTTAGAGGTAGTTATATCTTTTAACAATTATAGAACTACATAGGTAGGTATTCGTACTAACAACAGTCTCACATCACTCTTTCACCTCACCCACCGAGCGCGCACGCAACACAACGCCGCATCTCCTACCCATCACCTGACCGGGCCGACGAACGGACAACCTGCAGCCGAGTCGGGACGCAGCATACAGTCAGCTAGGAGATCGCCTCCCTTACCTTCCTTCCTACCCACCTACCTACTTACCTACCAATTTGCTACCTACACAGTACCTGACCCAACCCAACCCAACCCAACACGCCTTACCTACCTACCTATAAAAACCAGAAGCCGGTACGGGGTGCGGGGCGTCCGCATATGCAGCAAAGCAGACCCGACGGACCGCTAATCTCAAACGAGCAAGATACCTACCTAGGCCCATTTCCCCTTTTTGCTCCCTTCTCTTACTTACTTACTTACTCCCCAAAAAACTCGCCAGACTCGCATGCAGCAAGCCCGACGGGGAGACGACGGGGAACGGGGCGGCGCGCATAGGTACATGAATACGCACAGCCACCAAACTATATAGTATACATCCATACACGATATACATACACGATATAAACATAGACGCATACACTGGTTAGGTAAGTACCCAGCCGGCCGGTCGACCGAGAAACAATTAGATACATACCCAAAAAGAGACATCTCTGCATAGCGTCCACTGCCTCCATCGGAACCGTTGCTAGACCGATCCGAAGATGGATGAGACAACAATTGGGATGTCTAGCCTCCCGTCTCATGAATCGTAGTAACCAATTCCAACCGAAAGTAGACAATTTCCATGATTTCCATATACCCAAATAGACATATCAACAGTTACAATATCACTATGATCAGTAGCCACATCATCACAAATGCAAGAACACGGTAGTTTGAAAGTGAGAGGCACATATTTCGCCCATTTCAATTCAATACATCGAATGTACGGCAGAAGACACCCAACAAAAGGCGTTCTCTTTTTATCTTCACACACAAACACCAAAATAGGTAAACGCCACACAGCCGTTAGGGAACCAGTTGGCGTGTACCCATTTCCGCGCCGCCTGCGCTTGTCCGCCCGAATATGATTTCCTATACACAAAGATTCCATCCTCCCCCAAATCGCCCGAGAGAAGAAACCTAGTGATGCACTTGACCCAATTGGTAGAACCTTTGCCCGGGGGAATAATACGAAAGAAATGGACTGGTATCCTCTCATCCCTCGACCGTAATACAAGGACAATAAAAATGGTAAAAGGGAGACAAAAGACGATGATGATGATGACATGAATATGAGCCCTGTATTTGCAGCCCCAAAGCACCGCGCAACCAACTCCCGTCTCGTGCCATGAGCTTAGAAAAATAAAAAATCAAGACACTCCGAGTGCCTACCCAATCCCGTTACTTAGTGTTGAGATTCTCTTTAACCCGGATATTTCCCATGAAAAAAAGACCTTGCCGAGTAGCACAACTCCGCCCCGATGGAAGGACCACCTGCCTGCTTAAACAAAATAGAAACCAACCCCTCGTCGCCAAACACTTGTTCTATATGTGTAGTGGTATTCTTTTTTTGCTCAAATGTCATAACCCGTGATGACGCTTTATCGTGCCGCTCCCAGATTGAACCCGATGACTCCGTTGTGTCGTGAACACCGATGCAATTACGAAATGCAAAACCGCCGTGATTTAAAACGCCCATTTGCGAACCCAAACAGCCCCCATCTTTCGAGGTCGGAACACCAGGATTATTGATATTTTCCCTTTTCTCAAACCAAACAGAAATCAGGTGGTATCGATTATCTTCAATGCCAATTCGCGCCCATCGTGGAGATCCGTGGAGAAAGTTTTACGATGAACACTAGTTATATGTCGAATAAGGATGTTTTATACAGGGAGAAAGTGGAGTAAAGGTGGAGTCCGCAGTCGAGCCCTAAAATGACCTGAAGATGTGTTGTCGATGCCTGATATCCGTACCGGTGCCCGCCAAGATGAACAGCTGCTATAGGAGCAGCAAATGTCTTCTAAACGGAAAGTAGAAGATGTTCAGAACAACTGCAAACGAGTGGTCAGATGGTGAGTCATCTCAGAATCCAAAGAGGAAGCGAGACGATAGGCCATCTACCACCGTCTGCCGATGTGCTGCATTCGGGCAGGCGAAACGGACGGCGGCGGGCTGGACATGGTCAGGCCATTGGCGGGGTTGATGATAGGGATGGCGTTGCGCGCCCGGGTGGCGGCGGGTGCATGCAACTTAAGACTCGACTGCTGAGTTTGGAAAGTAGGTGGAATAAAAGCTGGAGAGGTAGAGTTGAGAGAGAAGCTGGTAGCAACTTGCTGCGGGTGTTGCGTGGGTGAAGCATTAGGCGAGTTGCTGGATAGTGAAGATCGGTCGGAAGAAGCGCTGCTTATCGACACCAGCTATAGACGAGCAGGTTAGTATTATGTTGGTACTACGAACGAGTTATCAATACGACGTTGTAGAATAAACGACGTATTAGACAACATCATAAGTGCTGGCCTGACTCACATCAATCTCCGTTAACAGCTTGGGGCAAAACTCCATGTCGTCCTCGAGATCGAAAGAGCGGCTTGCCTCAAATTGTGATCGGAAAGCATTCACGGAAACAGATTCACTAAGCTCCTTCATGCTCCTCACACCGCGAAACTGCTTCTGAGAATTTTGAGATACAGAGAGCCTCGGTGCTCTCCGGTTTCGACCGCCGTGGTGGTTGTGCGAAACCGAAGGAGCGGGTGCTGTTGGTTGATGATGGTTGTAGCTGTAATAAGACATTATGATTGTTCTTCCCTTAGGGGAATGTGTAAAAGAATGCTAATTTTGTTCAAAAGTAGCTGTCGTAGATTACAGAAAGTGGTTGGACAGAGGAGAGACGTTGGGTGGCGGTGTATGTGTGTATGTATGTGTGTGTGTGTGTGTGTGGTTCTGTGCGTTGTTTGGGTTCGGGGTGCTTTAAAGTTGCCGACCGTTGCGCTATTAAAATTCAACTAGGAAGGACAACAATAAGAATTCGTCTGGGCAATTTGCACAATGTGGCAATGTGAGAGAGAGAATAGTTTAAGCTTTCCGAAAGTTTGTTGTTAAGAGGTGGTAGAATTGGTTATAGAATTTCGATATGTGCGTTTCTGGGGTAAGGCTTAGAAAGTTTAAGGGACGGGTGTGAGTGTGGTAGGATCGATAAGAGTAAGAGAGAAGAAGGCGGGAGAGGAGAAGGGCAAGCTGTGATTCGGAGAAGGCGAAGGATTTTGTTGGATGGACAAGAAGCAGCAGAACAGCAGAAGGCGGCAAAGGAGGGTGGGCCAAGGCCGGGGGGAACTCATAGGACGCTTGGGTCGCTTGCTGGTTCAAGACCTGGGGCTAGTCTATATAAGGCCTAGCGGGAGGACAACATTGAATAGCGGAAGCTGCAAAGACATGTAAGATCTGCAAGAACCTGCAAGGCCTGCTCAACGCACTGTTCTTTTGGACCCACAAGCCTCAAGGGTTTCCTTCATTGATTGATGGCGGGTGGGGAATTGAGCTGGCGAATGAAACTGGAGTCGCCACCTGAGATCATTGGATAACATATACTAACGCTAAGACAAACGAGGACTAGCTATAAAGACCGGTTCGATGGGCGCTGTTGTTCCTTATGTTGTTCTTATGTTGTTCCTATGTACCTAACATTAGTTGTTTCTCATTGCTTCTCATTGCTTCTCATTGCTCCCAGGAATGCCACAGTGCCAGTCGGCTTGTTCTGCAGAACGCTTCCCCTTGGCCGCCTGTTTCCCCTAACAAACCATATACATTACGGTGCTTGTAATGCTTGTAATGCTGGCCGTCCCTTGACCAGTCACCCGTCACCAGATGTCCGCTGCAATGCGATCGCCAGCAGGTAGCTTGCCGATTAATTTACCGTAGCGAGTCCGCGTGCTGTGGTCTGGGACAAAGGAATAATAGCCTGCCAGCCTGCAAGCTGCGCCATCTGTTTTACTGGACGAGGCTGGTCAAGAGTACCAGTCGGCACCAGTCGGGGAGGGGAAGCCAATTTGGTTCCCTTTTGAAAGCCCTATCCAATCAGCCAATCCAAGCTATCTCATTCATTAACTACATACAAAATACATGCCTCAGAACGTTTAGGAAAACGCCATGTATGTAGGTATGTACATAGTACCTAGTCAGCACAGATCAGGAGACTCGACGAAGGCGTTATTGAACGGGTGGGTCGATTGAGGAAAGGTTGAACACGGCTTCAATCTACTAAATCGGTTAATCGTTCGATGTCGTCTTAATGCGAATAGCTTCATCTTGATGCTCGGATCTTATGCACTGTTCATAATTCTTGTCGCCACTCGACCTTGATATGTATGAACCCACCATCGTCAGATCCCCAACATCCCCAACGACGCATTACCGAGCCTCGCGTGGATGATCGTTTCTCCATTCTGGGACTGTACGTAGTAGGATGCTCTCTCTAACCTTCGATGATCCAGCCTTGTTACCTACATACGTAGTTAACGTAACCTAGATAGATTGATAACCTGAATAACTTCCCCTACCTACTTTGCCTGCATTCAGGGGCAACTCCTGCATAGAGAGTGTTATCCCTAAAGGGGAACTCGCTAGACTTGAAATGGGGTTAATTGGTAATTGTCTAATTCAATTTCTAAATTCGCTTTTACCCATGGCATAATGAATAGAACACATCTACCAAAAGCTTAAAGGGATGATGGTCAATATCCGATTGATCTCATCATTTACGTCCCGACTTTGTCGAAACTAACGAGTGATTATGGTGTTTAGTCCTGAAGGGAATGCCCAGTATCCCTTTGACAACAACGTAGTAAATACAACACCTGCCTTGCAGCGGCGGCTTCCCCTATGTAGGCAATTTCTTACGTCGGTACCAATTAGGCCAGTCAGAGGCAAGTTCGGTCCTTTGACTTGCGTGGGATTGCAGCCTTGCCAGTCTCTCACTGTGACCACTCATACGTACTGTGATATAGTATTCCGGGTCCGGGGGTTAGAAACCCTTGTTGCGCGGTGGAGCGGATGATGGATGTTGAACTGGGACTTTACCCTAAACGTATAATCGTTAGGATTGCACATACCAGTCCTGCAAGCCACCATACCGGTGCAAGTGGGTACGGACCTGGTCTCGTGCAGCATGAGACTGCTTGGGGTTTGGGACGACGGGGGTAATGCTGGTCTATTCCCTTTTATTAGGCAGCTTAGCAGACGACTTGTACATAGTACAGTAGGGAGGGCGGCAAGAGAGTTCTGACCGCCCACAACCGCCTCGACGAGGTAAGAAGGTACTTTGAGGTATGTAAGGGAACGGTTGAATTTCCCGCGCTCCTAAAGGCTGACAGCATTCCTGCCTTTGTCCTGCGGTTTCATTTCTCGAACTCGACCACTCGATATGCTTGCCGGAATATGTGTAAGAAAGTTATCATCCAGGCGCTTACTCACCTGAAGTTAAACGTAATATGCGCTGCTGATCTATATTCTACTCAAACCTGTACGGTTGTGAGACCAAAACATAGAATAGTTAACCAACCTATCACGACCTGCGATAAGTTGGTATTTAGTTGCTTGTCTGCATCTGTGTAAGATGAGAGCATGGATCGTCGGAGGCAAAATCGCGATTGAGTGGCTAGTGACCGCCCAACAGAAGACGCAAGTTGCCGCCATGTGTAATGAACTTTGCCTCTGGTCCCTGAAATTTGGAGTCTAGAACTCGTAGACCCTTAATGGTCAGATGGTGTAGGCTTGCATACGTAGGTATGCACACTGATAGAAGAGAGGCTTGCACGATTTTACCCGATTTGCATTTGAAGAGTTCCTCGCGGTTGTAGAAAAGTCTCCTGCGAGTGATTGAAGAGTTGAATTGCGCCGACTGGGACGTTGACGATTGTGGCCCAGCCGCCCGCTTTGTTCGACTGCAACAGTCTTACTTACAGCCGCTTGTGAAGTGACGAAAGCGGCAAATTGAACCTATCCGTATGTATTGTATACATATGTAGATGTGTAGATACGAATGGATAATTAATGAAGATGCCATCTCTTCTTTTAGTTGCATTCGCCACATCCCTTTATGACCATTGACCTACCGTCGATCTTGCTATGGCCAAGTTGGGTTATGTACATATGTATGCGGGTCTTTTCCCACAACTTGTTCGAGAACGAGATCATCGCTGTACTAGAAGGTCTCTGGGTGACATCCATCTGTTCCTAGACTGCTAGACCGAAGTCAGGCGGCAGTCAGTCAGGGCAGCGATTGCTGCTATTTTAGTGTCCCGGCTCTGGGAGAACAATCGAGAAAATTTGGGCAATGAATTCCGAATGTGGTAGATCTGCCGACGTAGGAGAATCCCGGTCCTAGTCCCGATCAAAATATTTGTGGCTTGTTGTATCAGGTGCTTGTTAGCCTGTTTGCTGCTTCTCCTTTGCGGGTTCGAGAAAGAGACTTGGTTTTTTGGTCTTTCTATTAGTATCTCATGATGAACGGTGGTATGAGATTCTTGGTGAGTATACTCATCCATACATCTCATGTCAGAACATACTCCTGTTAGAAGTTGACGATATGTGGATGTTCTGATTGTAGAGAGCGAGTCTTACTGCAATGTACATAGTAGAGGGCTAGGCAAGTCTTCCCAAGCCGTGTTACCCAATGTTACCCAATGTACCTCTTGCTGTAAGCTGTACCTATGTGGGTTTGTTACATGTAGGTTAGGAGGTACCTAACCTACAAAACCTGGCGTTCCTCCACGAATTCGTGCATAGGTACGTAGATACATGCATACACCTGAGTGGACAAGAGGTACCGAGCTCGGACCAGGTACAAATGTAAGTTTAGCTAAGGGCAGAGGCTGAGCGGCACAGCCGTTTCTTGAAACTGAACATTTTTAAACGAGACCCATTGCTACCCTGCGCTTCCGTTTTGCACCAGTCTCACTTATGAAATATTAAACGTTATGTACCTACATACGTTCATTTACCAATATGTACAATACTAATTAGGTACTGAGACATACACGTTTTTGAGGGTCTTAACAATGCCACGATATACTCCTTAATCTCATATAAAAATCCGTATGGCATAATGCATTTGACTTCATGAAGCTTTGATGGCGGGTTACATAAAATTGTTTCGCTTACGGCGGCACCGACCAACTGTTCGACCCAACGTGTAACATTTGACGTGATTTATATCGGATTCCATCCCGTCTTGCGGGGAACCTTACATGGTATGGTACGTTCTTATCAGCGTAACCCTTTTAACCCTTCCACTCTTCCACCCTTCCATCCCTTCTGCATGTCAGGGTTCGTGGGTCTTGAACAATGCCTAGATGAGATAAGTGTACGATTTCATATCGAGTAACTCTTCGATCTGGTGCAAGGGACACCAACTGATCGTTCTAGACACACCAACTACCCAAGTTAAGAGTTTGAAGTCCCTAACCTCTGAAGAGTTGAAGACCCAACCACACATGCATTGAAAATGGGCTCCCGAGACAGCGGAAATGTTCCAATAATAAATACTACTTGCCTTAGCTACATAGGAATCACAGCATGTCCGTAATTGGTGTGTTCACTCCAATTGGGTATTATGCCTTACACAAACTCCAACTTCTCGGTCCCCACACGTTGATACATGCCGATATCATCACACATTTCCAAACTATACATTATATAGGTACATATGCGTACGGGGAATCGGAAGTCATCTCCGTAGCAACTCATCGATATCTCCATTCAAATACAGTATCTCTTATATAGTCGGAGCGGATGTAATTTGAAAGTTGGATACGTGGATTTCAGGTCAATCTCATATCCCGCTATTTCGTAGACATATTAATATACACCGGTATTGACATGTGGTCAACTTGGTACATGATAATTTCGCGACGCTTTTTAAACAACTCGATGCCTTTTACGAGTATCAAAGGCCGCCCCCTGCCTCTTCTTCCGTTTTATGTAACACATTGTCTACCTAACCTTTGGTGACGACATCTAGTGCTTGTCTAACCCTCTGGCCTTGACGAATCTGTTAACTTGCTCGCGCATTATCTTATCATTATATTGCTCGTGGCATTCGTAGAACGAGATCAACTCTTGCGTACAGTCTATCATACCCTCAATATCTACGGTGCTCTCGGCAAGGAAAGCAGCGAAGCGCTGTATCTTGCCCATTCGCACATCTTGTTGTTTGTCTTTTTCTGTGGCTCCAGGCGTATTTTGGCCGGTACTGGTGGCAGATCGACTTTGTTGGGCTTGTGTTAACGCCGCCGTTACTGTAGCCATATTGGTATTATTATTTGGACGAGGAATTAGGGAAAGAAGAATGGCCGTGAGCGCAATGATATGTGGCGCGTATAAGAGCGGTAAGTCTGTCATGTAATGATCGTTAATTACCGACAGCGCTAGATTGATCTCATCTGGAGTAAGGAAAAAATCGGATTGAAGGCTCGTTAACGTTCGGTAAGGTTGGTGGACTATGAGTTGGGAGTTCATCTCGGATATGAGGAAGAATTCGCATTCGCCGACGCGGGAAACGTCGGCGTGAAGTAAATCTAAGAATATATTCTTGTCAGCCGAAAAAGCCTAGTTTAACGCGAGTATAGTCGGGCGCACCTGGCCATAGAGATCGTGCCTCTGTCACAAACATCCTGATATGTTGAGGGCATTCCTCCATCTTGCAAGCTAAGTATAGCGCCGTGGTGAGAACGAGGTAGGGATTTGTTCGACGAATTTCCACTTTGCAATAGAATCGCTTGATGTATAGCTGAGCCGTGGCAATAGCTTGCTGTTTGACATTGAGTCTCTTTCCTAAACGACCGAGTTCTAACCGATAACCAGCATTAGCACGCGGCCTTGGATTAGGCGATACGATTGTAGATCTTACGTTGGTTAAAGTATATATTCAGATGCATCCTCCGTGGCAAGGGAAACATTTGTACTAGGGCCTGGTCGCTTTTCTCTAGCTCGTCGCGCATCTGAGCAAGTTCATCTTTCGAGAACTGCCAGAAGCGCCTCTGGGTTGACTCCCAGTAGTTGGCCGCCATTACGCCTAAAGGAAGACACTACCTAAAGGGTATGTAGTCGAAGATAATGCAAGGATTGGGGAACATGATGGGGTTTTGGAAACCCCAGCCCTGTGAGGCTGAAAAGAAATAGCTTACACAAGCCAAGGCTGAGAAAGATGAAGATTGGATAGACAAGTTTGCGTGTTATTAAGATCTAGGATGGATATAGCTGGAGATATCGGACGAAGTGGGGGTTGCATCGACTAGCGCATTGACTAGCATATGTCGGTATGACATAATTTGCACTGTGATCACCCCCTTTATTCGACGGGCATTACACAGTCCCTTCCCCTTAGTCCGCACGGGAGCATCGTCATCCGGTAGGTTCATCCAGTAGGCATTATGCTTTATCGGCTTATCGGGCTGTCAAATTGGGTTCGACATGGATTCCTTGTTCTCCGAGGTTCCTTTTGCGGGACGGTTGTCATTTTCGCGCGCCCCGTTCAAGCCTTAGAACTTGTTAAAAAAAAACAAAAAAAAAAAAAACAACAACCGACTTTCAATTATCAACTTGTTTGAGGGAATGATCTCGGACGAGTCGCGACAACGACCCCCGACATAGCGTCTAATGATGCCCTATCCGTAGCATCCAATGGTTAGCTTTGCGATAGCCTCTTCCTCGCTGTTTCCGCCGTGCCTGTCATGAATCGTTAAGCATGGACATTCCCAAGGTGATCACCAAGTTAGAGATGGAGATGGAGGAATCGCAGAACGAGCGCGATGTACGAATTGAGCAGCTTTGGAGAAAACTGGACTACCGAGGCACGGGCGAGCTGGACTGGAAAGGGTTACAAAAAGGCCTCAAGAGGATTGATCATCGTTAGCAACCAATCCCCTGCCTTGGTCGTCCTAGACCTTAGAAGCTTTGTTGCTGACTTGGTGCGGGCAGCAATGAAAAATGCCGATGGCTTGTTAAAGACTATAATAACGGTTGTGGATTCGAATGGCGACGGCAAGATTCAATATGATGGTCTGTAGAGCCTGCACTAGATTTCCGCCATGCCGTCATATCTTCAACTAATTCAACTAATCATGATTGGAATGGATATAGAATTTCGAGTCTTTGTCGAAGCTGCTGAGCGTCAGCTCTACGTTCTTTTTAAATCTATCGATCGAGACCAAAATGGGAAAATTGATAAAGAAGAGCTTCACCATGCTTTTCAACGTGCTGGTCTTGCGGTCCCGCTACGTCGGTTAGATGAATTCTTTGAGAATATCGATCACAATCGTGATGGATTCATTAGTTTTGAAGAATGGCGGTTAGTTTACTTTCTATTTTGTATCTCTTCCACTTCTCGTGACTCTGAGGGATTAAACCCTGGTGGAGATAAAGTCGGTTGGTTTTATTGTAATGTTAGCATAGATCTATACTTACATGGTGATTGTTCGGACGAGAGTTAAGAAGTAAAAGGCTTGTGGGACAGCGCGTCTATACGCGTCACCGTGTCTAATTGTGTAAAACAGAAAACAGTACTGACATCTTACGAACCCTAGAAATTTTCTCCTTTTCATGCCCAACAACACTGATTCTACCACCACACTGCGGGCAGTTTTCACCTTCTACACAGACATTCTCACTCTCAATTCTGAAGGTGACTCGGTAGTCAGCGAGGAAACTCTTCATGGCTTAGGTACGAATATTCTTTCCACCCTTTTCGGTTCAATCTTCAGAATCGCCTGCCCACCGGATGAGGAGTATATTCCTTCATCTTCGAATTCGAACGAGGAGGAACGCGAACAAAGAACAACAACAGTGACACACAATTCTCCGACAACCAACGATACGACCAACATGACTATGGCTGTAGCACAGCCGTATGTTGGCGACACCTCCGAAACTACTCTTCCTGCCGATAATCTCTTCGGCGCTAAGCAAGAGAAGCTTCCCGCAGCAGAAGGCACTGAGATTGAACCGGGATTGAGTGAAATAAGCAAAAGATCTATGCTGATTAGATACCTCCCCGATCCAGGCTATTTCATTGCTGGTGCTGTGGCGGGGGGCATTTCTCGTACTACTACTGCTCCACTCGACCGATTGAAGGTCTACCTTCTCGTGAAAACATCATCAAGCACGAATGCCGCCGCCGACGCCGTCAAGAAAGGCCAAGCTATCCGTGCCTTGAAACATGCTGGCGGGCCCTTAGTCACAGCTATCACCGACATATACAAGGCTGGGGGTGTTCGCGGATTCTTTGCTGGTAATTATCTCCCTTGGACAAGACTACTCCGAGTCGTCTCGAAGCTTACCCTCTCAACTAGGCAATGGACTTAACGTGGTTAAGATTATGCCGGAGACAGCAATTAGGGTATATCTCTTAAGGTATTGTGTCGGATTAAAACCTTGCTGACCGCGTACCAGTTTGGAGCATATGAGGCTGCTAAGAAGACTCTTGCAAACCTCGAAGGGCATAATGATATGCATCAAATCAATCCTTACTCTAAGTTTGTAGCGGGCGGTGTAGCAGGCATGACTGCACAGTATGTCCACCTGTTCGTCCTTTTATATGATGGTGGTTAACGAGTATATAGGTTTTGTGTCTATCCCCTAGATACCCTTAAGTTCCGGTAAGCCTCACGTCGCAGTTACATATGACTTTGACTTATACAATAGTTAGCCTACAGTCAGAATACGTTTCTGGCGGCCCACGCGGCAATGCCCTTCTCTTGCAAACTGCCCAGAAGATGTGGGCAGAAGGCGGCGTCCGGGCCACCTACAGGGGTGTGACTATGGGTCTTATCGGCATGTTTCCGTATTCGGCCATCGATATGGGCACATTCGAGCTACTCAAGAAGACCTACATATCATACAAAGCCAAGGCTGACGGTATTCACGAGGAGGACGCTCAACCAAGCACTTTCGTGACAGGAATCATGGGAGCAACATCAGGTGCCTTTGGCGCCTCGGTAGTCTACCCTCTAAATGTGCTTCGCACGAGGCTACAGACTCAGGGCACCAAAATGCACCCAGCCCACTATACCGGCATATGGGATGTAGCGCAAAAGACGATTCGGAACGAGGGAGTCAGGGGTCTATACAAGGGCCTGATGCCGAATCTACTCAAGGTTGCTCCTGCACTTAGCATTACGTGGATGGTCTACGAAAATACGAAGAAGCTCCTTGATTTGAACTAGACTACAACTGGTTGAGGATTTATATCAAAGCTATGATAGGAGTTTCCAATCAGATAGGGGCATGATCTATCACTGAAAGCCCGCAGTAGGGCTATACAACAAGGGGATAAGTAACCCATAGGGGATATTATGGCCACATTTCAGACGACTCGAAGGTATCTAGGCTGAGCTAGTGTCTCGAAAGAAGCTCCAATGAGGAAAATATCAAGGTGCGGCGGCGGTCGACAAAAAGAAAAAAAGAGAATAGGAGGCTTTTAGATGGATGGATAGATCTCGAAGAGGGCGAAGGGAGGGAGGCGATATATCCAACTTGCATTAGCAGGCGTTCAATAAGATGGGCAGGTAGGGTTGTTTCGAGGCGTAGGACGTCGTATGCGTTGGAGATCAATCAATTAGCGGTTTCGGGGTATTCTTGCCCCCCTATGTACCTGGGTAGATAGCGAGCGAACAAGCAAGCTTCGTCTTTCTGGTTACATACATGTTGTTGCGTGTATATCAGTTAATCTACCGCAGCTATTCGTAGGTCTTCCCGCAATTTAAACCCGCGAATGATACCGGTTTACTCTACCATTGCTCACTATCTTAATTTATTATTATTTGTCCATCCACCCTCCTAGATACTTTACACCCTTTGGGATAATATTACTTGGCAGACCCCTGACTACTTCACTGAGATCCTAGCAGTTCTTGAGAAAAGGTTATTTTAACAACCTGGTCAAAACTATCCAAGCAATGTGGGTTTATGTAATAATACCAAGCTTTAAATCACGATGTATATGGGCAATACTTTACGGGGAGTGACATACAGCCTTAACTTCTGGCCCAATACTATGTGATAGAGGAATACCCCTAATCACAATAATCTACGATATTTCCTACGTCTCACAAGTCCAAAGAGAATTTATGGTGAGTGGTTACTTTCATCTTTTTGCCGATTTCTATTCTATCGACACTCTGTATTTGCCCATGGGGGGTCTTACATCACAGCTCTGGGAACTACCCTCCAGAGCGTCAAATTGCATCTATCTATCCAACGATGCTTCTTCTCCAAGCATTCCAAAAAATAAACAAACAAACAAACAAACCCCTAAACTCCCCGCACCCCTCGGCGGCCTTCCGCTTGAAGGGACCGCCGGTACCTTGCTTCGGCATTTCCAGTAGACCTTTCCCTCAACTCCGTTCCCGTCATGCTTCGAGGATATCTTCAAAATGCTGACCGGAGTCAAACCCCACAAAATTCAAGTCGCATAGGACATGCCGCCTGCTTGCCCCTCCTTTCCAAACATGATATGCTATGCAGTTCAAGCTGCATACAAAGTTGTTACCACCAACTCCAATAAACACCGGCTCAATGCAATTCCAGTCCATACAGGACGTTATATAATGGTGACTCAGTGACGTACGCGGTTATGTGTTTCGGCGAGTTTGATGAGTAATATAGTAGTGGTGTGAGGGTATAAAGGTATAGGAGTTGTAATAATGGGGAGGTACGTGGTGTAATGGTATAGTAGTGTAGAGTATTTGGGTGGTGTTTATTGCGAGGTAATTATTATTAGTAGGTTAGGTAGAGTTGTGATTAGGTTAGGTGGAGGTGCGGTTAGGAGGTTAGGTGGTTAGGAGGTTTAAGGGTTTAGGCGGTTAGGAGGGAGGTTAGGTGATTAGGCGGTTAGGTAGAGTTAGGAGGGAGGGTAGGTGATTAGGCGGTTAGGTGGTAGGTAGGTAGGTAGGTAGGTAGGTAGGTAGAGTTACCTCTTAATTAGAGGTGTGATAAGCCGAACGGGCCGGTAAACCCGCCGTTCAGGAGCATCGCGGCGATTCTGCGCCGCTGCAGAGGCATTTCGCTCTGCGAGTAGCCGCTGGGGTCTATACCCAGCGACAGGTAGATAGAGTTTGTAATTACAAACATACCGCAGTCGTACCCATTCGTCTGCCTGGGCACACTGTAAGATTCTTGGCGCCATTCGTCGGCAACATATTTGTCACCCAGAAAGTATTCCATCCACATATGGACGTCCTGTATGTGAGACCACCCGTCTTTATGGAACGAGTCAACATAAGAGACTGTTCGACGAGATGGTCGGACAACAAGGACGGTCCAGTGGGCATCCTTATTAACCGGAATGAGCACCGTATCAATATCGAGGAAGTTAGTTGGTTTCATTCCCCAGGTTCTCTCTAACCCTCGGGTGTAGATATGGTTTTTAGGATCGCGTATGAAATTGGACCAGTATTGAGAAGAGAGCGCCACACACTTTGGTGTAGTTTGCTTAGGAACAACGCCAGCTGTATCATTAATGTAAGTTGCAAGGTGGACTAGAGTTGATTGGATGATGTTATCATTCAGCCATGAGTCCGCGGGTACTAGTTTCTTGAAGTCTCGTGCCTTGAGTTCCACGCCGTCCCGATGGCGCGCGCCTCTCCATTTATTCGGCTCCACTTTGCCGTTGTCCGGCGCTTCTCTAGCTTTCCGGTCCCATTCGTCGCTGAGAGGAGTAATCAGGGGTGCCTTCGGTCTCCGTAACCCGAGCGGGCGCAGCGCTTCATTTAAGCGTTCCTCTTCGATACGAAGTTTTTCTTGACGCTCTTTCTCAGCATTCTCCTTCTCAATGCGCAGCCGATCTTCGCGTTGTGAATCTAGTTCATATACCTTGGTATCATTCGGCGTGAGCCGCAAGCGTTCTAAGCCAGGCAGGCATATCTCGTCATCGTGTGCGAAGAACTCTTGAATGCTCGCATATTTTGGAGCAGGTAAAGGTCCCCAAGTCCGTTCGGGTACTCGTTCTTGTTGGACTGGTTTCTTTTCTCGGCGCGAGGGTGGTGGAGTTACCACATTAGTCTGATCACTGGTTGAGCCATTCGGTGAATCACTCGGTAAGCCGACGTTCTTTCTATAAGGAAATAGTCGCGTAGCTCTTCTAGCAGAAGCTATGGCGGCTGCAGAGTTCGGTGAAACAACAGGAGATATAGATGGTGATGTTTCTAGTTCGCTCATCGATGAGCCGGTAAGTACAGTAGCAATAGGATCCTCATCAATGTCCATGCGGTCATCCACCAGTTCAGTAGTGGTGAATGGTCCATTCTCTTCGTGGTCAAGTCGACGGCGCTTTGGAGTCCGCCTACCATCTTCGGAAGGAATTGGTGTCGGAATTGAAGGGCTTTGACGCGGACGGAAGATTCTGTTGCTCAGGGTTGTGTAGAGACTACGAGATGAGTCTCGGATATAAGTAAAGGCATTGCGAACAACATTTGCCGCGAGTGGACCGGGAGTAGGTGGTGTAGGTAGGGTCATATTATAATATGTTGGCACTTCCGCGCTGTCTACCTCGACAAGCTCGGATGGCCAAGCTCCAGGCATTACACGCTTGGGAGCAGCGACGCGAAATCTTGCGCGCGCATTCACGGCGAAAAAGGGCCGTTCTAAGTATCTTCGAGTCTCGGGGCTCAGTGGTCGGATTTGTCGGGGAGAGTGGAAGAGGAGAGGTTCGGTCCTTCTTGAAGGGTATTGTTGTTCAGTAGCAAAGCCTTGCGAAGTATCTCGGGCAGGTTCCTAACGATGCCGAGAGCTCGGGCTCTTAAATTAATGTTAGCGCTAGATCATAGAGAAAAGCTTGCTTGAGCTGAAAGTGTATTGGTAAAGTATAAACTTACTACTTGTGATGCGACTGGCTTGACTGCTGTCTCGAGTTCACTAGGCTCTCCCCAACGAGGGCGGATTCGCTTTCTGGATCTGGGAAGGGTCGAACTGTCGTCAGGCGCAACAGGGTGTTTCAAGTTCGGAAGTTGGATAGTTACGGATAGTTTTGATCGTGGAATCTTAATAACTCGAGATCGATGTAGAGGTGCGGGACGTGGAGAGATACCGATATCCTGGGCGTGGGCTTGTGCATTCAAGTGCGCCTGATCATGGGCTTCTCGGTTGATGTTTGCACGAATTGCGCGGCAGTGAGAGCAAAAAATGCAATGAACGGGAATGCGCCAGTTGTGCAGCGGTGAGTGCTGTGATGAGTCCATGGTCAATAACAGTTGCTACCCGCGAAGGTCGTACGTAGAAGTGTGGAAGGAAATATGGATGGAAATGTGGAAATGAGGAAGTTAAAGCTACAGAGGTATATCCCTGCTGTAGGTGCGATAGGTCAAGTTCGGATGAACTGAATTTGGAAAGTGATCGGATGTTGGAAAAAGTAGGCAATGTGTGATCAGATGAAGTATGCAGGAACTGTGAACAGGCTGCTGTTGTATTGTTATGATCGTTGCGAAATGATGTGTGAGTTGGGAAGAAAGGGAAAGTTGGATGGAGGAGGGCGAAAATTTAAGGCAGCCAAATCTGCTGTCCGGGAAACCAGGTACCGAAAATAAGGTTTAATTTTACGAGCTATCATACGTACTTGCACATCGAATTTCGCAATTGATTTGGGAAGCGACGTTCTGTAATTAGGTGTCGATGTAGGAAGGAAGGTGCATCCAGATGGAAAAGTTGAAGTTGCGCAGTTCCATAGGGAAAGAACGAAAGCGCGTTGATAGTGCACGGACCATTTTATTACACCTATCTTCGCCGCATTCAGCCTTGCCGATCACCTACACCCCTGTAATTACAAACCACTAAACTGCATAGGGGCCATTTGACATCATGTAGGAGGTACGAAGGTTGGGGCCAAAAGTCTTGCACATATGAGCTTGGCAAAGCCACGTGCGAGTAAAAAGAGACTGCACGGTCTTATTTAAGCTATAGTGGCTGATATCGCTATAAATATAGTGGTAAGCTACCTGAATTCAGTGGATAGGCCACTATCCGACCTTCAGCTTAGAGTGTGGCTGATACAGTATTAATAAGTTAAAAGACGTACGAAAATCGATGCCAAGATTGGGACATGTGCAAGACTTTTGGCCCCAACCTTCGTACGTACCTCACCAATTATGTACGCACTGACCACAACATATTGGAAGGACCTGATATAATCGTTCTTTCCATTTATGTAGCTGCTTTGCAGTTTCCTCGGTATGACTGCTTATTGTAGATCAATTATACATATGTACCTTCGTAGGTGCCTAATGTAATAAAGATGCCATGTACCTAGCTACTAAGGTAGGTAAGTACATTAGGTATGTTCAGGTACTTAAACATAGATTTTTGTAACATTGCTAATTCATCATTAACAGGCTTTTCCTTAGAGGTGGGACATATGCCAACTCAAATACAGCGTTTAACTTTAGGGTTAATCCGATGTCTAAAAATAATATACCACCCAAACCATTAGGAGCAACCCAAATTCAAGCTGAGCACCCGGCAAAGCAATCCCTGACTCAGGTCCTGGTTCAGCCTCACCTGCAAGATCCCGATATATTGCAATGTCCAACCCTAATAGAACATACCTAGGTACTTGGGTATTATTCACCAATCTATTTCTTTGCCCAACGTATAGATGCTCCTTTTAATCAATGAGTCTTAAGGAAATTTTTACCCAACCACAAGCTTAAAATGTTGCAAGTTGACCTCTTACACCTTATACCTTATACTTCAACGTCCTATGTAGCATCTTACTCTAGTTTATACGCAAAGAGGAATGATTGAATATATGATAAAGTGTCGTGTAAGTAGGCCGAACTTTTCATATCCGACCTATTAGCCCTTTACGTTTCATGTATACCTGGGTGAGTAGAAAGCCCTAACAGGCCGCATCAACCGCCTAGTAGAAAACTGCTCAAAGAAGAAGGTCTCTACATGTAGAGAAACAAAGCACCTTTTAAAGTGTATGTGGGGCTAGGAACTTAGCATTTAAGGTCTAATATTTCCGAAAGCTTAATAATAGCTAACGCCGACGGAGGTTAGGAAGTTAGGAAGTTAAGAAGCTGAAACTTGCCTGCAGATATTAGCTAAATCCCTATCTCCCCTGTTCCACTAAGGCACTAAGGGAACCTCGGCAGGCTCGGTCGTCTCATTTTCATTCCCGCTCTCTTCAGCCGCGACTAACCCCCCACTACGGCCCCACCCTTTATTGCCGTGTTGACATCCCGGGTTACTTATGATACAAGGCAAGCCAGCAGCCATATTCTGTTGATCATGGCCGACGGAAGCGGACCCGAGGGGGTCTCTCCTCATCGTATTGACGAGACCAAGCAACCAAGCAACCAAGGGTTAGTCTTAGGTTAGTATTGTCTAAGTAGCCTATCCTGCACTGTACTCATGCTAGGTATTCTGGTCCCTCAATCTTATTTCTATCGGCGCCCACCGACCTTTCAAAGCCAATGACAAGCCTAAGAGGTTGCCCACTCTGCCACTTCCTGGCTTCTGCACCTTTAAGGGAAACATCAATGATGACAGCTTTAATAAAGTTGCACTTCCCGATATTCCTACCGTTGGACGCTACTAGCGCGGTCCCGGTGTCTTACTGTTCCAGCTAGTATATCTCTCCCTCGGTATTATCACATATATTCTAAACGAGCTAAATTAATACTTAATACTCAATTCCGTCTATCAAATAGGCAGATAGCGGCGCTCGCCCTACTTAGAACTACCTAGACACGAGCATTCTCTTATCTTGGTCTCACGTATCGCCAGCGTTTAAGAAAGTTTACCTATTGATACATATGTCAATACTCAGGCTGTGACCCGAATTTTAGTTGTTGACTCTTATTCAACACGGCGTTGGTTTTTTTCCATTATATATCATTATTTTTGCTTCCTCCTATCTAGACCTCCAGTCGATCAACACGACCAATGGATACTTGGTCTTCAAAGAAGTCCACTTCGCCCCATTATGATTATGATATTGGTAAGTGAGTTGACATCGATCACCGTATAATACTAACATTTGCTCAGTGATTATTGGGGCTGGTCCTGTAGGGCTCATGCTTTCGACGTGTCTCGCGAGATGGGGTTATAAAATCAAACATATTGATAATCGAGCCGAGCCTACACCTACGGGGCGCGCAGATGGCATCCAGCCTCGGTCCCTAGACCTCCTTCGCAATATGGGCCTAAAAGCTGCCATCATGGCTCATAAGCCCGCGCGCGTTTTTGAAGTAGCCTTTTGGGATCCACCCAAAAGCGGCAAAGGCATCGTTAGAACAGGTACTTGGGCCAGCTGTCCCAGTTTCATTGATGCGAGATATCCCTTCACCACACTGTTACATCAGGGCCGAATAGAACGTGTATTCATCTCAGATCTGGAAAAGAACGGCGTCCAGATCCAACGGCCATGGACTATTAAGGGGTTTAAGTCGGATGACAAAGTAGATCCGGAGTATCCCGTCGAAGTACATCTGGAACACGTCGACGGACATCATCGGGAATCGGTTCGAGCTAAATATTTGTTCAGCGGTGAAGGTGCTAGGTCATTTGTTAGAGACCAGTTGGGAATCAAGATCACACATAAGGACCCCATTACACATGTGTGGGGTGTTATGGATGGCGTTGTCAAGACCGATTTCCCAGACATCAAGGCAAGCTCATTACATAGCTTCGGTTAGCTTTAAACTGACGATTCCAGATGAAATGTACCATACACTCCGGACATGGCTCGATAATGGTCATTCCTCGCGAGGATAACATGGTCCGGCTATACATACAGATCGCATCGTCTACGGATGTAGACTGGAGTCCGCGTAGGACAGCTACTGCGGAACAAGTTCAGGCCTCCGCGAAGAAGATTCTTCATCCATACCTCATCGAATGGGAACGTGTGGAATGGTATTCGGTATATCCTATCGGACAAGGCATCTCAGATAAATACACAATTGACCACCGTGTGTTCCTGGGTGGCGATGCTTGTCATACTCATAGTGTAAGACCCCCACGTCATTCTTAGACAACGTTACTGACTCCCCGGTAGCCAAAAGCCGGCCAAGGAATGAATACAGCTTTTCTCGATGCCCTAAATCTCGCCTGGAAAATCCACGCCGTCGAAGCCGGATTCGCTGACCGAGCCATCTTAGCAACCTACGAAACTGAGCGCAAGGATGTCGCAGAAACCCTGCTCTCATTTGACAACAAATATGCCAAACTATTCTCGCAACGGCCGCCTGCTGCAAAAGAGGTACAGGCGGCCTCAGAGCAGATAAGTGCACAGGCCGAAGATAATGCCTTCGTTAGGACCTTCAAGGAGTCTTGCGAATTTACCAGTGGATATGGGGTGGCCTACAAACCCAATGCGCTAAACTGGTCTCCGGCTCACACAGCCAAGTCCCCTTTAATCAATCCTCGAGGAAGCAAACTACGAACGGGTCGAATTATGATCAATGCTGATGTCACGAGGGTTGTCGACGCAAATGTTGTACATCTAGAACAAGAAGTTCCCCTCAACGGTGCGTTCCGTATCTATATCTTCGCCGGAGAGCCTGCGGTAACTTCCAAGGCACTGGAGGATTTTGCCCTTCGTCTCAGTAATAAGGGGTCATTTTATAGCTCCTATCTTCGACCGGACATCGAATCAGTCTCGCACCACGAGAAGCACAACCCTCACAGCCTCTTCTTTACTATATGTACCGTTTTTGCTGCCCAGCGGAGTCAGATCGAGATCACACGGGATGTACCGAGCCTCCTTGCTCGTTACCGCGACCACATATATGCTGATGACAGATGGGACCGCCGCGTACCCGATGCAAAAGCCGCCGCCCACTCCAAAATGGGATTCGATGAGGAAAGGGGTGGGGTTGTCGTCGTTCGGCCCGATGGTTACGTGGGTATCGTAACGAGTTTAGTTGAAGGCTCCGGGACCGTGGACGCATTAAACGAGTATTTTGGTGCTTTTTGCACAAATAAATTGGGCGAGAAGATGGCCCAACTATAAAACATAAAACACCATCCAACCTCTCTAGCAGAGGTCTCGGCATTTTGATATAAGCCTATAAGTATAAGTATTAAGATAGTTCTTTATTACCTTATTACCTACCTGTTATATATTAATAGACATACATTAGGTACCTAATACACTTATACTACTCTGATATACAGAAATACCACAGTCTCATTTACACAGAGCGAATGCATGGCTCAGGCAACAAACAACTATATTAGGTACATACAGACATCCCCGTATAATGTCGTTCGAATGGAAGGGGCGTGTATCCTTCAAGGGCTGGGGAAAGCATTAGGCATCTATGGGGTACATTAGGTATCTAACCCAAATAGACTTTGATTTTAATTGGCGTCGTTATTGCATGTGGTAGGTACTTGTAAGTTCATCTCATAAAGGGCAAGAACATAAGCGATACTGAGGGCACGTGTGGGAACAACTAAGTTTTCACCGTTGTGTCAGGAAGTCTCGATGACGACCTTTTTTTTCTTTTCTTCTACGTGAAATGTTTAACTTCAGGGTCACTGACAATTTTGTAGCCTTAAGTTAATACTAATTTACAGCGACAGTCCCGTCGAACCCATCGGCCTAAATGTATTCCGCTCTGGTCTCTAGCCCAAACGCTTGCTTGTTCTGTCACACATAATTATACGACCTTTCTGGTCAATTGCACTATGATATCAGGGACATCGCGTCGCCATGCAGGGCTTAAGGCTTCCACAGAGGGAGACAGCAGCGTCACCGGGGATATTATACAAATTATCGAGGATGAAGATAGGCTCCATGACCTCAATATAAGCCACAGCTTCAAGCGGTCTGGAACTCATAATCTAGACCGAATCGGCTATCATGAAGAGAGTGAGTATATGGTTAAGACCCCCTTATATCATCGACATAGTTTACAATTATCTAGAATGTCGCAACGTGCTTGTAAGATACTGCGCGCACATTCCGAGGAACTACCAATACAAAGACGGAATTCCACAGGTTAGTCGTATCTCGTATCTTTAATACCTATAATAGATACCTTCTAACACATTTAACCTAGATCTTCTTGATTTTACGAGAACATCTTGGCGACGAGAATCTCGACTTGGCAGGTGGTGTACTTTACGAACTGATTGAAGTCGACTGTGAGCATACAGATGATCCGGGGGCCGCATTTCAAAGGTGGAAACATGATCACCTACGCAGATATGTTAGAACTTCACAGCCTTTTCCCTTATGTAGTCGAGAGCTGACAGTATCCCCTAGGCTGACCTCGAACTCCCTCACGTCCCACATATGACCACTATCACTTCTTCGATCATCCCAACAAAGAAGCTTGCGCAATGGCGACTGGAACACCCAGGCAGATACCCATTCGTATTGTCAGACTCATCTCCTTCGACTGAGAGAGCATCTATTGATCCTAGTTGCATACGAAACCGAAAGGCATGGCTGATTGATCATACGCTATACATCTCTTCACGAAACGACGGTACTCGTCCACTTAATAGTCCGAACCCCCAAAAGTTTCATGAGATGCAATGGAGCCATGAGTGTGGCACGCAAGGGAAGTTTATCGAAGAGCGAGATGTGCCTATTGCCTCCCCAGATCGTCCAAGCGCAACATCGCCTCCAGGTACAGCCGATACTCTCCTCCTTGACAACCCAAAACCTTGCAAAGGACTTCGTGGTTATTCATCTAGGTCTAGTCTCTTTAGCAAACTATCAGATAAGATTCATATGCATAAACATAAACCCGAACTGGACCAAAGACGGTGCAGTTGGATCCCGGGTGCGCTCACGTTCGAGCCAGCCTCGTCCTCATCATTTCGAACAAAACGAACCTGCCCGGATGTCGCTACTGTGCCTCTACCCAGCGGCTGCCAGATACCAAATGCAATATTCGCCAGGAAGTACTTACTCGTTGGGAGTGGTGATTCACTGCCCCCTTGTCTACCCCTAAGACAGATGCCAACCGCCGAATCAAAGGCCACCGATACCATCGTGAAGGCTGCATCAACCGGACTGTTAGAGAGAACACGAAAATGGTCATTCCGAGGCCCCTTTACGCCACAACTAAACTTTGATGGAGGATTAGACTACCAATGGAGCCCCGACGAGCCCACGATAAATTGCGAAAGATTTGACCTAAATGATTCAATTGAGGGTACGAGCACCCTACAGTTTGGCAATCGATTCGAAGGAAGTGACTTGGAGGGAACCGAACAATGTGCAGATTGCCAACGGATATCGACAAAAAGACAAGGGATTGTCTTTAATCTGGAAGAAGTAGTAGATGGTGACAGGGATACCGCGCAGCTACTGGCAAACTACACCACTTCGAACCGATCTGCGCTCAATAGCCTAGGTGAAACTATACCTCGAGGCTTTGATACGACCACATGGAGGCAATTACAGTCAGATGAACCTTCAACACTGGGTAACCAGGGCCCCTCGACACTCTTAGATTCCAATCATCCCCAGCTATCGTCAATTCAAGAAAGGTGCGTACTAGGTACCGTAGTTCATGTTGGTTGTAGCTGATGGATTATCTAGGAATAGACATGGCTTACGACGTTGTGATTCTCTACTTTTCAAAAACGTGGAATTTACGATGCCAGCAGAAACCTCTGGTGCCCATACTTCAACTTCGAATCGTAAGACTACCATAATTGAACTATCACCAAGCCTCAGTCCGCCTGAATTTAATGAGGATGATATGCACAGAAGTGTGATGGCGGAGGAAGGGTGTTCTTGAAGAGAAAGTGTGACACAAGAGGCTATCGCAGTGCTTGATAAATCAGCTATGTGCAATGTAGAATTTAGTAGCTCTCGTCTTTGTGCTGTGTTTGAAGGGCGACAATTGAAGGGTTTCCACGTGCCTAATATTATAAGAGATACACGGAAAAGTATCAAAATGGTCAAAAGGAAAAAAAAAGAAAAACCCGAAGAAATTAGGCGGCCAGTTGTCAGTTGTCGTGTTGCTGGGTAGTTACCGTTAATCTGTACTTAGAACATCGAACATCGAACCACGTCTTTTAACAAACGTTTCTCGTTTCTTCAACATCACGTAAAATTTGCCGTCTTCATCCAAATATCTCCACACGCAACAATATGGCTGACGAAGAAGGAGCAAGTGGTTTCGCCCAGGCGACTCGACGTAATGGACTGTTTCGAGGTATATATCATGATGTCTATATCTACGTCGCGATTATGTACATTGCACCCCGTTAACACATGTCTATAGCTGGGTTTCCGAGCCATATAGCAGTCTTAACCGCCGAACGATATCACTCATCTAACCCGATATTCAATGATGATGCTGGAAGCACTCGTTGGGTATGGGGAATCAGCTCTGGTACGTCTCTTCAACTAGTATCTTCAACCAGTATCTTCAGCTAGTATCTTCAGCTAGTATCGTCAGCTAGTATCGTCAGCTAGTATCTTCAGCTAGTATCTTCAACTAGTAGCTGTCAACTGGTAACGACTGATGGGGAGGATCCAAGTGCTTGACTGGCAGGCTGTATTCTAACATGTCACCTAGGCGACAACAAGGTGATGGATAAGAAGCAGAATTTTCCTAAGGATGTAGCACCTTCACCAACCTCTACACAAACAACAACTTCTTCCCTAAGCACAACCTTTGATAAGGGTAGGTAAAAAATTCTTTATTTTGCCCATTTGAATTATCCCATCCCCACACAACCCCCCTCCTAATTCTTATGCCACTATCACGAGATTCCTTATTTGCTAGTATGCTGAATTTGCATTTTGGTCGTCTAGAAGAACAGGAAAAAGTCAAGTATTGGCTTAGCAGTATATCTGGAAGTACCGAGGATCCGGAACTGCTCAGTCCCTTTACGGATTTGACGTCGCGTACGGCTAGTTCTCTCGAAACTATTTCCCTTCAACCAATTTCACTCCAGCGCGCATCAGACGCATCAGCATCTTCAGGCTCGTACCAGAGAGCATCCCTTCGTAAGCTGTCGCCTCCGGTACCTATTACCGACTCGGAAATTGAACGCATCTTTCTCAACAAGACTATCAAGATGTAAGCACGAGCGCCATCCTCAAAATATATTTACCTAATGATTACTTGCTAACAATGATAGGTATTCGACTCCTCAAGGAGGCCGCAGTGCCGTACAGCTCGAATTAGGTGTGGCTAGAGCTCGGGCGCTCAATAGAGAACCTTTTCACTCGCGATCGGGATCACGCTCTTACCGAGACGAGCCCAGTGATGCTCCTTCGTACTACACCCGAAGCAGGGGAAACAGTGCTTCATCTAGCATGTACCAGCAACTAGGCAATCAAGCATCCCCGGAACGTGGACGCTCGCTGCAGAATCGATACGAATTCCAGTCAAATGATGGCGACGAGCTCCTCTCTCCTGTGCCTGAGAGCGCCGGGGGCAACTTCCCCAGCCGCATCACAACAGTATCTGATCTCATCAATATGCGCGATGAAGAACCTCTTCAAAGATCTCGAGACATGTCCCGACACAAGTTTCCTCCGCAGCCCGCTGTATCTACCCCTGCTCGGGAGCAAGAGAAGCGTCGGCCTGAGCCGCTTGATCTCAAGGCGGCTCACTGGTATGGTGCAACGGTCGCGCGACACGCGAACATCGAGGCCGTCCACAATCCCGTTCCTTCATCAGAGAAAGACCAGAACTCCAACGATGATAGCCCCTCAGTATATGGAGCTAGTACGCCATTCCACTATTATGAAGAGCCCTCGGGCGACCCCTACAAAGCTGGATTGGGACGAGGTAGCATCCTAAAGGGTTATTCTAATTGGATGGAGAAGCAAACTACAGAGGAGCGCAACTATCCGGCCACCCCTGTGTCAGATGGCCCGGTAGCTCAAGCTGTTTCTCGAGACCACTCGCTTGAGAAAGGTAGTCGAGGTCTACCCAAGTCTCTCACTACCAATGATGTCACCAATGATGCCACCAAGGAATACGGTGCGCCGCCTTTTACACCGTTGACGCCGTGGCTCAGCAATGACAAGGTTAAGAAGGTGAAGAAGAATCTATTCGGAGACAAAGGATGGCTCGAAGATACCGCCGCACAAAAGAAACCCGAGCGCCCCAAGACTGTGAATGCTCGTTTCTTCGATGGTATGAAGAAGACAGCTCGAAAGATTGTACGGTTTTATCGATTCCCTCTTTTCTAAATGCAGAAACTAATATATTATAGGCTGGAATGGCGGACTTCCGAGTTGGTGCATCCAGAGTGAGCGTCGCTCGAGAACTCAACATCACACTTGATCCCCGCGAGCAGAGTCTGCTTTACTGTGAGCTAGAGTTCATCTTGAGCAACACCCTGAGTGGATACATCAACGGCCAACTGCATCTCGGACGCATGAACCCGCACATCTATGCTAAGATAGCCGACTCCTGGGCACAGATGGGTCGTCCAAAGGTCATTGGGTTCCGCTACGACCTTGAGACCCAAGTCGACATGATCTATGCACACATCGGCAGCTTCCGATTCCATGGTCCGCACCATGCAGACAGCCATATTGTCAAGGGCCTCCTGTACGGCATGAAGATGAACGCGCGCGTCATGCGAATCCGCACACACTGCCAGCCGGACTCGGTCATCGCGAAGCACATCTTGGACTCCCAGGCACTCATGCAGCTGCTCAATAGCCCCCCCGAGTTGCAGACTTCGCTGGCGGAAGTGAGCCAGTTCTTCCGCACTATTATCGAGGTCCGCCAGGAGAAGCAGGAGAAAGAGGAGGTAGAGAAGTCGTTCGTGGACTACGCGCCTAACTCTGGCTTCAAGCCCCGAAGTCAAGATGATCTGTCCCCTCCCAAGGGCAAGCATCCCGGCGAATACCGCGTCAAGAATCAGATCAACGTCCCGCAGAAACAGCGCGATTTCAGCGGCCCGATCCTTGAGCCTAAGGTGTATAACCCCTCGGAACAGCCGCACGCTTTGACGAAGTAATATGATAGGCGGCAACAGGACGGGGCCTTTGTAGGCGGCTCGTCCCTCGGCGCTATTGGCGCTTTTACGACTTGTTTAGGGTGAATTTTGCGATTTTCTTCGATGCCCTGATACCCGATTTCTTTGTTTGAGATGACATTCTCCGGCTCTGACTCTAAGAGGAAATTTTCAACAAATTCCTCAAAATTTCTCTACCATTGCGTTTATGAGATAAAGACCGGCTAGATATTGTCACACAGTTATGATACCACAATCGTCTCCGAATGGGTGGTAGTTATCTTGTCTTGCTTTTTTTGCTTCGTCATTGCGACAAACTTTTTTTCGGGAAGAGATTCAACTCTCTTCTTTTTGGGAGGAGATTCAACTCTCTTCTTTGCACATACCGCAACAGGCAATGTCCTCGGTTGCCTTTTTATGTCAAGATTGAATACACGATGTGTTTCGATCGACGCATAACCCTCGGATTTGATCACAACATCAACCGGGGCTTCAACCTCGGCCTCATCCCCCTGGTGGGGTACGTCGTTGTGTACAATTTCCTACTATTACTGGGACACAAAAATGTTTCTTGGTAATGATCACATCTGATCTGGACAATCGACTATTCTCACGCCTTTCATATGTCAATTCTCAATTCGTTGAAATCCTCCCGCATTGCGCATTGCGGGTAACGAATCATGGAAGGTGGTGATGATGACAGATGGTGATTACGGACGATATACTTCTTGGCTTGCTTTCTTTCTTGCAGTTTGGTCTGACAGCCTTGTGCCTTTTCGTCAGTATACTCTCGACATACTGATGGAAGATTGTACGTTAGGTAGTAAGGTTGATAGAACTCACTGCGTAATAATAACTGTCTAGTTTGCAAACTTGCGTTTCGTATATAGACCCCCTTTACTATTGCTATTGTGCTAGAGAGGAAGTGTAATCTCATGTCAGACTAACGAAGCTAGGCATCTCGGTAACGGTACTAATATGCCTACTATCAAGGTCATATTAGAAGCTATACTGTGGCTATACTAGTGGCTAAGCATTTATATGATAGGTATCTGTAGGGATGGGTAACACTCTCTATGCCGAGTGCCATTGCAGATGCTACCACCTTCTTCTACCATCATTTTGGTTGGGCTGAGCGAGGATAGACATGCGGTAGGTAGTCGACACCATATACGCTAGTCCGGCAGTCCGGTAGGCTAGCTGAGCTGACTATCCTGTTGGCTGATCAGAGGGAGAGCCTTCTGTCGTTGTTCGGGTACCTTGCATAGGTATTCATTCACTTTCGGTGAGATCCTGTCACTACCTAATGACGAAGCTAATATTGAAGGTATAAAAATGTAGATCCGCCCGTCTAAAAGCTCATAATTACCTATCGTTGTTCGACCGCACGAGTAAACCATCGTCATTCCAAAAAGTCTGAAAAAAAAAATAAAAAATAGGAGACAGACTGACGTTCCCTCTGCAAAACTCGAAAAGTGCTTATTACCGAATATGGTTCTTGGCACTTATGTACCTAAGTAACTAATCGTTTGGAGTAACTTGAGCACATGCAGGTAATCAAGTGCGTGACATCATCTGCTCATGACCCCACCAATGGTCATCCGCCATCCCGCCGTAGTCCGCAGCGGGAGGCACCTCGGGCATGATCTAAGCCCAACAGCGCCGAGAAACTCATCCTTCAGTCCCCCAAGCATTCACCCGAGCATTCTACACAGTATATGCCTCTCGCTGCAACTCTCCTAGCGTATCACGTCTTGCATGCGATGCACGACAGAATGGCGCGGGATCAGAAGGTATTGCCGTAAAAACATTGACTAATACTTAATACTAATGTTTCCCTTGACTCTTGTTACTATCTGTTCTGTACGTAGGTATGTTGCATAGTTATATTTATTTACCTACTGTGCCTTTCAGCCCAGGCAGAATATATCTCGGCGAGATAATAATACGAAAATCCACCTAACCTACCTATTCACCAACTACTACCTGAGCAACTCTGCTTGTCTCGGATCTTATTCGGCTTGAGGGTTTTAATACTCATCTATTTTGCAGAATAAAATCTTACTCTTACGTCCAGCATATTTTGTTTTACGCGAACTTCTGTTTCGCAACTCCAACTACTGTCAGTCATCTGGTATACTATTGCGGCAATTAGTATAACTACGTCTTGTGAAACTTGCCTGCCAATCATAAAGATGTCGCATTACCATGACAGCCGTTCCCGCGGGCGGTCGAGCCACCATCGGGACCGTTCTCCCGGCTACACATACTCGGGAGGAGACTACCCAATATCCTACGAGGAGAGCCGACAACTTGCGAACACGACAAACCCTACGTATGATGAGTCGCCGCCCCCGAAACAACTAACTTATGAGCCGTACCCGTCTCATTCGTCATCGAGCTTGCAAATACCCGAATCGCGCTCGCGACCTAGATCTCTCCCCTCAGGTGAATATCGTAGATCAAGTCGCGGAAGGAGACAGGAAAGGTGTCACGACAGAGACAGCGACAGCGAATACTCTGATGACAGCCGGACGCATACTCCAATTGACAAGGCGCGGAATTTTGTCGATAACAACTTTTCCAACTCTACTGCGGGACTTGGAATTGGCGTACTTGGCGCATTAGTGGGTGGCTTAGCGGCTAGGGAAGCAGTCGATGCCACGACCAAGAACAATGGTCACCACCATCACGAAACCCCTGACCAGAAGCGCAAGCAACTCATCGGCACGATGGTCGGTGCAGCCGTAGGTGCGCTCGGCGCAAATGCCGTCGAGAAGCGGCTCGAGGCGCGGCGCGAAAGGGACAAGCTCGGGCAAGAGGAATGGGAGCGCAAGTTCAGATCGGACCGCGACGTCATTGAGAAGCGTGAAGTCATCGCTCGCCCACGCGATAGTAGCGGCTCCAGCTGGAGGAGGGATTGGGATGAACGCGACTACGGTCGTTCTCGAAGCCGCGGCCTCGAGCGCGAGGTCGACCCGGAGGCACGCAGCTGGAGAAATGTCGAGGATTGGCTGAACGACGAACGGAACGATAGTAGGCCAAGGTCGGACGGACGCAGAAGCGCGGACGGGGAGTATCGCTATTGACTGATAAGATATATATCCGCGTCAAAGCGCATGTGGCGCTACTTCTAGCTCCCTTTTTTTGATTAAAACTACGGGCACTGTCTAATGTAGATCTTCTCCTTTGTTACGTAAGATGGAGTTCCACAAATTTAGATGCCGAGATGAGACTTCTTAGCGTACGAGCAAACGACATTCATGATTCGATTATTTCCATTTAATTCCTTTAGTCTTTATATATCATATAGACGATGAGGGTCGTAGCGATAATATAAATATCTCTGAAATATATTGTATTGTTAGTTAACTACTCTTATAACTCCTTGAGAAAGATCAAAATGAGAAGGCGAGATTCCTAACCTCCAGCAACATATGCAAACGAAACTCCACATGAAATAAATACCGTATCTACTTCATGTGTTATAGTCCAATTACTCTACTGGAAGGCATAAGCTACCTACCTACATATTATATAGTACTTGTGCTTGCCACATTAAACTGTTACACAATATACGGGTAGGTACGCTTTCTGGTTGCTGCTTCCCGGCTTCAGTTATCTAATTGGCCAGTGCGTTCTAGTCCAAATACCCAAATTCTTCTGGGCACCAAGGTAACTAACTAACTGATATTAAAACTCAACAATCAACAACTACATACCTATACACCTACCAACACAAATTTCCATCTCACAATTCCCATGCACATGAGCACATATGAGCACATACATTTTGAGAGCGTTCTCGTAAATCATTCGAAATAATCGCCGTTGTCCGAATCAATTCATTACAGCGAAGTTACCCGTAAGAGAACGCTATTTGCGTACCTACCTCTTACCTGGGTATCTCATGCCCTAACCATCATCTGATTTCTGCCCTCTTCTACTTACTAATGCCGAATAAGCCTTTTTTATTTTTTATGTTTTAAGATGGCGTTTCCCCCAACTCGTCTATCCGTTCCTGCTGGGCCCAGTGATACTGATGATATAGATAATATTTCACTGGCCTCCACTGATTACGGAGTCAACAGTGAAGATCAGGATAAAGAATGGACCGTCGCAGACCTCTACGCCGAACGGCCTCACCCGGAAAGGCCTGGCGAGAGACAGTACCTGATCAAGTGGGAGGGTTTTCCGATGGACCAATGTACGTGGGAGCCAGTGGAAAACTTAGGACCGGGTCTCCTTGCGCAATGGGAGGAGATCCAGGAGGAAATTGCAAACGGACAGCGCCAGCCTTTTGACGTTGAAATATATAATACTGCATGCAGAGAAAAGGCAGAAAGGCACGAGAGACGGAATGCAAAACGGAAGAGACTGGGGCTACCTCTCACTGCTCCTCTGCCCCTTGAATCTCCTACTGAGGATTCTTTTACCACGTTTGCCTCTGGGAATGAAATGGACCTCGACGACGGGCTTAAAGAGACGAGTAACGTTGACATGGGCAATCCAAAACCTAAGATAAAACCTCAGAAAATCATTAAGCAGAAGACGTTTAATGGAATCCCAACTCCTGCAGAGGCGGGCTCAGTTCAAAATAAAGGCAAAAATAAACGGGCATCAACGCACCCGATACCGATACCGTCTACGCCGGCCCAGCGGCCTTTGAAGCCAACAGGTACTACCATGACCGGGTACCAAGGTACCGCAAGGAAGCCGAGTTCAACATTGAAGGCTCCTTCATCGCTTCCGCCGAAGATGTCGTCTAGCCTGGCGAACAAATTTTCTGGGAAGCGGCATACAGCGACTCGTACTCAACCTCAACCAGCTGCCTTACCTACACGAAAAACCAACGTCTTCGTTGGGGGTAAAGAACGGAAGAAACGGGCGAGTCTTGGCGATGTCATGGATGACCCGTCGAAGACACCGAAGGCCTTCAATTCATTGCGTGTCATAAATATCGCCAAAAAACGGGGTATCGAAAGAATTGATGGAGCGCACCTTGACATCTCATCTATCCCGACCAGTTTCATCGTAACAAATGACCAGCGAAGTCGGCCAAACCCGGGCCAGACAAATGCAAGTTCCCCAATTACCCCCATAGCAAATGCTCCAGTTGTACAAAGTCCTACGGCAATATCGCCGAATGACACGAGCACAACTACACCGACACTCAAGGCGAAGAAGTCTGTTCGCTTTACTGGAGCGCAGAATGACGCATCGGAGGATACGCCCATGGGCGGAACCACGGACGACGGAGTCGGTCCTGTTGTTCATAGTCCAATGGATATCGATCATCCCCCAGAAACTCCGGACTCGGTTAAAGTTCACCCGTCAAGAAGACTGTCCTTGGCCACCTACCAGGAGCGGGGGCAGACTCAGGTCGTTCTAAAGACAGTCGTATTCGGAAAGAGTGGATCGGAGCCGATTCAAGTCCTATTCTGTGGCATCCCTCGCCAAGTTCAGCCTTGGCTGTTGGCTTTTATGGAGCAAGAAACATTCCATTTTGATTCCATCTGTTCTTCGTACAATTTTGTCTCTCGCCAAATTGATCTAACTGGCAAAGCTGCTTTAGCTAGGGAAGCTCTCTCTGTCGGTACGGTAGAGGCCAAGTCCGAGGAGCTTTCGTCAGCCTTGAGTAATGTGGCGGAACACCTTCGACGAAGCTCATGTGCTAGTCACCTAATCACCGAACAATTTTCAATTCTCGTCTATCCTTCAAAATGTGACGGCTGGGACAAACTTGGCGTCGATGTAAGCAAACTCAACTCAGAGTCTCATTTGCGATACATAATCTATAAATCGCGTGAGGATATGAAACTCTACCCCCCAGCGTCCGTCCCTCGTGCTCCAATCCGACTGAGCCATGTGGATCAGGGATCCCATTGCCGAGTACTTGTGAAGGACTTACTTGAGTTGGATTTCTCTTTATTTTTGCCTCAAAACCCTAAAGAGAAGGATAAGCAGGTGTTCATGCTGCTTTTCCCCGAAAGAGAAACACAAGTATGCAATATGATTAAGCTTTGGCTCCGTGAGTGATATCCAAAACACGTTGTTTTGTTTTTATTATTATGGAAGGTATGGTTACTAATTGTAATGTTTCCAGGTTCATGTCAACCAGCCTGCCAAATATTCATCTACGGAGTCAAGGACAGCTGGGCACACTTCCACGAGACCGTGCAAGCAGGTAAAGCGGGTACCATCATCATGCACGAAGATGTCAGCATTTCCATCCGAAAGTTACCACGTATCTTTCAGATGATAGATAGTAAATGCTGTTATACATTTTGGGACCTTGCTACGGGTCAATACAACCCACCAAGATTCCCTTCGGCTATAGACGCGTCTATCGAACCTGGCACACTCCAACTAACACGATTATTTCCCCAGGGCCGAGCCTTTTTGATCACGCCCAGTTTTGCACTGTCAGATCCGGTCCGGCTTCACAAGTTCCTGGAATGGTTTAGAAACTACTGCTGCAACCCTCATTATCTGATTATGGCCTGTGCAGATTTTCCGGACTACCTTAAAGTAGTTACGTTAGAGAAAGAAGCGGAACGAAAGAAGATGTGTTTAGCACATAAAAACAATCCTCACCTTGAGGAGCTCTTGGCAGAATCTGGTTTAGGGAAGCAAGAGCTCGAGGCAAGATTCCGAGCGTGGGAGGTCCTGAAGGGGATCATAGCCGATTTTGGAGACGAAGAAACGAGTGACGAGATCCGGAAAGTGGAATGGGTCACAGATTTTATCGATCCAAACGACGAGCAGAGTTTGGTGAATTATTTCTGTTGGTGGTCTAGCTTGAAGTGTGATCTATATCGCAAATTTACCGTGCTTGGCTCGAATAACAACAGAAACAGAGCCGCCTACAGGAATATCGAGATTCCTGTCTATACAGAAGAAACGATCAACGACCCCGACATGGCTTCGGCGCGTGAGAAATTAAAAGAGTCTGCCCTTAACGCCTCCGTAGCCCCTGGTAGCGCGAGCAGATCGTCTGCCCCACATGCATTACTTCCTCGTTCGTCCCCCGACAGCGATAGCGCCTCTGATCTCAATCAATGGATCGTTACTCTCCCCGACCGCCTGATGAGAAAAGGAAATTGGGCCAGGCTGCACTCCAAGCCCGTTTCGTGGCTGAATGTGTCGATGGCTGACCACTTCGGTGATCCAATGTGCGAGTACGATACCTTCAAAAACTGGCTAGGTGCTGCTCCCAAGTTTTCGGGCGTTAACACTTGGTATGGTCTATTCTACACCATAGACACCGAGTGGAATCCCCAGTTGCCTCCCGGCGAGTACGGGCGCCACCCTTGGATCGCGGTAGTTAGACCGAAGAACCCCCATGTCAAAAAGATTCCATATGCCGAGATGGAATTGTTTATCTGGGATATGTTCGCCCACGGCCGAGAGTCTGGACGCGGGGAAGCCACGCTGCTTAACATGCAGCGACATCTAGTCGACCTTGTTAAAACGGAGATGCCGCTGAAGGATCCAAAGTACTACCTTGGCGAAGTCTATATCGGTAGTAGAAGCGACTCAGTATATAACCCGAGGGGTAGTCCCTTAGGCTTCACAAAGCGAATGATACAGGAAATGATGGCGGATGGCTGGCGATGGCTACCTCCTAGAGAACCTCTTTTACCAGATAAGGGCTGGATACGAATTCCAAAGGAAGAGTGGCAAGGAGGAGTGGCACACTCAAAAACACAAAAGCAGAAGTCAATACCCAAACACGAGAGCGATAAGAATAAGCTTGAAAGGTCTATATGGCATGCACCGCGTTCTGGAACCAAATTCGAGAAGTCAGCATGCGTCAACGATCTTTATGAGGCAGCTTATAGCGCCCGGACGAAGGACCCATTGTGTCAGACGATGAGATACCAGTATAGATCGACTCTGGACTGGTATCACGACATGAAGGCGGAAGGTCGCGATTCGAGTCACGTCCAGGTCGACAGTGCGGAGAGAATTTTGAACAAGTTATTTCAGAAGAAATAGAGTTCTAATGGGAAGCTTGGTCCTCACCTCACGTCTAAAAAAACCTAAGGAAGATTCTAATGGGGAACGTAAAATTTGTTAATTTGGAAAGCTTTGGATCGAGGCGGGGTTTAGGAGGGCTTGGGCAGAAATATACCCCTGTGCGCTGTGTTTGCCGCGATTCAAAGCCTTAGGTCTGTCTGCCTCATGATTCAGCTAGCCAAGTTTACAGAACTTGAGTATACTGTGGAACTGAGAGATATTTGTACATGCGTCTTGTTAATTATGCCAATGAATAAATAGTAACGCAATACAAGCATAACCCCTATATTGGTATCGGCCTACGAAGCAAAAGGCATATAAGAACCATCTGGTCTAAAATCCCATATTTGCGCCAAAATATCCTCCTGTACCGTATTCAAGTAAATTTCATCCGCGAGACACATGTCTTCCCCCAACCCAGCGGCGGGATTAATACCACCCCCCGTGGCCATGTTATCCGCAGCGGGGAAAGCAGGGTTTGGCTGCGTGTTCTGCGGCATCTCTGCTAGGAAAAGCGCCTTCATTTCCCGGAGCAGACGAGGCATTTTGAAGAAGAATCCGCTCCGCGGACCCTCGGCGTCCACCATGCCCAGCGACGCCAAGACGTGACCGACGTCTATGCAGGCCTTGTCTATGATACCGAAGACGTCGGCCCTCCGCCTCACTTCGTCCTGATCCCAGCCGGGTTCGTCGAGGGTTTGGAGCCTGAACAACATTACCAGGTACTGCGTAAACTGGGTGAAGATATCGGCAGTGATGCCGTGCCACTCGCGATGGGGCAGGCTATTAAAAATCGATACCCATCGCTCCGCGATGCTTAAAACCATATCTAGGTCTTGGAGTCGCTGGAACTGCGAAGCGCCTGTCTGATCCATGACCCTAGGTCTGTAAAGCACGGTTTCCCGAATTTTTATTTCTGTAAAACAGAAGTAGAACTGTGCTGCTTCTAGAGATACTTGTTAGATGGTAATGGACTATCGAAGGATAGGGTAGGGTCTCCTAACTATTTGCTTCGAACTCGGCTGGCAAGTTTCGTCTAATGTTACCAAGTTCTCTTAGCAGGGTTGAAACTAGAGCGGTCGACGCTGCTTTAGGGCGTTCTGCTCCTGGCTGGTTTCCAAGGGAACAGGTTAATTGGTTCGTGATGATCTGACACCTGACCTGGGTAGTCAAAAGGATATCGGTATATACCTCCTTTTCCTCTTCGAGGATGCGGAGGCAGTCATCCAAGTATGATGTCCAACGGAGAGGCTCCGTTTGTCTGTATGTTAACCATGTACTGGTATGTTTAGGTTAGTATAGCAGCTAGAAAGCCTTATTCTAAGGTATGCCTAGAAAGACGACGCTTACGCAGATGTGAGATGGAAGACAGCTAACATAGTTCGACGCTCTTCCACAGTTCGAGGGCGCTGGTCTATAGGCCGTTGAGTTGGGAATCTATTACGACGCAGGGGCCGCGTCGGCGTATCATGATGTATATTCAACTCGAGGGCAAGCGATACGGCTAACTGAGAAAGCATACACATAAATGGCTTATCCTCCTTGACGTGATGTGACCTTTCAAGTCAGTTAGTTTGACTTATCAGTTCAGTCATTTGAAATAAGGCTGCGGGACACAGACCAAGTAGCGAAGCAGACGATGCCGAGGAGTAGATCTAGATCAACGAGTTGTTGAAAAACTACTCTTTGCGATATGATGCGCCATACTGTATTCGCCATTGCAAACTGCTGTGACATTATCGTGGAGGTCAAGGCCATGATGACAAGCCATAGAAAAGGCCTCTCACGGCGCAGTTCAGCGGAGCTCGTTGAGATAGGGATATGAACAAGAGGGCACATGGGAATAAAGGCATTGCGAAAACTGTCTAATAGTTCTTCTGCGGCTGCTTCTGGTATTTTATGGACGGACACATCATCCAAGATGGGGGATGGTGATATAGGAGTAGAGGGGCGGAAGAGATGTACGATAGTAGCGCTAGTATCTATGGCGATATCCGGGTGCTCACGTACAGGTATAGATACGGGTGTTGGAGTCATGGAATCAGTATAACCAACGAGTGCCCCTCCAGGTAAGGATTCTGGCGTATGTTGTTGGGCTTGTTTCTCAGCTGCTTGAGAGCGTAATAGGCTTACAAGCTCATCTAATTTCTCCTCAAGTCGAGTGCTACCAGTTGGAGGCAGAGGTTGTACGGGTGACTCTGGAAGATGTGGCGTACGGGCTTTCCGTTTGCGAGCAGTTACGGTGGGTTCACAAGTCTTTCCAAGACGATGGCACCTCTCACAGGAAGATCCATCAGACCGATAGAAACACTTGCACTTGGCACGGGAGCAGGCAACACAGGCCTGACCGTAAGGTGCCGGGCTGCATGACGCCGCTGAAGGAGCTGCTATTGGACCGGGCGGCATTTGGTCTTTGGTTCGGGTTCTTTCTAAGAGCCAACGGATGCCGGACTTGAGCAATACCAGAGCATAAAACCCCCGGAATGACGGGTTGGTCGTAATACGCGACAATAAGGTGTAAGTTGTGACTTGTCAAGAGCCGCGGGTTTGGAGACTACGAATGGTACTTCTTACATGGGGGTTTTGCATAATCCCGCGGGTTTCATTTATGGGGCCCATGCACGTATAACTGCAGCCTTACATAAGGTATACATGTACCTAATGATGTAATCGTCTGGCATTGGGAAAGCCCAGTGGAATTACTCGAGACCATCACTCCTACCTTTATTACTTGTGCTGTCTACGCATATACTCGACAACCGCCCCCTTCGGGTGCTGCGCTTTAATTAAGGATTAGCCCTGTAATTGGGGATAGCGTACAAGGATAAGGGCGAATAAGAGGCTATTCCCACCTTCATTAAATCCTGAAAAGGAAACAATATTTTCATAATCACGAAATATTATGAAAATGGATAGAAGTTTGAAAATACTTTTATAATATATGGGAAGCCCTCCCATTCGGAAGTACTTCGGATCAATCCCGAATTACAGGGCCAATCCTTAATTAAAGCGCAGCACCCGAAGGGTGCGGTCGTCGAGTTTACGCAGACAGCACAAGTACTTTGACTTCTAGTCGAAGGAAATAGCTGCCTGTTACATTATGTACCTAACTTAACCTATGTATGCAACTACATGTAGGTAAAAAAAAACATTAGGTAACGAGATACATACTACATAGTCGCATATTGCTATGTTAAATAGTCCCGCTGCTATCAGGGGTACATATAGGTAGCAGCTAATTGCCCGCGGTTGTCTTAGTGCGAATAGTTAATCTTAAATCTACAACACGATTAATCGATTAATACACTATGGGTTCTGGAATAGGTAGACATCAGCAACACATAGGTACCCTCTCAATCGCACCTCGTGTACCTTGGAGAGAAAGGCGGAAATACTTTTGCACATAAAAGTCAATACCGAAAACACTTTCTCTCGTAAACAAGTCTTTAAACCCCGCGGGGTTATCCGGCATAGGATCAATTAGTGGCATGACATGACAATGGTTCTTGTATATATACGTCTGTCATCTTTGACTCTTCAGCTGAAATGTAATAGTTTCATCCACAACCAGCACAATATAGCCTCATCTCATTGCATATATCTATAATATTCACCTACGTAATTAAACTCATCACTGCAAATACAGAAGGAAAGGAATAACCTACAATGGCCGACTTATCTTCTGTTTTCAAACAAGCCTTCTTCCCTGGAAAGCCGACTTACACAGAGAAGGATGTCCCGGACTTGACTAATAAGGTCACCGTCGTCACGGGATCCAACACTGGTATCGGCAAGGAGATCGCTCGAATTCTCTACTCTAAAAATGCCAAGGTTTACCTAATGGCACGATCTGAAGAGAAGACGAAGAATGCCATCGACAGCATCAAGGCCGCTACTCCAGAGTCTAGAGGCGAATTGGAATATATCCACCTCGACCTAGCCGACCTCCCAAGCATCAAGACGACAGCTGAGGAGTTCCTTAGTAGAGAGCAAAAACTTGATATCCTTTTCAACAACGCTGGCGTCGCGTACCCAGAGAAGGGATCCAAGACGAAGCAGGGCTACGAACTCCAACTCGGCGTGAACTGCCTCGGCACATTTGCCTTGACACAACTCTTGACGCCGATCCTAGTATCAACAGCGAAGACGGCGCCTCCCAACAGCGTTCGCGCAATCTGGCTATCGTCTTCGGCCGCCCTGAGCATAGATCCCAAGGTCTTCCTAAAGGGCGTGCACAACATCGAGAAGCAAGGAGAGATGGACAAGTACTTCATCAGCAAGCTCGGGAACTATTTACATGCTGCCGAGTACGCAAAACGCCATAAGGCAGATGGTGTGCTGGCCGCCTCGTTGAATCCCGGAAATCTCGACTCGGACTTGTGGCGCACTCAGGGGCCTATTACAACTTTCCTCCTCCGGAAGCTGGTTTTCTACCCGGTCGTTTACGGCGCGTACACGGCTCTTTATGCTGGACTTTCGCCTCATATCACCTCCGACAACTCTGGCGCCTTCGGTAAGTACCACTTAACCACTAATGCCTAGCCACTTATAAAAGCCGAGCTAACCTAACTGCAATTAGTTGCCCCGTGGGGGAAGATCTGGAATGTCTCAAAAGGGATGTCCAACGCATCGAAGAGAAAGTCTGAAGGCGGTAGTGGGATCGGGGAGGAATTTTGGCAGTGGAGCGAAGAGCAGGTTAAGAAGTATCTCTGATTGATGTTTAAGGGTTTGCGCGTGTATTAATTTGGCATTGGGACATGAGATGTAAGCGACATTGGGATTTATAGATTTGCCTTGTGCTTGAATTACGAGTGTTTTAATTTTTAGTTTTTATGGACTATACCTTTTGTCGACAGTCATTTCATCACGTTGAAGGATGTATGTCAATGATAAACGCCCCATCGAATAGGGGCTAACGCCTCGGCATGATAATCAAGGATGCTACATAATAACTTGGGATAGAAAATATCCAAATCATAATAATCTTCAAACATGTCGTCTACGCAGATATGTCAGCTACCTCGTATGGATCCTAAGACAGCCGACGAAGCGTAAAGTCGGCAAACCGAAGCGGGTACTTAAATCCCGTTGGATTCGAACTTAACCCCCGAAATTCCCTAAGACTTCACAATATGTTTGGATAAGGCTAAGTTGCGAATGAAGTTCCTCGTCATCATCACCCTTCAAGTAGCTTCACTTGGGATTAAGGGTTTAATTCCGGGCTATATCTTAGTAGGGTGCTGTGGCTCACCGTATATCCGCCAGCTCCTATACCATTCAACATCATGAGTATAAGAACATTGTAGAGAGCAGTGGTGATAATGAAGCCGAATGCGACTACCTGGTCTGCCTACTGATATTTCTAGTTCTTCGTATGATCATATTCCTTAGTTACCCCTTTACCTTGAAGTTTTATATTTGAAGCTTAACGATGGGCTTGCGAGCATCATATAAACAAGCTACTTTCAAAGCCTTAGGAGGGAATCTAGTTCGCGAAGAGGTGCCTCTGGGATTACCTGGTGATGGTGAGCTACTCGTCAAGGTCGAAGCATATGGATCCTGCCACACAGACTCGAACGCCCTATATACCACTTTCGATGGTGGCTTTCCTATTGTCCCGGGTTGTGAGATTATCGGGACGATGGCTGTCGTCGGCGACGATGTGAAGAGTTGGAAGATTGGTGACTGCATTAGAGGTGGTTATCACGGCGGCCATTGCAAGACGTGTGATATGTGCTCTCCGAACTGGCCTTAGTTCAACTGTTTCCAATGCATTGTGATTGGCCGGCATTAAGCTGGGTGAGTTCGTTACAATTCAGGAGCTCGGTGGCATCGGTCACCTTGCCATCCAGTACGCAAACCGCATGGGCTACCGTATAGCCGCCGTCTCAATGTCATGGGTAAACTGATGGTCCTTGGTATTCCCGGGGACATGACGCTCAGTCATATCGGTATGGTCCAGCGCGAAATCTCGGCCAGCCCGGTTACAGGCGTGGCCTGTTTGGGTTAACCTCGACTCAGAGAAGACTATCGAATTGAGCTTGCTTGTCGCTATAATGTATGGCGCACTGTTGAGACGTTCTCAATGGACTAGGCTCAGGAAGCCTAGGGTATGCACATGTTCTCTCCGTATAATAATATTGCAGCATCATGCTAACTTTCCTAGATGCAATGATGAGTGGCCGACCTCGGTTCCGAGCTGTTCTCGGGATGGATTAAGTTGAGTGATTAGTTGTGGAATGCTAGAGTTAAGGGGCTAAGGGTCTAGGGCGAAGATGTGGGTGAGATGTGGGTAAGAGGGAAGTTAAGGTAGAAGGTCGCGGCGTTTCATACACATTCTCTTGAGAGGTGGTGATGAGATATGATTATAGGGGTAAGCATGTTCATCTACTGTATTCTTTATGAGAGGCACTTATATAACTTTCTATTAGCAAGGACTTTCTGTTTTGAATACTTGTTTGAACTTGTTAAATTAATATTAGGAGACTGAAAACCGATGACTTTGAAGTTTGTAGATCTCATGAACGTATTGCCTTGTTGTGCCCGCTGGGTTTCTGATCTGCTGGTAGTTCATTGACTCTTGACTCCCCTTTATCTCTAGTATCGTAACTATGAGATCGTAATAGTTTAGTTCAACAAAGACTACGTTTACTATGTATGTAAGGCGAGGCTTGTTGTTTAGCGCGGTGCCCATTGAATGAAATTTTGTATATATCTTGGGAGAGACGCATGAAATTATACAAATCCACCAAGACAAGATAAAAGGTACTCGAGTGGAGTAGATCTAGTCACGTGTCAAATAGTTTAACTTATTTGCACCGCCTCCTATTGTGATACACCCCAGCACCCCCCACCTGCACCAATTCTGATCCGCTTTGACTCCTGACACCGTGCAACAATCCCCGACCGTAGGTGGCTTTTGGGTACCGACTGTAACCTAGCATACTTCCTTAGCGCACTTTCGAGCCCTGCTAACAGCTGGATAACACCTGCCTTACCCAAGGTAGTAAGGTATTGTACCTGCTTAGGCCGTAGGCCGAAAGTTTATTACACTTTGACGGTTTTAGCAGCAATCCGACCGCCTGCCTTAACGATTGCCTTAACAATTGTACCTAATTCTCTCCCATTCACAACTCCACCACTCAGGTATATTCGATTGTCTGCATCTACAAGACAAATCTAAAACCTTTCCAGACAACCAACCGAAACCGTGACAACGGACGAGATTTGGGAAGTGTCCGTAGAGATTTTAACAACATTCGATTCTAAATTCTGGACATAGCGCCAACCTCGACCTTTTGTTATAGTTGCGTCGCATATAGGCCCCACGGTCTAGCTCCTTTTTATCTATCACCGCCGCTACGGTCTCTCCTGTTCTCTTTGACAGTACTTTACCTCGACCGCAAGTTTATCGCCCAACATGGCCAACGACGAATATGATGTGAGTCTTGCTTATTGTTACCCTCTATATTGAATCATTAGACTTGTCTTTAGAATATCTAGCTAATTAACACTTACTACAGTTCCTCTTCAAAGGTGCGAACCCCCTGCCCCCCTGCCAACTACTCGAGCTCGTGAAGCAATAATTACTAACAAGATGGAATTATAGTGGTGTTGATTGGAGACTCCGGCGTCGGAAAGTCCAACCTACTTAGTCGATTCACCCGTAACGAGTTCAATCTAGACTCCAAGTCAACGATTGGCGTGGAATTCGCGACTCGATCCATCCAAGTCGATTCTAAGACAATCAAGGCGCAGATCTGGGATACTGCGGGCCAGGAACGATACCGCGCTATTACCTCTGCCTACTACCGAGGTGCAGTTGGTGCGCTCCTTGTCTACGACATCAGCAAGCATCAGACCTACGAGAATGTCACAAGATGGTTGAAGGAGCTCCGAGACCACGCCGATGCCAACATTGTCATCATGCTGGTCGGTAACAAGAGCGATTTGCGGCACCTCCGAGCAGTACCTACGGAGGAGGCTAAGGCGTTCGCTAGTATGTCCATATCCGTAATCCAATTTATTTATTGAAGATGCCTAAATTGCTAACTTGGGACCTCTAGGCGAGAACCACCTCTCTTTCATAGAAACTTCTGCTCTCGATGCCAGCAATGTTGAGCTTGCCTTCCAGAACATCCTTACTGGTAAGCATCCCCTTTTCCACATTTGACTTACGGCAAGCCCTAGTTAAGGCAAGCACATACTAATAAGATGTTTTACTTTTAGAAATCTACCGCATCGTTTCGAGCAAGGCGTTGGATAGCGGCGAGGGTGCCCAAGCCCCGATGGCAGGCACCAACATTTCGTTGAGCAAGTCCCCCGACGATGCCGCGAAACAGGGCGGGAAGTGCTGTTAGTTCAATACTCGCGACGAGATGATACGACGGTTATACGGTTGATATGACATTGCGTATATGGCGTCACGTATGGCCCGGAACGAATACGCTTACGATAGGGTGATGCGTCAGGGGGTTCGGGATATTGACCTTACACAGGACATGGCTCTCTTGTTTTGTTTTCCTGCTTTTATTGACGTTCGTGGCCGTAGCCTAAGATTTTGACAACTAGGGGGTCACGGACAAAGTCTAATCTACCACACCCGACGTAGTTACTAAACGTAGTTACTAAATGCTATCTTTCTCTTGCCCCTGATAATATAAGACTGCCTCGTTGCTATGCGTATTTCTAACTAATGTCCGGTCCTAGTCTTATGAATCAACGTGGCTTCTTCGTCTTACCGATGGGTTGGATCGAGGATCACATGCCCCGGAAGAAAAGCCGTAAGTACCTAAGCTGTCTATGTCTTTCTATTCCCTCAAAGGGATACATCATGTCTAATATTAGACTTTTTAAATAATCCTGGTTGGCAGCTTGGCGATCGTGAATGGATACGGTTACCAGCATAGATTTCGTATTTCGTACATGTAATCGGGCAGTCGGCCAAGTTACGTAGATAAGGTACATCATCATAGGTACAACACTGAAAGCCACGCGCACGCGCGAATGGTTCGTTTTAGTTCCGGCCCCGCTATCATCTATCGATAAGCCCAGCAGAAAAAAAAGTTCCCGTTCTGATGGCGAATTGAATTGAAGACATGATCCAGTGACCATTTTAAGCATCGCGAATTTTGACGAGCAATGGCAGCCGTATATAAGTCGTTGTCCAAGGGGACCAGTAGCCAGAAGGCCGAAGCGCCTGCCAATGGAGTCCGAAAGAATAAGCAAAGAGTTTTAATATTATCTTCCAGAGGTGTCACATACAGGTATTTTCGCAATCTGCAGGCTCGTGACCGCTTGCGCAGAGAAATATCTAACAGCTTTTATTCATAGGCATCGACATTTACTTAATGACCTTGCGTCTATGCTGCCTCATGGCCGAAAGGACGCAAAACTAGACACGAAGTCGAAGCTTTACCAACTCAACGAGCTTGCGGAACTATACAACTGCAACAATGTGCTTTTCTTCGAGGCGCGCAAGGGCAAGGATTTGTACGTGTGGTTGAGCAAGGTTCCCAATGGCCCTACGGTCAAGATGCACCTCCAGAACTTACATACAATGGAAGGTTGGTAGACTCTGTTTATATCTTCTTCGACCCTCTCCTCGGTGGGGATGTTTCATTGTTAACTCTCTTTCTTATAGAGCTACACTTTACGGGTAACTGCTTGAAGGGCTCGAGACCGATTCTATCCTTCGACGCCGCCTTCGATAAGGAACCTTACCTACAAGTCATCAAGGAGCTTTTCCTCCACACATTCGGCGTACCACAAGGCGCGAGGAAATCCAAGCCCTTCATAGATCGCGTTATGGGGTTCACATTTGCAGATGGGAAGATATGGGTGCGCAATTACGAAATAAAGGAGTCAGAGGCGCCGAAGGTGCAGGACGGGGAGACGGAGGTAGACTCTAAGGCTACTAAAGGCCGCAACAAGGAGCTCGACGTCAGCATGGTGGAAATTGGCCCGCGATTCGTGCTCACCCCTATCGTCATCCAGGAAGGCTCCTTTGGTGGGCCGATCATCTACGAGAACAAGGAGTTCGTCTCGCCGAACCAGGTCCGAGCCGACCTGCGGAGGAGGCAGGCTACGAAGCATAACGCTCGCACGGAGCAGCACGTGGACAGGCTCGCGAAGAAGGGGGATTTGGGACTGCGGACGAATGGCAAGCAGGCTCCGGTGGATCCGCTGGATGCGAAGGAACTGTTCGCTTAGATGTTGTACCTAACTTGTTAATGGCGTTCTGGCGTTCCCTATGCGACACCCAGGTATCTTCAGATATTCTCTAGCACAGATGCTAATTTTGAGCTGAACTAATACCCTACAATAACTGGCTTCTGCTGTGGTAAAGTGAATGTCTAGTAGTCCACCATACGCCTATTAATCTGATATAGGTAGCAATGACTTGAAGATTTTATAACCAGATACTACAGTATACAGTATCATATATTATGATCGAACCTATGCAATGCCTGTTTATTCATTCCTCTCCGTACCTTACTTTAGGTAGGTATTTTGTGATATTATTGCTAAAATTCATACTTATTAGTTTTCATTTCCAGCATAAGTTAAGGTAAGCTACATTTGTAACTTCTATCATCTTTCATTGCGTTACTAGCCGAAAGCAATGGCGGTTATAATTAATACTGCTTACCTTTAAATGTTTTAAACTTGTAAATATATTATATTCTAAGCTCTTGTAGGTAGTTCAAGATGTCTAGGTACTCATAAGATACTTGTTTAGATCCCAGTGCACTTTATTATGCTATAAGACGCTCGGACCATTGGAGTACAATTAGGTATGTACCTACCTACATTATGTAGTAAAGGAGGATTAAATACAGTTAGCGCTAGGCAAAACCTCGGCCCGAAACCAACGTCCAAGCTCTCCAATACGGGAAGTTGAGACAGGGGGGGATACATCGGGCAGGTACATATATGAAGTCGTGTTGACCTCGCGTAATTAATTCACTTCTTCCTTTTCGATCAAGCAACAATATGGAACTGCCACGCTATGAGTCCGCCTTTATGGCGTACCCAATTCAGCGGCATGAGGTTCAGCTGCCCATTATTCTCATTCAGTATAGCCCCAAGGGAGGGGTTGTCGCGGATTGAGTTGAATAACTCTCTGCTCCTGTGTTGACCAAAGGGTGCTAGGTGCTGTCAGACAGAGAGAGATCTGTCGAGGCCCTGGTATCAGGTTGGCTAAGGATTCAAATAATCTCAACCCCGAGGTGTGAGAAGAGAAAGGAATATTGTTAGGAGATTACGTCTCGGGAGGACATTAGGCGTGAATTCCTTTCCACCAGTGAGACAAACGCCTTTAAGGGGAGGGAAGCATTAGACAGCTCAGTTAGAGTAAGTCTTAATCACTTTGGAATCACGTATTGGCACTAACTGATTCCTAGCTCGTGGAGATTGCCCAGTATTCTTACAGCTCGTTCTAGCAAAGGGCCCCGTCCATGTCAATCTGTATCTAGGTACCTAGTTGACAGTAATCGCCTTGACTACCTCTGAAGCTATCTGTATACTTTCAACTGTCAGGCCTGCCAATCGTCCTGGAAACTTGTCATCGCCAGGGAGTGTTTGCAGAATAATTCTATTACAGAATCTCCTGCTGCTACTTTCCCAGGTTTAATGCTTTACTTACTGCCACTTCTTTTATTTATTCCTCCCTATTAATTTTACACTCGCCTCCACACCAACCATTCTACTACTTCAGTATTGTTTTTCTACTCTCCCACTCATTACAGTGGCATCATCTAGAGCTTGGAGGCATTTTGAACGTTTGGCCTGTTCAGTTCGAGTACACAGAGATCTCTCAGGAGATTTTACAGTCGTCAAAAATCAACTCTGGCTGCACCCTAAGGCATCTGGGTCATTCTCGGAACTGGTATTAACGAACCATAGCCTCTTCGATTTGATACCTATTGCACATTGCTGGCCCCTTATTACTTAAGAAACCTCAGTCCTCTCTTGGTGAATTTTGTGCGGATTTCACTATAGATCAGCAAAACTGTTATACTTTCTTAGTCTATCCTGGTTCCGCATTGGAAAAGTTGCACTTCGATCGCATCTATAAGTGTCCAAGGAGGTTGCTTTCATTCGGTTACAGTACAATCAGAAGCCTAATCCATCATCCGCTGGAGTTGACCATCGATTCCCCTCGCGTATTCAAACTCAAATCTGGGAATAAATCCATACTTCAACATGCCATCCACCGGCGATATCCTTCAGCCCTCCGGCAAACCCCTGCTGTATAGCATACCTAATGAATTGATACTCGAGATCATAGAGCTACTATCTCCCTTGGATGCCTCAAACTTTGCTCTTTCGAGCCAGCACTTATTTAAAGTGTTCAATAAAAACAAGGAATCCATCTTGATTACTGTCCTCAAACGTCTGCCTGAGATCAACATCCTTCTGTATGTTTACACCGCTCACAAAGGCGAATTCAAGAACGAGCCTACGCTCTGTCCCCGTATAATCGAGTATGCCCGCGAAAACTATACCGTAAATCTCATGGAACTCGGCGACGCCTCTCGAGAGTTTCCGAATCGACGGGACTTTAAGGTCCCGAAGTATACACTCACGACCCAGCAAGTCGAGCAAATCTGGAACATGGCGAAGGTGATCGACTGGTGGGTTGAGAAATACCCCAGACTTCATTGGAGGGACAATTCAGACGATCGTCGCTGTCTACGAGATAGCGAGATAGCCCGGGTGAGAAAGGCTGTTGCTCGCTGGTGGTTGTACGCGAAATATCACCACGGAAACGCCTTTGCCCGATTCAGCGTTTTACATCCGAGCACGTGGACTGTTGATACTCGACTCCACCATATTCGACTCATGCCAACGTCTGAGATCAGTGAGCTTTGGCATCTCTGGCGCTTGGTAAGAGAGACAGTGAGCAAAGACCTCTGCTCGTCTCCCGAGAAAGTTTGCCACTGCAAGGTAAGTCTTCATCCTAGATTAGATCCTACCGAAATATACTTACTAACTAATATATAGCAAGGATATAGCGTCGAGCTCGTCCCCTGGGGAGCTGGTGAAGGCCGCCGCCACGCGAAAATTGTTAAGACTTATATGAAGCTTGATCCTGAGCAGCTTCGTTATTACCTTAGCCATTACGCGAACTGGAAGAAGTCCGTTACCATCAGTTCACTATCCGACCTAGAACCGAACTTTGCTCGTGATTCCGAGACCCTGTCTATTTCACTAAGTAGAGTTCTCGGGGAGCGCAAGATTTATAGGGGTGTGCAGTCCTGGGCAGACATGCCGCAATTTGGAATTGTGGACGAGGATCGACCAAGCGAGTTACACGATACCTCATGGCTTGACGATGCATGGCCGGATGGACGGGTACCTCCGCTTCCAGCACATGTTCTCGGTTTCCCATTCGATTCACCATCGATTGTCCCCCGAGGAGACGATGGCACAGAGACGTTTTTTCCATTCTAGGGTCAGGATCAACGCCGTCGGTGCCGTCGATGCAAGAAGACTATTGTCGAATTGCAAATGGCTCTTACCCCTTCCCGGGTCCTACGACAGGACTCTCCTTATACCACGGAGTAGCTTGGGATAGGATAATTGCCGCTCAGCCGATCCGGGGGATAGCTGGAAGGTAGTAATTGCAATATTGCCCAAGTCCGCTACTTCTGAATCACTACGAAGAACCATGGGGGATTGTGACATATACATTATGTGAGGCGTCTCCTCTTACGGCTTGTATATTGTAGTTACAAGTCCCTTTTCTTTTTCTTTTTCTTTCCTATCACTACTTTCCTTCTATGGATTTCCTCCTATTCACCTTGCGGTGCAAAGGCCCATCAACGGCCGCAGGGCACGAGATTAGGATATTGCATATGTATTAGTTGTGTTGCCCGGTATCATAGCATCTTGAGGAGGAGGAGGAGGAGGAGGAGTGGAACTAGTTTGAGGTGAATGCGTATCAGTCTCACATATTTAATTTTCCCTTTGCACGTTTACAGGTATGAGTGTCTGGCCACCTGGATGCTGTGCCGTTTTAAATGAGTTCTAATTAGGTACATATTATTGTACATTGTGTCCCCGTAATTCCAAGTCTCCTTTTCATCCTGCCTTAATATCTACTTAATTATAGGTCAAATACTAAAATTGGTCGCCGTAGTTACTGAAAAGTGCATGTGTAAATAAAGGTATCTTTATCTTGTGTACCTAAATTGAATTCCTGATATAGGCAAGTAAGCACCTACGGAAGTACCTAATTGCAGGTGTCTGTGTTAAAAACGGCGTTATCTGGATCCGATACGCCGCGCCCCAACTTTGGGACCTTACCAAAAAGATTACTGACCTAGGCAAGTTTACTTACCATTAGCATATCAATAACACAATAACATCTAATGGTATCACCTACCAGCCACACCAAACATACCTAAACCAATACGATAGGTCATTAGAACTCGTCGGCAAGTTTTTAATTAACCATCTCGGAGTGTTTTTCATCATTACGGGAGTCTTTCCATCGTTGCGGAGACGCTGAGGTGCATCGTCTCATACTCCCGTCAAGTAGTGCGTGAGCTGTCCAAGCAAGCAAGCAAGCAAGCAACATTCGTCCAGTGTAAGTACGCCGTCACTCCACTCTATATTTTCTATATCTACCGTATTATCCTTAAAATAGAGCTGTTTCTCGCGTAGTGAGAATATTTAATACCCAAGAAGGACACGAAGACCTGAATTAAGAAACTATTCTTTGGATCCGTCGAAGCTCCCTTTAAAATCATCAAATCTTAATCATATACTTTACCGTATAAGTCCTATATCAAGAGCATCTAGCTGGTTCTATTATATTGCTATTTCCTCACTTTATCTCGGCTCTACTATTTCTTGTCAACGTTTTCGTACACCGAGGTATACATTCTTAGCTTACAAATTCGCAGATCACTGTCAACATTTATCGTCTTTGGCAATAACCTCACAACGTATTATGGGCATGTGAATCATCCACCCATCCAAGGAATCTAGACCAACTCTCGTTTGCCTGGCCTAGACCTATTCACGCTAACTACCATAGTACTGTCCTGAGTTCTCACGGCTAGGCAGTGCTGTTGGTAAAGCTCAACAATCTGTTGACTTGAGCTAGCAGTCGCGTTTTTTTCTCTAGTCTGGCGAACACTACTTGAGACTTGCCGGGTGGAAGGCTGCGCCTTCGACTCGGCTAGGCTTCACGCCGATATGGATGGTGAGGATCAGTCTATGACTGATGCGCCTAATGGCTTCGACGAGTCCCACGTCGTCGCCGTGACAAGGCAGGAAGGCGGCGACGTTTCTATCGAGAACGGCGTTAACTTGGACATGGACGAGAGTGAAGCATTTAGTGAAACCGACGAAACAATAAAATCTATGCGTCGATTAGGTGTGCTTCCCACGGGATGCTGTTACGATGATAGAATGAAACTCCACGCAAACGCCGATTTTGGGCCCTCACCACACCATCCAGAAGACCCGAGGAGAATCGAGGAGATCATGAAGATGTTTAAGAAAGCTGGACTCGTTTTCACGGGTCCCGATTCTGATCTTCTTGACATCCTGAGAGAATGTCCGACCAAATATATGTGGAGGATTCCAGCTCGTCCGGCCACAAAGCAGGAAATCTGCACGGTACATACTCCAAGGCTCTATGACTGGGTTCAAAATCTCTCCCAGATGTCGACGAGAGAGTTACGATCATTGAGCCATAAGCTAGACCAAGGGAGGGCCTCTCTATACGTAGGTGGTATGTCTTATGAAGCAGCACTACTTGCAGCAGGAGGTTGTGTAGAGACTTGCAAGAACGTTGCTTCTGGACAAGTGAAGAACGCATTCGCTATTATTCGACCACCGGGTCATCACGCCGAGTGTGATGTACCTATGGGTTTTTGCCTCTTTAATAACGTCCCCATCGGCGCCAGAGTCTGTCAAGATGAGTATCCAGACACTTGCCGCAAGATACTTATCTTGGATTGGGACGTTCATCACGGAAATGGTGTTCAGAATATTTTCTACGAAGACCCGAATGTCCTATATATATCCCTCCACGTCTATGAAGATGGCAATTTTTACCCGGGAAAACCAGATAACGATATGATACCCGACGGAGATATAGACAAGGTCGGCGAAGGTCCAGGCAAAGGGAAAAACGTGAACATCGGCTGGCCATCTCAAGGTATGGGCGATGGCGAATACCTCGCGGCTTTCCAAAAGATTGTAATGCCCATTGCTCGCGAATTCGACCCCGACATGGTAATCATCTCTGCTGGCTTTGATGCGGCCGATGGTGACGAGTTGGGTGGATGTTTTGTCACACCACCATGCTACGCACATATGACGCACATGCTCATGTCCCTCGCTGGCGGAAAGGTAGCCGTATGTCTCGAAGGAGGCTATAATTTGAAGGCAATTTCTAATTCAGCTCTGGCCGTCGCCCGGACACTCATGGGAGAACCACCACCAAAGATGGGCGTACCGCCCCTCAACAAGGATGCAGCAAGACTCTTAGCAAAGGTTCAAGCTGTGCAAGCGCCGTACTGGGAATGCATGAGACCTGGGATAATCGAAGTCCGGGAATTGGGAGATAATACTTCTCGTTTACACGACGTTATTCGAGGTTATCAGCGACAGGTACTGTCCGATAAGTATGCTATGGTCCCCCTCTTTATTCAGAGGGAAATCCTCTATAAGTCGTTCGAGAACCAGGTCCTTGTCACGCCGTGCTTGCAAGCCAAGAAAAAAGTTATATTCTTCATTCATGATCCGTAAGTAGCACTCACGAACCTTTCGCTATCTCTACTGATAAACTATCTAGTCCCGAGTTGAAGGCGATGCCGGATATTATCGATAACACAGTTGATCCTCATAACGGCTTCATCGTAAGTGAGCTTTGTTCAAATTGTGAGAGCAAACGCTAATATATGGTAGTTGGATGGTGTTATGTCCTATATTGATTGGGCTCATAAGAATGACTTTGGTATTATGGACGCCAATATTCCTCATTACATCACTCATTCTGAGGACATCGACGCGTATACTCCCCGCGCAGACGAGAAGACTTTGCAACGGCAGATTCAGGAACTAGTATGCTATATATGGGATAACTATCTTCAGCTCTACGACGTGGAAGACCTATTCATTGTAGGCGTAGGCAATGCATACCTAGGCGTTAAGGTCCTTCTGACGAATAGAGGTGCGTATAGAGACTAGGGTCGTTACAGAAGAGCTTCTGGTGCTGACGGGACTGCAGATTGCAAAAATCGAATCGCGGGAGTGATTAATTTCGTAACGGGTAACCTACGGCCAGTGAAATCGGAAACTGATACAGAACTGTCGAGCTGGTATAAACAGAACTCGCTAGTCTATGTCACAAATGACCATGCTTGTTGGAAGGACAACGATTTGGCAAAGAAGGTACTGAAGAAACGCTTCGGGGGGGTACACAGGAGCCCGGAAGTTGGGCTCAACCGGATGATGGAGGCACACGCGAAAGAGGTGTATCAATTCATCGGTGAGAGGTGTAGTCAAGACGGAAGTGGTAATACCACGGAAGACGAGAAGTAGATTTCAGAAGTCGAGAATATTTGTAGCTGTCTATAGTAGCTACCTACCTGGTAGTTGTATATATCAAACCGGAGAGAGTGCGAGGGTGCAAAGGTTCGAAGAGGGAGTGCTTAGGTATTTACTAGAGGTAGTTGCGGACTAGGCAACGATTCCGTAGGCTGTAGCTTTCATTTTTCTACGTAGGAGATTAGGCTTATTACTACTAGCGTTTTGAAAGAGGTACCTATATAGACCTTATGTACTTAGTTCCGCTGGGCATCGGCAAGAGAACTGCAGTAGCATATTGGTTGTTGCATATGTTGTGAGCGATACCACAACGTACTTGCCTTGGGTTAGGTACCTACCTCTTAGGTCGCAGCTACCAAACTCGCAAAGTTCTCTTTCAAGTATGTAGCTCTCTCTTTTTCTCTCCTTTCCTATTTGAAAGCTTCCACTTAACCCACTCGCGAAACCACCAAATAATTACATCTAGTTACTTGCAACTTCTTTACGTGCATCTCATCCATTCAATTCTTGGCCTTCACCAACACCGTTTATATTTTACTAAATTGACCCAGGGGTTAGCTTAGATCCTTTGAGGCTACCCCTTAGGTACTTGCCTAGTCTGCTAATAGTTAGTACCTTAATAGGTACCTCAAGCTACCAGGCTTCCGGTGGGTACAGGCGGCGATAGGCAGATTAAACCTCCGGTATCAACGTGTTACTATTGGTCAACATGGATGGAAATCAACGTTTTCGTCAAGACGCCCCTGCAAGGCCTGCGATACGCCGAAGAAATCTAGTACAGAACAATTGGCACCTGGCACTATCTATCCTCCCGCCTAATCCTCAAACCACCGCCCAGGGCTCCCAACAAGGTTCAAACCAAGAATCCAAAACTAGGAATCATCCGCAAAATACATCGCATACAAATAATCTTCCGGAAGTAGTTGGAGCCCTTCCGTCTATCGGTTCTGCTCGAGCTCGAGGAGATATCTTATTCGCACCACGGTCTGACCCACGCGACTACGGCGCGTTCGCTCCTCGGGCGATGGATCGCGATTCACGAAGTAGAAGGTAAGAGTAATTTTCATTCGAATTCTATCGTTATTACAGCTTAATTGCTTGGGTACCACAACCCAACATAATGCTAACATTATCTTGATAGGTACGATGACGGGGAAGTCACTAGATATGGCGCTGGTGAATCGTACCGCCCGTTTAATTCCAACCGGTCTCCACGCCGGGCTAGAAGCCCTCCAAGAGGCCGTAGCCCATCATTTCTAGATAGCGATCGTTATGTGCCCGGTCGATCCCCACGACGTCGCTCACGAAGCGCTGATCGCTATCGCCGAGACCTTTCCAGAGACCGACGAGATACTAGAGATACTAGAGATATGGGCGACAGCTGGAGACGACGCGATAGGAGCCGTAGTCTTCGCCGAAGCCCTCCACGACGGTCTCCTCCACGACGCAGTCCGCCTCGAAGGAGTCCACCGCCGCGCAGGTTCTCACCAAGACGGGATGATAGAGATCGTTTGCGATCTCCGCGAAGGGGCTATGACGCAAGGTTCCAACCACCACCCCAGATTAACAATCCTAATCTTATACCCCTAACAAGTCTTCCATACAGACGGAGATCGAGATCTCCCTTCGATAGAGACCGCATCCGAGATAGATCGCCTCTCCGACGTTCACCCCCGCCCATCCCGAGGGCTAGTACCTACAGAGCCCGCACCCGCAGTCCGGATCGACGAGACGATCGCTACGGCCCTTCGCATAGCAGACGTCCTTCCCCGCCGCGCGACTCTGCAATCTCTTCAGCAATTCCGTCTCGGGACACATCCCGTAGATCTTCGCCCCACCCTCTCCCACCACGTCGCGACGATCGATCATATCCGCAGTCTCCCATACCCTCTAGACCTTTGTCTAGATCTTCTCATAACGTACCACTTAGAGATCGAAGTCCTCAGGGGACTCCGAAAGAATCCAGTGCTCCGCCTAGATCCCCTCCGCGTGGCCCTGCCGCTCTCCGAGCTCCTCCCACCGGCCCCAGAGATACTCGCGCTTACGGGAGCCAGTCTGCCGGGGCGATAGGCCCGCCCCTCAGACCAGTTCCAGCCGCGCCCGCAGTAGCAAGTCGACCCGATATCAGCCCTAGCGCTCCGCCGGCAGGTCCTAGAGGTTACGTTCCCTCACGAGGAGGCGGCTATAGTCGAGGCGGCCGAGGAGGACCCAGCTGGGGTAGTACGATTCAAAGCCGTAATCTACCACCGGCCGCAGGTCCCATCCCCGCCTCAGCAACAACAATCTCTAATACCATCCCCACCGGTCCGCGAGCAGGCCCTTCTTCGCAATCTCTCCCCACGACCCCCGTCAACCAAGCCAAACCCTTCAACCCACCCAAAGGCCCAGCTGCCGAGAGTACTCGTCCTACCCTAGCGCAGCAACTTCTTGCGACTCTGCCACCTATCGTTCCCGGAGGTAAAATGGACCCTCATTATCTCGCCATGACAACAGGTGTGATGTCCGAGCTCCAGGCCCACACGCTACAGCTGAAAGAGGAAGAAGAGAAGCTGCGTGCGGAGAAGTATGTTAAGGAAGAGAAATTGAGAAAGAGCCTGGCGTTATGGGATAAGTTTGAAAGGGAGGCCAAGGTCTTGGAATTGAGAATAGAGCTCAGTGAGAACAGCGTGAAGAAGTTTGCGGGCGAGGGGGTTGGAGGTGCGGCGTTTTAGTAGAATGACGGAACCGAAGATAGGAAGAGAGAGGAAGGGTATGTCTTCTGAGGTAACCCAATTAATGGCGTGTGTTAGGCGAAAGAAAGAGTTCTAGTATGGGCGAAACAGGCGGAACACGGATGCACAGATGGGATGAGATGAGACCATTCGGGTGTAATTCGATTTTTGAGTTACATGTCTAAAGGCTGTCTTGCCTGCCTGTTTGCCTGTCTATCTATGGACTCCCAACTGCGATGACGTAGGTGGATTACCAAGGAGAACCGCATCAATATAGACAGGCGTTTAGGGAAGGCGTGGAATTCGCTTTGTTGCTATTGCAGTGTACTATATGACTTAGGTACAGAAAGGTAGAAGGATACCTACCTTGTACGTCTCGCTGTTTAGAGGCTTAGGTAGCTAGTTGCGTATTGCATGATACCAAATCGATCGATTGTTTTCATAAGGCATAATAATTAATTAAGTCATAATGTTTCTTAAAGTGGTTGTGTTTTGGCGAATATAATGGGAGTGCGGTGTGTCCATCTCGTGGATCGTGGTTTAATCAAGTTTATTCTATACAAGGTGAGGTGAGGTATTGATTAGGGAATACTTCGTAGACCTACATAAAATTCGGCATGCGAAGAGACAACGAAAATCGAAATGATAGGTACCTAGATTACGTGTATGGTTCATATATATAATATTTATATATCTATATATCATCTACGACGGGGTTAAGCCGAATTCAGCTTCTACCTACCCCTATTCCGCCGTTTTTTCAAATATCTACGCGTATTTACTTTTGACCCCTTCTTCGACGACGGGCGTAAAGAGCTCGCCCGCGGCGCCGCGAACGAGCCCCTGTGAAACGTCCCCGCCGTCCGCAGTGTCTCGCGATCTATCTTCCTATACCGCGTCTCGTACGACATCCAGTTGTCGAGCGCTGGGAGCTGGATCCCCAGCGTGGGCAGAGCAAGCAGCTGTATCTTCGAAGTATCTAGGATCGCAGGATGCATAGAACGTGGCACTTGCTTTTCGTTGTTCTCGCTCTCGCCCTCGCTGCTATTATCTCCGCTATTACTATCTGTGCTTACCACCTTCCATAGGGGTATCGGGTACCCGGGCCGCGGGTTGGTGTTCTCCATGTCGAGGAGGTCGAGAGGCTCTTCGAGGTAGAAAGCCGGGATGGTGTATCTGACTTTACCCGGGGCATAGCGCTTGAGGAGTGTAGCTAGCCGCTTCTGGTCTTCGGGCGGGAGCTGCTCTCGGAAGGCTTTAGCGTGTTCTTTTAAGAATGGCAAGATGAGCACGCGATAGGGGAATCGGTGCTTGATATGGAACCAATACCGGCCGTCCCATAGCGTCCAGTCCAGCCAGTGACACATCAGCCATCGCCCCTTTCTATTGCGATTAGGAGCCCAGTACGGCGTGCGGAAGCTTGGAAGCGGTTGGGTCGATGGGTATGGCATGCGCGAAAGATACCAGCTTAATTGTTGGTTTGATGCCCCCGCGGAGGTCATACCGCTAGGGCTAGACTCGACCGGCATAAGATAAACGCCGGCAATGCTGAATGCTTTTGGAGGTGTAGCTATGGGTAGCTCTTCGGGGAGAGCAAGAGACGGGAAGAGGCGCGTAACGTGATTTTCAAGGGTCGATAGGAGCGGTGGCTGCGATTCCGGGCTGACCAGCAAGAGAATCTTACGCATAAGGATAGCGGTAATCTGCCTTTTCCTCAGCAACTGTGCTCGGTGTCGTAAGTATGAGTGGGAATTACTCCTCGCTCTACGAACCTCTACTTTCGGAAACTGGACCGTCGCAGTTCCGGAAAGCAGCTCAAGATCGTGAATAATGGTCTGTCTCAGCAGTCTATTCGCCTCAGCCTCTTGAGCCTGGACTCTCCGCTCACACCTCTTCGCGAGATCAAGAATAGCTGGTTTTTGCAAAGCCTTAGGAAGCGTGTAACCTTTATATAGGTGCCTAACAGCATTCCTCATCGTAAGTGTGGGATCCGTATTGGTGGCGTCTTCCCACCAAGGAACCTTGTTCTCTAAACAAGTTGCGATCAGACGGTCCTTGCTAAATCCTAGCAGGGGTCGATAGACGACAACTCCACCATCCTCGACGGCGAGGTCTTCAGGTGCGAATTCTGGAATGTCTTTCGTCTGATAGAATTCCTTCACGTCGTCGACGTTTGTCGAGGTCCAGTCATCCGTTTCCCCCTCAGCCATGAGGTTACTAATGACATTCCTAAACTCCCGCCGCATATGCTTCCGCTCTCTCCTGGTGGGATTCATATTGTAGAAAGGAAAGATGCGAGCTTGATCATCCACAAAACCACTCTTATTAGCACCGAAAAGGCCATGACACTCAGGAATGTCGTGTGCTGGCCTCATACCGCGTAGGCCACGAATGCCGTGTCCCTGCAACAGGCGCATGAGGACTGTCTCATACTGGTCATCTTCGTGGTGCGCTAGAAGAAGACTAGCGATGTTTCGAAAGGCGCATACAGCTGCGATCTTCCTGTACCGCTGAGTGCGCGCGACGCTCTCGAAGTTGGGCAAGTCCTTTGGATGCTTAGAATCGCCAAGTACCTTGAGCCAATTGATAGCAACCAATTCATCAACCAAGCCCATGTCCTTGAGAACCTTAGCGACGGCGAATCCCTCTTCCCTAGACCCCTGGCGGAGGCCATGGTCGACAACGATGCCCCGAAATCCAGATACAGGATTATCAGAGATCTTGAAGTCAGGGTCTATCTTGCGCACTTGAGAGCAAAGAAAGGCCAGGGCCATAGAATCGACGCCTCCGCTCACAGCTACGGCTATTAAGTTTATTAGAATTGCTAGTAGTAGCCTTTAGAGTATATAATTGTAGAACTCACCAACTCGCCTATGGCTCGTCCCTCTAGCATAAGGGAACCGAGGGGTACAAGTGGCGCGCACGGCGTCCATGAACTCGGGGACGCTAATCGCCCTCGCACTTGTATGTAGAACATGGTGGAGCGTGCCCATTCCATTCTATCCTGATATATTTCCCTTCTCAGCTACGATGATGAGGTTGGTAGGTTAGAAACCTAATAAAAAGAAGAAGAAAAAAGATGTAGTTAAACGCATAAATTGACGAAACTTTTACATAACTCGGGAGCTACTGCATAATATCTGTATAGATATGTCCACTATCCACTATCTATCGATAGCTTTATCGATAGTCTCTAGGTACATACATGCACCGATAAGTTTTGCTCGATATCCCACCTTCCGACTTACATCTAGCTAACCTAGCTCTCTGCCGGCTTCGGCCCTGATATTTCCATACATCCCTACCTACCTTACCTTACCTTAACTCCCCCTTCTCACTCTTCCAACTCGCTACACACACGCACACACACACACACCACCAAACAACTCCCCAATGTCGTCGCCCCAACCCCCCTTCGCCACGGCCCTCCTCGCCGGCGGCATAGCCGGCACCACAGTCGACCTATCCCTCTTCCCCCTCGACACCCTGAAAACCCGCCTCCAGTCCCGCGACGGCTTCTTCCCCTCCGGCGGCTTCCGCGGCATATACCGGGGCGTCGGGAGCGCCGTCGTCGGCAGCGCGCCCGGCGCCGCGTTTTTCTTCTGCACGTACGAGGGCGTCAAGGGCGTGCTTGCGAAGAGGCGGAGTATACATGGGGAGTTGGGAACCGGCGCGGGCGCGGGCAAGACTTGGCAAGCGCCTCTCGAGCACATGCTCGCTGCGAGTCTGGGCGAAGTTGCGGCCTGCGCGGTTCGCGTGCCCACGGAGGTGGTGAAGCAGCGCGCGCAAGCGGGTTTGCACGGGGGCTCGAGCGCCGCGGCCTTGGGCGCGATATTATCGCAGCGCCGGGACATAGGGTTAACGGGGGTGTGGCGGGAACTATATCGAGGGTGGGGTATCACAGTGATGCGCGAGGTGCCGTTTACCGTGATCCAATTCCCGCTATGGGAGGCGCTGAAGGGCTGGGGCCGACGACGGAAGGGTCTAGGCGGTGGAAACGTGGAGGTGAGCGCGGGTGAGAGCGCGCTGTACGGCAGTGTGTCTGGCGCTGTGGCGGCGGGCGTCACGACGCCGCTTGATGTTCTTAAGACTCGGGTTATGCTATCTAAGGAGCGCGAGAGCGTACTCGTCGTGCTGAAGGAATTACTATCTACTCATGGGATACGACCTTTCTTCGCTGGCATAGGGCCTCGGGTTATGTGGATTAGTGCCGGCGGCGCCATATTCCTCGGGAGTTACCAATGGGCTGTAAATGCCTTACAGGGAAACATCTTATGACAGTCATGACACCCACGTGACGACCGCAATTAGACGAACAAATGCGGGAGATCGAGGCTGAACAGGACAGTCCTCGCTGTATATAACTCGTAGGGGTATATACTAGTAGCCGCGTTCCAAGACGGCGGTGCGGGAGAGAGTATGTACAACAGACGATAGAGAATACCCCGTTTTTAGATTTGCCGGATATAGACACAATGGATGATACCCTCCCTTCTGTCGCATTCCGAGTCAATCAACTTACAGTAGCTATAGGTGGTATTGTCTGCTGCCCTCCGGGATCTGATACCGCGGGGTCATCAAGTGTCGGTTGTGGGAGCTCTTTCGGAATCTCCTTACGGCCATTCGCTTTATAATACAAGACTACGTCGTTGCCTCCCTTCCAAATGTGAGCTCGCAGTGTTGCAAGGCTCATAGTGTTCGGCAAGAGCTATTTGGGGTCAGCATCTTCACTTTATACTTGAGTATATATGTTGGCACGTACCTGATCGTTGCAATACAGTTCCAAGTATTCCTCAGGTTTGAGAGCGCCGGGCTCGAGCTCGTCGGGCTGCGGGTCAATCCTCTCAGCGACATAAGCCAGAATTTTCTTTACCCTTAACATTCTATTCGCATTGAGACGGTTGTTTCCATCCGCGGTCGCAATGCTGGGTAACGAATCCTTCCAAGGGTGCAGTACGAACGAGACCTTAACCGGATCTTTCTGCGGAATCGTGTTCTGCCTAGGTCAGTTGGGATTCTATAACAATAAGGGAAAGAGGACGTACTGTAAGTAAGACTTCGCCTAGCCACATAGGAGCTTTCTCTTCGATGATATCTGCGTCAACACCGACACTCATCACCGTACCCCTATACAAATTGGCACTACCGCCTGACGTCTCTTCTTGGATGATAACCTTTGTACCAGGTGGAAGCTTCAATACTGGCGCATCAATGGGGAGAGCTGGTGTTATCTTGGTCTCGATTAGGTTATTCGGGGTCTCCAACAGTTGCTTCTCATAATCGTTGTGGATCTTTTGGACAACACCGCGAAAATTGTCGTCAATCTCCTTTTCGTGGTTTGAAGATGATTCCGACTTATTCTCTTCCGTCTTGTCTTCCGTAACGGTAGGTTTTTCAATGTTACTAGATGCTGATCTTCCCAGCTTCTTACTCCCGAAAGACATGCCCATTCGGAATTTCTTGCCGAAAGGCGTAATGGGAGATTTAACATCCTTCTCCTTATCTTTATCTTTGGTCTCTACCGGAGACTTCGGTGTTTCTTCTTTAGTAGGTGCCTGCTCCGTCGCTCCTGGGGGCGTCGCCGCTTTTGCAGGGGCGTCTGCTGAGCTGATGCCGCCAGAAAAGTAGTCTTCATTAGACGATCGGTTTACCTGCTGAGATGGCTTTTCAAGAGGACTGACAGGTGCAGCTGTATTCTCGGAACCCCCTGCTGCCAAGTTAGGAGCGGGAGTGGCTACACCAATTGCCAATCCAGGGCTCAAAGGGTGACTGGTTCCATTCGCTCTTGGGGTTGTTCCTGGAGAGTCGCCGGGTTGCCACCCTTGCATGTTTGAGGTAGGTATAGTTATTGATATCGGCGGCGGGTTTTGTCGAGAAGCTGCCTGGCGTTTCTCCACGCCTTCATTGAGTTTCAGTCTATGGATCTCATCTCGCTTGATTTCCTCGTCGATTAGCTTCGCGAATAAGTATCGAAGAATCCATCTCCCAAGGTTTACTTCAAGAAAGTTAGTGTTTTCCTTATAATGGAATTCGCGTAAATCATACTTCTCTGATCTTCTCGAAATTCGACGGGCTCTGTCAAAACAAGCTCATCGGCATACATCTCAGCATCAAAGCAATTAAAAGGCTCCAATATAACAGTCAAGTTGCCAGAACTTGTCTCGATTGAACACCAAGGAGCAACAGCTTCCAAGGTATTAACTTCAGGTTCAACATCTTCGAGGTGTTTCTTTCCGAATCTCTGAATAACTTCGCACTGCTTCCGATTAGCTATACCCCTATACCACGCGTAGAGAGTCTACCTTGATCAGATCCCACAGTAATACGTCGCCGGCGGTGTCAAGAGTCAATACTCGTCGTCGGTCGTTAAGGAGTTTATGTTTCACCAGTCCATTTTGCCCTTCGATGGTTTCTTCCGGTAAGTGATGTATAGGCTCGATAACAGGAACAACGGTGTCATCAAGAATCTCCGAGCCTTTTTTAGACGCTGCGCTGGTCGTCAAATTAGGTTCAGAAGAATCGTCGATTTCCGGCGGGAAAGCTGCAGTGTTCGATATTCGTAAAACCGCTTTAGCCGGAATTTCGGGTTTTCCTTGTCCATCTATAGATGCCGTAGATGACTTTCTCGGTCTCGAAACTGTGTTAATAGCCCGCAAGTGCCTGAAGGCCTCTGGGAGCAGGGCATCAGTGCCGGTATCAACATTCGTCCACCTATTAATAGAAGAGCTTGAGGTAGCCGACCATATGTAGTCCTCACAAGCCACCAATTTGCTGACTCCATCGTGCTCCTGGGCTACGGCCACGGATAGGCCTTCGTCCATCTCCACGGTCCCTCTGGTGTCTGTCTTAACGATAAGGCCAGACCGGTCGCTACTGTAGAAAACAGCCAGCTCGGGGTCTTCAGAAAATAACGACCAGACGCTATCATTGTGCATAGTAAGCGTATACATGCACCTGCCGGCGGTGACGCTCCACACTTTGACGGTCTGGTCGGAGCTAGCGGTCATAACAGTGTCGCCGGCCTCGTTCATTAATATGGCACGGATGTTGTCGGTGTGGCCAACCAGCTTGGTGATCCTCTTCCCCGACTTGGGGTCCCATAGCCGTACTATTGACTCTGGGCCTCCACTAGCTAGAATGTTCTGGTTGACGCACATGGCATATACAGAAGCCTTTTCGCTAACATCTTCGCCTCTAACGTCGATCTCTAGAGACTTCCCCTTGCCATTGAGATCCCAGAGATATATCTTTTTATCAAGGCCACCGGATGCGACCCAGTCGGCGGAACTCGGTGTTGCGACACACTTAACGTAGTCTGCATGTTGGCCGATAGTGTGGGGTTCGGTATCCCCAAGTTCGGGTCGCCATACTTTTACAGTCAGGTCGGAAGATGCGGAAACGAGGGCAGAATTGTTGGAAGCGAGAACGATGTCATTGACCCAGTGGGTGTGAGCTTGGGTCGATGCGCGGAATTTGGTTGTCGGTTGGGGTTTTCCATTTTGGCTAGGCGCACGCCCTCGCCGTCGATCTGAATAACGGTTTAGATCAAGATTCAAATCCCAGGCGCATATAACTCCATCTCTACCCCCGGAGTAACTATGCGATAAAGTTAATGGACGGGACGGGACGTGATGGCATGACAGCAGCCGGAAGCTTACAGGATAGCGTTGTCTCGGTCTACTGCAAGTCCGTTTACACCGAGTCTATGGCCGCCGGATGACGAATGGTCGAGTTCAAGAACTGAAATACAAATATAGTAGTTAGGACAAAGTCAAAGTCAAAAAAAGGGTCTCCCTATTTTAGTCCACTTCACTCAAGCGAATAGCAAGACATGACGATAAAGTTGGAGTGGATAGGTAATAAGATGGTGACCATTCAACTATGCGATTCAACTATGCGGGGGTGGGCAAAGATCAACGGGTAGAGGGGACTAAGAGGTATACTATGTAATTGTAAGGTAGGTCAATTAAAGAGAGAAGACGGAATTAATAGAAAATGACGAACCATAGCTTATCCTCTGACGCGCCTTTTTGGCCATGGCAGGTGGGAAGATGAAGAGATTGACATGCGAGGAGGTATTGTCGAAGGAATATTCGATAGAATATTCGACAGGATACTACCTCGGATGGGCGCAATGGCATTGATTAACAGACATCAAGAGGTACCAAGGTTATGGGGGGATTGGGGGGGGAAGCTGGGGAAAATAGCTTAAGATAGATGTTGGTTTGGATATTGCACGTACGTATGTACATACATGGGGGGACATGGCAGCATGGGACGCACATATTGAATGTAGGTACGCCAAAGTATCCTGTATTTAGCATTGGTGCTTCCCCAAGATTCAGGCGCTACTGTGCTGTAACTCAGCCATGGGACCCCGTCCCACGCGAACACCACGCAGCAAGCGCACGCGCAGTTAGACTTACATATTCGGAAACCCCACTCCCAGTCCCACTGTTTTATCGAGCCGGTTTAAGATCTCGACCTCTCAGAGTTGATTCCTCGTACCCACATCTTCCCGCTATGGTTAGGTACCTTTTCTGCTCTATGTATTGCATCACCCCCTGGGTTTGTAGGATTGCGCGAGATGCGCAAACCGCAAACCGCGAACCAGGACTACATACGTAACGCTCCAACATCGTACATACCTCATACGGACGACAAGTTATAGACTGTAAGGTTATGTCTACAAGCTATTAGGAATATAATTATCCATTTATCAAGAATACGAATTACCAATGGCCATGCTATCGAGCTAGGTAACTTATTTACTGGCCCCCTTTATCGTGAACTACTACTAGACGGACACACGTCTGTATCAAGACGAAGCCCTCGAGCTAGTCAATATCTGCACAGCAAACCCCAATTTCACACCGATATTCCTTGGATATTAGGTAATAATGTATTTCCAGACGTTGTGTAGAGCTCCCTACGGTGTGTTGGTGCTTCAACAGGGAAGCCAAGGTTTGGCCAAGAGAACAGCAAATGCGCCCCCTTACTCTATAGTCGTCGCCTAAGCTTGATCCGTCTATCATTAATACCTTCCCAAAAATAACGAATAATGGCTACCCCGGGATCTGGAGCACGCGTGGAATTCTTCAATCCGGCTTCCGGAATTGCTCCAGGAGCATCAGCGAGTCGCGCACTCTCTCGACAGCTTTTTCATCGGGCGATGGGCTGGCGAGCCTTTGTTCTATCCCCAGTGTAAGTTTTTTGTCTTTATCCTTATGCCCCGTCCACGTGCTCTGGTATGGTCTCGAGGACCCGAGCACTCTTACCTGGTGCGTTGCCGTTGGATTTGTCCTCAGCACACAACGGGCATGGGGCATCCGTTGGCCTCACACACTTGCGGCGTTCGCACAGCATCCCAGGAGGCAGCTTGGGTCGTTTATCTGGTAGGGACTTGGTCTTGTCTAGAACCATGTCATTTTTGGGATCGCCTCTCCTGGCGATATCGCAGGCGAATGTGTTCTGCCATACTCGGTGGCCGCATCCCCGGAATTTGAGATAGACCTCGTTGCACATGGTCTCTAGGTGTAACTGAAGTGCAGGAAATGACTTGCGGTAGTGGTATGGCGCTTGACTGCAGGAAATATTGCGATATGTCGGCGATGCGGTGGACGACTGCGCGGTCGAGAGTAGAGAGGGTTTGGTTGCGTAAACTGTTTGGGTGGCATCGGCGAAACGAATAATTCAAATAAGGCGATGGATGCCAATTTATATGTCGATGGAAAGTCGTGCTGTGGGAAGAATGGCGAAGGCGATGGATGCCAATTTATATGTCGATGGAAAATTGTACTGTGGGCAGGATGGCGAAGGCGACGAGGTGAATTGGATGCGATTTGTGTGCACAGCTCACGAATTTTAGGCAAGTCTCGAGTTTGTCGCGCCGTCTACTTCGTCATCATTGTAACCAGATGGTACCTATTGTGCGCAATGCACAGTGAATAGGACAAGTAAAGTCCCCCAAGCAGAGTACAAAGACTTTTCTACATTGTCTAGAGGGCGAGTTGGCTATTCTAGGCTTTCTTGTATTACGGCAGTCTGCAGTGAAAAGGCGGAGCGTCGTATATAAAGAAGTGAGATAGAAGGCTATTGATGGTAGTGTTACAAAGGCATTGACTCCTTCGATGCTCTAATACTAGATGTTTTAGATCAGATAAGCTATACAAACAGTTACTTGCGGCGACAAGGCAGTGAATATCATGCGAGGCTGTTCGTGAGTTGTTTGCTCTAATGTGAAGCTGCTTGTGGTCGAGATTAATTGAACCCATTACCTAGTATCACGCTGTAGGGGTTATATCCCATAATAAACAGTAAATCCTCAGGTTTTTGCTAGTGACTAACTAGGTGGTCTGGATGTTATGATGGGATTCTTCTGGAGCCCTTCATTGCTGTTTGCTCTCATCCTATCTCACGAACCCCTCCATTTTCATTCCTATGGGATATTTGCTCAGTAAGAACTATGTTTTTATTCTTTGTTCGTTACTTGTAAATATGTGTGGTGGGAGTCTTGATATGTCAGAACCTACAGTCATTTCAAAGTTTCCGTATCATACCTTTTGACCCTCTAGAAGATCTATACAACTACTTACCTACCTAGACGCTGTGAAGGTATGCAATACAACGATTGAACCATATACTAGAACGTGCCTCAAAGCAATACCCTGAACCATCGACCACGCTATCCCAGTATATACTGATGAACGCCATATAACAACGGTACCGACTCCATAGTCGACCAGTTTGTCCTTGACACCCTTCCAAATCTCCTTACCTCCTATTAGCCCCCTATCTATACCATGGCATATTACCACCGCCAACTCCTAACCCAGGGTTGCAATCGATATTCCAGTTCTAGGCACTTCTATCACCTCCGGGGATCCAGGAATCCTCTTAACCCTCTAGCCATCGAAGAACCAAAATGGCGACGCCTTCGGCGAGCCTCCGTATTATTTCTACGTAAGTCCCTAGAATTATGTTGACCGTACTTTGTGTCTTCGCGTTCTTGGATGTCCGCTCGGTCTTCCGCAATGTCTTCAGCCGCGGAACGTTCAGGCTCTAATGTTTTCGGCGATGCGCCTTAGGAATCTACGAAGTCTATTCCTTATGCCACGCCGGCTGTGACGCCGTGGAGGTAGGACTGCTCGGCTTGCCGGTGTATTAGGACTCGCGAGCCTGCTTTGCGGACTTCCGGATTGGGGGCTTTCCCTTTCTCCTCTGAAATCCAAAATCAAGTCTTGAATCCAGGCCAATAAACGAGTCAGGACCTCTATCCGAGTATCGTCTCGAGGAAGTCTCAAAGTTGTTGGCTTGACCATATTCATTCTTGTTCTGATAGTGTAGGTCCTCTCTTCTTCGTCGATTTCTTCCGTCAAAAGTGTGGAATAGTCCATGAATTCCCACTGCAAGAATTGCACCATGTCTCTGAATAATTCAATTATGTCGTTCTGTGGAAAATTCCCTCCTGTAATGCAACAGAAGCATTCGTATGATTCCGATATGCTGAGGATGCGCTCTGATTCTTCACAGTAGTTATGCGCGGGACATAATTCGGACCTAACATTGCTCATCGTAAACTCTCCGCAGGTTAGGCAAAACATCCAGGTTCTGTGTACCTAGCACATCTTGCTGTGTTCAATTAAAAGCGAGTGGCGTGATTATAAAATCGCTGGGATTGGATATCAATATGAGTTATGCTAACCTCCCTTCTTTTATATCTAACGAGTGACTGAGAAGAAATGTACTTTATAGAATACTGACTTCTCCTATAAGAGGAATAGGACGTAAAAGTTACGATGGCTAGGAAAACAGAACGCATGAGGGAGACAGGTAGCTATCATCTACGAAACAACGAGTGATTTGAATAGGTACCTTACATATTACACAACTGTGCTTGCCTCTTGGCTTAAGAAGGTATATGCAAGTCATGAACGCCTAGAAGTTTCCTACTATACACTATTTTATACAGATATTAGCAAGCGCTCTCTGCTAGCTAGACTACCTAAACCTTGTAGACTAACAAGACATTATACGGAAGGTGAAGCAAAGAACAATAATATACTACATAGCAATCACAGATATTATATTCGTATTTACCGTTAAAAATACTAACCTATCTAGGCACCAAGCCTACTAATGCTCGAAAACCATAACGCCGTTTACCTATTCCAAACACAACCATAAGGTAGTTAACGAATGCGAGGGTATCCCCATCTCCCACATAAAGCCAGACAGAATACCTCAATCCGTAATCCATTCAACTCCCTCTCCTTAGACGCATTATACCCATACGTTCATTCACTTATTATCCTCTACCAATAACGGTGTCCATATTACCCATAAGAGCGTGGACCTGGATGGTCGAACCGGGACCACCTGCGCCCTTCTGAGCTTCCAATTTAGATCCTGGCCAGCCTCCGACAGACCTGATGATCTTGACATCCCTTCCCTTGACCTTTAGCCTGCCACTCGTCGTCTCAGCGTGTAAGTATCCCTCCCATGCCTGAGGATACCGCAGTCCGATGTCCCCGCTGGTAGACTTGTGAAGCGCTTGTAGGCAGTTGAGTGGCCTGCCGCTAACCAGTCCCCTGTCTCCGTACCAAACCGGCTCAAGCACGCGGATGGCTGTAGTACCGCTCGTCGTTGCTGTCTCCAGTTGAGCGGGTTGATCCGGCGACACCCTGTCCTCGTTCATCACGGGGAGTAAATCGAGAGCGATGTCGCTAGCAGTACTCTTGAGTTCGATACCGGCGCCAAATGCGAAGGCACCATGGATACCTCCAGAAGTCGACTTGATATCGACGAGGTAGTCGCGAAGCGGGATTTGCTCTCTTAAGTGCACTGGCTCTGTGGCGTAGACAGTACCCGATATCGAACTCAGGGACAGGACAGCAGCCTTCGGGTCCGTTTCGAGTTCTTCCTTGGGTGTGATCGACACTGTGATGTGACCGGAGGTCGTGTGCAACCCTAGCATATCGTAAAGAGGCCAGTTGCCTTCGATCTTGCCCGACGTAGTTGATACCTCGATGATACGAGAGTCGAGCACGTACGAATCTTTCGCGGGAATAAAAGTGTACTCCGGAGCCGACAGCATAAAGCCAGTGTTGTTGTACGAGGTAGGGTGGTCCGAACCGGATGTGATATCTCCTACGATCGACGATGCCCTAGTATAACCCGCCACGTGGAGAGACAGATCGTCCAAAAATAGCATATCAAGATGGACCGAGCCCAGCGACAAGACTCCTATCTCGGCGTTTTCGGGCACCCAGATGGTCGCTCGCATTTCGACACAAGGCCAGATGTTCGGGTTTAGGGCGTCGTACTTCTTAGGCACGCTCACCTTCAAGGCCTGGGCTTGTTCGTCTACGAAGACGTCGAGTAGGACACCCTTGTCGTTGGTGGCGATCTCCAGTACCAAGCGCGGGCTACCTCCGGCATCAAGCCTTCGTACATTGACTTGACCGGCAACGCGCACCTGGGTGTTTCCAGAGTGCGCGTGCTGGTCCTCTATGAAAGTAATATTGTGGTTCCTATCAAAGTCGAGGCCTAGGATCTGATCCTCGAAGCGATACACCGCATTATCGCAATACGTTGGCGGGAAAGGGCCGGCGACCCCAGGCGCATCGGGTCCGGGTCCATCCACAGGTTCCTTTACGGACTCGGGCGGCGATCCTTGGTCGGGCTGCGGCCCAATAGTTTTCCTCTGCGTGACCATATTAGCGATAGGTTTCGACCGATGCCAAGAAAAAAAGGTGAAGTTAGATAGTCCGGCTTACATGATCATCTTCTTTTATAATGCGCAAAGAATTCGCTAGAAATCCGATCGAGACAACCAGTACGATCAGGCCAAGCACCAGGGTCCTCCAACCGAGCCACGTAGGCAGCCGTCTCCTGACTCGTCGAGTCCAGTGCGGTGTGTTACCAAGTTCTTCGTCAATTGGTTGGCCGATGCTCTCGGGACCTCTGGCTAGCAGCCGCTCGTTCTCGATAATTTCCTGCACACCCATGGCCGGAGTAAATGTGTTGTAGCTTCTAGATTGGGGTTGTTGGTTGGTGGACGAAAGGGGGGAGATTGGCGATGGTGAATACGCCGGTGGAGCGTCTGAATATACGGAAGGAGTCCGCCCTCGTGTCGGATAAGTTCTGAGAGGGGTGTACGACGATGACGAGGGTGGTGAGTACGTATGCGTAAACGCGGAATTGGATTGCTGTTGACGTGGTGCGGTTGAACTAGTAGCTTGCTGCCCCGACTGACTAAGTTGTTGTTCGGTAGTGCCTGATCCTGCAGCAGTATGGTTGGAATTGGGATAATAGTCTTCTACTCTCCGAGTATTTGGCGATGACCTTTCTTCCTCTGCCTCTCTCGCTTTTGATTCAGCGCCAGACTCGGATGTCTGCCGGAGCGTGGGGTCGGGGACTAAGACGTTTGGTACGTTTGGAACAGCATGGGACGAGGATGATGAGGCGAAGTAACCGTCCGAAGGCGATAATTGATCTGCGTAGTCGTCGCCATCTGATTCATCGCCCATGGAAAACAAGTTATCGGCGTAAGGCATGGTTTCTTCGGTTCGTTGAAACGGTCTTGGCGGAGATTGAAACTATCGCCAAGCTGCTCTGTTACACTCGAAACGCTCGTTTGTGTCTTACCGCAGCTAGGATACCCAAGTAACAGTCAGTCGTATTAAAAGCAAGCTAGCGAATAATTATAGAATTGGTTTATTTCGTCTAGAATAAGATGTAAAGTGATTCCATCTCGTATGGGGTGATGTTAGGGAATATCACAGAACGTGGTGGTTTTGATTACGGCACGGTAAGGCTGTGACTAACACCATAATAATTGTTGAGAATATACTACAGATGGTCCTCGGTTCCTCACTTACCCAGGATGGACTCCGATCGCTACTAGCAACGCAGCTCCAGTCCAATTGCAGTCAAGAAGGCTGCGTAAGCCCTATCTGCAGTCTACGCACGTCTCGCCGTATAAACGTGCTCTATTAAGCCGTAGGGCGGAGCGGTGAAGCCGTATTCTACGGTTATCGACGACGTAGCTGCAGTAGGATGTTGCGAAAAGGGAAGCTGGATAGAAGAAGCGTTGGCGTTGGAGTTGTTGCTATTGGTTTGTTTAGGAGAGTCTAACTCGGACTGTATGTCCAGGTATAATACTACGCCATGCCGCATGCCGCATACTATCAGCAAATACCCCGCTGCTATGTATGCTTCTTCCTCCCCCTGCCCTTTAAAAGTCCTACGTGCGATCCCCCGCTTCCTAAAGCCTGCCTAGTGATACGTCAGCTACCGGCTTTCAACATATACGTAGTCCCATGGGTCGAATTGCGAATTCAATATATCGCTATACTCTTGATTGGCTGTCGGGACCCGAATAGCTGGAGCCTGGAGGAGCTGACGAGTTATTCTACACCCCCTCGTATACTATGCCTTATGATGACGACACTATCCCGGCCGGTTGAGATAGGCGATGGTGTTAGTATAGTATATTCAGTCTACCCCAGACCTCGTCAGCCCTAGCTATTTAACCTAGTCTGATCCGAAGTACGCGGCTCTCCGATTGAGTTCCGGCTCGCGTGGAAGATCCGCCACGTGAGTATTGTTCGGTGTATGATCCGGATTATCGGGCTATACGTCACGGTATACTGAACTACGTCTATATAGCCGTTCGTCGGCGTCATGATATCGTAGCTTTGAACATAGATCTAACTAGCGGCGATGTTCTTAGATAGGATATACATAGTCATTCATATGAACTGGCGTATAGATAGATACGAAACTTATAAATCTCCCTATTGACATGACAAGGACTTTCACTTCTAGACTCGTCTATTGAATTACTATTCTCCTAATGTTTTGAGACTACGACAGGTCCGGAGCGAATTTAAGCTGTGCCTGGAGTCTCTAGTCATGCCGAATGCAGGTACAATCTCATTGAGACGATTCATTCCTAGCTAGAAAATGAGCTTGGGGCAAAGCCATACTACATATAAAAGTGGCTTAGAAATTAAGATCTATATATGATTATCAATCAATTGGCTCCTTGAATCATGTGCGATCTTCTCGGTGTCTTGTAAATGAGGCACTGTGTCTTCAGTGAGATTTAGCCCTTCTCCCCTGGCGCCAAATCTCAGTAACTACCAGTATTCTCAGTTGGCCGCGAGTAGACTCAAGATGATGTACAGTAACATAATATCTATGTCTTCTTTGTATTCTACTTATCTGTGGATATTCACTTCGGTTGAGTGACCTCGTTTGAGTAAGGATTTAGATTGTTTGATTAGTGAGTGATGGGATGAACCTAGAGGACCTAAGTCACGGTAAGGGATAATAGGGGTTACAATCAGGCTACGGTAGTAATGCCATTTTCCTTCGAGTTTGATTTTCTCCTAATGCCACCATGCGGTAAAAGTCAAAGTTGATGCTATTGAATATCGTCAGTATTTGGAATTTGTATATTACAGCAGTTGAACGTCCTCGGAGATGAAAACATCGTCGTCTAAAGCTGCCTAAGGGATATCGTCACACGGGAGCGAATGCCTCTGGTGCATTGAACAACTCGAAGTGGCGAACGTAGTTAATGAGAGAAGGTATATGCGAACTAGAGCAGTTTAACGTCGCTATATTGCCTGTGCTTAGTGTGCACATACATACCTATACGCATATATGTCGTATATTTGATCGTGGAGGTAAGGGATACTCTTGATTCGAGCTCGTATGGTTCCGAATGCTGGCTGGCTTGGGGTGGTACCCATTCTGGGGCTTCAGAGCTCATATTCATTTCGATATGAGTAGATATATGTGATGGACCGACCTGGCTGGGCATCAAGAAAGGAATCACACCTTCCGTCGGGAGTTAGCATCTCGAGGCTTGTCTTGGCCGTGTTACCTTTTCATATCGCTTCCGAGTGAGTAGAAGTCAAGGTCGACGTGAATAAGTATGATAGGGGTTTAATTAACCTAATTAAGGCGTTCTAATCTACGATAGAGAGATCCTAAGATACGCTCATTAAGGGGCTACTGTAGGTCTTCTATGATGATGCCAATCTACTCTTCCCCATAAGCATTGCCATCTATTCGCTGGTAACACATCTCGTTTCACAAGTGTGACTCGGATAGTCGAGATGATATTTAGGCATAACCGAATGTGTCCGTGTTACGCCCAGCATTTGTGTTCGTCGTGTTACCCTTCTAGAAAAGGGGTAGCCCGACCGTTCTAGACATTACCTACCTTAGGTATTCAACCCATTGCTCCCGACAAGTCAAATCTTGAAGAAGAAACATCAGTACCCACGATTGGGGCTTTTGGTACTAAATTCCCCGATATTTAATGAGGATTGACCTTCATATATCGCCTAGAACCGTGTCGTAGGGTGTCATCGAGAATCAATATAAGCCCCCCCGCCGGCAGATGGCATATCTACCATCCCTAACGAGGTTAAAACATGCCATTTGTATTCCGGTCGCCGCCTTTAGCGAGATTATATGGCGTTAATCGTAAATAGCAAGATATCACATCGCGGAGAGTAATCCGTAGTCTTCCCTCAACCACCAACCTATCCTTACCTACCGGACTATCGTGAAAGGCTCGGGGTTGTCGGTATCTTGGTGTTACCGCATTTTGCAAGAGGGTTAGGACAGATACTTTAAGAGCGGGTCGGGATTGGACCTATCCTTGGCCCAGGCCATGGCGTCGCTGTTCTCGCAGTGCAGCGGAAGTTTTCTGGAGCGCTCGTTGGGTCATAATCAACCACTAACCTCTCGTAACGTACGCCATAGTCGTAATGGGTGTTCGTGGCTTACTATTAGCATCGAGCGTAGCTCGAAGTTGGTTCTGCCACTTGAGCTGAACGATTAACAAACATCCCATGGTACGTCTCTGCCGTTGGTTCCGATATAATGCCTCCAAGAGGATTTCCGGAAGTAGTCCACAGATCGCCAGTGGGTAGCGAGCGTATGGAAAGCTGCGAAACAACCCTATGAGCTAGCTTTACGAGTGAGTAACTGGATACCCGCTAGTGAGTATTGTGGTTCATTGAACCCCTTCTGCGGCGGTTATGTGGCCCGACAATACTTTCCGGAAAGAGGCCATGCAGCTACGAGTAACACAGCAGAATCTGTCACATCGTTCTAGAAACAAATTTCTTCTGAACAATGCCAGCTAGGGCAAATTAGTGTACCTATCCCTTCCGTGCCGTCTCATCCTGATCTAGCATCATCGTGGAGGCTAGGGAAGCCGCTAGTAGCGCGCCTGGGAGCCTGTAGCTACGTCAACGACAAACGGATGACGGCTGGTAGTGTAATGATGACCTGTACAACGCTTCTAGTGCGGTGATAGAATAAGAGTCGGTGAGTAGCATCTAATTCTTTACAATGAGATATTTATGAAAACGGTACCCTATTTCCTTCCGAACGGTGTACGGTTTGCAAGTGGTGTTGACCACCGAGTAGCTGATCTCAGCACTGGCGGACAAGAAGTTGGAGTTTACCCCTAAACCGCAGTCGGCTTATTATATACGATGTTTCGGCCATTCCATCTCATTACAGATCTCTATGCATTTGATATATAATACCGCTAGACTGCCGGTAACACGACATTTTTGTCATTTTGTCAGCTGTGATGTCGGTAGCCAGCGAGTGACTTAGGAGCTCCCGAGCTTATTACATGTCATTCCAAAAACTCTGCTCACTTAAATATTACAAACCTTCCTGATAGAAGATGTAAATTGTATTTGCCAAGGGTCAGTCTATAAATAATATGTCGCGCAAAGACATTCCTCGGGGATTATAGTATCGCCATATCTTCGTCCTAAGGGAGAACTCCAACTGCAAATAGAACGGATATGCATTATTTCTATAATTCATATGTGGTTGTACTATGTCTTTCCTATTTTAGAGAGAAATAATTACAGCAGCTGAGATGTTAGATCGTAAGAGCATTGCCGATTTTGCTACCTTACGATTTCTCAGACCTTGGCTACCTACATCTGAAGGTAGTAGGTTGGGGTAAGACACGCTTAGGTACGGATCCGTACATATCACATCTAACCGAGTTGTGTGTTTTGCAGTTTAAAGAAACTTTTTAAATCCCAGCTAGTCGGTCCAAGCGTAAATTTAACGAAAATCTTTGCACATCATGGTCCAATAGTCGTCCCATCGTTACACACAATAGTCCCTAGGGGGTAAACTAGGTAAACTAGGTGAACTTGCAGGACAACGATGTTTGATTTTTTACGCTTGGCAGCCGATTTGCTGGCAGCACGAACATGCATATAGGTGGATACAATGAAGCGAGGGAGCCACGATACTCACCAGATTTAGATTCCAGGTCGGGTAGTGTGCCGGATTTTCCGAGCTTGGAGGTTTGCCTTGTGACCTTGCGACTTGCCATTCTGGTGGAATTAAACCGTCTAGTAGGTAACCAGTGGAGATTGAGGCTCTGACAAGACCTTTCAACGACATCCAACTTACGCTGTGTAGTTGCAACTAGCGTTGCTGGGGCACATAGCTAATGGTAATCCATACATCTGATCTGGATCCGAGTAACATTGATGAGCGCATTGATGAGTGCCAAGCTGTGGGTTGCTGAGGTCGGACGGCATATGCGTACATAGTAGGCTTCTCTTGCCCCTTTAGGCAGTTACCAAGGTCTTCGCCTGCGCCAGCATATACGAATAGTATATATAGGTATATAGGTGAGAGAGTTGTACTGTTAGTTTGAGTAGTTTGAGGCTGTGCCGAGGCTCGTTTATATTTCTGTCCTCAACAACTCCATCTATGTCAATGTGTGTTGGACGCGATGTTGCTTAATCACTGGACGTCTTGGCTAAAGTTTGCTATGGAAAGACCTCGGTTCTTCATATTGGGAAGAAGTGAAGGTGATTGGAGGATAAAGACGTTGTATATTATCCAATGATATTGTCGAAACTCACAACGTACTTCTTCCTGCGACACAGCCGCTGTGAGGGTGTCAAGGCTTGTTTGACTTGTCATATCTCTAGAGGACCTCAAGAAAACAAATGTGGTGCTCGAGGGCGCGAATGATGAACCTTGAACGGCTAAATTACCCGACCTCTTTCGTACTTTCGAACATGCCGTTTGGCTCGTGGGGACGGGGACAACGCATAAGGGCTGATCGCTTCGTGAGGTGTTTAGCCGCAAATGTCCCTAACGTCGCTGCCACCTGAAGTGATAATCACGCTGAGGTGTCAAGGAATATCTTCGCTAGATGGTTGAGCACAGGCAGTGTAACGTTCAAGCAAAGTGCGGGATACTGCATGTTGCGCCGCTTGGAATCTCGGTAGCTAGAGTAGCTAGAGTACCTAGCTAGCACTGATGCTCGAGAGTGCCAATATATTGGAATGGCCGGTTCAGTTCGTCATATAGAATATTGATCCTAATATCTGGTCTGGTGTTCCATCTTCCATCACTATCGACACATATAACCGGTACTTGAGATACGACGTTACTACATAGTAAGGCTGGAAGGGATGAGTCAAAGATCCGACCTAGCGTCAGATGCGAGGTACGCATTGACCATGTCTCGAGTCCCTAGCGGCTAACAGTGAGCATATCGTAACGCGCGATCTGGATTTCTAAGATCTGACTGGACAAGGAGTTGAGATATGTAACACGATAAGACCAGGATAAAAATTTTCATCCCGTACCGGAGTGTTGGAAGAGAAGGTAAAAGCTCTTCGATTTAACAAGGGCCGTAGGGTTTAGGTGAAGTCCGTGCGATATTCTCGACGCCTTGAAGGTTCTCGGCCTCCTTCTAGATGCATCTTACGGCATCGTGACCAACGGTGTGCAGTAAGGCGCATGATTATACCGAGTAACGGGGCTCACGGGAGAGGAGCTGAGAAAGGAAAAAGGAAAAAAAAGCATAGGTTAAGCTTTTTGATAGGTTGATCTTGTTCCTTCAGCTTCTTGTTAGGTATTACTTGGTGGCCTTACCTACCTTAACCGCGGAACAAAAATTCTGATTGCCTTCCTGATACCGCTAGAGCGCTCCAGCTGTCGGTAGACGCGCCAGATCCTTGAGCCAACGAATAAGTCAATTAGGATTGTGAAGTAGTTACCTGATTAGTTAAAGCGTTGGTTGGTTAGGATCGAAAATGGCTTTAAGGTCTATGTAAATGACCAATCAGCTGTCGAACGCGGGCGCAGGATCCAAGATTCCTGGTAATCAATCTAGATAAAGGCGGCAAGTTTTATCGGTCAAACTTCTCTTAGACGGCGAGATACCTAGATGCAAAACCGTTGTGACAAGCTTGGCAAAGATGACAGCAGATACGTAGTAGACACGCACAACGTCTTCGTCACGGGGTATTTGCATAGTACTGCCTGTATGTAGTGTACATATCGTGTACCTAAGTTTAAATGTTGCTTGTTGTTGAAGAGTTACCAAAGAAGGAATTGAGATTCGTAGATTAACCCAATGGGTTGGGCAAACGGAAAATACCCATTGGATCGCAATGGTACTCGTCGGGACCGGAATGACCGCCGGGCACTGCACTAAAAAGACCTAACCGGTCAGCTAAGCCTTAGACGGAAATGTTCTAGAAACTTTCTAGAAAGAAGCTTTATCGTGCGACAAATACCTAGCTTTGATTTCTCCATCTTCCGTGCCCGAGTGGGTCTCTAATCGGCGCTACGTAATGCCTACCCAAAGTACGTCCATGAATAAATCCATGTACTTGTACCAAGCCGACAAACTGCGGAGTACCTAAGAATTACAGTCAGACCTCGATATAACGAATTAAATTTTTCAGTGTTTCGAATTCGTTATAGCGGGGATTCGTTATAAAGTAGACAACCCTATTTTGGACAGGGATTAAGTATATATACATCAATTTTACTAGTAAATCCCACCTATTTTATTGTACAAAATACATGTTAACCGTCGCCTGCTTATCATTCAAGTCTTTATCCCTTTACCTTTTGAATCTAATCGCCTTTTCCTCCTTTTTCAAGAGCCTAATTAAATCTGAATCGACTTGGTGATGCTGTTCGCACCATTTTAGCAGTAGCTTCAATTGGCGCTTCAATCTCAGCAGGCTTAAGGCTCTCGTCGACCTCGTCGTCGCCCTCCGTATCTTAACAATTGAGGGCTGGGAATCAGGTGTGCTATGGCCGAAATCTGGTCAAAACACCAAAATTCGTAAGAATCGTACGAATTTTAAACCTCACTTTTCCCAAATAGGGTTAGCCTAATCGGTTAAAACGGTAAAATACACCGCTTTTCTCATAATTTTACGAATTCCCCTTACTTTACATAACGAATTACGTAATAACAAATCAAAAAATTTAACGAATTCGTTATAAAAAAAAATTCGTTATTTTACATACAAATTTCAAAAATTCCTAAAAAAAATTCGCTAAAGCGAGGATTCGTTATGTTGTAGATTCGCTATAGACAGGTCTGACTGTAGGTACCCACAATCCATGTACTTTAGGTACCTATATCCTTATTATGTAATTACGATTATTGTAATTATGTATTCTATTCTTCCTTTTTTTTTACATTCCTTTTTCGGAGTATACCTAAGCCTACGGAAACCTCGGAGGTTAAAATCTAGCTCGGAGCTATTGTCTAACTCTTTTCCCGATTAAGCATTATTTTGAGAGATGTATGTAGCGATCCTCTTCCCGACAGGTCTTCCTACAACTCACTGTGTAGATCTGATGAGGTGGCATCCTTTGTGGGGTCATAATTTGGACTCTTCGCATGGCCGAGCCCCTTGAATGCGCTTCCGGTCGGCATATTGTAGTCGCATGTTATTGCGTTTCCGCGCATGCGCTTGTCCTGGAAGGGGCAACAATATTTTCCGGGTTTTTTTATGGGCTTCCACCTTTACCCTTTTTTCGTTTTTATGAAGGGAGAACTTGCGGTGAATCGTGAATACATACGTAGGCGGGCAGAGAGCGAGCAAATGGTTTACTTACTCAGATGGGGGTTATGGGACTTTGAATTCAGCCCTCCGCCTGTCTTTGTAGATGATGATTTTCTAACCTCAGCGTGTGAAGATATAGTATATGCATGTAGGTATATGTAGTATATGTAGGTATGCATGATGTGGTAGACGAATAAGTCTTGATGCCACCCACATGGTACTCACGATTTCGCTCCAGCAAGGCTGCCCCCTCCCTGCTGGAGTCATCAAGCTCCGGTATTGAAGCCGAATACAGCATTGCTGACGATCATAACCGTGATGTCACGCCCAACTGACAGGCTACTAGCCTTGCTGGAAATGGCAGCGTAAGCAGCCGATCCCACACCTTGTGTCTTTTTAAGATTTCCGTTCCTTGCCTTTATCGGCGGAGGTGAGGCTGTTTCGAGAACGGACATGTGCTATGCCTGTGTCCTGCATGGCTGATCTTGACCTGATTCATACCCCTCGCGCCTCCAACGACGGGTTCGAGCTGTCCAATGATGCAAACTGGTATCTTCTCTCATTCCCGCGTCTATATTGCGTTTCGAACATGGTTGGCGGACAAGAGCGAGACACTAATGCTACCGCATATGCTCACCAACTGCCGACACTTATTCTTCCAACTGGTAGAGAAGGACATAGAAGAGAGGGAGATATCTGCACCCCATGATAACCGCCCTGCACTTACGCGGCTTGCGCGTCTATTAGTGAACTAATATCCCTATCAAGACTCGACGGCGATAGGCAGATAGCTCTGCCTCCGAATAGTAATTGATCGATCAGCAAACTACATGTTTCCTATCAAGCGGTGCTTTTTCGACTGCTACTCCAAGTCTGGCAACATAATATAAATAGTGTCTGCCGAGGAAGCTTGGCCCCAACGGTCGCGTGCGTCCAATTACGATTTGGGGGGCGATGATACTGTAATCATCTAGGATAATATCGGCCGAGCCAGTCACATTGCGCGACAATCACGAGATGCTGTAGCGCGATATGGATGAATAAGAGCGGTACGGTCTAAGGTATGTATAGACCTGTTATTGTACCTAATGTATGTATGTATGTATGTAGGTATGTATGTATGTATGTGTGTATTTACCTATGCATGTATAGTAGCATCTCTTGCAGACCTGGAATACCAGTAGATACCAGTGAAATATTCATGCATAAGGTTGATTCGAAACCGTTCGACAACATCGACTGTTGCAGATGTCTTCCTGCCGTGATAGTCGAGTGATGGGAGAGTATATGTTTCTTGTGCGACATTGCGCATCTGCAAGTCATACATAATATCTGCAGTACGATAATGCTAAAGGGGGCTATTCAAATTTCAACGAGGGATTAATACAGACCTCGAGGAATCTGTCGAGTAAGTCGGTTATGAGGAAATTAGGAACGGAGGCGCTTGACTGAGAATAGAAAGAAAAGAGAGCCAAGTTTTGGTGATTCACTGACTGAGATGATGCCATCGTCACCCTCTTTTGTTCATTGTAGAAGGGGTTAAATGGCGTCTCAGCTTTAAACTCTATTACACCTACAGCATTACACTAGCTTCGCGCTTCGTTGGTCATTCAGCGATCGGGGTGGCGACCGGGCTGGTGCTATTGCCGTAGGTATTGCACTGGCTTTGCGTTCGTTTCTAGAATGTAGAATGGCATTGGCTGTAACATGTACTACTACTGGCTGATACCCCACCATGAATAATCAGGTGTAGTCGCTGATTGGCTTTGTTCGTATTATCAGGTGCTTCTAGCATTCTTCCATCATTCCTCGCCGCTTTATACTGTACGGCTAAAGAAGACAGGGGGGCGTCGACGGACTATTCCGCATGGGTACGAGACCCCCTCATACGCGATTGGAACAAGCTCATGTGATTGGACATCTTGGCTTGATTCTGCTTCTTCTAGCGCCATTCTAGCGTCGCGCCACTTTTTCAATACGTAGCACAGTACGTATGTCACCTCACCTGGCTGAACCTGGAAGCGACCGGGGCGGCCAACTGGAAAGAAGTGGACGCTCTTGATGGTGAAAGATGACGCCGACACAATAGCAGTCAGGCAGATACTAAGGTAAGGCTTCGAAACCTAACCTTATTATTGTTCAGCATTACAACAAAGCGGCACTAGAACTAATAGAGAATAACTATGTGCGCCGTAGCCTTGTTATTGGCTTCGCTGATCTCGCTGGTCTCGTAGGTCTCATACAATAGGTGCGCACGTATGTAGATAGATGTAGATAGGATAGATAAGTCAGGTACATGTACGTAAGAGCAGTGAACGAAGAGGTATGTAATTGAACGTTGGCCGAACCCTTGGAGGGCTTCGCCCAGCCCGATTTGCTTCTCTTCCCACCTGTCCTGCCTTGTCCAGACTGCCAGACCCCCCCGTCTTCCGGTTTTGGGGATACTACGTAGCAGGGTCAGCGCGATCGTCAATGCTTTTATGTTATATTCTAGAAGAATACCGTAGAATGCCGACCACCTATAAATCGTGATAATCGTGACAATTACGGATCTATCAAAAATGGTGGTGTTTCTAGATAAATGAAAACAGCTGCGATAGGTTAAAAGGTTAAGATGGGTACCTAGGTACCTAGTCTATGTACTTATAGTACCGTACAGTGTACCTAGTGTACCTGTAGAAGATTTTCTTAGTCAAGAGTTCCACCATAAGGTTAAAGGGGGCACCCATCGAAAGATCCCAGTCATTCGCCATACATCAGGTACCTTGATCACCCCCAAGGGTGGGTACCAGTACTTGTCTCCCTTTTTCCCTTTAATCTTCCTCCTGTCTCCCACCCGCCTTCTGTTTCTAGTTTCTGAGTGTTCTATCCTATTTTGTCTACTATCTTCCCAGTCTCCAGTCTGCCAGTCTACCCTTCATCAACCGTTGAAGATCCTCTATCCGAAAGCTTTCATTCACCCTTGGCACTTTGCAGCTTTTGCAACTTTTGCACCGTCACCGTCACCGAAAATCTCACCTCGAATTCATTAATCCTTCTCATTCGCATCGGCATCGCCTATAGGAGGAATACTATAGGAATAGGAAACAGCCTCAATTGCTAATACTATTATATTTATACGACTAATTCCCATCGACACCGGCTCTGCGCCTTTAGTTTTAACTATTACCAACCCCATCAACGCCTCTCTTTCAACGACTATTTTGCTGTCGCTGTTACGCCTAGTGGATCTGACTGTTGTGTTTTGGTCCCTCGTTGCGAATTATCTGCGGTCTTCCAGCTCGTCCCTCATTCCACACGGCCTGCCGTACTAGTCCGCTGTAAAACCAAACGACCATTGCTTGTTGGATTTGTTGCACCATCTTGCTCTAGAAGATCGCTAGAAACTCGGGGACTTTTCGACCTCGCCGGATCTACGAATTCGCCCTCGTCTAAGAGTACCAGCTTGAGCATAGAGGAGGCATGTCATTTGCCATTCCCTTGAGGATTTGCTAACCTTATATACGCAATCGTCCATTGCTTCACTTTACGACTGTATTAATTTGTCGCTGTGGATTCGGAACTCTCTGATAGGAGTGGAGATTACCACATTTTATCTCAACCGACTGAGACTGCTGAGTCTTTCATATTCAAACGTGGTTCTCAGTTTAGGTCTAGTGAGATCTAATCTGTTTGTTAGACATCGTCTGAGATTGTGTCGGAAAACAACTTTCTCCACACTTGAAATATTATCGGTATCGGCTTCTCATTGTGTTGTCCGTTCCTTGATTCGCCAGTTTGTATTGGCTAGAATAAGACGGCATTCTGGTTAGCCGACCTGACTCTGGGTATCTTGAAAGTCGCTCGATATCTGCTGTTATCCGTGTAGTGCCTGAGCGGGAGCCTACTGATTGGTCAGAAAGACTTGATCTTTAGGAATACACGGGCTGCCTGCAGATGATGAAGGCCGCTTGAAGATAAGCTAGAGCAAGTATTTCGTACGTTTTCCATAATCTCGTTACGAAACAATCTTGTCAAACAGGAAAGAAGCTTGCCAATTTGCATGGCGTCAGAGCTTGTTTTGGGTTAAATTCGCTGCAAGAGCTTCTGTTTGCTCAGGGTTACACGGCCAGGCGGATTACCCGATACTTGTTCCTTTTGCCATCTTCAAAGGAATAATGGGAAAACCTAGATTACGAGGAAGCTCGCCAGTCTACTTGAACCAATCTCAAACGGAGTTATCACGACCACCGTCAGTCTTCGAGGATTGGGACCAAGAAACTGCAATGGAAACATCACGCCCTACGAGCCTGGCCATACCGCGCACAGGTTCGCCCTTCACTAATCCACCAACGTTGTCGGAGATTCTCTCTAACACAGCACCACCGCCATGGACACTGAGTTCTTTTATGGCCTTCTTGTCCCAAAACCACTGCCTAGAAACTCTCGAGTTTATAATGGATGCTGAACGGTACATGATTATGTATCATCAGATCGCGCAGGGTCAAGCACCTAATGGACCGGCAACAATATGTTCGCTATGGCGGAAAGTCATTGATGCATACATAATGCCATGTGCGCCTCGGGAAGTCAATCTTCCAGCGGATGTTCGCGACCGTCTTCTACAGCTTCCCTGCTGTAAAGCGAACCCGCCCAATCCCTCCGAACTGGACGAAGCAGTTCAGATTGTACGGGAACTGATAAACGATTCTGTTCTTGTGCCCTTTCTTGAGTCTGTCGTATCAGCTACGGTTGAATCACGGGTCGAGGAAGAGTCTCAGGAATATAGACAAGGGCGTTCGCGCCTTCGAATACCAAGGGACATCGGGCACGACGACGAAGCAAGCCAGTCACCTAGATCATCCTATCTTCCACATTTCATCATGGGACGTGGAGCTGGTAATCGGTCCACCTCTGCCTCGGTAGAGACAGTATTTGATTTGGTGACTGATGATAGCAGTCCAAATTCGACTCCTGCAGCCGAGCCAATGACACCACCTACAACCCCACCCACCTCAGATCTTTCTTTTAATACTTCACCTAATAATCTACAAAAAGCCATTTCGGGAAATAGTTGGAAGAAGATGGGTGCGAAGTTAGGATTGACAAAAAAGAACAAGTCCGTCCGTCGCACAGGCTCAACATCAGCCAACCAACCCCCATTATGAGGGTTACAGGCCGCGCCATCACCTGATCTCTCCATCGCTATGAGTAGTAACAGCTCGATACCTACTCTACGAGAGACCGCCAGTATGAATACGCTGTGGGAGGATCCCCACCCCGGCGAGAAATTGGAGATTCCACATGGGATGTCTGCTGGATTATGCACCTATCCGCAGACCGTCAGTGGAGATGTCACGGGTGGCGTGGCCGTGAAAGCGCGTAGCGCATATCAAAATGATGGATCGTGTACGGTTGGGCGCAATGTTCGGTGCCGTCAACGCAGCATTAAGCCCAAACTGTTAAAGATTCCTGCGAGGGTCGTTGAAGAGCCAGAGGCAAAAGGCGGACCAGTAATTATGCCTCAGCCGTGCGGGTTCGTGAAACGACCACTTCGCCTCCTACGTTCCCCTGAATCCTTCCATAGCTTTAATTATGAAACGGATACCGAGACGGAAGCCAGTGCCGAGACTGGAACGGTTGTTAGTGATGCGGAAACCGATCAGACCGAAGTCACTATCGGCCGGACCTCACTCAGCGACTTTTCAAATTGCCTAGGCATATCGCAAGGGGAGGACGATTCGGCACTTACCGTTGTCGATTCTGACGCCTATACGCGAGCCAGTACTGTTGACGATACATACGGCTGGGAAGCAGAACTTGAGCGCAAGATGAAGTGCAGAGTTAGCACGGATTCTGTGTGCCCTTACCGTCATCATAATCAATATCGGACTTCCGATGGCGGTATGCGAAGTCTCTTCCAGCGCGTCTTTTCTGTATCCGGGAGGAGAGTCAATTCCGGGTTTTAGAACTACGTTAAACCATTAAGTTGGTGTTATTGAATTACGTGAGACGGATTAATGAGTTGGATCTACTTTGTCCTTTCGAGCAGGACGATTTACAAAATTTTCTTACCATGTTTACCATCGGCGGTTTGAAATGCATCTGGTTTTATCATTTTCGGCGTTATCATCCGGACGGCCAGGCAACTGGGTCCTACGGCGGCAAGCATCAAAATAAATCGGGTCAAATATGGCATAGAATGGGAAATTAACAGGATTTGGCGAGGCGTTTAAACGGGGGTTTGGATATCACGACTTTTGCTAGATGTAACGAATTTCCGCTCAACGTTATCGTTTTCTTTTTTTCTGGATCGGTTGAAGGACAACAAGCAAGTAAGCAGCGTCGTCTGCAAAAGAACATTGGCTCTAGCATTACACAACACCTGCATTGTATAGAGCGGGGAATTATTGGGCAAGACAAGACAAGCAGAGACAAACGGGAGAGTTTGTGTGCTGATATATCTTCATGTCGATATATCGTAATCCTCGGGTTGTTACTAGTAGAGGAGCCAAATGAATATAGTATGAAAGTCCATGTATATGAAACTGGCTGCATGCAAATTGTTATTCTGTGATCTTGTGTTATGTTACTGCTGCTACGCATGACTTGAACCACTTCATGTAACTATGCGCTTGCGTCTCATCTTCTAAGCTTTGACCTAGTGTTTGTCCAATGAAGAATTGTCATCTATGTAAAGGGATTGTCCATTCAAAACCGTCAATTAAACTTAGTTCTCCCTGTCTAACGTATCAGATCGTAGTATACTTGATGGTTTTTGTCAACAGATTTAAAGAGTCTACCATTCACAAAATGACCAACCTAAGGCTAAACCGCTAACAGCCAACATGTCCTGGCAGAATAATCAATACCCTGGGTCAAAGATCGCGGTTCATAGTCTTTTCTATTTGCTATCGACTATCAAATCCATTACAGCTACATGTCGATAGAGATTAGATCGCCTTCGGCAACGACACTTTTGGACCCATGCCGAAATGCTCCTCCTTAACCCAAGGGAAAAACAAACTACACGCCAGAATTGCTCCATCCAGCCGTCTATATCTCGAATTACGGGTTCCTTTACACATAACCCCATTTCCCATCTCTTTTAGGTTTCCAGGTAAGTCTCCCTTTCTTTCGCTCTAATCCGTCTTAATTACTCTTCTACAACGGGGGGCTTGTTGTGCCTCGAGTACATCTTGTACTCAAGCGAGGAGCTGAAGTCGAGCTTGCCCTTCTCAACCTGGGCCCTGGTTACGGTGAGCATCGGCTCGGGCAGGCCCATTGATTGCAGGAATTCTACGGCTAAAGTGAAATGTCAATTAGTATTTTCCGTTGTACAAGGGAAATAAGTTGCATAAGTTACTCACTGTCCTTCCATTCTCGCTCCTGTCTCTTTCGGTCCCACTTCAGTTCCTGGCTCATGATATCGATGATCTTGGGTAAGCACTCAAGCGCAGCCTGGGCGTTCAGGAAGGCCAATCTCGTTCTTCGTGCGAGGATGTCAACGGCAGTCTGCGCATACTCGTTGGCGATGGCATATTTGATTTCGCCATCCACAAAGGGGTAGAGACGAGCTATCCGCTCTCCTCTCGCGGGGAATCGGAGATCTGTCGGCTTGCACATAGCCGCAACAGTCCACGCCCTGTCACCGTAGCTCTCGGTCAGGTGCTTAGCAACCTCGGTCTCGACGCCAAAGTGCTGAATCAAGTTGATGAACAAGGTCTTGCTGAAACCATGCGCACCAACTAGCCGGACGTTGTGAGTTTGGCATGATCCGTCTAGAATTGCACCGTCGTCTATAGCTTCGGTGCCGCTTACTCGAGGAGCATTAGGGAAGGGCTTGGTAGGAAGGTTAAATTCCTTGACTGCCGCATCCACACAATCCTCAGCCATTTGTCGGTAGGTCGTCCACTTTCCGCCTGCGCATGTCACGAGGCCGGAGCTAGAGATATCAACAAGGTGGTTGCGTACTAGTGACTGCGTGTTCTGGGCCTTGGGGTCCTTGACTAAGGGACGAATGCCAGCCCAAGCGGCAAGCACATCGCCACGGCGAACATGGATATCCGGAGAAAGATAATGGCTAACTTCGTTCAAAATCCACTGGATCGACTTCTCATCGGGGAGGGGGTTTGGAGAGATAGATGTAGGCTCATCGGTCGTGCCCGCGATGGTGTTTCCTTGCCACGGGAGGAAGAAGATAACTCGGCCGTCTGATGTTGATGGATCGATCAATCCCATGTTTGAAGGGCTATAGTAACCGGGTAAGATGACGTGGACGCCCGAAGCTGGTGCAACGATTTCTGGACAGTTCTGGTCGTCAAGTTTCCGGATAGAGTCGGTAAAGGGACCGGTACAGTTGACGATACATTTAGCCTTGACGGTAAACGGATCAGACTTCTTACCATTACGTTCTTCAATGGTGTCCTTCACCAGAGCACCGTTTAGCTTGCCGTTCTCATTCTTCGTCAGCCCAGTCACCTCGGCATGGTTCAAAACGGTAGCTCCATATACCGCTGCGGTCATAGCAATAGAGACGTTCATTCTCGAGTCGTTGTGCGCGCCGTCGTAATATACCAAAGCACCAACAAGATCAGTCTGCTTTAGCATGGGAAATGCATCTAGAGCCTTACTCCTAGTCAAGAAGTAAGAACTTTCGATACCTTCGCTACCGGCAAGGAAATCGTAGAACTTAGTACCGGCCCAGTAATATGGTGCCTTCCACCATTTGTCCAAAGGAAGCATAATAGGTAGCCACGAACTCAGATGAGGAGCTGTCTGCAAGAAATACTTGCGTTCCTTGAGGGCCTCCTTGACTAATTGGTACTGACTGTAATCCAAATTCCATACAGCTTTTTCCAGATATCTCACACCACCATGCACAAGCTTGGTGCTTTTACTACTAGTACCGCTGCTGAAGTCGTCTCTCTCGACAACTGCCACTTTGAGGCCTCTAGTAACAGCATCCAATGCAACACCTGCCCCGGTGGCTCCACCGCCAATAACAAGCATATCATACTCCTCCTCTTCTCCGGTGCTCTTTTTTAGGTCGGCTATCTGCTCCTCACGGGATTTCACTTTCGGAAACCGAGGGAGCTTAAATGTGCCATCGGCGCCATAGATGGGAGGAGGGACCGCGGGACCTTCGAAGCCTGGAATATTCCGGGGTCGATATGAGTACAGAAGCGCACCACCACCAACCGCAGCGATTGTGGTGGGGAGCGCAATGCGCTTCAAACCTCTGGCGAATCTGGACATGATCAAAGAGTTGGACTGGTATTAAGAGTTAACTAGGTGTATTCTGTTAAGTTGCACTGCCAGCAGGACCTTTCTGGCAATATTGGTCGTGTCTATTTGAAGACACGGAACTGCGTTCAAGTGCAAAACTCGAACACAGTAGCCAGACAAACAAGCCGACTCGCTCCCAGCTCGAGCGTGATGCAAGGGATAATATAAAGCTGGACAGAAGACAGCTCTTTTAATCAGCGACCGGCTGGCGGCAAAATTGACGCCAAGTCAGGTCAAATTGCCCTTGAGGCTCGAATTACTTAGGCTAGATGTTGTAAAGAAGAACAATTAGAGAATTAGAGAAATTTCCCTCACTTTGAAAGTGACGAAGTTGAATGGTGTTGGTATGAGCGTGGGGGTTTGACCACGCGGTCAGGCACTTCTCCTTTCGGTTTCGGTGGAGAAGTAAATGGAGAAGAATGGAGAATGGGGACAACTACGACTACGTGTAGAAGTTGATATCAACATTGTATTCGTACCTGATACAAGGTTACGCCGAGAGAAAATACAATGGGAAAGGAAAAGGGCTTGCTTTTAGTTCGTGGTATTAGCTTGTGATGGGTTGGCTGAGAATTGGGTCTGCAGCTCCCTTCCCGGAGTGAAAAAGTGAGCAGTAAGCCCCATACTTTCTCCCACAAAGGTACATTTCCATACCCCACATGCCCCATAATTAGGGATGCAGCAACGGGAACACGGTTGGGCTCGGTATTGTACAATGTCTGAATGTGCATAAAAAGGCTCACTAAAAAATGTTCACTGTGTAGCACAACATTGAAGGTAGCGCAAGTACGCAAGGTTATGCGCCTATCGAGACGGTTCGATTGAGCGGGGGAGAAACAGGGGAGAGCTTCCTAAGATTCCCTTAGACACTTAGGATCGGCAATAGATGTTCCATCAATTATATACGAATCATAGATATGTAGTATCACCTTTGTATATTCAATTGCACAAAGAAGACCTTTGTCTCAGACCTCGTACTTGGATGATTTCAACTGGGAATTATATCGTTTATCCCTCCTCAGTAATTACATACATACCTAACATGTGCATAACTACCTAGTAAATAGGGGTGATCCATACGAGGCAGCTTCTTTTCTCCACGTGCGCGCGTCTCGTCTGACGTACGTACATAGTATTCGAGGTAGCAGTAGTTATGCAACCAAATCCAACCAATCCAACCAATCGCTAGGTTAGCTTCTTTCTTATCGTCATTGCGGTCTCGGGGTAATAGTACCGACTACCTTTGGGGTTCGGATTACCTATTTAGTACATGCGATTAATTTTTGTTTAGTATAATGTTAGAATGTTAGCAACCACATGTTATCGTTAACTATACAGACGAGAAAAAGTTAAAGTCTATCAATACAAATAATGAATAGCTCGTCGACAAATGTAATCACTTCGTTGACTTTCTCGCGCTCTCCAGATAGAGACGTCCTAAAGCCAAAGCCTGCTCCAGCTTTGACCACCGTCACGTTGTCCGCGCTGATGGGGGATTTCGACGGAGCAAACGCACCGCCACCACTAACATCGTCGATCTGTATTATATCTACCTGGATCTCCTGTGACACCATGATGCCTCCGAAAGAGGAGGATTGCTGCACCACCGCTTTGTCAGATATCGTATCATTCCACGACTTGTGACGATCGGGGAAATCCTGATTGAATCGCTTCACCGGAGAATTGCAAACATCTGATTTAAAATTAGAAAATATTCGCATCAATTCCGTCGGTGTTGAGCAGCCATCTTCAATCATAGCATAGTCATTGGTTTTCGACCGTCTAAAACGACGCAATGAACCCAAGCGGTTCCGCCAGAATATGGCTCGCCCGGCTCGTTGATATGTTGCAAGTGGCTTATTGATCGACACTGCATTTACGGTCGGGGATAGTTCCCGATGCACGTACCGTGTAAATGCAGCGAGATGAGGTGAATTCTTATATGCCATCTGATGAATCTTGAAGAAATTTAAAGGTATGAATTCGCACCTGGGGTTACTGGCGCTGGCGTGAATCGGCATCATAATGCACAGAGCAATCATCGTGCAAGACTCTGAGCTTAACCCAGCTCGAGCTCTGCAAGGTACTTGGACCACCCTAGAAGTTAATACGGCTTCGTCGAAAACGGGGTCATCTACCCAAGCGCGAAGAGATTGGAGAGCGTCAGACAGCTGCGAAGCAAACAGTACCTCTCGAGGAGAGAGCCTCCTCAACGCGTTAAGATTTTGGAACAAAGCAGGAACATTCATTCTGTCAAGCCGACGAATAACTGTACATCAAAGTCAGTTGTGAAAGTGCGTGTACGGGGGGCAATGAGACAAAACAATACGCATTAGACATCGAACTTTCGATCAGGGCCGAGTCGACAATTGACTTAAGACTATTGACACAGAGAGGTGTTTGATATACGTACCATCCATCTGCCATGATTCTAAACGTTCAAGAGGCACTGGCATAGTAGGGAGCAAGTTCCGAGCGCCCTTTTTAACCACGATGTCGAAACCAAAACTTCCTACGCGAGCCTTGATGCCGAAGAAGCCAATATGTACGCCACGGTCCAACATAGCGCTCCCTTCGGCCAATATCGCCATGCTTCTTAGCTTCCCCTTGAGGTCCCTGCTCTTTATCTTCATACGAGATCCGATAATTCCACACGCCTGATGAGGCTCTGCAAACCGGAAGCCAGCGGCCTCCAGTCGATCTGCTTCATGAGAATGCTCGAGATGGCGGACCAAAAACATCAATGAGCCACATCCGTAATCCTGGTGTAGCCTGACCCGGAGGCTATGTGCCCTACTATATCCGCCATAGCCGCCTTTTTCTAGCAGGTTGGCAAGGCTGTAGTTGAGTTTATGAGGTAGCTCGTCAATCCCGGTGGCTAGAATTTCATCCCATAAGATACCCATGTCAACGAGCTTCTCTTTTAACTTGTCTGATAGATTCACGGCTGCGACGCAGAATAATTCACGAAATATGGTATCATAATTCTCGATTAGTTTGCCCTCATCGTCAACGAGACGGATATTGGTATCGCGGGTATCCTTGGGCAAACGCGCCAGGTGTTTAACCATGCCATCAACCATACCGACTACGCTATTCCAATTTCGAGAGACCTGGAACATCCAATGGAAAAGGGGATGAGAAATACCGAATGTGTCGCCTTGATTCTTTTCCACATAAGTGTCTGTAATCTTCTCGCTGGGCAGCGAGCCGTCTGGACTCACTAATATCCTCCCCGACTTATCGAACACCGCGGCCGCCAAGACAATTTGTTGGGCCTTGTTCGCATTTCGTCTCGTGGCGCGTGTTGCGAAAATGATGGATCCTGCCATGAAGAAAGCTGCGGGAATTAACAAGCATATGAAAATTATGATGACCTGACTCTGAGAGAGTTAAGGGTTGCCATTCGTATGTTTCAAGCAATAATTTGTACCAACAGCCGCAACCCAGTGCATTCCAGACACGGCACCAGCCAACAAATGTGCGGATAGCACACATTTTTGCCACGAATTCTTCCAGGACGCTCTACAGACGAAGAATAGTGATAGGGCCATGATACTATCAACCACAGCGATGACTGCTGCCCCCGCAATAAACACCTTATTATATATACAGTCATAGTTGGTGATAGAAGCGTTACCCAAGTATTGCATCCCACAAATACCACCAGCAAGTACGCCTCCGTAGCATATTCGCCATCCGGAGGCAACAGGGCGTTACTTGGCAACTACCAAGATGTCAATTTCAAAGGGGACCAGAGCTTTACAGGAGGTCTCACCATTGGGGCCAAACTTGCTTTTTGAATAGTGCAGTAGAAGCAAACGCAGAACCATAGGCATTGATAGCAAGTCTGGTATGACGGGACTTAAAAGGATGTCACAATTTGGCATATACGGCATAATACCACGGTATAGGAAGAGTTGCTAGATATTCTATAAGAAAGCTCTCATCATATGTCCAGAGCTGGCAATTTAAGACGCAGCAGCCTCAAGCGAGCATATTCTACCGAGTTCGCCGATTAGCAACACACGGAGAATGAGCAGGAACCAATGAAAAGACTATCAAGAACATACATAGTCCTACCGGTTACCTAGGTTCCACATATAACATGGTCTACGAGACGAGGTCTATTGTCTACGATGGACAGACACCTTAACCTAGGTACCTCATACGGAGATCTTGAAGGATTGGGGGCTGTAGGTTCTTTCCGTTGCATTATCCCCAGCCCTTACATACATTGTGCTACGATATCCTCTGATATTTCGCTACTAAGTATTCGGTAACTTAGCCTCAACGTTGAATTAACACTTTATCTCATCGGTAAGTAGCTACCTACTGCTTCTATTTATCTGCTACTTCTAATGATTCAACCCATATAGCTAGCCCTAGGTCACACGGCTTTCCTTGTCGCATATTAACACTTCACCTTGATTAGTCATTTTTATGCTCACCGTGAAAAGAAAAAGATAAGCACGCCACAGACGCCGGCGTTCACATTCGGTCGCTGACATTAAGCTATATTTTCCCCGGTTATTCAGCTAGTAATATAAGCCATTAGACGAAACCTGCTCTTGGTTTTATGTCGAATGCGAAAAAACGACGCCGTAATCGCTAACGAGCAATTACGCCTTATATATTATGCAACATTTTATCAACGCCGTCTAACTTGATCCCATGATACTCCGGACAATTTCCCTCAGGAGTACATGCTCAAGTTAGTCCCCGGATCAGTAATCTTCATACTATTTAGAAACGGAGACCGGCAACGAGTGGCTTGTCGATCACCTACCTTAGCGGATTAACCAGAAGGCTACCCCATCCCTACTTCCTAGAAAAGGAGGGGACGAGGCGTTACCCGCTACTCGTTTACACGGGGTTATCCGGTGAATCCGACATAGCCAATTACTGTTCGAGTCTCAGATACTTAGGACTAAGGGGTCTATATTAAATATGTAGCTCCGGTTGGCGTCACTTTCTTCAGAACAAGGTTTGAACAATTCGACTTTACTTTTGTCGAAATACGCCATATACATAGTACCAAAGTAGGGAGAAATTGTTACAAAATCAGGTGGTAATATAATACATTTAGGAACCAGTCATATGAGCAGGCCGAAACTTACCAAATTCTAACACGTCAAACGCGGCCTCCTAACAACGGCTCGGTCCTTGGACTCAACTAGGGATATGTCCTACAAGTAGAATAAGATGGTGTCTATGATAATATATGGAACATAAAGGAATCTATATGTATATATATAACCTCATTTCGAAAAACAATAGCTTGTATGTAAGGTCTACTAAACGAACTGGTGAACGTTAAACTTATATGATGTTTGTACATTACTGCACAAGTACCTTAAGCTATGAATATTACTAGACAGTTCCTACATATTAACACACGATGCTGTCGCCTATTACAAACTGTCTACTGTCTTTACAGGTAATAGCAATACTATTACTTAGTTCAAAACTTGAATAAATACTAGACAATTCACATGTAACTTCTTATAGTCGTAGTTTCGTGTAACTAAGCACACCTATAATACAAGTATGTATTATCGTACTCTCAAAGCCCCACTACGCCAAAAATGCAAAGCGTAACCCCACGTTGCCCCGCATACGTCAGTCTCTGCGATGCCGCTGTGATACTCGATTAGCACCGAGAATAATGATAATTCGTCCAATTTTCAACATCATCCGTCATTTTCGTGAGTCCCACGTCGCCGTTTACTTTTGTATACCCCATACAAAGCCTTTGATATTAGATTATTATCAATCGGAAGCAGCAATCGCAGATATTTAAATTCGAAGTTATACTACCCCAGCGCGAGTAGTACCGAAAATGGCGCCTCCAGAGTCCGCCAATCTTCTGGCGGCCCTGCCCCCCTTCAAACCCGACCTATACCAGCGCGCCTGGCAATCGATACCGCACCCAACCCTCCCCCTCCTAGCCACCGCGCACCAGAAGTCCGTCACCGTCTTTTCGCTCTCGACCCTCTCCGCCCACAGCGCCCTGACCAACGGCCACGACCGCTCCGTGCGCTCCACAACCTGGAAGCCGAACCTGCCGCCTCACAAGCTGTGCTTGGTAACAGGGAGCTTCGATTCCACAGCGGGGCTGTGGCGCTGGAACGACGAGGCCAAAGGAGACTTGGAAGTCGACGTTACAGAGGAGGATAGTGATGATGATGATAAGAAGGAGAAGGAATGGGACTTAATTGTTATCCTAGACGGCCAGGACTCGGAAGTCAAATCCGTCTCGTTTTCGCCCACGGGACAGTTCCTCGCGACGTGTAGCCGGGACAAATCCGTCTGGATATGGGAAGACGTAGGCACGAACGAGGAAGACGACGAGTGGGAAACGGTCGCCGTTCTCAGCGAGCACGAAGGCGATGTCAAAGCCGTAGCGTGGTGTCCGGAGACCAATAGAAGCGGGCGCGGGCGGTATAGCAGCGACGTGCTAGCGAGCGCGAGCTACGATAACACGGTGCGGATATGGCGGGAGGAGTCTGAGCAGGAGTGGGTGTGTGTTGCGGTGCTTGAGGGCCACGAGGGAACTGTCTGGGGCGTGCAGTGGGAGCCGAAACCACGAGGGGAGAAGTTCCCGCGGATTATGACGTGGAGCGCTGATCGCACCGTGAGGATATGGACGCTCAAGGAGGAGGAAGACGAGGAGGAGGCGCCGCAGCATGCGTGGGGGAGTCTGGGAGGGATACCGAATACTATGCGAAGGGCGCTGAAGGAGGAGTGGGAGTGTACTGCTGTGCTCCCTACGGCGCACACGCGAGATATATACTCGGCGTCATGGAGCCCTGGGTCCGGTATGGTTGCAAGCACCGGCAGTGATGGCGTTATTGCTGTATACCGCGAGGACGAGGAGGGAGCCACGAACGGGGTCCACGCTACGGATGACGAGGCGGCTGCTGAGTTAGATGGGGATGTCCAGATGACGAACGGCCATACGGAAAACAACAAGCCTCAAGAATCTCGAAGATGGAAGCTAATATCGACGACCCCTAATGCCCATGGCGCATATGAGGTCAACCATATCACCTGGTGCAAGCGCTACGATCAGGGGTGCGCACCCGAGAGGAGAGGCATCGAAGAGATGTTAGTTTCGACTGGAGACGACGGCATCGTTCGACCGTGGCAAATTATACAATAATTAACCCAGAGGGTCTTGTTATAATACATCACTCAAACTGTATATAACGTCGAGGGAATCTTGGCCCTTTGTTCGGGCCGAGCTTCTCGCTATATAGGACGAGCTGTCACATTGCCGTCCGTCGCTCGATTTGCTTAGGTTAAGGTACATTAGGTAGACAGGGAAGCCCAATGCGACGAGCAATCTGCCAGAAATCAAGACGCGACAATGATTAGCCATTGCTCTCTTAGGAGAATGCGATGAACCTACAAAAACCGTACAATGCTTATTCAAGGGGGGATAAAAATAAAGAGAAAAAAGGCCTTGGGGCGGACGCCGTCTAAGTTCCGTTCTAATACCTCCGGTCTAATACCCCGTAACTCCTTATTTTCCCTGCGTCAACGCCTCATTATCCTCGAGGGGACGTATAGACAAACAGACAAACCAGCATATTACATCACCTCATATAAATGCGCCCGGATACACGTTTAAGTGATACTCGCAGCAGCACAGGATATACCCAACCTTCCGCCACGCACACCTCGAGCACCAATCCGCCCCGCGCCGCTTGCCTCGTCCAAGGCCAGTCACCGTCGAGAGAAGACTCCAGTGCTGATCCGCCGGTCGCCTGCAAGCCTTGCAGACCCAGGGCGTAGGGCGTCTGGAATGAGGACGAGCCTGCGACGGTCGTAGGACTGGGCGTGTGCCCGAGTTGCTCTGGGCGGTCCTGTCGGCAAACGACAGCTCTATCGCCGCGTACTCCTGCTCTTGTTCTGCTGTCAGGGGTATCTCTCTGTAGTGTTTTGGGCCTGGGATGTTGTGTGGTGGATATCCGGGTCTCTGGGGGTATGCGTGGATGTCGACTGTTTCGACGACCGGGGGTGAGTGCCGTTTGCTGGTGTTGCGAAGACGGGGAATTCTAACGCCGCTTTCACTGCTGCTACTGGTGCCGGCACTGACGGCGGCAGGTTCGGGATTTTCACCGCTCTTGCTACTACCGGGTTGGCCGTCACTACTGGTGTTAGTTGTAGCGGGAGTGGTGTGCAGATGAGGCAGATCGCTAAAAGTAAACGATGGCTGCCGGCGTAGTTGGCGCCTCGGTGGCGACTCAGTACGACTTCTACGACTCCTGATGGTGCTCGCGTTGGACTCTTTGTGTTTCAGCAGAGACGAGATATCTGACGTTGACACGGTACTAGCCCCGCCGCCATTACTGCGCAACGTCGTTCTGCTGCGCTGCTCGGCAATAGGTGCAAGCTCGGTGCCATGGCCATACAGGAACGGCGTCTCGAAGGCCGCGATCTGCGAGAGCGGAGACTCCGAGTTGGGGTCTATAGGCGCGGGGCACGGCGCCGGCGGAGTGGCGGGCCTAGCTGCTACCGGAGACGCCGCACTTGAAAACGGCGTCGAGGCTTGACGAGGAGATTTCGTACTGCTGCTCGATTCCGATACCAAGGTTGCATCGTGGATTGAAGCGTGTGAACTAGGAATACCCTCGGAGGAGTCCTTGTGATCCCATTTGGGATGAAGAGGGCGCTGTTCCGGGGCGCTTTTGGTGCTAAGGTTGGATCTATTGGAGAGGGGGATCCGGGATTTGGTAGATAAGTGGCGTCTTTTGAAGAGGGTACGTTTGGGAGAGGAGGTGGTACTGGTATTGTCCATGTTATTTGTTATATGCTAGTGTTTAGTGTTGATACTTTTTGCAATGATTTATCTAGTATCAAGATGATGATGGTGCAAGTAAAATCTACGCCGACTTTCTGAGGGCTAGAGCAGAGAGCAGAGCACTTCTGAATGATGAGATGCTGTGATAGGAAGATGTAGATGTAAGTTGGACCGATTCTAAGATTAGTAGGTATCTTTTGCTCACGCGACATTAATCGGTACTTGAAGTCATCTGGTGCCTATAGGTATCTTTTAAGGTTGCGCCTGCTGTTTCTTCGTTATGTCGTCGTGGTTACCATCACCGCTTTACCCGCTTGGGGGGAAGGCGTATAAACTTTAATACATGTAAGAAGTAGCCATCAAAGGGAAGTCCCTTCTACATAATCTAGTTCTCGGTCTACATCTTAGCAGGGCAATTAAAATCGGTCAATTACTTACTTAATGTACCTACCTACTTTCACCGACTATAAGAAAAAACGAAGTCGAATTGCATATTTTTATGGAACCGTCTTAATTGTACATTGTAAAAAAACATGTTATTAATCCGTCGTTTAAAAGACTGCCCAGTTGGTATCATACTATCATACTATAGGTAATTACGGAGGCTAAGCCCGTTACGAGAGCGTGTTTCATGCAATCCCTTTTCCCCATCTAACCCAAATTGAATGCCCCAATGCCTCTAGGTAGGTACCAGGTAACCAGGTAAGGTATGCAATTCTCTCACCGCTCCGTGCTGACCTGGATGCCCTCGGCAGCCAGTGCTCTTTGATAATCGGCTATAGCCTTATCTAGAGATTGTATCGTGGGCTCCATGAGCTTAAGAACCGCTTCCTTACCGCCACGAACAGACTTAGAATTGAACTTGATCTTTCTCTTGGTCTGTTCGTAAATTCGTATAATTTCATCCTTTCTCTTCTTGATTTGCGCTTCTCGTGCCGTCTCGGCTTCTGCCGCAACTGCGTCTATCCTTTCTTTAGATCGCTTAAGAGCTTCGGCCAGATATCCAAGCTCGATAGCCCGGTCAGGGTCACCAGATAAGAATGTCGACCAGAATTGATGCAGGAACTCTATGGTAGTTGCGTGGGTTAAACTGCAAGAATGGGCGATATCTGCAGGTAACCCCATGGGCGAAGCTTCATCTGAGTCGTGACCGAATAATTGAGAGCGCCTCTGCCCCATACTCTCGAGGATTTGTTTCTGTGCACTCTTTCGCGACGCTCGCGACCCTACATGAGGAACCTTCTCTCCCTCATCTTCGCTGTCGCTGTCTTCATTGATACCTAATGAAGCGTGAAGATCGACTCCTCCAGCACTATACGTGTTCAGGCTTCTCACATCGCCTTGTACACCCTTGAGCACTTCCGATGGGTTCTGCTTTGCGTATACCGCTGCCGTCTCGGAGATGGTGCCGGTTTCGTTCGAGGAGAAAAACCTGCTTTGTTCTTTGATGTTTAGAATTATGCGGTTCTCTTCAACATCCCCCCGTAGATCGCGTAGTGCGAGTTCTCGATAACTGTCTTCATCTAACTCTGCTTGCTGAGTAGAGTCATTTTCGAACGATACGACAGTAGTTAGTAACTTTTCGCTGATGCTATTTAAAGTTTGAATGATTGGTACATCTTTTCTTCCCCTTGGTCGCATCTCGATATCCTTCCGGTTGCCGCTCCTGAAACCACCCTGGTTCTCTTCGTTGCCTTCTATATCAATGATGTGAGGCACGTGCTGCGCTAGGAACTTGCTGTTGAAGGCCTTGATATCATCATACTCATCATATTTATCGAATATTTTGTCAGGTGGCTCTAAATCCGTGACGCGTTCTCCCCTTAGCTTTTTTGATAGCTTACTCAGGAAGAACCTCATCCAAAACTTATCCTGCTCTAGGGGCGGCACGTTCTCATTGTAGATGCGTTTGACGAGAGGGTGCTGGCTGAATATCATCTGCATCTGCTCGACGCTAAACTTCAGCTTTAATTCACTGGGTTTATCTGGATCTGTGCTCTGCTGTACGGTAGGCCGCACTTGAGCTAAAACATTGTAGGGTCCTTTCTTCTGGCTATTCTCGATGGCATGGGCTCGAAGTAAGTTGATTCTCGCAGTCCAGAATTGCGTGTTAAATGTAGCATCTGATATGGAATCGGGCTTCATCTTGCGACCTTCCATGTACATCTGAGAAAGGTTGCGATCCGCCTTCATAAGTGATTGCTGTAGCGCAATGTCGCTCTTTAAAGCATCGTCGTCGAATAGACGCGCTGCTGCCGACTTGGATACAGCGGTATTAGCGAATGCCATAGACGCTGAGCCGCTACCCCCGGTAGATGTTGTAGCTGCTCGCGGGACACTAGGGTCGTTATTCTTGGCCTCGGCAAGAATTTTGGATAAGAGATCTCTGATAGCATTGGCTTCTGCCCTTGGATCTGAGGGGGAGTTGAAATGGAAGAGGTAGGCCACCGGTTCAGCATCCTCTGAGGGTTTATCAAATATCTTGAGCATGACCTTGGCAGCGGTATCTGGGGTTTGTTGTAGATCTAGGTAGAAAATGATAAGTAATTATGAATTATGATTGTTGAGAGAAGACTTACTGGTGATATTCGATATCTTTAGAGATACCGTCGGTGCGCCATCTGGTGCAGAGTTCGGGGTCCAGATGACATTTTTTCGGTCCGGGGTGAGGGTGAGTATGCCGTCTTTTTTCTTGTAGGCAGCACCACCTGTCTGGATTGCCATCGTGTAGGTACAACGAGATAATGAGGACGACAAAGAAGGACTGCTATCTCGAAAAGAAAAAAAAAAAAACCCGGTTAACTGCAGGATACAGTTGCCTCTAAGGACGCCAACTAGATCCTCACCCGGCCTTTTAGATGTGTCGGTTTTGTGATGTAGTACTTATGGTATTCCGTTTTAAAATTAATTACTTGATAGATACCTCCGAATGAGAAGTGATATGATCAAGAGGTGTCTAAAATTTAGGATGGTAATACTACAACACATCCATATGGCAAGGCTCCTGTACTATGTAGGCGCTTGTCTTTGGGCCAACCCTGAGATTTCTTGAGTATATTACGTCTTTGTTGTTAAAGAAGTAGGTGAGTTGAGATTCCGCTGAGGTTAACCTTAAGATGAAGAGCTCAAGTGCTTGCCGTAGACAAAACGGACTGTTCCAACGAAGGGCTGTTTACATGTACTTTTGTACCTAGATGTACTCACATTTGAGGCTGAGTACCCCACATGATAACGAAAGCCACACTTAGCATGGCTCAAATCGTGAAGATACATTGCACTTAGATATCCTGGTATAAATAAGCATTTCAATTGGACAAAATAGGTTAGTATCTCGATGTGTACAGCTCAGTAACCAAGATGCCAAGGGGTACCTAATGTACTTCACCAGGTCATGAGCGCATTCCACGTTGATAGTGGGGTTTGCTTAAGGGATATGACACTTAGGTACGTATGACACTATGACACTATCCAAATAATTACCTAAACACTTAACACTCCCGTTATGGAACCCGTAAAAATTTAGGAGTTATAGAAATGCGGTAAAGACACCGCTTGTACTAGAGATATTTGTTTCCATAATTGTTTCGATGATACCTGTTTCGGGGTCAATAGTCGAAGTCGTTTCGGCACGTCATCATAGAAGCTAGCTGAGCCAACTGCCGTCTCGTCCTGTGACACACATTGCGTGGATTAATCAGTGCCTTAATAGCAAGCAAGCCTTGCGGACAGGATATATGCTGTGTGATTGTTGTACCTATAATAAAAATATGTGTCATATCGTATAAGCGCAAAAAAAGAGCTATTTGAGCGATTAAAAAAGCCTCGATTGTAGAATCTGTATAAGTGTTAAAAAGGCCTACCATTGCCTCGGTGGTTTTTAGGAATTTTTTTGCGGCAAGAATCGGGCCTTTCTACCGAATTAAAACGTCAAGATTAAAGCCGTCGCCCTAAACCAGCCTAACCCAACTGTGTTCCAGAAGCCGAATTTAGCCTGTAAATACAAATTTAACGCTTAAATGCATGTAGCGATAGCCGAACAATATGGGTTATAAACATCTATAATATTGTTTAATCGTATAATCGGCATTGCCGGGTCTTCTTGGCTCCTAGATCTGCGACCGGGTGACGACAGGGGCAGGGGCAGTCGCAGTCGCTACGTTTTTCATTTTCTCCAAACTTGGGGAGCATATGACCCTTTCCTAAGTCTACCTATTCCAGTTTCTCTCCTCCAGCACCTCAACTCACTAAAGGTACTGTTCAAACCTAGACTTACTCCGCCGCTCCTTAATCTCTTCTCGAGATCATAGCATCTCGTCCTTTGGTAGGAGTTTAATAAAGTCGTTTTCTGGGGTTTTTACATGCCCGAGTAGACAACAAGTTTATCATTTTGTTCTCTTATACAGACCTAATACATTTTTATAGCTGTCGAAGCATCAGCCTGGCGCCATGCTGAGTAGCACCCTCCGATCTTCGAGCAGCCAGCTTCTTAGAGCTAGCTGCCGCACCTCGAAATGTATCTCCCAATCCTCGAGATGTTTCTCCCTTAGCGCCGCTCGTCGTCCTCTCGCCATCGCCGCCCAGAAGAGGTATTCCTCTACTACGACGTTGGCACCCTCTCCTAATGACAACTTCCTATCCGGTAACACTGCCAACTACATCGATGAGATGTATATGCAGTGGAAAGAGGATCCGGAGAGCGTCCATGTGTCATGGCAGGTCTACTTTAAAAACATGGAGAGTGGCAACATGCCCATCCACCAAGCTTTCACCCCTCCTCCCACTCTCGTTCCCAATGCGACTGGCGGTGTTGGGCCAGCCGTGGGCGTGGGAGTCGGGCAGGGCTCTGACGTTATGAACCATTTGAAAGTCCAGCTTCTAGTTCGCGCGTACCAGGCTCGTGGCCACCACAAGGCCGATATCGACCCTCTTGGTATCCGTAATGAACCGAAAGGTTCTTCGAATACCAAGATTAAGGAGTTATCCCTCGACCACTACCAATTTACCGAAAAGGATCTCGATAAGGAGTTCACCCTGGGCCCGGGTATCCTCCCGCGCTTCAAGCGAGAAGGTCGGGACAAGATGACTCTGCGCGAGATCATTGGTGCTTGCGAGAAAATCTACTGCGGGTCCTATGGTGTCGAGTTTATTCACATTCCTGATAGGGCTAAATGCGACTGGCTGAGGGAGCGCATCGAAGTTCCCCAACCCTTCAAGTATTCGATTGACGAGAAGCGCCGAATTCTCGACCGTCTAATCTGGAGTTCCAGCTTCGAATCCTTCTTGGCTACCAAATATCCCAATGATAAGCGATTCGGTTTGGAGGGTTGCGAGACCCTCGTACCCGGAATGAAGGCGCTCATCGACCGAAGTGTCGACTATGGCGTTAAAGATATAGTTATCGGAATGCCTCATCGTGGTCGTCTTAATGTGCTCAGCAACGTCGTCCGCAAGCCGAACGAGTCTATTTTCAGCGAGTTCGCAGGTACCGCTGGTGCTGAAGACGAAGGGTCAGGAGATGTCAAATACCATTTGGGTATGAACTTCGAGCGTCCTACGCCGTCTGGCAAGCGCGTACAGCTTTCTCTCGTGGCCAACCCCTCTCATCTTGAAGCCGAAGACCCAGTCGTTCTAGGAAAGACCAGAGCTATCCAGCATTACAACAATGATGAGGCGACGCATCGAACTGCTATGGGCGTGTTGTTACACGGTGACGCTGCTTTCGCTGCCCAGGGTATCGTATATGAATGTCTTGGTTTCCACTCCCTCCCTGCCTTCTCAACTGGTGGAACAATCCACTTGGTCGTCAACAACCAGATTGGTTTCACCACTGACCCCCGATTCGCTCGCTCGACCGCGTATTGTACAGATATCGCCAAGGCTATCGATGCGCCCGTCTTCCACGTGAATGCCGACGATGTTGAAGCCGTGAACTTTGTTTGTCAATTAGCCGCCGATTGGCGCGCCGAGTTCCAATCTGATGTCGTTATCGATCTCATCTGCTACCGCAAGCACGGTCACAATGAGACAGACCAACCCTCCTTCACTCAACCCCTAATGTATAAGCGCATCAGCGAAAAGGAACCTCAAATCAACATTTACGTAGAGAAGTTGCTCAAGGACGGTACTTTCACGAAAGGAGATGTTGAGGAGCACAAGCAATGGGTCTGGAGTATGCTAGAGGAAAGTTTCGCCAAGTCTAAAGATTATCAGCCAACTTCCAAGGAGTGGACTACCTCCGCTTGGAACGGCTTCAAGTCCCCCAAGGAGTTAGCGTCTGAGGTTCTACCGCACATGCCGACCAGCGTGGATCACAAGACTCTGGAGCACATCGGTAAGGTCATTGGCTCTGCTCCCGAAGACTTCCATCTTCATCGCAACCTGAAGCGTATCCTACAAAACCGCACGAAGTCAGTACTCGAGGGTAAGAACATTGACTGGTCGACCGCCGAAGCTCTCGCCTTCGGTTCGCTCGTCACCGAAGGCCACCATGTTCGTATTTCCGGCCAAGACGTAGAGAGAGGTACCTTCTCGCAACGACATGCCGTCTTCCACGACCAAGAAAACGAGAGAACATACACCCCCCTACAGCACGTCAGCAAGGATCAAGGCAAGTTTGTTATCTCTAACTCGTCCTTGAGTGAGTACGGCGCCTTAGGTTTCGAGTACGGTTACTCGCTATCGTCGCCAAATGCATTGGTCATGTGGGAGGCTCAATTCGGCGACTTTGCCAACAACGCGCAATGTATCATTGACCAGTTTATCGCCTCTGGCGAAGTGAAGTGGATGCAGCGAACCGGTCTAGTCATGTCTCTCCCCCACGGCTATGACGGACAAGGCCCCGAGCATTCTTCTGGGCGTATGGAACGATATCTACAACTCAGCAACGAGGACCCGCGCGTATACCCGTCCAAGGAAAAGCTCGAGCGCCAGCACCAAGATTGTAACATGCAGATTGCGTACATGACTACGCCTGCTAACCTGTTCCACATTCTTCGCCGACAGATGCACCGACAATTCCGAAAGCGTAAGTTATCCACATGATATCTACTATGGTGTATATAATTGCTAATTGTTGTAGCCCTTATCATCTTCTTCTCCAAGTCGCTACTACGACACCCTCTAGCCCGTTCCAACATCGAGGAATTCACTGGTCCTGATGCTCATTTCCAGTGGATTATTCCCGACCCTGAACACGAAGCTGGTAGCATCAAGCCCCCCGAGGAAATCGAACGAGTCATCCTCTGCACCGGTCAGGTGTGGGCGGCGCTTCACAAATACCGCGCCGACAACAAGATCGACAATGTTGCAATTACCCGAATTGAGCAGCTCAACCCCTTCCCTTGGGAGCAACTTAAGGAGAACCTAGACACGTACAAGAACGCCAAGACCATTGTCTGGGCTCAGGAAGAGCCCCTCAATGCTGGCGGCTGGAGCTTTACCCAACCGCGTATCGAAACTCTCCTGAACGAAACCGAATTCCACGACCGCAAGCACGTCATGTACGCGGGCCGAAACCCGTCGGCATCGGTTGCCACTGGTCTGAAGGCTGTTCATAAGAAGGAAGAAGAGGAGTTGTTAGAGGCGGCGTTCACAGTGACGCAGGATAAGCTAAAGGGCGAGTAGACGGAAAGGAAACCAAAAAGTAAAGCATTGACATGAGGACGGGGCGAGCATTGTTATTTTCATGTTTTTGTATTTTATCTTGTGTATAAGGCGGCCTCGGGGACCACAATTGAGGCTACATAGACGGGCGGTTGCTAATGGGTTTCCAAGTACCGTATTCCAAGTACCGTAATGGATGATTTTGAACCTTCAAGCCATATGTCTGTGCTGTGTGATCATTATCCGCCGCCGAGCGTAGCAGCCGTATACCTACCTATGTAGGATGCACACTATCTATTTCCCGTGCGGAGAAGAAGCATCTATCGGACCGGGATGTTCGAAGAAGGTGAATGGAAGCTTTGCCGAGTATATGTATAGGTAGGTAGGTAGGTAGGTATCATAGCCAAAGAGCTGGGGTAATGATAAGCACCTTGTTTCTCAACCCCGATTTGCCAATGACAGCAACTTGCTTTATCTTGGATATCACATATCAGCCCTGTGACGAAATTCAGTTAGTACCAACAAATAAACTCCAATGATACCAGCCATCATTGTCTTGGAACAAGATTTATATGGTTGTTTTTCTAAGATTCAGATATATCAAGGGGTTTCCGCTAATGTAGATGGTCGCACAAGCACTCCTTAAATTCCTCTCAACGCGACCATAGCGATGGATTCCTTCACCTTTCGACAGCGAGGCCATGCTATTAAGGAGAAGACACAGGCTCGACTGACGGACTGGCATAGCTGGAAATTGCCCAAGCAGACCAGCAGTATTGCCCCGGCTCATATATGGACGAATGCCGGTGCGTCTTTCTTTTTTTCTTTTTTTTTCTTTTTTTAATTATATTCGGCTGTCGTCGGGTTCTTGCTATTACTAACAGCCGCTGGCCTGTATAATAGACCAAGATCCGGTCCCAGAGGAGAAGCAGACTTGGACCAAGTGGGCGTTCATTGGCTATTGGTACTCGGACTTGGTGACTGTGTCGACATGGACTGCTGCCAGTGCTATAATGACAACCGGCTTGACGGCTACTGATGCTGTTCTTATCGTTCTTGTTGCGGCTATAGTATGTGCCTATATTCTAAGATATTTCCTCAAGCCCCTTATACCCCTCTATCTTATTCAAAAGAACTCTTATTCAAGACTGCAAGCCCTTGGAAGAGTTAGGTCTACTCACTCAACACTACGCTGATATAAATCGTACTTGTAAATGTTAACTTGACTACCGCAGTGCAATGCGATCCCAACGGTCTTAAATGGTGCCATCGGCGCTGACTTGCACATCCCGTTCCCTATTGCTTGCCGAGCTAGCTACGGTTACTGGCTAAGTTACTTCTGCGTCGTGACGAGGGCTATAATAGCACTCTTCTGGTTCGGCGTCCAGAGTGCCAACGGAGGGACCTGTGTGACCGCTATCATCACCGCCATCTGGCCGAGTTACGCGAGACTCCCTAACGCACTACCCAAGTCGGCGGGTACCACGAGCCAGGGGCTGCTGAGCTACTTCATATACTGGTGTATCCAGTTCCCCTTACTCATGATCCCGTCGCACAAGCTGCAGCATCTGTTCTGGGTCAAGACGGTATTAGTCACGCCGATGGCACTGGCGATGGTTATCTGGATCACCGTAGTAGCCGGCGGTCAGGGCGATTTCTTCTACGCGCCGGCTACGGTGTCTGGGTCTACTCGAGCATGGCTATGGCTATCGAATCTAGTACGCAGACACTCTAGTCCCCCAAACTCCAGATCTTCGATGTGTCTCATCCCGCTAACTACCCCCAGACCAGCGTAACAGGCGGCTACTCCACCCTCGCAGTCAACATCCCCGACTTCTCACGCTTCAGCAAGACGCGCGGCGCACAGCTCTGGCAACTCCCCTTCATCCCCATCTTCAAAACCCTCGTCGGCCTCTTCGGCATCATCTCCGCCAGCGCCTCGAAAAAGGTATACGGGACCGTGTACTGGTCCCCGCTGGAAATCATCGGCCAGTGGCAAGGTTCGCCAGGCGGGAGGGCAGCGGCCTTCTTCGCCGCGGCGATCTGGCTGCTCGCGCAGATCTCGGTGAACATCAGCGCGAACGGCATCTCCTTCGCCAACGACGTCACGTCCCTCGCGCCCAAGTGGTTCAATATCCGCCGAGGCGTGGTGCTGGTCTCGTTGCTGGGCGGCTGGGCTTTGTGTCCGTGGATTATCATCTCGTCGGCTGCGGCTTTCTTGAATTTCATGAGCGCGTACGCGATTTTTATGGCGCCGATTGCGGGCGTTCTGGCCTGTGATTATTGGGCTGTTAAGAAGCGGCGATACGACGTCCCGGCTCTGTACGATCCTGACGGCATATACCGGTATAATAAATGGGGTGTCAACTGGCGCGCTCTGATCCCGACGCTGGCTGTTATTGTGCCGCTTCTCCCGGCTTTGGCGAAGAAGGTTACGCCGCAGAACGTGGATGTTAGTCAGGGGCTCGTGAACCTGTTTACGTTTAACTGGCTGTATGGGTTCTTCGTGTCAGTTGTTATGTACTACGCTCTGAACTACTTCTTCCCGCACGAGACTACGTTGATACCGAATATGATACCTGGAGTTGTTCCGGTTCTACACGCGGTAGATGCGGATGTGGAAAGCGGTTCGGCTCAGGATGAGAAGATGAGGGGGGAGGTGAAAGCAGAGCAGGCCTAGGTCTGCTTCAATTTAAAATCAAGGAGTGGCATTAATGTATAGGTATGCATTGCCTTGTTTATAAATATAGGGGATATATAAGAGTGCTCGTATACCTATACTCCAGAAAATAGTCAGGAGCAAAAAACTCCCCTATTAACCCGCGTCTATAATAACGGACGTATGAAGCTATTTTCCTATCATCCTAGTAATGCCAACTCAGTAGTAATTGGTTTACACCAAACGCCCAGATCCCCCTATGCCAGCCAATATAGAGCTACGACGCAACCTAACCACTATAGCAGTCTGATTCACAGCGTTCGCCTCACAACGTCCCCCCACCCGCGAGCATCCCCGAGGGCACGGGTACTCGGGATCATTCTGCCACGCGAACAGCGGATCCGTCTCGTTTGTCAGGACATCAGCAATCAGAGTACTCGAACTCGGTAGACCCGACGACCGCCGGAACACCTCCGCGGACGGGATCTCGATCTGGTCCCAACCGCTCTCCACAAGCGTGCCGATTGACGTGCCATACACATACTCCCTGAACCCAGCAAATCGCACCGCAGACGCGCACATCGAGCAGCTCTCGGCGTTGGTATATAGCGATAAGTCCGCGAAGGCGGCGAGTGCCTCTTTGGGAGATAGTTTGTAAGGGCCTGAGGGGTTCGTTAAGATTTGTGTGCAGTTGTTGATAGCTGCGATCTCTCCTGCAGTCCTTTCTGTGAGCCTTATTATGCATACTACAATAAGAAGGGATATATATATGTACATGATTGTATATACGTACCATGAAGCGTCGGGTTTCCAGTTGCGCTCCTACTGTTGACGCCTGTGCAGACGAGCTCCCCGAGTCCCGAATTAGCAGTATGGTTCACGATCACGGTCCCGAACGGAGCTTTGGGACAAGGATGGCCGAGAGCGAGGTTGGCTTGGCGCATCCAGTAAACTCTCGTGCTGAATGGGATGCCATTGGTAGATGTCGGTTCGTCGATAAGTGTCTGCTCGTGGTCTACTCTCGGATAGGAGTGATCATGCCCTAGACAGAGGCCTAGGAAACCAGGATAGACGAAAGCAGCTTGGATGATTGATAGCAGCCGCATCGTGTCTTATTATAAAATATAGTTGCTAATAAAGTTTAGAATTTGCCTGGTCTATCGTCATCTAGAAGAGCCATAGGTGTTTATATATTTGCGTATGCGTGTATGTATGATGTATGATGTATGTGTGTCATGAACATAATTTACACCCAGTCACCAAGTTACCAACTATCTATATCCCAGCAATGACGATATGCTATAGAAGGGAAGATATCGTTACTGTTCCCTGTTACGGATTATTACACTTTGATCTTCGTTGGAGACCCCTGGTCTGCCTGTTGATACCGTATGCGGTGCCCCGTATCAACGGCCATTTCCGATAGATAGCCCATGCATATTGGTGATAGAGCGAATCAACGATAATAGACTATATTAATCATTATCCTCTCGCTAGGTGATTGTTTTCTCAGGATAATGACTTTCTCATAATATAAAATAATCAAACTAGTACATAAAATTAGAAAGACTTCATAATGTCACCCAGCGCTACTATTCCAGGGGCGACCTTCACGGTCACGCCGATGAAGAAATCTTCCAACGATAAACATGACTATGGTGCAATCGTCAGTGATATAGACCTGAATGATATCAATGGTAAACGCCAACTCCACCAAGTCATGAGTCGGTCGTTTAACAGAGTCAGATGTCGATGTCCGCCACTTGGCAGATGCTATCTGGACCCATAAAGTAGTCGTGGTCAAGGGACAGAAAGACCTCGCGCCTATAAAGCAGTGGGAGCTTGTGACGCGCTTCGATCCCAATGCGCCACAAGTTCACTCTCACGGCGATTTGAAGACTTTCAACAGCAAAGGAGGATTGCTCTCCGTAAGTAGCCTCAAGATACTGCGGCATGAGCAGAACAAATCCTAAGAGAAAATAAGAAACACCGCGAAGTAGTAGGAATCCCAGGCGCCGAGAACGTCCGCCTGATCGGGAAAGGCTTCCAAGGCGAAGACCACTACGGCATCAAGAACAAGAACATTACCAAACCGCTCTCCCACGACTGGCATGACAAGGAGCTTCCACAAGACGAGTTCGAGAAAGGGAATACCCGGTTCCAACGATGGCACATGGACGCGCCGCTCTACGGGAGGGATCCGGCGTGGTTTACGACCCTGCGCTGTATAAAGCGGCCCACCGAGCCTCAAGTCAACATTCGATGGGATGACGGGTCCGGCCTCAGCATGAAGGCAGAGCCGGGCCTCACGGCGTTTATTAGTAATGTCCAGATGTACGAGATGATGACGGAGGATGAGAAGAAGATGGCAGATCACAGCTGGGTCGAATATGCACCTCATCCGGTAAGTGGATTGTCCTATACTTACCTACGAATACTTGAACGGCTAGTAATTGCTGGAAATAAAACAGTATATGTGGATAGGCAATTGTAAGGGGAATTCCAACGGACTTGGTCTCGTTAGCCAGGGTAAAGAGAAGCTGCTCGAGGATCTAGATGACTTCGACCCGAAGGATGTAAAAACATATCCCAGTACGTATCAAGGACATGCCTAACCCCAAACCCCCTAATTAAAAAGTAGTCATTAATCCCGTTACAGTGGTTTGGGTCAACCCCGTAACAGGCGAGAAAGCCTTCCAAGTCCACGGGATTTGCGCAAGGAAGTTCTTCATCCGCTCGTCCTCGACAGAAGAACCGAGGATAATCGAGGATCTCGTGGAAATCAGAAAGCTGTTGAAGACTATCCAAGAAAGAGTACTGAAGCCGGAGTATATCTTGATTCCGAGTTTAGAAGAAGGGGATATTGTCATGTGGGCAAACTATCAGATGTTTCACACGGCAATCGACTATCCTGACTCATTCGGTCCACGAACTATGCATCAAGCCAATATCGCCTCATCGGCTGGACCGGTGGGCCCGGTTTCAATTCCGGTTTAGACGTGAGGTTTGATGCTCAGATATTGGTAGCGGTTCGCTCGAATGCTTCATCTAGGAGCCGCAAAATATCATAACAGTATGACTAGCGTCAAGGTATCTTATATCTACCCAGGTATCTATTTCATATATGATGACCCGCCGCTAAATTTAAGAGCGCAGCTTCGTTTGAGTAAGATGATTACTCAAATATGCTATCAGCCTCATGAGTGATATGGTACTAAGGCTTGTTGCCTTCATTCACTTTCACGTACCTACCACCGAGTGACTTAACTTGGGGGTCTTTCGACATTCTCTAGAGCTGTCTAGGTGGCGTTTCAAATGGGTATGAAAATCAATGGTGAGATTAATCAATTCCCTAGTCAAGTGCTTTCTGGGCGAGCTCGTCTGCTAAACGCTTGATATAAAAATCTCGCATATCAGGCGGTAACTTACTGAAGCTGTTTGCGATGCGTGTAATGTCTTGGCGGCCTTTTTCGTACTGTAGTTCCTATAGTCAGTAGTGATTACAGATTACATGTAAAATAATTTGACTGATAGAAATGAATAACAATATAAATGGACAAGGATCCAGAACTCACAGCCGCGAGGTCCCGGTTTCCGTACACATCCCTTCCGCTTGAGTATCCATTTTCAAGGTTACGAAAGAAGACGTTAACAGCAACCCCTAAGTTGCTCAATGGAGTGGCAGTATGTAGCCAAAGAGGAGGTAGGAACAGTATATCGCCAGGCTTCAGCAAAGCCTCATGAGGATGTGTTTCGGCGAGAGAAGGCGATTCCAGTTCGGAAAATACGTCAATACTCGAGCTAGACGAACCCGGGGCAAACGAAAGCTTGGTAACATCTGACGGCGGAAACAAGATGAACCTTTTAGAGCCCACTATTTGGCAATATACGTTCGCCATGACCTAGTATAATGTCAGTCAGTTACAGCAGACGTCAAACTCGGGAACCCGCTTACGTCGTAATGAAGCCACATATCAACTGGCCCAGTGATCCGCAATACGGAACTGAATTCGTTCTGTTTTACAAACGAGAGCGCATCGGGCAGTTGAAAATCCTCAGCCAGTTGCGGGAAGTCGACTTTGATATTAGCTGGCTGATCAGATGGATTGTCTCCCGAAAGGGCGCGTAGATATAGCTTTTGGCCATTTGAGATCCCTTGCATGATATCTCCAAATTTCTTCGTGACATATGCAAAATTCTTGCTGTTAAAATCCATCTTCTGACTATCGGCTTCATGAACGACGACCTAGTGACGTGGTTAGGTCGGTTCATATATGGAACTTGGGATAATCCTTACCTCTCTATCAGGGCCAAGTTGCTTCACGATATAGTCTGACGTCCAGGTCTGGGTACAGTTTCCTAATTGACTTGCCTCAAAAACCACAGGTTTTCCGGCTTTTAACACTGCTGAAAATTCGTCTGCTGTATTGATCTGAAGCCTGGGTATATCAACCTTCTTCACAGCCTCCCCGCTCAAAGAAGTCGAGGCATGATTCTGTTCTGTCTCTCCCGTAAGTTCGACAATTCTTGAATGTTTCCATATTCCCCTGTTGCTGTGTGGTGTCGGTACCCCGGTAATAAAAGCCTTAGGAGTGTACCTCAGTGTATAACAGCCCGGATTCCAGAATGTTCCCATGGAGAAACACGTAGCACCTCCGCCCATTACAACCAATTGGCCATCGTTGGCTTGCTCGATTGAAACCCCTATAAGCAATGGCCTAGGGGCGACTGCGATCTGGCAGGCGGAGACAATCATGTAATGTAGACCAGAGATGTCGATAATCAGGACATCAAGATCTCGCGTGACTATGTCGTTTGCGATGATACCCCCAATTATAGTTAGATATCCCTCCGGAGAGATAAAGCCAGAGGCGCCGTAGCGGTTGATTAGGTCGTCGGGATTATTGGCTTTCTGCATCTCCCGTGTCGACGAATTAGAGGGGTTTGAAGTCGATAAAGCTGTAAATGAAATTGTAGGCTTGCCATTTTCTGGAAGTACCAAAGCCCATCGCAAAATCTGTTTAGCGATAATGCCATCCCGAGAGATACCACCTGTCATGACACCATCAAATTGTATACCACCATTTGCCGTGGGATGGGTTGGTCCTCCGAGGCTAACTAACAGGCTGCCAAAGACTGGCTCATATTCTGACCCCTGAATCTCGCACTCAATCCAACCCAAACCTGGCCGATAGAGGAGGCACCCATTGAAAATGGTTGATGCGTCAGATTTGCCTCCGACTAAAAGAGTGAGGTCCGAGTTACCAAGTCTTGTTGCTCCATGCCTGTACAATGGCATTGGGAGGTCATCTATCCGTTGCCATTTGTTGCTCCCTTTATGGAAGAGCCAGCAATCTCGCAGAGCGCTCGACGGAGAAGTCCTGCCTCCAACCAATAAGTTTCCATACTCGCCTAAGTTCGTAATAGTATGGCACATGCGACTACTTGGGCCGGTATGATGCGTCTTGACATCTTGTAGAGTTGACTCGCTAACATAGAGGTCATACGACCTTAATCGACTATTCGTCCCTAGTCCGAACGTATTAGATAAGAACTCTTCTCCTAGGTGATTCTTTAACTTCATCGCAGCGCCAAAACGGCGTTGTCCGCGAGTACCAGAATATTCTCTGAAGTCGGCGTCCAGGGATAATATAGGGGCCTCGAGTCTCTTAAGATCCCTGGAGATGCTAGTAGCCGCTTGAGTCGTTACCAGGTTAGTCTTAGCGATAACAACGCAGTAATGGGCAGCGAAAATTGCAAACTCTTCCCATTCGTCAAAAGGCTCGATCGCGTCGAGTTTTCTCCTCTCGTCTGCCGAAAGCCATTGGTCATCGGCCCATATTTGCCAAAGAGTGTTAACATCGACCTGTGACCAGCCCCTTTTGACGAAACGATCCCGCTGGGTATTGATATTCGGGTAGGTGAAAACAGATTTCAGAGGAGTTTTCAACTTCTCGAAATGCGCCAGCATCGTCTTTGCAAACGGATGATCTTCACCATCTGGAATAATTTGCTCGAGTAGACAGAATTCGGCTAATATTTGTCAGTTCTTAGTGCTAACTGATGGATTAGGATAACCTACCTTGTCCAAGAGTGCTGGCCCATTGAATGACTGAATTTGCGCCTTCAGTCTCCATATATGTAATAGAGACCTCTGCTACAAACATGAATTCGCAATGAGCTATATCAACGACGGTGGAAAGCGCCCGTTCTATATCAGAGATGTTGCGCAAGTCGCAGCCGATCTCGACATACTGATCGCTCTGTAGTACTACATGGTTGCCAACATTCGTTTTCAGCCCAGTTAATGGAGATCTAAGCTCAGGGGTGTCTTGGACGATTCGACATTTCTTTTCTATCAAGTCGGGAAAATCAATGTCCACGAACTTGGCATTTAGACATTTGTCAGGGTATCTGGTAATACACTGCCATGGGAGCACGTCACTACTAAGGATTAGAGACCATATCGAATATAACGAGACGAGATGGAAGCCTACCTTCCACATCCTAGATTTATGACGACCTTTTTCTTTTCTGAAGGCCTTTCAAGGAATCGACGAACAGCAACATCGATTACATGTAGTCGAATATGATAGCCTCGATTGATCAATGGAGCTCGCCGCTGGAACTTCTTCACGAAGAAGCGAAAGAAGTGAGGCTCGTTTGGATAGTAGATGCGTTCTACACTCCTTTTGGATACGATACTGCTGCTGTTTGTCTTAAGGGGCAAATTAGAGAATTAAGATGTGTGTGTGTATGGATAGGAGAAACAAGACGCACAGCCATAACTAAATCGTCTAGGGCTCGTTCCTTTGCTGAACGGCCCGGGCCTTGCTCGCCCTTGACTTTGGTAGTAGTAGCCATCCTAATTAAAGGAGGCACGTGGGAGAGTAATCCTGTAGGTATGATTTGGTAAGAGTAACGATAGGTTGGTTAGTTGAGAGTAAGATGATTAAGTCAGCAAATCTTATTAGGTTTGCCCGTATTGAATTAATCAGGTACTTAATCTTTGACTAAGGCCGAGATGTCTTTTCCCTTTACGTTTATTTAATATGTTACTATCCTTAAATTTGAGGCTCATTTTTATTTTTTACAAAGCACGTCTTTTCAAAATATCTATGTTAATTAATAAGAGTTATCTCATTACCTAATTCAAAGATGGAAAATTGTGCCAACTTTTTAACCCTCAAATCCGTTGTAGTTGAGACTCGTCTTGTTCAAGCAGCGACGCACCCTAGGCTAGACTAGACAAGGGCAAGCGCTATAAAACCATTAGCTACAGTGGGGGGACAAAAAAACCGCACACCCTCATTTTAACACTTACATTTCAAATATTTATATAATATTAAATAAAATAGATAAAAATAAAGCATTTGTATAAGGTTATATTAAAATTGATTAAAGATAATGAATTAAGTTTTTAAATGTTTTTAAATCTTAAATTAAAAATGTAAACATTTTATTAAATATTAAAATATTTAAAATATTTTATATATAACAATTTATTTTTTAAATTTTAATTATAATTTATATTTAAAAATTAATTTTATATTTTTAAATTTAAGATAATTTTACTAATAGTTTTTATATATACTTTATTTTAATTCATTTTATTTAAATTGATATATATTGTTGAAGTTGATATATTTTGCAGTAAAATCGTGGGGTGTGCGGTTTTTTTGTCCACTAAGTGTAGGTACAATAGGTAGGTACCTAACGTGACCTAACATGCGGTAGTGATCAGCGCATGGGTTCATCAGTAGGCACGAGTCTAAAAGGCTTAAGCTCCACAGCTATAGCGTAATAGCGTGCTATGTTAACTGTTTAAAAAGGTGTGCGTAACGATACCAGCGATACGTACCAGGTGGTTCCCCGCCTGACAATAGCATCTGATTGATGATTTCAACCTTTCTCCCCCACCCAGAATCCAAACTCCAACCTCCTCGGATTTTTAGCATCTCCAGCTCTTCCCGAGTATCGACGAACCTAGGAAGCTCAGTTACAGTACAGCTTAATCAGCGACTAGGCTTTTCAGATTTTCCCCTTACATTGTCCCGACGAATGAAGCTATTACTCTAGTCTAACTTGTTGATTTCCCTTTGTCATGACGGGGAAAGATATACTCGAATTGAGACGGCTTTGACGCAGAGACCGCCTTTAGATTGGAGTCGGACTTACAGGCCAAGCTTCGTATTCATCGTATTCATCGTATTATAACTTTAGGACGTCATAATCGAGTACATCTTACACCGAACTATTTAATATAAAGCTGCAATAGCTATTCCTATTTTCAGTTCCGAACCGCCCGTCTTACTTTAGCCATGTCGAACCCGGCTCTCAATTTCGTTACTTTCAACCAAGATCACAGCTGCCTAGCTGTCGGTATGTCGATTCTTGTTCTAGCCCTGTCTCTCTACTAGTAGTAGATGGTAAAGGCAACAAATCCCTAAGAAGTTAACAACTATAGGTACCTCGAAGGGATTTCGTATCTACCACACCGAGCCGTTCTCCAAGATCTTTAGTAGCGATGATGGCAATATCGCTATTGTCGAGATGCTTTTTTCAACTTCGCTCGTCGCTTTCGTCCTCTCCCCTCGCCATCTTATAGTCCAGAATACGAAGCGCGCCTCCGTTATATGCGAACTTACCTTCCCATCTGCCATCCTTGCTGTCCGCCTAAATCGCAAGCGATTAGCTGTTGTGCTCGAGGATGAGATCTACCTCTACGATATAACTACTATGTCACTACTCACTAATATTGCCACCTCTCCGAATCCTGCCGCTGTCTGCGCATTGTCGCCTTCCCATGAACATTCGTATCTCGCTTACCCCTTGCCGAAACCCCGCGAAGATGCTCAGGATAAGCGACCTTCGCACGCGCCGCCAGCTTCGCTCTACGCTCCCGTAACCTCCGGAGACGTCCTTATATATAATACGTTAACTATGCAGGCCGTTAACGTAGTCGAGGCACATCGCTCTCCCCTGTCCTGTATTGCTCTCAACAGCGAAGGAACCTTGTTAGCAACAGCTAGCGAGACGGGGACAATCATCAGAGTATTCTCGGTGCCCCGTGGGGAGAAGCTTTTCCAATTCCGACGTGGAACATATCCCAGCACAATCTATAGCATGTCCTTCAATATGGCGAGCTCGCTTCTCTGCGTATCTTCTACTTCAGATACCGTACACATATTTCGACTCCAGCAGCCAGGGCCTAACGGTAACAACGCTGAGGCTCAGACCCCAACCTCTCCTAGGAAGGATCGTTGGTCTCGTAGTCGTAGCTATGATAGTGGTAACGATTCGTCTAATAGCGCACAGGGCTCTCCACGTAGTGAGGCGGCCGACGTTCCAACATCGCCAGCGAATAAATCCGTGGCGAATAGGAGGCAAAGCGGGTCATTTAGCAGCATGCTGCGCCGGTCATCGCAGATAATGGGTCGCAGCGTAGCCGGCGTCGTCGGAAACTATCTACCACAGACCGTGACGGAGATGTGGGAGCCCCTGCGCGATTTTGCGTACATCAAGATACCAAAGAGCACGTCCGCAGCGCCACGTCCGGGCGGAGCGGGCAACCAACAACTACGCAGCGTGGTGGCGATGAGTAGTAGCAGCCCGCAGGTTATGGTTGTTACCAACGACGGCGGGTTTTACGTCTTCAACATCGATATGGATCAAGGTGGAGAGGGCTACCTTGTGAAACAGTTCTCGTTCGTGCTACCGCCTTCTTGTCTCTCTTCTTTGTTCGAGTCCTAGCCTAACTAACTATTGTCCCTCTAGTGTCCTCGATAGCGACGATAAGCTCGATGCCTCTAATTATGGACCGTAGAGCAGTCATGCCGGCACGAGCAATGTTTCTAACAATCTAGACGGTAGAATGGAGGAAGAATTAAAGATAGGAGAGGATGATGATGATGACGAGGATGGGCAACTCGGCGGTGACTATTGGCAGCACGTCACAAGGGGGTATTAGCATTCGGACGGCGTTCACGGTTACGTAGTTGGGAGCATGGGTGTTTTGTTCTCCCTCATTTTTTTCTTCTTAATTCTACGGCTCGTCTCTGCTGCACCGCGAAAGCCCTACTACTATCTGAAAACGGTCATACCCCCCCAGAGAAGGAGGATTTGTGTTTTGCGTGAAGGAGAGCGTCGTGTTTTTGCATTAAGCGTCTGGCGTCCAAGCGGCCTTGGTTCATAGTTACGAAGTTACCGAGTATCGAGTATCATCATCTACTTTTCCAATACAGATTACTAATATTCACTGCCGAAGAGAACAAAGCGTTATTAATACGTAGTGGCAATTTGTTGAACGCACACGTCAGCATTGAGGCAGAATTGACTAGTCTGGAGTGGTATCGTCCACTGTGGCTCAGTCCTAATCCCCTTGACAGTCTTATTATTTGAAGATGATGATATCCAGTTCCGTAATCCCTAAACCCCTTTGAATTTCCCTCCAGTCCAGTCCAGTCCAATCCTTCCTTCACATACATGTACGTACGTACTACTTGCTACAACAGTGCTACAATAAACAATTCAAACGTAAGGTAATGCTTCAACACAACCCGATCCAACCCCGTCCTTTCATCCGCGAATGTTCGAAATGAAAAACTGTCTTCTTCAAAAACCACGACGCCGCGGCGCCGGTAGATGAACTGATGATGCAACAGGGCCCCGGGGTAGGTATGTGGTACCTCCCCCCTGGTTTTCAGCCCTCTATTCCCTCCCCTATCTCGGTATTCGAGGAGAAATGCAAAAAAAAAAAAAAAGGTCGTGTCATACCGTCGTTAGAAGTGAAAATTCATGAGGTGCTTCCGCCTGGTCCGCCAACTCCGAAACGAAGCACAATCGTAAATCGAGAAATAGAAATGTATGGGGTACTGCTGTACATTTCGAGAGTCTAATTAGTCAGGCGTGGGCACAGACGGTGATGATGAGTTTGACTCATCATCACTCTCGACTCTTCCGCTGCTCCTAGTCGTGATTTTACGGCAAATCGAGATTGGAGCTGATCTTCAATAAATACGAACCACCCTAGGATTCAGCACGACGGCCCAGAATCCGATAGCTTTGCTCTCAACGCAAAGCTTATATTGAGTTTCGAAGCATCGACTGCACCGTCAATGCTTCGAAATACGATATTTCCGTCACAAAGCCGGCTCTAAACATCTTATCTCGCATAAGGGCGATTCATCGACGCGATCTCTCGCGCGATCTCGCCCCACTCGAGTTCTCTTCGGATACCTCGCCCGGCATCGTGGGAATTTTCAGCCCATTGACGTCTGAGCTGCAGCATCTCCTCCCACTTGAGCAACTCGTACGCGAACCTCAGATGGGGCTGAATAATAACATTGAGCCGTCGAGCACGCACAAAGCAGTACGCCCGTGGGAATGAGAGGTTGAGAGACCGCATCACCTCTGCGATGCAGATGGTCGCGCTGCGGGAAACGCCGACGCGGCAGTGAACCAGGGTGGCGGTGCCGTTCCGTCGGCCGCGCTCTGTTTTGCGGTTAGTGAGCGGGTCTTGGACGGGGGCGTCTTAGATAATAACGTGAAAATTATGAATATTAATAGGGACGAGCTATATAATACGCTAGGGCCAAGGGAAAGTGGATAAACAACATACCGATGAATTCCAAGCACTTTTCGAACTCCTTGGTTAGAGGGTCGATGCCGTTGTCCTGAACCTTCTCGACTGCGAGCACGTTATCCGCGCCCCAGGACTCGAGGTCACCGTCTCGCCACATGGCCGTCTCGCCTACGCTGAGGATCTGGTTGATGCCCATGGCCTTCAGCAGGTCCGGGTTGTTGGCGTGGCCGAGGTTGCCCAGGTACATGTAGTCGAGGATGCGGCTGGGGAACGAGCCGTCGAGGGAGGCGAGCCACTTAGGCTCGTTGCGCACGAGGTTCGTAATTTCCAGCAGGCTCTTGTCACTACAGATGGGGGACTCGCGGAGAAGACGGGGCGCGATCGAGGTCAGCAAGGACACGTCGGTCGGATAGGCGAAGAAGTTTCGCTTCATCTTCGTGTGCAGATCCATCCAGGCTTCGTGGACCGGTCGGCCGGTGCTATAGCTGAAGTATGCGATACCGAGCATGGTAGACTCGGTATACCCATCAGCACAATGTATTAGGATCCTCCGCGAGGGACGCATCTCGACCTCGGTCGCAGAGGACGCATCAGACATGTTCGAATCACCGTCTATATCAGCATCCGACTTCAGAGGTAAAGTTCCGTGCGAGAGGTGCCAGAGCCATTTACACGTGTCCAAGATACCATCAGCTTCGGCGTGAGACCAGGTCGGCGGGAGAATACTTCCAGACGAAGGAAAGTCGAGGTAAGGCTGTTTTACCTCGTCGTTGGTGCCCTCAGCAATTGCTTGCAGCGCACCAGGGTTTAGTCGACCGAGATCACTGCATTCGATAAGGATATCGTAAGATTGCTCTTCTTCTCCCGAAGGCTCGGGTGTTGGGCCCATCCACACATTACGCGATATCTCGGTTGCTTTCGTCATCGAGTACATCTCCAGCCGCTCCTGGTGGAAGAAGTCAACCACAGCACCTGTTAAGAGACCCTCCGAATTAACGGAAACGATCTCTCTATGCTTGTTTTCGAATTCTTCGAACGGACTAACACAAATAAATGTGTTATATTTCGGGATAGACTCGTGTTTCTTCCGCCATTTAGCTTGCGCCGACGCGATTTCCCACGCCCACTTACGGACTAGACCGGCATCCTCACCATATACTATGATATCGGACGTTACGGCCGTCTTAGCAGCCTGTATCTGAAAGTTACGGACGGAGAACCCGTCTCTAGGGTCAACTTCGACGAATTCTCCATCGGAGCTCGATTGCATAAATTCATGTGGTGCAAGTGCCCCTTTTAGGCGTGCAGTGGAGAGATCACCATCAGCTTTCACCAATGTGATTCCACGTAAGCAATTAGGTATCTGCCGCACAGTCTTGCTTCTCGACGCAAAAAATGTCTGTTGGATATGATTGCTGGGATGCAATCCATGAAACCAAGGGAAGACTAGAGCGGGGTCTGGTAGAGGTTGTCTGGAGAGATAGTCTACGGCGGCTGCTACGTCAGCAGGGTGGATCTTGTAGAGGCATAGCGAACCCGATTCCAGTCGTTCGAACTTGTCAGGCGGATACAGTAAAGATGAGCGGCGCCGTTCATTATGTCGTTCGGTCTCGCGGCCCGGTGACGGTGGTGGCGTGTTAGGCTCACGAGCGGGTGCTGGGCCGGTGGGACAGACTGGTATGTGTTTGTTAGGGATGGGCGCGGGCGCTGCGCTAGAAACCTGTTGGGCATTGATAGCTTCGAGCGCTATTGGGGCAGATAAGGTAACGATGCCGGAGGAAGAGCGATGTGGAGGAATCGGTCTGGGGAGAGCGACAGTCGTCATTGTCCTACTCATAATAACAATGCCTGTTTATTATTATTTCTAACGTTGTTTACGATGTAAGTTGATTAAGTCTCGGCGGTGGCCGCGTGCCTCATATCAGGATCAGACACCCCTAACGCTCGAGCACCGGGGGTCCAGTGGCGTACCAAGGTGCAAGTAATTGCGGGGGAGGAGACGGGGGTGAGAATGAATTGGAGGGGAAAGATGAGATGAGGTAGATGGCGGGGGGAGATTTAAAGTTGATGATGGAGTCGGATATTAATTGGCGATGGGTAGGTCCGTAAGTCCAAAGTTAAGTTGTCTAAAGTACGTTAGCGGCTTGCGTGTAAGTCGTAGTTTATGGTAGCGTATTTAGGTAGTTATAAAAATATAGTTATGTTTTGAAAGTTGGGTATAGTTATGTGTATAATTCCTTTTATTGGTGTTGAATGGGCTGATAATATCGTGTGTTCCCAGGTATCATTATTGTTTGACAATAATAAGAGGGGGGAAATAAAGAGAGGGGAGATGGGAGATGGGAAATAGCATAGCAACGGGAACAGGAAGAATGAGATGAAGAGGGGGGAGGATGAGGGGACACAATAATAACTTACATACCGGTACCTAGAAACCACTTGAAAGTGAGAATCTAAAAAAAGGGAGAATGGGCCAAAAGGCAAAAGGGTATTGAAATGGATTAAAAGTGTAGAAATTGATAATATGAGGAGAAAAGATGTAGATGTAACTACCTAAGATATAACGGCCAAAGGTATGTATGGTTAAAGGTTGGTCGTAGGGTTGTAGGGTATAATCAAAAGTCGTTTCACGCGTTCGACGACGTTGATTGGAGTTACAGCCTTATCGCACATCCCTGATGGTGCATAACAGTGCCGTGCAGTCTTCCAGCGAGTGAAGCAGCACCAGCGGTAGATAAGACGACTTGATTGATGGATAGGTGAATGGTGCGAGATTGGATCAGATGGGATCATGGGTGTAGTTTATCCCCCTACCTTTACATACATACATACCTCCTTATTACCTCTTTACCTACCAGCCAGCCTACCACTTTTATTAATCTTCTTTATAAAACAGATCTACCTCCCACTCGTTTCCCCTCTCCAATTTTGTATATGCACATTTGGCTTATCCATTCACTCGTTTTCTATCCATTGTAGCCCTCCTAGTTCTACCGGTGGCAGCAGGACAGAATATTAACAAATTACCTACATCGTTTCGTTTGCTCACAGTTGCCAAGACTGGGCAGCATAATTAGCCTTTGCCTATCCTGTCTATATACCTTGTCTAGTGCTGTCCTTTGAGGCGAGGTCTTCCCCTCCAAAAAGGAACCCAATGTTGATCGATGCCGGGGCGAACTGCATACATATGTATACACCCCTGTTCTCACAGATCACGTTCAGACATCCTGACATCCTGACCCAGAAGGCCGCAGAAAAGTGGACAAAGGTTTGAAAATGCGATACACTACATGAACTCGACAAAGAAGAGATATATCTCTTTTTAGATTATCTCTAGAAGAAATCTGATATTGGCGCCTCTCGGATTTCCTTTCCTCATATGTAGATGACCATATACGGACAAGATATCAGCATTTCATAGGCTGGCCCGTATCTAGAGCGCATGTATGTGGCTGATACATGTTGCTCTCCAAGCCCCTAGAAGCAATAATATGCGCTTCTTAATAGGTTATCTTGCCGCCTCGGCGGACATGATGAGTTTCGAGCAAAGTAATAGGGCCACGACGACGTACATATAACGGCAGCGTAGTACCAAATGTACCTAATGTATGTGAGCTGCGAAATTGAATGTCTGTCAGTGAAACGAGGGGCAATCCCAACGTCGTCAAAACTGCAACATCAGATACTGGAGACATTCGTTAGCCAATGAAGGAGAATGAGGAGAATGAGACCCCCGCCCCAATGCGGTACACTATTCTCTATCAGCAAATGTGAGTTGCCATATTCGCGGCTAGGGTTCCATTGACCTCGACCCAATCGTCAGGGACTTGAACAAGACAACCACTAAGATGGACGACTGGGTTGTACTGGCTCTGCAATACACATCAGGGCCGTTACTACACTCGCCACCACTCTTCGCCTTCTCCGTTGTCAAGGACTCCAAAGAACATATCAAGAATTCAACACTAATGCATACTATTAAGCATGCAGTACATTAGTGTCTAGGTATATCCGGTGAACCTCCAATTCGGCCCATGTCCCTTGCTTCAACTCGCGCCTACATAATCTCTCGATGCTCTTACTAAGAGAGCAAACATATGTTGGAACATGTCGATGGCGCTGACTACTGGAGCTACTATAGTAGTATGCATATTTTGTCGGGAATTAGCTTGTGAAACGGCGCTTAATGACAATGGCGTGTCGAATTAATTTGATTTGCATTGCGCGTACGAAGAGTATAATTTGATTTTGAACTCCCTCAGCTCAACTTTATCTTGACTTTCTGTCAGACCAATTAGCTGATATTTGCAGATCATCCATTGTCAGCCTTCGGAGCAGCTCCGTATGTATATATGATAGATCTTACGCGTACGTATACCGAAGGCTAGGATATCTGAATTTTGACAGGCCTGCATATTATGTATGCCAAGGACAACTTGCGGCTGCAATGCAGAGGTCCGTCCGGATTTGGCCCCGTCCACGGAGCTTATTTATATACCTCTTATGAGGCAACGAGACAGCCTGTCAATGCTGCAGCATTTCGGATCGTATACCTACGTATTCGAAGCAGGCTAGAGGTAGAGGAGGTGAGACACTCAATTATATAGTACCTACATAAGGTAAGTGAAATCTAAAAGATAAGAAAAAGAGTGAGGGATGTTTTAAGATTATTGTCTAAAGTATATTTCCAGTCTGGCCTTGGCCTTGATTACATACTTCGAAACCCACGATGATTAATAAATAAGGCCGACGGGGTTGCTAAGAATCTTAAGAATCTTAGCCTAAGATGGATCTAACGAGATCTTGGAAAGGCAGAGATTCAAAGCGTGGCTCGGGTTTGCGGGGGTGACAGCCACAGCGGGGTGAAGCACCTAACTGAGGTGCCTACAGCAGGTACCTACAGCAGGTACCTACAGTTTACAGAGGGTAGGAGGTACCTACCTACAGAAGGTACATGCACCTGTCCCAGCTGTCCTTGCATCATTTCATTCCGTTCCATTCCATTTCATTTCATTAATCTACCTAATCTTCAGCATCCACGTCAACCACGTCACCGCCGCATACAAAGCTCATGCATGTGCATGTGGCCATTTGGTACCCTACTCTGTGCAGCCAGTAGAGTCTTCGAGGTACCTTAGACCTTAGGGCTTTTCACCTCACTTCGACCTTCGATTTTGATCTTCTACGCAGATTATTGTCTGTCGTCAGCTCCAGTCAGCTCTAGCTGCTTCCGAGAGTCCTTAAGGTCTTAAGGTATTATTTGATTCCGGCTTCCAGCCCTCGTTTACCATGATGTTTACTTTTTCTACCTGCGAGTAGCCGTCTCTCCGAGCTGAGCAACCAACCGACTAAGCGGTCAGCCGAAAATAGAACCATAGGCACCTACATTAACATTATTCAAAGCATGCTTTCGTTAATACAATTGTTTCCCACTAGTCCTTTGTACGCGATAAATTTTCTCAATTTGCAGATGTGAGGGAGGTAGAAGCTTAAGACTCGAAGTCTTGAGAAGTAGACCGGGTAGATAAAAATATCATACGAATCGATAATGCCTTCAGCCATCAACAACCACTTCGGAGAAGTTCCGAAAGTACATAACCTTGGATCGAAATGTCGGTTTACCCCGATATCTCATCCCTCTTGTTCCTCCGACATCGACGAAATTCCGCCGGTAAACGCCCATTACTTTTACGCGTCTTCCGTTCCCGTCGACGAGCCTCTTTCCACCACTCCTATTGCTACTGTTGCCGATCCTAAATCTATCAGGAGTAGCCTCCGTCCCTTCTCACCGGGGGATAACAACGCGATAGAGAAAGCCTGGTTGAGTCTCGCTTCGGATGCCTACCGCCAGAACCACTCCAATGCCCGTCAGAATCGACCTCCTAGCCCTCTACTTGCTAAAGCAAATAGCGAGAAGCTACGTAGTATCGTACGCCAACTAGCTGTGGAACATGCTGAAAAGCATGCACGCGACGGCCCCTTGCGGGAAAAGGTCCAGTCCTTCACTGAAGCCCTGCCGGAGCGTGAGTCTTCTGCGCTCTTATGCTGTAAAGAGCTTCTTGTTGATGTTGTTGTTGCTCTACGGACATCCTTCTGCGCCGTCGCTAGACGAAAGCAGCAGGAGCTTAACCAAGATGTGGTTGCTCAAGCTGTTATGAGTGAGATGAATACGTTGCATACCGATTCAACGGCTTCCGTCACAGAACGCCGTGCGCCGCCTGATAATATACCTTCAAGCCAGTTGCCAATCGACTCTGGAATGCGATCAAATCAGCTTAATGAACGGCCTAATAGCCAGCCTTCAAGCATAATATCACAATCTCCAACGACAGCTCAGCATCCCTCAATCGACAGAAGCGCCAATGTGACAATCCCTACGAAGTCTTCGTTAATGGACGACGGTATCTCAGGTAGACCATTTGTCCGTGTAGGCACGCCGGAAACTCCGATTAATTCTCCGCCAATGCCATTTCCAAAGGCGAATACTTTTCAATCCAGCAGGCTTGTTGAGGAGGTGAGGGTTGAAGAAGTTAGGCCGCCTCGTCCTACGCCAGTCAAAACCCCTTCCCCCTCTCCCAAGCCTGTGGAAGCTCCAAATGTGGTTTCACGCGAAGTGACAGTTGGTGTCTCCAGGTTACATGAAGTATCTCTCCCTGCGTTACAGATGAAGCCTATATACTGGTCTCCTGTCAATGATATCGCTACCGTTCTTCGAGCTACTTGGTTCTACAGGTATTACATCGACGTTCCCACTGGTAAAGAAGATATACTAATCTAAATTAGAGATGATATGAGGCCAATTGATCCCACTGTAGCTAATCAACTAGAAGCTGGATATCGAGAGCTCAAACCCCATACTGAAACGTGGAACGATGAGCTCAGGTGCGCCGTAGAAGTTGGTCCTCTAGGCGAGGAAAAAGTCTCGCATCCCTTATGGCCAAAGGCACCAGGCAAGTCCCCTAAAAAGGCCGACGATTTGATGGAGCCACCCATATCTAGCAATCCATTTTGTGCAGCCCGTTGTTTCCATGGAGAAGCAGCAGCTGAGGGTAGTCTGATACACTCTCCAAACGAAGACAACTCTTCTCCTGCTCCAACCCACAAGAAGTTTGAACAGTATCATGTAATATACAAAGATCGCACTACGGCATATTTACTAAAGCCAAGCTTGAAGCCTTCAGCATATTACGGCCGCCGCCCAGTAGCAAAGATAATGAGAGGCTTTACCGTTGGCATCCCGGTAGTGAGAGGCTTTAACTATGAGGCATGGATGAGAAAGCACAAGAAGCAGGAGCAACAATACCAACAAATCCCATCAAGTCCCAATAGTTCGCAAGAAAATGATAGGAATGACGATTGCCCAGCCTGTAAGGCTGATGAAGAGCGGGCGCAGGTCACAGATCTGGTTCTAGTCGTCCACGGCATTGGCCAGAAATTAGCAGAGCGAGTAGAGAACTATCACTTTACCCACGCCATAACCGCCTTTCGCCGAGCTATTAATACCGAACTTCATAGTGATGCGGTAAGAGGAGCATTGAGACGAGGCCAAAACTCTATCATGGTTCTCCCAGTGAACTGGAGACAGAACCTATCGTTCGAGGATGGTGGACCAATGAAGGAGGAAGACAAAGAGCACTACACGCCCGGCAATTTCACTTTGAAGGACATCGAGCCCAAGACAATTCCTGCCGTCCGGAGCATGATATCAGATGTCATGTTCGATATTCCCTTTTATATGTCACAGCATAAACCCAAGATGGTAGCAACTATGGTCAGCGAAGCGAATCGTGTTTACAGACTCTGGTGCCGAAACAACCCCGGCTTTGCGGAGAAAGGACGAGTTCATCTAATCGGCCATTCACTCGGCAGCGTCATGTGCATTGAAGTGTTGTCGAGACAGCCGACTACGCCGCCAGTCATGCAGCTCACGGCGCCACTCGAGTCGAATCACTTCGAATTTGACACGAAGAATTTATTTCTTCTCGGTAGTCCTGTCGCTTTCTTCTTGTTATTAGAAAGGGGTGCGTTACTACCAAGGAGAGGGCGCCGGAAACCAGGGGCAGACCCTAACGATATTGTGTCGAAAGACGTCGTTGGGGATGCCGGACTGTTCGGGTGTATCGCCGTGGATAACATATATAATATTATGGCTAGGGAAGATGCTGTTGCGTATCTACTCAACGGCACTTTAGATCCGATGTTCGCGGCCAGCTTGAAAACAGCATATGTGCCGAGTACGTCGACGTCTTTCCTACAGTCCGTAGGGCATGCGATGATGAGTATCGTCCCTGGAGCCGGGTCTTCCACGCCAGCTAATGGCGTAAATGCGCCGATTCCAAGGCAGCCGACGATGCGTCTCCCCTCGCAACTCGAGCTCGAAGTCCACAATTTCTCACGTGAGGAGATTGCCGAGAAGAAGGCTTTCCTCCTTAATGACAACGGTCAGATCGACTATTTCCTGCGGTCAGGTGGCGGCCCACTCGAGCTACAGTATCTGAACATGCTAAGCGCGCACACAAGTTACTGGGTAAACCACGATCTTATCCGCATGCTGTGTATGGAGATCGGACGGAACCCCGGAAAGGAGAATACGCTACCCGCGATGAGGGCGGTTAAGAATACGAAACGAGTTATTTCTTCGGCGGTTTAAATAAAATATTTGTGTCTTGTTCATGATTTACATTTGTATGTATGGCCCGGTGTTACGGTGTGTTTATGGGATTAGACTCTGGATGATGATATAGAGACAGGCAGACAGACGTCGGATACCCTACCAATTTGCACGAAAGCCATAGTTGTAATTCATAGTGTAGCAATCACTGCTTTATAGTATAGCAAGCAATGTACCTTACATCCTACCTTATTACACCGTTTGTAGATATGTGCCACTCTTTGTCGCTGATAATTATCCGCATTCCGAGTCCCCTGAGAACTGAAACTGTCATGTAATGGCCTCGAAGTAATCAGAGCTCATCTCGAGAGAAAACAGCGTGCGTGCTATTGTGATAGTATATTTATACGAGAGGAGGGGGTCGATACCGAACCAACCTCTCAAATTTTGATATAGAGCTTAGGTATTAACTTCTATTCCGCTCATTACCGTGAATAACTCTATCTAGACTATATCTCAGATTCCGAATACGTCGATCCCAATCTGAAGCCGAAGTCCATGACGTGCCTCTTGTTCTCTCAACTGCGCCAGCAACAGACTCTTCCTACAAGCTATGGACGGCTATTACTAACTACCTCTTAAAGCCGCTATGAAGTCTATTAAGTAAGAAGCTCGGCTTACAAATAGACCTCGAGACTTTTAATAGGCTATTCCGCACCGACGCCATATGTGATAGGTAGATTACTTCAGCAGTAAAGCAACGAGTCTTTTCAGATAGGTAGGCAGACTCGAGAGCGGAACTACTCTTCCTATCTAACCTACGTAGACGGCTGACGCAATGTTCGACCGGCCAAGGCTTCGGACTCGCGTCGATCGTTACAAAGATGGGTACTTGCTCCTCCTGGCGGGAAGGTCGGAGGCAGTGTATTAGGAGACGTGGGGGTGAAGTGAAGTGTTAGAAGCGCCTACACTACAGATTAAGTTGCCGGTTGTGAGATATCCACAAGGCTACTCGATAACTACCTAGGCATCTATATACCGGTCGTGCAATGGTAGTGGTATAGGTATTGATATGCTTGTGTCATTACCCCTATTTCCACCGACGGTGTTGACATAGCCTCTTTGTGCTCAGGGGTTCGTCTATCGTATCGCGTACGGCATCAGGGTTCTACCTTGCCTCTATGTTGTGTATCTACCTAAGCTATAGTGGGCTGCCTTGAAGGTATTACAGTCTAGTTGTAGCAATCGACTTTGTTGGTTCAAGCCCGATTCTTTTGGGGGGTTCGTTATGATGGATTGAGGGAAGATGTAGGCGACTGGAATCCATATCGAGGTACAACACGTAACTACCTACGTAGAAACTCTGTTGGGATTCGTTCCAAGCTTGACGATCATGCTTCTCTATCGGGAAGTGAAGTGGCTGCTCGTGAACCTTGGTGACCTTGAGTCACTCTCAGCAAGTCAGCCGACGAAATCCCTTGGTATCTATCCCCTCAGATCTTGGTATCGAGTGATGTACATAACCAACCGTATTGTTGGGCCATTTCTATCGAGATGAAAGGCTATTGATGAAGTCCTAGATGTTTTTGGAGACGGCACACTACCTTACTTCTCAGGCGGTGACACCGGAGAACACATATTGTTACCTTGCGCGTTGCCTTGGATCGAGATTATGTAGATATCTGTTGGAGTACCTTTTCTCCTCGACCTTCCGAGCATACGTTATTCATCGAGTAATATGATCAAATACAATCTATGTTCGGCCATATCTAAGTCCTACATATATTAATCGAGCTTGTGCTACATCTGTGTATAGGTGCCACTACATGCGTAGGTATTCAGGGCATATTCATCGACACCAACGGATCTACCGGCCCCCTCGCCGTCTAACGATCAGTGAGTGATAGATGAAATAGGGCTGACCGTGCCACAGAGCCATTATAATTAGGTAACGTACCGTTTACGAACCAACACATGTTGGTGAATACATACCTAGGTTAGTAATTACCGGATATCTGGACTCGTCGCACAAAGGCAGACTGGAGAGAGTATCCCGGAGGATGAGACAGCAAATATGTAACACATGCCAACGGGGTGAGTATTCATGCGTCGAGTTGGTGTATGTATTACGTAGAAAGGCTTTTGCTTCCCGCGCTGCCGCGTTACCGTACCAATAACATCGTACGCATACCTTACCTCATAGGCATGTATGTATTCCTATTCGCGTAGCTAACCGCATAACTCAGAAAGGAGATCTACATCTACAGTGTCTCGACTGCTGTGTCAGGAGACACCAACGCCGCCTTCGGGGAGGGAGGCTTCGCCACTCCTCAGCCTTAAGGAATCAAATCCTTCAGAGTTCTACATACATACATACAATACATTACCTACATACACTATCTCAACGTTCGCCGACCTTAATTAACTTGAAGATCTCGAGATGAACCAACGGAGGCTAGCTAATTAGCATTTTCATGCAATGGTGCATACATACCTAGGTATGGTATGTACCTGTTGCATAGGTGTCGATACCACACCATACCATACACCATCCAAGTTCGATCCACGAGCAGATGGAATCCGGCTCGCCCCTCGGGTTCCTATCAGAATGGAATGGTTGCCGTTAACTCCGTCGCGAGGGGCCATGATCATCCCATGGGGCTAGAACTTACTTCTCTCTCCCCCCCCCCCCCCCTTAAGCATACACCGGCATACACTGGCATACGTACCTACAGGCATAGCATGATTCGCCGTCCTCGCTTGCCCAGGGCCTCGAGAGATAGCCCGAGAGATAGCCGTCCCTAACCTCCAGAAACCACAGTTGATAAGAGGGCGCGTATGTATGTAGGAACGCTACTGTGGGTATCCATGGCCCCAGGATCCGTGTCGACCGATACCTACAATTGCCGAAGGACGCCTTTCTTGGTTCGTAGGTACTCATATGTACAATCTCTGGGTGCGCATTGTCCTCTTCCCTCAGATGTTGGAGTGCATAGTGTACAGCACCATTTCCATCCGGGGCGGTGAAATAACGTACAATACGTAGGTAGGGAGAGAGTGGATAGCCTACTGTTTCTTTCGGAGCCGAGATTTGGCTCGATTAACTTGGTTTCCCTGCGAACCATCTTTATCTTTCCCCCCTCTCTTGCGCGGTTACGCGCCTCTTCCTCGGCCCAGCCAGCCGACGAGGAATCCCTACAGAGAGTAGAGTCATCTGTATAGGTAACTATACGTTATGTAGAACTAAGTGCTGACAACCCGGATCGTCAACAAGGATGGCGACGGAAAAGGCCCGCTCGATCCATGGATGACGACCTTTGGCATACGCGGAGGAGGCTGTACCTAAATCGCTTTGCCGCCGACGGACGTCGGCCGCCGGTTGTTCTGTTGTCTATAATTCCGATGCGTTAAGCGACGGCACCTCATCTGGGAGAGGTGACGAAGCTCCGACAAAGCGAACCTACGATTGGTTCGCCATGGATATTCGGATGCCAACTATGTGGACTGGGGTGCTGGAGAAGTAGACCTCTAGCCGAACTCATGATTCTCTCCCCATCGCTTGGTTTCTTCCTTTTTTTTTTAATTTTTTTTAATTTTTTCTTAACTCAACATTTGACATCGTTTTTTCTATTCTCTCCTGATTTTCTTTACCCCTCTTAGTCTCTAGTTTGCCCCTTTGAAGCCCACACGCTCGTATCATGAGTAAATAGGATCCTATGGTTCTGATTATCATCACCATGGATTCAAGATTGCCAAGAAAATATAATGGGGCCGTAGCGACTGGGGATGTCTCGCAACAAGTTGCATCTTTTCTACAACCCTAGAGCCTAGGCCGGGGTAGTCCTGTCTTGCTTGTGTATGTAGTTGCGCTTGGGAGATTTCTGTAGTATGTAGGTATTGTACCTACATCCACATCCACATCCATAGCTACCGCAACCATGAAGCCCCCCTGCATCCACGAGCTGAAAAGCAGGGGGGTATACCATCAGTCTTCAGAGAGGAAGGTCAAGGAGAGGTGAACTTATTATTAACCTGGGTTAACAGGGCCGGCCATCCATCCATCTGTAGCTAGAGGAAAGCATACGTCGGCCAACCAATCTTGTTGGCAAGGCTGGTAATCGTTACTACGTTATTTTCTGCATTTGGATGAAGGATTTGCTTGATAACCACCTTGACCTGCGATTTTCGGCCTCGCATTACGACACGATCCTTCGTGCAGACGCTCAGCTGCCGCATCTGACGCGGAAGAATTGTTCTAGAAGGTAACCCAACGTGAACTGCTTAATGGGCCAGCTGAGGAGAAATGTAACGGCAGCATTTGCCTTCATTTCGTTCTCGCACGCTCATCTTCTTGCATTACCTATCAATGCGAGCGCTTGATATGTTACATTCGATCGCTTAGCGCCAAACTCCTCGGCTAGGATGTGGTGTGAGTGCATTGACGTTGTTTATTATTTGAGTTGATGGGTCCTATGTAGGAGGCAAATATCTGAGTTCCATTGTAACTGGTACGAAGATGAAGGATTTTTACCCACTAGCATGAGTCAGTCGAGTTGAAGTTGCGCATGACGGCTCGAGCACCAGATACATTTCCGTGCAAATGGCTTAAGACGGCTATATAGACGGGTAAGAACGGTAAGAACGGAATAGTACCGCTCAGCAAGGTCTACATGTGATCCTATCATACCCTGGCAAGATATTAGACAGGAGTAGGTACCTATGCATGTATATAGGAACGACTTCGGCATCAGACCTACATACGTCATGCCTTTGTGCTTCCAACCCCCGTAAGCGTTTGGCCCTATCTTCATGATACAAGTGCTATAGAACAAATACTGGCATTGGTATACACATGTTAGGTATTCAGCTGAATTGGGAATTGGGGGCGTAAAGGCTTCGAAATTCAAGGCTACACCAGGTAGGGCAAAGCAGAGCGAAGTAGGGCTCACGATCCTTTAGCCTAGTCACTTACATAACGCAAGTAATCAACACCAGGAGCGGAATCTGGGTTTCTGCATGGCCTTAGAACGTCTTGAGCGTGGCGTGATATATGCCAGTTGCCACGCAATGTGGTTGCATTGCATGGAAGCGTCAGATTACAGTTCGTGAAATTCCCGTCGTCTCGGGACCGGAACATGCTCTGATATGACCGAGTTCTGCGTCACGAGGACTTCCTAAGCTGGGGTTGTTACGGTTAGGAGATAATGCTCCTCCAGCATATGAGGTAGACAGATTTGTTCGAACAGTTGGGGTCCCCTAATTCGGTGCATGATTAATCTGACATAGGCTCATGTGAGCTTCTAGCTCCCTCAATTTAGAGGACGACAGCGCTTGTTGAAGTGGTGGGTCGTATCCAACCTGAACTTAGCATCATATGAAAATACAACCATGATATCAGGATCTTGTAGGCTACCGTCTACTATTCTCATTTTGGGCATTAAGGTTGCTCTCATGTTGATGACAGCCCTTCTACTTTAGATAAAAGGTAAGCAGGCTGTCGATCGTAGGTATAGATTAGATAGGCAGATGCGGTTCGGTTACAAAGGAAGAATGCTACAGGGCGAGTTAATATTGCGACCTACATAAAGTTGAAAATCATCTCTCATATCGCGGGGACAGAACCCCATGGTGAATAGATGAATCTCGGTAGAGATGTGGTCGTTACCGGCGTCAGGGGGTGCAGATCTACACATGACAAGGAATGTAGATATATGCTGCCTGCTTACATAGTATTAGATGCTAGAATGTTGGTACCGTGGTTTAATTGTGCTAGTACCAGTAAAGTCTCTCTTTGGCATGGGATTGGCTCCTAATTTACCAACGGCGTATGCACCGCGGCAGAGCTGTAGAAAGTAACTCAATATAATAAAAAATGTCGGGTTTTGGCATCGCGATATTTTATCTCGTCGCACTCAGTTGGTCGCCTTACCTTAGCTTAGAGATATCTAACGTAAGCCAGAAGACATGTCGTTTGTCGTTGTTGTTGCAACCCTCGGGACTGTTTCAGATAATTGAAACCAGAGAAGTCGTCGACAGCTGCATATAACGTGTGTGGCACCGGCAAACTCCAACCAACGGGGGAAATTCCAGTGGTTTTGCTAGGTACACCGCAAGAACGACAGAGTCGCATGGGCGTGGGTACACAACGGCGGGCTGCAGGTGGTGATCTCCACGCCTAACAGGGGAACAGGGGATCTGACTGGCCGTTGTAGTGCTGCAGGTTCAGCGGACGTCTTGGAGAGGGGGCCAGGGACGGCGCTTAAGACCAGCAAGACCCGAAAGTCATAGGCTGACCGCCACTCCCATTCCAGACTGTCGGTTGTTAGTTAATATCGAATACGTAGGTATTTACCAGGTAGATAGGTGTGTGTCCTGTGAGTATGTAGCATCGCGTGTGTGTATGGGGTTAGAACTTGCGAGCTGATCGGGCAAAAATAAAGAAGAAAAGAGTGGGATGAGATCATGCTGAAGAATTTCAATTTATATATGGTAGCAGTCAGATATTAACGAAGATGTCGATGTCGATGACGAGATAGCGAGGTGAGTCTTAATTAAAAAGATACCTACAATCTGGGAATCTGGGCATCTCTCGAGCACCTATTCGTACATACATAGGTCTGGGGTGCGTATACGTAGCAAAGTACTGGTTAAAATACCCCTAGAACTGGCAAATGTAAGCACTTAACTGCGCGTATGCCAGTCATGCCCGTTTTACATACCTTACATAGTAGGTACACAGAACAGGCGACTTTCAGGTCATGGTAAGGCTGAGGGCCCCTCTTCTTGGGGTTACTTGGGGTTAACCCGTCAGCACTCTCTCGCTCCCAATCAAACCGATCTGGCGAGAGATTTCCTCGTGTGAAAAGCGCCGACATTCGACCGACGAGGCTTCTAGAAAGTAAGCACCTTCTTTTCGGCCTCACGGTTCCCGCGCCACGGTGGTCGGCTTGTGGTACCTAGGCTAGATACTACCTCCAGAGTTGGTTTCTGTACAAGGTCGTTTGTTTACCTTAGGTACCTCTTATCGGACCCCAAACCTATAATACTCTCTTAGTGTTATCAACCATACGATGCTATGTATTGTAGATTAGGACGTTCCCGCATCGTAAGGCTCCTCCCGTGGGACTGCAAAGAATGGGTTGGTGCCTGCTATGCCTATGTATGCAGTAGATAACTCTTTCTAACCCCTCCCGTGGGCTATACTAAGTTAGCGATCGAGCCTCGACTATATGCGTGTAAGTCTTTGTCAAACTCAGCGCGCTTATTATTAGTTTTACGAGGCTTGCCTTGTGTAAATTACCTACATTGTGTGTTGTGATACCCTGCGCGCATACATAGTCGCAACGCATGAAGCGTCAGCTCACTTGTGATAGGTATCGTACTACCAAATATTCCTATTGTCCTTTTCCGCCTCGTCGTTATACAGCATAGGTATAGCTTGCGGCATTCCTCTATGTGCGACATAAATATGGGGTCCGCTTCAGTCCGACAAATTCGGACCGGAGCCGCAGATGTATTGGATTGGCTAGTGGGTCCGTAAAGTTGGATCGGAGCCGCAGGTACAGCATGATACTATCCCCATCGAGGAAATAACAAGCTTGCATTTGGAATCATCTTTTGCTTTGAGGATTTCCTCGTAAAATGTCGCCTACATTTTCTCATCGTATGTACTGGTACAGAATAATTTACGGGAGACTATTGGAATTTATGTACGGGTCTTTAATATCTGACCAATTAAATTATATCTATCCCCACACACGTTAGTATTATGGGTCCTAAAGCTTACGGCCCCATGTGAAAATGACGCTACTCTCTATACGGTATAGCGGGATTAAAACATTACTATACTTGGAAATAAGGTCTTAAAAAACGGTGCTACTATATAGGTCTGCATCCTATAGGTACCCAATTGGTAGCCAATTTACGAGGATGGTTATGTATGGGAGTATTTTAATATACACATAACGGACTTTTCTTATCTTCGTAATGGGTGTTCTTGTTCCAGGTTAACCCTATGTAAGTTTCTATACGACTTACATTATAAGTGCTTCCTGCCTACAGTTCTCTGCGTCTCATTTGGTAGGATGACGAGATATCTCATTAATTCTACTACATAAAGATATAAAAATAAATATTTACGAGTCATGTTCCGTCGTGGGGATAATTCTCATCTTGAAACTAGATAACAAATCCTTGATCGGAAATATGTTTTTTTAATTGGCCATAGTTGAGCCCCCATGTCATTCGAATTGCCTACCTTGTCACCTATCTTGCCAATCTAGGTACCTATCACGTACTTTTTGAAATAAATTGTGCTATATTGTACGATGCGTACCTTGGCGGGACGTTGGAGTCTTACGTACAATACTGATTACTGATACATACTGGTACAATACCGCTTTTGTTGGAGTACCACGGATCGCGGCAGCAGCCATAGTTACGGTTCGATGATACCCACTGCGCTGGTAGGCTCTGCATACGACCTACCAGCTAAGTGGGTGCCTACATGATGTAAGTCCCTGCATTGGTAACCATTAGTTATGCATCTATAATACTACATTGTCTTAACTATTTTCTTTTTGTGACTGGAAACTACCCAGCGAACCAGCGAACCAACTGCAGATAAATGATCTGTGGAAGGACGCCACAACCGTACGAGCTCTGATAGGGGCCATTGGTATGTTAGGTAGGCTAGCCTGACTAACCTGACTAAACTTCGTTATTGCTTCAATGATACATCACGTAATAGTGCTTCCTTGGTATGTAGTTGGTGCGTACCGAGATCTTAGCTTAGTGCTCTCTGTTTGGCTAGGAATGCACGTCAGAAAGACGGGCTGAGCCTTGTCCACTTCTCGTTCATGTCGTGTCACCCAAGAAGCAGGAGTCTTGGTAGTCAACTCTTGGAATATTTCATCGCATTCGTTTAATAATCAAATCGGACAGCGTAAAATTAGATGAGGATCCCAAAGAATCATCCAAGTATGCTGACGTATACACGATGACGGGCTGATGATGATGATGATGTGATGGCCAAAAAAAATGAAATTGGTATCTTGTTGCTTTGTTGGGTTCTAGACGACTAAAGCCGTAGACCAAAAAAGTAACCCAAAAAGTTTTCCTCTCCTAGCCTAGGGCAATATGTGCCTAGAACCATCCTGAACGCCTAGTTGCTCCCCAGCTTGGTGAGCTTGGGATGAGCCTCCATGATGCTAGCTAGTAATACAAATGATGAAAGTTGAAAGATGAAAAAACAAAACCAAAAACCACGCTTTCAAAAACAAAGTTATGACATGCTCGATATGATAGAAAACATCCCTCCCAGGGCAAAAGTTCTATGGCCCGTTTTCCAGCTAAGAACCAACTCCAGTAAACACCCGGGATATGCGTACAAGTGGAATGAATAATAATGGTAAACCGATAGATGAAATGGCTTCCTGTCGCCCCCGCGTCCTCGTCGTAATCGTCATCATGGTTCGAGTCATCATCTCTTCGTAAAAGGCATAGGTGCTAAGAGGTTGCCGTTGCCGGCCTGGGACATAGTCATCGGCGGTAATTGAGCAGCGGGAGCAACTAGGTGCCCGGGGGTGCTACCGAGCGTTCTCGTCGGCGCCGGGTAAGCATCGTAGCCGTCGGAGCGCAAGTCTAATGTGCCCAAATCGAAGCGCTTGGAACAACCGTCTTCCATATGTCTTAATTAATTATATGTTAGCTTTAGAGCCCCCGCATCTATGTGAAAAAGAAAGGATGTATATATGACTTACCTTCGAAGGGTATCTTTCCGCGCAAACATTCGGCCACAGTAATCACACCTGTGGTTCTTCTCTTTCATGTGAACACTCTGGTTGTGCCTTTGTAGATCCGTCTTACGAACGAATTTCTTGTTGCAATCCGGAACCGTGCAGGGAAAAGGATATTCCCTCTTCTCGTCGTGGGTTTCCATATGCGCTTTAAAATTGTAGCTCCTGCTAAATAGCTTACCGCACCCTTTAACCTCGCACTGAAAATTAGCCTCCTCCTTCGTCGTCAATTTTCGAGGCTGCCTCCTCGCCGCCCTTGGCACGCGTAGCTGTCGCCTATCGTGAGAGAAAGCTGCCCCGGGTCCGCTAGGTCCAGCATAGTATTGGTCTGTCTCGAGCGACGGGTATTCAGACCTAGGCCATGACCCTGAAGGGACATCTGATAGATAACCTGAGCTACCGGCAGTCGAGCCGTAACTATTATGTTCTAGTGGCAACGAGTGGGCGGAACGGGGTGATGGATACTGTGTTAGTTCAGCTCCAGAATAATCGGCAGCGGCGGCAGCAGCAGCAGCAGCGCTCTCCATCTTGATCCGCGGTATTGGCGAAACACTATGTGAATAGCCGAAGGCGTGCCTCGAGGACGGGTCTGGCGATCGAGAAGCTGCCGAAGACATGGGAGGAGTACCACTACTTGACAGCACAGGTACGTGAGTATGATGAGATTGGTAGAGCTCATGGCTATACGATGCATGCATATTGTTAGGTTCGTAGTGAGCGAAAGGATCATAGTCGGCCGACGACATGTTCGGGGCCGTTGACGTTGAGCTAGGGTGCATTACGGCAGTCCCACTCCAACCGGCCGAGGTCATAGCATCCAACGGCGGGAGCGAGTGTTCGGAGCCCATATTAGAAGACATGGTTGCGCAAGGCTGCTCAAACATGGAGGCGATCTTGTAGATTGGGTCAACAAATTCCGGCGAGGGATAATCCAGAGTAGGGCTGTCGGAGCAATTTGTACTTGGAGGTGACGCCGGTGACCTGGTCAAGGATGGAGGTGATAGATCCATCGGGGCTGTATCAAACGCAAGATGCGTTCCAACAGACGGTAAGGTTGGTTGTATAAAAAGAGCTAAAGGGGGAGCCTGGTTGTTGTGCAACAAGGCGTGCCCGGTGAGAGAAGACGACACAGCAGTGACTTATGGGAAGCTGGGAAGCTATGGGAGTGTCTTCTTCTTCCAACTGTACGTGTATGACGGAATAAGAGTCTAATTTGAGGCTTGATTAAGTGATCAAGGTGTGTCAATACATAAAAAAGGCTATGGAGACATTCCGTGGGATGTAAGCATAGTTATACAGAAAGCAGTCTGGTCCCTTGTAAGTACAAGGGGAGTAGACCAGGAGTCTCGGCGCACACCCCTACTATGTATGTCTATGTACGTATCGTACCAACCAGCGTTGGCGTAACAATGGGAATCTCCAGAGAGTTGGAAGAAGTACCGTAGGAGTGAAACTGTACTCCATATGCCTGCATCAGGATAAACATAGCCAGGCAGACAAGACTCTCAGGAACGAACGACAAGCGCGATATGTGAGGCAGACTCCGGAAGATTAATGTATACATGGAGCCGGGGGGTGGGATAGCCCACGGTCCTCGTAAGGCCAGACCCATTTTTACTGGTCTGGTCGGCCTGTCATATTGGGTAAGAGTGGTAGTATATCAAAATTGAGGAGGATACAAGAACCACAAGGGTGTGTGCGTGAGTGTGTGGTGCCAAATGAGATGTTCGCGCGGCAGTCTCAAGCGTAGTGGGTGCAATGTAGATGGCAGGGGGGCCACGGGACAAGAGACACCATGGAATATACACAGCAAAGATTAGTACCATAACGTCAGACTATGCGTGGGTACGTTTAACGTAGCATAGCTTAGTTACTAGTAGTTACTATAGTGGTACACGAAGGAGGAATTTCCATACTTAGAAAAAAAGGTACTACACTTGACACTTGTAAGGTAACCCAGCCCGCAGCCCGGCCTGTACTACATACATAGTGTAGGCAATAAAGATCGGAGACCGGGACAAGAGAAGAAGAAGAACGGATGAATGACTTAGGTAATATCACCGTACGACTTCGGCGGTTGGAGCCGGGGGCGGGGGAATAAACTGAGCCAGGACGGAAAATCGAAAAAATAAAATATTCGAGCCAACATTGTCTCGGAACATGTATGTAAATATTATCACTAACCTGCTTTTGTTACGTAGACTACCGTCAAGCCTACTTAGGTAGCGTTTATGTGTTATGTACCTGCGCGCGCAGGGTAGTGTACACGTGTAGGTAGGTGGTAAGCAAGCGAACGGATAGGTACACCTAGGAGATCCAATCCGGCTTCTCGAAGGTCTGAATCCTCCAGGTGCTGCAGAATTGGTACCCTTATAACAGGCCCCCCTGTCCTTCACTTTCGTAAAATAGAGTTCTTATTCAACGAAACCCGCGGGTTTGCAAAGAGGATAGTTAAGCGACCAGCGGTTAGAAATATACTATGTAATAGCTCGAGAATCTATTCGCGAGTTTACGCTGATAATTCATGCGGTTGAGGAAGGTCATCAAAGGCCTCTGCCTCATTAGTCTCATTAGTCTCATTAATGCTAGAAGAGGGTCAATGTGACCATAATGAAAAATTAATAGATGATTAAGAGGACGATGTCAGCGGCTCGTCTGCTGCGCTTATCGTCGTGTTCAGGCTAGCGCGGACGTGTGTTCTTTTTAGCATTAAGAAAAAAATAGTGGCATGGTCTGATGTGTTGTTGGTCCTCGGAATACTCAGAATAGGTAAAGTATGGGGTTCGTCGCCTAGCTAACGTTTTAATCTACTTTAGGTAGCGTGGGACAATAGGGCGGAAAAGCTGTGGAACTCTTTTTTCTATTCCTCCAATCATCATTACGTATTTCGTGTACTACGGCAATGTACTTTGGTGAATCGGAACCCCAAAACCGGTATAGCCATCCCGCGATAAGACACAGGGGACGTCTACTGGTTCGAGCGTCCTAACTAAGGCAACTAAAGCCCGCACAGGGATCTGTTAGCCACATTCTTCGACTTTCACTACACAAGCACAGACTTGCGGAACCCACTGCCGTCGGGTGTTAGTACGCCTAGTAAAAAGCCCCCTAAAATCCAGGGGTTATTGTCAACTCTCTCGTTAGTGGCAACACGCTGTGATTGAGGTAGGCTAGATTGAGGGTTAGTAGGTAATGCTGTTGGTCTTTTACGTGTACCGTACACGTACACTACTATGAAGCGAGATGAGACCACCCATCCCTAACTATATTTCTAACTTGGTATTGTATATTCAGAAGTTATACTGATACAGTATGAGAAACTGTAGGAACAAATAGCTATATCCTTAATAGTAGCATAATAGTAGCAGCATAGCATCAGCATACAAAAACACCAGACGTTAATCTTCTTTTTGGACGATGTAACTCTTCTCGTTGGTCTTTTCGTTCCAAGTTGAACAAAAACTAAATGATCACTAATCCTACGAGACAGGGACCTGACCAACGTTCCCCGCCAGACGAGCCGTCGGCTAGCTAGTGTATTCGCAACGCTATTTATTCCCTGGAGGCTGGAGGAATGTTTATTTTGAGGTCTGAGGCCAAGATCCCGATAGCACTAACAACCCTGATCGTAAATATTTTAATAGTACTCCACGGGCTGCGCCACAGCACATTATCAACGAAGCCAAGCTTTCATCTAGAAATAGATATGTACGTAGTATCTCAAATATTTTATCCTTACACTATTTACATGGTCCTCGTTTTTAACCCTCAACAGTCTTGGTATGACAAATCTCGTAGGACGGCGATCGATGACCGGCGTATGAAGTCATATGTAATTGTAAGTACAGAGCAGCATGTTTTTAGCTGCACCGCCATTTGTCGATCCTCAGATAAGGTTGATGTCATTCTGGTGCTGTCCTTGCAGATATCTGAGACTTACATCCTTGACCGTACTGCAGGTACCACAAGAGCATCGACCCTTCGTGGCTAGGTATTTTGATTTTATTCGTCTTTTAGCGGTACGATGATAGGTAGGATCCTACCAACGTTACGACAAGACAAAAGACTCTCTTTTAGACTCGTACTGCCCTAGTAGCCCACTTACATATTGTACATACCAGGGCAAGGTAAAAAATAGTGAGTAAACCTAAGACATAAGACCCTAAGACTCTTTACACACATATATATACGGCCCCCATCTCCCGCGCGCTAGGCGTAGCCCACGTGTTTAGCCGGGTTCATCGGGGTGCGGGTCTATCATAAGCTCTCGAATGCTTACCCAATAGCCGCGTCTCTTGCGCGAACAAAGAACTGGCGGACCTTCCACACACGGCAGTTAAGCTAGGTACCCTGCCCCGTTTCGGGAGACATAGTGCTGAGAGGCTTAGCTACTCGAAGGAGCCAAATTTACATAAAACTATCCGTTTCAGGAACATTATGAACGATGAATAAGAAATAGCTCGCTGTTAGTTCCTCGAAACGTTTCAACAAGCGCGAGCAAGCAGTCTCCCACGCTCTATTTGGTTAAAACATTCTATTCATATCAAGATAGTGCATTCATAAGCTAGCTGCTACCCATACACTTATAATACATATGACTACCAACAGGTCGCCAAGACCTAGCCTCGCAAACCTCCCCTGTACCTAGCATTTACATATCTTCACGGGGATGGCGGGACATGCAGAGCATACCGCTAGTCGCTAAAGAAATCGGTTAAGGCGGAACGATCCACGCATCTCATATACATGGTATACTGTACTTCTCGCAACCTCTTGCCTTAACTATTTCATACTGTACTTGGACTTTTAGATAGCGGAGAAGCATCACGAAGAAAGAGATCCGAGCCCCAGGCACGTTACCTACGTATGGAGTCGACTCGATGAGCACATACACTACGGTAGCCAAGTACATAGCTTCATATCCCTATCTCGGGATTTGAGGGCGCAAAGAACATACGTTGCTCTGTGCTAAAGATGGTCCTGATACGGCATCTCTCCACACATGTGTGCGGGTTACTTCAAGGAGGATTCCTCTAAACTCACTAATACGGTTCGCTAGGGAAGGCCTGGCCACTTGTATGCTAGCAGATTATGAAGGCCAAGTTTCATTCGGTTTCGGGGGCTAAAACATACTCTATTTACATGAATAGTTTTAGATGACCACATACATATAACATATAATTCTAGGTCAGTATGAATCGTCGCTAATTGGGTATGCCTTACCAACATGAGGCTAGCCTTGCAGGATTCACAAACTTCAGCATGACCTGAAACAAAGAATTGATTAAAACGTACTGCAGCGTAGTATTTTCATGCCGTCTAGTTGGTCAGCCATCAATTCGTGCAGTGAGGCGTGTTCTTAAAAAAAAAATATCAGCTGTGCAACATCTCGAAATAGTAACACGGGTAGGGCTAAAGCTGAGCTGAGGTTACATAGCCAACACCAACATAATAGTAGCATTCGCGTATTATTCGGCCTCGGACTAAATCGGACAAATACGGAAAATGGACATATCGGCGCTGTGTTAGATAGATGCGACCGAAATTCGGAAACGAAACTCGAAAATATTTGGCGAGCGCAAATGTTCCGAATATATGTTCCGAGTACCGAGGAGGTTATGCCGTGTTGTGTTGTGTTTTGTCGGTAATTCGATAAACTGCATACATCCCCATTTTCATGATAATGATATCGACGATGGATGGAACAGATTAAAATGATTGAAAAAAAAAGGGGAAATCGATTAAGCTTAATGTATGTACTGTGCCAGATCCCGACAATCTGGGTTCAATCGCAACACCCCAAACCCAACTCCATGGATTGAGGCAGAGGCTATCGGGAGCATCTGCCCGCCATCGGGACGCTCGTTCCTATGGTGCTTTTGTGCAATCCGACGGTTTTGTATGGGTTGGTACCTATCTACGGGTGCCTCCCGCGCCGTCGAGATTCGGCTCATCCCGATACCACAAGCCCATACATAGATCTCGATTTTAGAGATTCTAAGGTTAGTCAACTTAAGTTTAAAAAAAAACCTTATTGCGACCGCGCTTTTTACAAGACCCATTCAAAGTTAATTAAATTATCATCGGAAAAGAAACTGGTGGTGGCTTAAGACGGCATAGCCAGGTAACAAATAAATGGTCCACAACAACGAAATAGCAGTTAAAACGTCACGTAGCATACCAATGATGCAGATATCCAATAATATAACCTCCTGTGATGAAATTAATAGGTAGTGCGATTCAAATTGACTTGGATATATATAGATATACATTAGGTATTCAATGTAGGGGTATTTCTGCGTATTTTTGGTAAGATGGGCGGATGAGTGCATCTTCTCCAACTGGTACTTCCATACATGAAGTACCTACGTAGGGCTGATAAGTGGATTATCTGTGGCTGCTCCAAGCCGCAACTTAGGTAACGTTTACGGCGTTTACCAAAGGAGAAGCGTGCATGAGCCACCAACTGCACAATGCTGCAGGCTGCATTCTTTATCTTATCCGGTATCAAATGCCAGTCAACTTCTACCTGGCAACGTCAACTATCGCGCAGCTATCAAACGTCGCGATGCGTATATACAAATTAACATGCAAAAGTCTAAAGCTGGTTTGAGAACATAGTAAAAGAAAATACCCAAGCCGAGTTAGTTTCTTTGCTACCGGCGAACCAAGCACATAACATGCTATTTGTAACATTTCTACGCGACTGCAACTGAAGGAGGCTCCACGAAAACGACCTTAACCCAGCCGCGCCAGTACGCATGCTCTAAGGTCTCCATCGACAACCTCTATCAAGTTTTATACGAATTTCTCCTGGCATCAGAGAACCTCACCCCTTTCCCATGCTTTAACCCTGCATGCTCACCTCCATATCGTATTTGCCTAAAATTCCGCAAAGATGAAGTTCTTCATTGACGACCTCCCGGTTCTCTTTCCGTATCCACGGATATATCCGGAGCAGTATGCATATATGTGTGATCTGAAGAGGACTCTAGATGCAGGCGGGCATTGCGTCTTGGAGATGCCTTCGGGGACCGGAAAGACTGTCTCGCTGCTGTCATTAATCGTCGCATATCAACAACATTATCCCGAACACCGAAAGCTTATCTACTGTTCTCGTACTATGTCAGAGATCGAAAAGGCACTAGCAGAACTCAAGGCATTGATGAAATTTAGGGCTGATGAACTTGGCCACGTAGAAGACTTTCGAGGGCTAGGCCTGACCAGCCGTAAGAATCTCTGTCTCCATCCTTCGGTCAAGAGGGAAAAGAGCGGCACCATCGTGGATGCTAGGTGTCGTAGCTTGACTGCTGGCTTCGTCAAGGAAAAGAGAGAGAAAGGCGAGAGCGTTGAGACATGCGTGTACCATGACAATCTGGATCTCCTGGAACCACACAACCTCGTACCCAACGGCGTTTGGACCCTTGATGGCCTACTAAGATATGGCGAGCAGCACAAGCAGTGCCCTTATTTTACATCGAGGCGAATGGTAAGTTCCTCTAAGTTCATCTTCCCGGGGTCTATATTTCTAGAGGCACAGAGCTCACGTTTTCCGGATTATAGATGCAATATTGTAACGTTATAATCTACTCGTATCACTACCTGCTAGACCCCAAGATAGCAGAACGTGTATCTAAAGAGCTCTCGAAGGACTGCATTGTCGTTTTCGATGAAGCCCACAACATAGACAACGTCTGTATCGAATCTCTGAGTACAGATATCACAGAAGATTCCCTACGAAAGGCCACCAGGGGTGCTCAAAACCTGGAACGTAAAATCGAGGAGATGAAGGAGACAGATCGAGAACAGTTGGAAAACGAATACCAGAAGCTAGTGGAAGGCCTTCGAGATGCCGATGAGGCTCGACAAGAGGATACTTTTATGGCCAACCCCGTTCTTCCCGATGACTTGTTGAAGGAGGCAGTCCCCGGAAACATCCGGAGGGCTGAACATTTTACTGCTTTCCTAAAACGATTTATCGAATACCTCAAGACGCGTATGAAGGTCCGCCAGGTCATCTCGGAAACACCGCCATCATTCCTAGCACATCTAAAGGAGCACACGTTTATCGAGAAGAAGCCATTACGGTTCTGTGCTGAAAGACTAACCTCCCTTGTGAGGACGCTTGAACTAACCAGCATCGAAGACTATCAACCGCTACAAGAAGTAGCTACATTCGCGACTCTTGTTGCCACATATGAGAAGGGATTCTTGCTCATCCTTGAACCTTTCGAGTCAGATACTGCAGAAGTGCCAAACCCAGTTCTACATTTCACGTGCTTGGATGCGGCAATCGCTATTAAGCCCGTGTTCGACAGGTTTAGCTCTGTCATCATCACATCCGGCACTATCTCACCCTTGGAGATGTACCCGAAGATGTTAGGCTTCACTACGGTCGTCCAAGAGTCGTACACTATGACCCTAGCGAGGAGATCTTTCTTGCCGATGATCGTCACCCGAGGAAGTGACCAAGCAACTATCTCCACCAGTTTCGCAGTCAGGAATGAGCCGAGTGTGGTCCGCAATTACGGTAACCTCTTGACTGAATTCGCAAGAATTACTCCAGACGGTATGGTCGTATTCTTCCCATCATATTTGTACATGGAATCTATCATTAGCATGTGGCAGGGGATGGGCATATTAGACGAGGTCTGGAAGTACAAGCTCATCTTAGTCGAAACACCGGACGCCCAAGAAACTTCGCTTGCACTTGAAACCTACCGCATGGCTTGCTGCAATGGCAGAGGTGCTGTCCTCCTGTGTGTGGCGCGTGGGAAGGTCTCAGAAGGTATCGATTTCGACCACCAGTATGGCCGAACTGTGCTGTGTATCGGTGTTCCGTTCCAATACACGGAGTCGCGTATCCTCAAGGCCAGACTACAGTTCCTTCGAGAAACCTATCGTATCCGAGAAAACGACTTCTTATCTTTCGACGCCATGCGACACGCCGCACAATGCCTGGGTCGTGTGCTCCGAGGCAAAGACGACTACGGAATCATGGTGCTAGCCGACCGCCGGTTCCAAAAGAAGAGACTCCAACTCCCCAAGTGGATCAACCAGGCCATGCAAGAAGTCGACGGGAACCTAAGCACAGATATGGCAGTCATCACAGCGAAGCGCTTCTTGCGAGACATGGCGCGACCCTTTAAATCTAAGGACCAAGAAGGGATCAGCATGTGGAGTCTCGAGGACCTGAAAGAGCACCAGAAGAAAGTCGACGAGGAGAGGATTAAGGAGTTGCAAGAGGACAATGCGGCTATCGAGGCTATGCATAGAGCGCAGGCTTTGCAGGCTATGCAGAGCTACAATGATGACTTCGATATGGATGACGACGATCTCGACGAGGGCATGATGGAACTTGACGCCGCGTGAACGCGAGTGTGCGCGGATAGGTAGGTAGTCACCAGCCCGATATTCTGTATAACAATCAAATCACATTAGAGCTTGGGGCTCTTCTAGGCGTTGGAAACCAGCAGCCAACACCGCAAGGTTAAATACCTAATCTAATACAAAATTGTTCAAGGCTTAAGAAGACTAAGTCAACATCATATTCGCAATTCTCAATATTCGCGACGTTTTATTACAAAACCTCCTAGCCTGATAACCGTGTGATTAATTTAACTATTATGTAGGTAGTAGGTAGGTAGGTACCTAAGTCAGCTCTACCTAGTGGGTAGACTTGGCGAGATTCCAAAAGTTCTCCATCTTGGATTTGGATAATACCTCCCTCGCCTCGCTGTCCGTCTCGCAGACCTTGGAACCCCATTTTCTAAACGCCCGGGACTTTACTTCTCCCTCGAAGATCAGCTTGCACTGGTTCTCGGCTAGATCCTTTAGATCGCCCTCTTCGTTTTCGGCCTTGAGCCATTGCTTCAAGGCCTCGTTCTGCGCGTCTTTCTCGCGAGATGGGAGGTTCTCGGTCCAGTTGATGCGGTTTAGGAGTAGTTTCTTGTAGTGCTTGATGGACCACTCGCCACCTTCTGCGATCACCAAGTTCTGCTTCGGATGCATGATAACTAACCCCGTGAGAGCCAGTTGGTCGGCATTGACGCTGATCTTGTACCGGTGTTGACCATTCGCTAGGCTGTTGATCTTGAACACCAACATGTGTAAGCCCTTAGCTGCGTCCTTCTCCTGGTTTGTGGCTAGCTTCTCGTGCTTCTGCTCCTTGGTCAATTTCCGCTCCTCGTTCGTCTGCACGTGCTTGTTGTGCCGATCCGCGATCTCGCGGTTCACGCGGGCTTCGACGGCCGTGGGGTCTTTGACGGCTTCCTCGCCTAGGACACGCATTAGATTGCCCTTCTTAACCTTTGGCGGCGGCGCAGGGACGAGGCCGAGTCTAATCTTGGCTTGTTCCTCCTTCAGGTCGGCCATTCGGCGCTGTCGGCGCAGCTTGGCTTGTTCCGTGGCTGTGAGGTACATGGGTTTCGGAGGGGGGACGTTCTTGTCCTGGGGAGGTTCGATGGGGACAGGGTGTTGGATATATCTAGTAATTATCGTGTCTTCGGTGTCAATCTTTAGCACCTTGGGGTTTTCTATGTCGTCGTAGTTCTTGCCGTCTATTAATCCTTCGTCCCACCACTCGACATCTGGAGGAGCTTCGATCACGAAGTTCTTCTCGACATCTTTATCCTCATCTATTCCGACCTTGCGCGTACCCTCCGCAATCTTCTTCTTCAGAGCTTCGAGCGCTGCTTGCCTTCGTAGCGCATTCGCTTGCTGGATGTATTTGCCTTTCTGGTTGAATATGAGTTGACGTGATTGTCTCGGTTTTGCGCCGGGAGCGCCTAGGCTCGCGTCAAAATAGGGATTGCTCTTGATTTCTTCTTGCGATGGGCCCGACAGATCAAGGGGTTTCTGTTTCGGTTGTGCCTTGTTGCCATCATTCCGCGATCGCGAACCTAATCCGGATTTCGAATCGTTGGTCTTGCTGCCGCCAGGCTTCCATTGCCCGATATCTTCCAACGCTGGATGAAGACCAACATTCAGACCACCTTTTGCTTTAGTAGATCCTATAGCTGCTGATACGCGTGCCTTCAATGCTGCTAGCTTGGCGGCTTTGTCCGTAGCAGACTCTGGTTTCTGTACTCGAGACCCAGCATCATTACGCGGGCCAAGGCCTGGCGAGCCGTGTCGTTCCATGAGATATGGTTATAGCTTTAGCCCGATGAGATGAAAGAGTGAAGTCGAAATCAGTGGGCAGGCATATGTTGACCTAAGAAGAGTCTGGATGGTATTTTGGTGATGATCTCGATGTTGGACAAAGAAAGGCTACCTCGGACAAGGTAAGAGTGGGCGAAATAAATTAAGACCACAGCTGGATCGGCACGCCTGCATTTGGTAGTTCCCTAGGAGAGGAGAAAGAAGCGCTTGTCTCACGTCTTTAGCTACCTAAGGTATGTACTTTGATAGTTGCACATTCGCTAAAGTCGCACTAATGATTGATTAATTGATTGATTGATGATAATGATATGTTAGATAAGATGTGTCACATGATCTTTTAATTCTGCCGTCTATCACCGCTAAAAAGTTCAAGCTCCAAAAATTTAGTTGATCGTGAACCCCACTAAAAAAACAGTATCCTCGACTTATAACTTATAAATAACCAGCCCTCCAATATAATACAAGAAAATCGCAATACCATGAGTTGATAGAGTTTTTATTGAGATTTCTTCAACCCTCTTTAAACTCTAGTAGCTCTAACGAACGGCACTAATTTAAAGTTCGAAACGGGTTGGGAAGGTTGCGCCGGGCTATGAGGTTATAAAAACCGTTAGCCATGAATATCTCACAGCCAATCCCGTCGGCTATCGACAGCGTCGACTTCGACTTCCTCACTCCTGCTGAGATCAAAGCTATTTCTGTCAAGAGGATTGAAAACCCGACCACTTTTGATAGTCTTTTAAATCCGATACCTGGTGGACTTTACGATCCAGCTCTTGGAGCTTGGGGAGATTCAGTGTAAGTAGAACCCAGAGGTGGTAGCATGCGTCGCATATGAAATTAACACTGGTAGATGCACAACATGTAATCTTACGCAGCCGAATTGTCCAGGCCATGTCGGCCATATCGACCTTCCAGTCCCTGTATATCATCCTGTTTTTATGGACCAGATTTTAAGATTACTTCGCGCGCAATGTCAATACTGCTTTCGCTTTCGAATGCGACGGGCCGACTTAAGCCTAGTCGCCTGTAAACTACGTCTTCTTCAATTCGGCCTTATAGATGCGGCAAATCATCTCGACGATATTACAGCTGAGACTACCGATATCGAAGTCGACGATGATGAAAATCTTTCGGACGGAGAAGAAAGCTCGGCTCTTGACAAGATAACTCGCATGAGAGAGGTTTATACCCAAACAACGTTGAAGAACCATAGGGTTGGGACCGCCGACATCAGGAAGGGTAAACATGAGGGTGCATCCGAGGCAAGGAGAGAAGTGCTTAAGGACTTCTTCAGGGATATAACCAAGGGCAGAGCATGCGCTACATGCCAGGCGATATCTCCAAACTTCCGAAAGGACCGGTTTGTGAAAATCTTCGAGAAGCCACTCAGCGCCAAGGACCAAGCCAAAATGGCGCAACGAAATTTCGAGCATAGAGACGCCTTGGCTATCAAAAGGAGATCCAAGGTAGACGTAACCAAGAAGCGTAGCTATGAGACAGACGAAGGTATCGCCGACATTGATCTACCATCAAGTGAGGGAGAGCCCGACCAGGATAATAATGAAGATGAAGATGAAGAGGGCGAGGGCGAAGAGCTTGACGAGAATGGCGATGTGATCATGTCGGAAGGTGGCGATGCTACCATCAAGGCCCCCAAGGCGAAGAAAGACGCATCGGCCAAACCTCAGCAACGCTATGTCAACTCGATGGAAGTACAGGCTCGACTCCAACTCTTGTTTGAAAAAGAGCAAGAAATAATGGGCCTTGTTTACAACTCGAGACCTCTAGGGAAGAAGCTCCCTGCCGACAACTTCTTCATCCAAACTGTCCTTGTTCCGCCTAACAAATACCGCCCCGAGGCGCGACAAGGCGACGGAGGCATTGCCGAAGCGCAACAGAACTCCCTCTACAAGCAAATTCTTGCAGCTTGCGCGCGCATCGCCCAGATACATAAGGAAATCACACAGCAGGGAAACGATCCCAATTCGACGTCCCGGCGGCGAGACATGTCTGAAATGCATGAAGCTTGTGTTCAGTTGCAAGATAGTGTAAATTCTTTAATTGATCGTGATAGAAATCCTATCCGCGGAGCCGCTGGAAAGAGGAATGAAGACGGTATCAAACAGAAGCTCGAAAAGAAAGAAGGGCTTTTCAGAAAAAACATGATGGGCAAGCGTGTTAACTACGCTGCACGAAGTGTCATTTCTCCAGATCCCAACATCGAGACCAGCGAAATAGGTGTCCCTCCCGTCTTCGCTAAAAAGTTAACATATCCGGAACCGGTAACCAGCCATAATTTTAGAGAAATGCAACAGGCAGTTATTAATGGTGTCGACAAATGGCCCGGTGCCGCCGCAATTGAGAACGAGAACGGGCAAATTATTAACCTAAAGAACAAATCTGCGGAAGACCGTGTTGCCTTAGCCAACCAACTTCTCGCGCCGACAAGCCAAGAGTATGCCGGGGTGAAAGGCAAAAAAGTCCATCGACATCTTGGAAACGGCGACGTAGTGTTGATGAATCGTCAACCCACGCTTCACAAGCCTTCCATCATGGGTCATCGAGCCAGAGTCCTACCCGGGGAAAAGACTATTCGCATGCACTACGCAAATTGTAACACGTACAACGCAGATTTCGATGGTGATGAGATGAATATGCACTTCCCTCAAAACGAACTTGCTCGAGCAGAAGCTTTAAAGATTGCCGATACCGACCATCAATATCTATCAGCTACCGCCGGGAAACCTCTGCGAGGTCTGATCCAGGACCATTTGTCTGTATCCGTTGCGCTCTGCAATAAAGATACCTTCTTCGACAAAGGTGCATATCAGCAGCTTGTATATGGCGCGTTAAGACCTGAGAGCGGCCATATCACATCTGAGAGGCTTGAGCTTGTCCCGCCGGCTATCTTCAAGCCTGCTAGGCGCTGGACTGGAAAACAGGTCATTACAACCATATTGAAGAACATGAAGCCGGCTGGTTGCGGCGACCTCTGGCTCACCGGAAAATCACAGCTAAAACCACCATCCTGGGGCAACTTTCTCGAAGAGAGTAATGTCTTATTTAGCGACGGCGAATTCATTACCGGTATTCTTGATAAGTCACAGCTAGGTCCTAGTGCTGGCGGATTTATACACTCTATCCATGAGATCTGGGGTCCTGAACTTGCCGCCAAGCTACTCAGTTGTCTTGGTCGTCTGCTTACCCGGTACCTCAATATGCGCGCTTTCACTTGCGGTATGGACGATTTACGACTTACACCGGAAGGTGAGAAGAGTCGCAAGGAGAAGCTAAAGAGCGCCAGCCATATCGGTCTTGAAGTTGCCGCGCAATTCGTGAGTCTCGGTGACCGCCCCAATATTACTAGCACGGATGAGCTGCTATTAGAACGGTTAGAGGAGGTTATGCGTGACGATACCAAGCAAGAAGGCCTGGATCGCATGATGAACTCTCGATCGCGCGAACTGTCTAGCGAGGTCAATAAGACTCTTCCCGCAGGTCTCGTAAAACAATTCCCTAAGAATCAAATGCAGTCTATGACTACGTCCGGTGCAAAGGGAAGTACTGTTAACGCAAACTTGATTTCTTGTAACCTTGGTCAACAGGTTCTTGAAGGCCGAAGGGTCCCTCTAATGGTTAGCGGCAAGTCATTACCATGCTTCCGTCCGTTCGAGACAAACATACGAGCAGGTGGTTATATTGTGAACCGTTTCTTGACTGGAATTCGACCTCAGGAATACTATTTCCATCACATGGCTGGGCGAGAAGGTTTAATTGATACCGCTGTGAAGACGTCACGATCCGGTTATCTACAAAGATGTTTGATCAAGGGAATGGAAGGTCTGAAAGTTGCTTACGATTCATCTGTACGAGACGCCGACGGATCAATGGTTCAGTTCTTATACGGAGAAGACGGCTTAGATATCACCAAGCAGAAATACTTGACTGACTTCGGCTTTATACTCCGCAACCAGACATCTGAGGTCAACTTACTTGGTATTGGAGAAAGGGGATGGGATCAAGAAATCTACGAATCCAAGGACTACGCTCAAAAATACCAAAAGAAGGCCATCAAGCAAGCCAAGGCTAATGATCCAAAGGCCCTCGACCCCATTCACACTGAGCTTAATCCCAACCGCCATGCATTCTCCACGTCAGAAAAGTTCTACGAGAAGGTGTCTGAGTACATCAAGAAAAACCAGGACGGTCTGATCAAGGAGAAGGGCGAGAAGAAATCAGGTGCTATGCTCATCCCTCGTAAATACGCCGAGAAAATATTCCATTCTAAATATCTTCACTCCTTAGTGGAACCAGGTGAGGCTGTAGGTATCGTTGCTGGTCAATCCGTTGGTGAGCCTTCGACTCAAATGACATTGAACACGTTCCATTTGGCTGGTCACTCTGCGAAGAACGTCACTCTCGGTATCCCCCGTTTGCGAGAAATTCTCATGACAGCCAGCGACCACATTTCCACGCCGTCCATGACGCTGGTACTAAACGAAGAACTATCGGAGGCGGACGGAGAGACATTTGCAAAAGCCATCAGTATCCTTCCGCTTTCGCACGTCGTCGACAAGGCTACGGTAAAGGAACGTGTCGGCAAGGGCATTGGCTACCGCTTGGCAAAGATGTTCGATATTCACCTCCAGTTCTTCCCGTCCACCGAATACACAAAGACGTACGCGATCAGTATTTCCGACGTCCTGAACACCCTCGAGATTAAATTCTTACCCACGCTGGAGAAATTAATCAGGAAGGAAATTAAGGCAAAGGTTGATCGAGAGGGTGACGCGGTACCTGAGGTTGGTGTCAAGTCTGGCGTAGTCGAAGTAGCATCGGGCAACCCCGACGCCGTAGCTCGCGATGACGATGATGACGACGATGATGACGATGACGATGACGCAACAAATGCCAAGCAACGCGCGAACCGATCACAGGCAGTTTCATATGGTGCGAATGATGAAGAAGATGACGAGATCCAGCAGCGAATGGAGAGAGAGGCATCACCGGAAGATGAAGAGGAGCCTGAGGACGAAGGATTTGGCGGTAGTCCGCCCCCACCAAGCGACGACGAAGATGAAGACGGCAGTACCAGCAAACGAGCCGGTGCCCGCGAAAGTCGTATCAAGGAGAGGACCCCGGTCGTATCTCGCTTTACATGCGACGAGAAGAAAGGCGAGTGGTGTGACTTCACACTCGAATACGATTCCAACATACCTAAGATCCTCATGTTGAGCGTTCTCCAGGACGCAGTCCGGAAGACGCTCATACAGCAAATCGATGGTATCAAGTCCTGCACATTCGTGGCCGACGAAAAGATAGTCGACCCGCGAACTGGAGAGGAAGAAAAGAAGGCGGTTATCCACACAGAAGGCGTCAATCTCCGAGCCATGCAGAAATATGGCGACTTCATCAACCCTAATAAAATCCAGACGAACGATATTGCATCAGTGCTCCAGGTGTATGGCGTCGAGGCAGCACGTAACAGTATCATTCGGGAACTTGGCGGTGTTTTCGAAGGCCACGGTATCGGTGTCGACAAACGACATCTCAACCTCATCGGAGACTACATGACGAGGAATGGAGGATTCACCCCGTTCAACCGCAACGGCTTGAAGGGAAACGTCAGTCCATTCACCAAGATGAGTTTCGAGACTACGTTATCATTCTTGAAGGACGCCGTTCTCGACGGAGATTGGGATGATCTTACCACACCCAGTAGCCGAATCGTCATGGGAAGACTCGGCATGATCGGCACGGGTGCCTTCGACGTTCTTCTCAAGGCACATCCGAAGAACGGGAAGAACCACTTGGGTTGAGAGGTCGTAGTTAATAAGATATCAAAATAGGCGCAATGGAATCTTTGAAATCTTGGTTTGGAGTACACTTGTATTCTTAGAGTTAGATATGGGAAAATACCAGCTATTTCACAATCATGTCTTATGACTTGAGTACAATGAGAAACCTCCTTAATATGATAAGACTTGCGTTGCAACTTCAAAAGAAGTCACCTCTATTTAGCGACATATGTAGTGAGGCCGCGACTTAGAATATGTAGAGGTGAAATCCTAGTACCACGTATATACAATTTGAGTTACCACGAGGCAAATTCATTTATTGATTCTGCCCTCTATTACGTATCAAGAGTCCTACCAAGTTTCACCAAAGACCGTAATGTGGAAATAAACTCTAATAGATACCCCTGCACTACGACTTAGACACGTAACTACGCGAATATTATAGTTACAGGGAAAAAAGACGGGAGAAATGTGTCCGAGCGGACGGGATTTACCATGTCGATATAGAATGAGCCGATAGCCGGGTAAAGGGGATTGCTGCCTACATAGTTGGATACAAGGAGATTAGCTCAGAGACTGGAGAGAATAAAAACATGCCAAGCTCGTTCTGGATATAAGCGGGAGTAAAAATTGAGCATTTATCGATCAGATCTATTAGCATATGTGATATATATATGGGAACATTCAACAGCGCACAAAACGTAGTTAAGAGTGCAGTGATCAACATCAATACTATTCTATGATAGAGGGGGTGATCGCATATTAGTAACACACATTCATATTCGATACCCTTAGCTTGACATATTCGGGCAAGTAGAAACATACTAGAAGCGACCTGATTGTCATAATCATTGACAGGATAACTCGGTCCAAATACAATAACACAATGCAGTCCAATATTAGCATTAAACATTACCTAAGGAATACAAGTTAGTAATAACTACAGGCGCAAATACATGCAAGAGACCAAGTAGAGTCATTAGTCGTACGATCAAGCGCATTAGATATTTCATAATACAAGAAGGCATACGGTATGATTCATAAACTAGTAGCGATAGTTACATTAAGTCACTCGGGCAATGGAAAGACTAGTGAGTTTGTTTGTTCATGTTTCTGATTTCTCAGTTCAGTATCGCAGCGCAGAAGGCTAACTGCCTATCACTGATGGTACAATCCATATCTGTAAAAAGCAACGTAATCGCAAACGCCGTAATGATTACCATTCCCTGTAAACCGAATTCATCATGCCATCCCTGTGGGAATCATAAAGTGCAGCATCCGACCAAAACCCCTGCAAATCACCAAGACCGTAAGCGGACAACTGTTTAGTTGCGCTCACCACGGAGACGGCGGGCGAGCTGGATGTCCTTCTGTAATGGTTGTTAGAAATGTGTAAAATAGTGAATATGGAAGTAGGTGTACTAACCGATTGGATGGTGACACGCTTGGCGTGGATGGCGCACAGGTTGGTGTCCTCGAAGAGAGAGACGAGGTAAGACTCGACGGACTCCTGAAGAGCACCGATGGCAGAAGACTGGAATCGCAGGTCGGACTTGAAATCCTGGGCGATTTCACGAACCTATTAAAGACGCGTTAGTCTGATGTTGTTGATGATCGCGATGCGGGGAAGTCGCGTTAAGTAGAAGAACACGGTCGCGATATCCACTTGTCAAGTGACGCGTGGATGAAGCGATGGTGATATGATAGAACGGATAATAACTTACCAGACGCTGGAAGGGGAGCTTGCGGATGAGAAGCTCAGTCGACTTCTGGTAGCGACGAATCTCACGAAGAGCGACGGTACCGGGCTTGTAGCGGTGAGGCTTCTTGACACCTCCGGTTGACGGTGCGGACTTGCGGGCAGCCTTGGAGGCGAGCTGCTTGCGGGGAGCCTTGCCACCGGTGGACTTACGGGCGGTCTGCTTAGTGCGGGCCATTGTAGATGATGCTACCGAGTAGTTTGGTGATGAAAAAGTTGATGGAAGTGGTAATATTGATGGTTGTTGTGGTGAAGATGAGGCGAATGCGGATTGTTGTGGATTGTTGTAGATGGTAGAAAAGAGAAAACGGATTGGAGGGGTGGGGGAACTTAGTTAAATATGTGAGAGATTGGGTTTCTCCTTTGGCTGATTGTGTGCAAGGCAGGTACTCTGGGGGGCAACTGATCAGATGGTCAATGCGCAGCGTTGCAGGATCAGAGAGAGAAAAAAAATTTCGAAAGCGCGGTTACTTTGGGGTGCGTTGTTGATTATTTTTTGGGGGGGAGACAGGGATGTGTTTTGCTGTTCAAAAGTGCTTGGATTTTAGGTGGGAATTTTGAGACTTGGTTGCCATTCGGGACTCGTCCAATTTCTGATTGGGTGCACCTTAGCGGTTTCTCCATAAATTTAGTGACTTTACTACTTTCGTAGCAATTTAAATCCTCTAGATCAAGAAAAAGGCAATTGCTATTCGACCCGTACGTATGGCAACATACTAAAACTGATAAGACATTTGATAAGGCTGCAACTAATGAAAGTGCAGCGCTGAAACGTACTTGCATAGGTATCTTATTATTACTGGATTTGGCATATATCATGTTTCCGCGGATCTAAGACATTCTCTCAAGTACGTATTTCATTATTCCATTGGTGAGCGGAAGTATTTTGTATGAATGATACATCCAATTACTATCTTTAAGTGGCAAACTTAGGTGTGCTTGAAAAACTAGTCATAGTCATATGGCAATGTACTATGCGTAAAGGAGGGCAGCTACGTAAGTGTTATGCCTGAGGCATCATTCTAAACATAACACAGCTATGTAGGTTAAGGGCTTCTTCATGGAATGTAATAGATTCTCCATGCATGAAACAAGTCAGACTAAGGTTAATAAATGGTTTCCAACTATTCCTAGCTTGGTAATATAAATAGTAAGCGCATAAAGTTTAATTATTATCATTAAGTTGCGTTCGTGACACTTTTAGTTTATTAGTAGATTTGTAGGTTGACTGCTTAAAAGAACGTCAAAAGCCGAAAAACGATAAGAGAATGAGAATTAATGATTGGCCCAAGTTGATTTAAACTTCTTGCATATCAAATCTGACCCGAATGGGAGTAGTGGGGTCCGTGTACAATCAAGCGCAGCTGCCCTGCGGAGCGCGTTGGACTGCAGCATTCTTTTTTTTTCTATTGGTTAAAATCCGCTATTTTATTTTGCGACTTAGTGGGGCTGATCAGGCACGAGTTCGCGTCAATCCCGGGCTGATCTGATTCCCAGCTACCGGACCCGCCCCGTTGATATTTAAAACTGTCGCTTTTCCCCACGTCTCAACCTTTCCATCTTCCAAACATACCGCTTGCATATCAGCCTCATCTGTACCACTTGCACCAGCACCAAGCACCCCATAACCAAAACCTATCAACCAAATACTTTTCTCTAACCTCATTCAATATGACTGGACGTAAGTATCCTATTCAGCTTCGGCTATATCCTTTCGGCATCTAGCCTTTTTCAGCTTCAGCCTTATCAGATCGCGTCGCTAACATACCTCGAATAGGCGGCAAAGGTGGCAAGGGCCTCGGAAAGGGTGGCGCCAAGCGTCATCGCAAGATTCTTCGTGACAACATCCAGGGTATTACCAAGCCCGCTATCCGACGTCTCGCTCGTCGTGGTGGTGTCAAGCGTATCTCAGCCAGTAAGTTACATCTACTCAGTCACGTCTATAACGCGTCAGTTAACTAACGCGTTTGCCCCGCAGTGATCTACGAGGAGACCCGAGGTGTTCTAAAGTCCTTCCTCGAGGGTGTCATCCGTGACGCCGTCACCTACACTGAGCACGCCAAGCGCAAGACTGTCACATCTCTAGACGTTGTCTACGCTCTAAAGCGACAAGGCCGCACCCTGTACGGTTTCGGTGGTTAAACATTCAATCTTGGGCTTTGGAGGGGTTTTGGTCACGTTTGTTATGAAGTCTTTTCTCGCGGTTGCCACATAACTATTGCATTGTGGTTGGTCATGATGATCATGGGATTCGGTTCTGCGTTTAGGGTGTTCACTGTATCATAAGGGATTTGGGGGTCCACTACATGGATTTGTCCATCGAGGCATAATCAATTGACGAACACATAAGAACATCCATCCGTTTTCGTTTCCCGTGATTGCACCATATTGTCTAGTTCGTAGTGTAGTATCTGCCTCCATGTTTTCGGCGCGACCGTACCAATATGCTATATCCCGTGGCCTACCCGGTTTACGTGTTTTCTATGTGAGTCAGGTCGAAGGCAGTTATTCAATGACTCATTTTGACCTGCTAGGAGGTCTACCTAGCCCGACACCGTAGCAAGTGAATGATCACAGGCAGTTACATATGTAGTCCCCCTACGCAATAATATAGTTGCTCTCACGTCGAGACCATTTCATAATCTCCAAATCCACACGTATCAATAATTATATTCGTAGCACAAACAAATCCCGGATGTTCTTCTTGGCTGAAAACACCGCCTACGTTAAACTTATATTTGCCTTACTTGATATTCAAATTACTAGCAAGTCCAACATGAGAATACACTTCCAGTCGAAGCCAGGCCTCGGTATGTAGAAAGGAGGTTGCTTCACTATTTGATGATAGGAGATTATTCTTCGTTACGCCAACCCGGCTAGTACCAAGCGGAAAATAACCCTGTACTCCTTGTACTTGCTAGGCGTTCTACGGTCTATGGGTCCTTATTGCGGTGTGGCAGGTTTTCCGTTTAGATATGCCTGTGTTGATTAATGCATGACTTTTATTTTAACCAGGAGCATGTGAAACGGCCACAGTTGATAAAGTATGAGTATATTTGTAACCCTTCTTGGAACCTGTTGAGTTGATCCTACAACAAGTGTGTGAATAATCTTCAGATGCTTACCTATTACCTAGTTACAATTTAATTTTGTGTTTAATTATTCCATATATCAGCTTAAATTGCGGTTATACTCAGTCATCCTGAAAAGTGTCATCGATATGATGAATGGTACGAATACCTGAAGATCCAAACAATTGCGCATTGTTGATTAAGTTTAATGTTTACAGGAGTAAAACTATAGGTAGATATTAAAATCATTGATTATAGGACTTGCAGCCAGTTTGAATAACGTAAACGCCAACTTGATACTGAATCTTAAATATGGATAATGTCCGTTAAACTCTTTTTAAAGGCGGGAGAGATCAAGTTACCTCTGTATGTTTGTATGCTTATCTTATGCAGTCGGTGAATGCGTGCTATGTTGATTGTCATTATGAGAATCAACAAATCTCACCTTAGGGTTAGCGATAGAGGCATTGATCTTAATCCATAGGTTAGCTAGATGATGACATTTAACTTCTTGTTTATATTTTCTACAGTATTATATTATACAAAGTAACGGAAGTCTTGAAAATTTGGGCATGATAGTATTTACGGCTTATTTAAAAGTCTTATCCATCATACGATACTCATCCGTGTGTTATTATGTTGTTATTATACCTTGGTTGGTTTTGGTCATTGTCTTTTATGTATACACCTCTTGAACTGGCGAGTTACCATATCTTGTTCAAGCTAGCTACGGGAGCCTACGGCTGTATATACTGATAGTGTCCTCCGTTATAGTTATCTCATCTAAAACCCCGACAATGTTCGAATTGATGAATTCCGACTCGTCACTTCTTATTGATATATCCTTCGGGCCTGGAATGTGACAGTGAGGCACAGTGATCTGGATAACTGCCACGTAAATGTTACCAACGTAAAAGTATTCCTGGTACCGCTTGTCGAACATGCCGGACTATTTTATCTGATAATTGTAATGGCTTATATGAGACTGACAAATTACCTCTTACCGTACACACTTTGTAAGCAACATTGAGGTTTACGTGTACTCTTTGTTTCGACTTGGTCTTATCTGACCATGCTGTTGATTCCGTTATGCGGTACTTGCATGCGTACATAATCCCAGCTCGTCTGTGCTAGAGGTGGGCTTATGATAAGATCATACACATACGTAGCTTCGAGACTCTTGAGGTGCTTATCATATCACTTATTGAAGTGTAAGTTTACCCACGTTAGTTTAGACCTAGTCTTGCACGTCGATGTATGTCTATTTTGGTCCACTGCGTCCATATGCATCATGCAACATCATGTAGCTAGATACCAATAGTCGATAACGATATTGGCTTACCAAGAGCTCCAAGTGATCATCTCACCATCGGACTCGAAAAATATAATAATCGTCTGTATTCTATTCTGGGGTACTGCGTGGAGTAAGTAGATCACATGTACCAATATCCAATCGTAACGTAAGCATTTGAATTGTCATTCTCATCTCAGATACGTGGTCATGTAGATAGGTCACATAGTCATCAAAGCACCTGCGTCTAATAGAGGTTACTAATATTATTATCGTTCTCAGTAGATGGGTTACATGTTGCGAGGAGCTGCCTGGAACTGGATCAAGATGATTCATGAATGTGTAATCCGGTTAATATGGCAAACACTCCTTTTGTGCTACTTTTAGGAGGTTAGAATATTCGTATACGCGAGCAATACTATACAATCAGCGGTTTGGCTGAAATTTTCGATTGAAGTCGCCGATGCTGGGGTATCAGCTGGGAGCCGGCTCTTGCGATGTGATCCGTTGACCGGATCGGAGCATGCTTACCGGCTCCGGACCCGGACCGAAGCATCATCTAAACCCCCATTTCACAATGGAAAAGTCATATCATCATCATCTTTTAGTTAGAGCCGATATAATCGTGAGTTTTAATTGTGAGACCGATAATTGTAGTATTGAATTAAACGTGACACTGGCCATGCCAGCCTTAGCACTAGCCACACAGTGCAAGACTTTCTTGCTCTGTAAAGAAAAAAAGAAAGAGAAAGAGAAAATAAAAGTGTGAAAGAAAGGGGAAAAGAAAGGTCAAAACAAAAGAGAAAGAGAAAGAAAAAAAGAAACGCACCGTACTGTAGTTGGATTAATATGGACGTTGGCGTGTGGGGATGCCGAGGGGCTGATTAAAAGTTGGCGGGGATTTGGCACTATTCACGACGCGAAAGTACGCGTCTAATACTCACTTATAGAGGAGATAAGACGCGTTCTATACATATCAACTAAGTTTCATCCAATTTTAGACTAGTATGGACTTAATCACCAAAACTCTCCCTACTTACTACTGAGCATAAATATTTCCCGTGTTTTATTTTATTTCCTTGCATTTCCCTTAACATGCAGAGCTGACGATTAGCTGAATAGACACTTCAGCTGCTTGATCAGCGTGTCTAATTTCTCTCAGTATATGTAATACGACTTCTAAGACGCATAGATGCGAATCACGATGGGCTTGCCGTAGGCTAGAAGGAATCGTTCATTCGATACGGGGAAGCCGTTGCTATATCTGGACTTGGCCCCAATGCAAGATCTCCCAACATGAGATCGCTGACACGGTGCATTGCAGACAGCGCGCAGTGGAAAGTCGCATTTGGGGGTGCACGTAGCCGCTGGCGTATGTTACGACATGGCATTTGGGTGTGGTATAACCTATCTGGTGTCCTTCGAGACTGAGCCCTAGGATAGGGAGTCGTGCAACACTAGCTGCTTGTAAGCGGTCTCGATTCTTGTTGCGTGTCAGCACTCAAAAAAACGAGGCTCACGTAACTAACAGCATGAACATCGCCTTCTAGACCCCTTCGTAACGATGCATGGTTTGTTTCAAGTGGGTATCTTGCATAGACAGATTGTCAACGTTTACTATATTAAGACATGTGCATACATGTAAGAGGAAGCCTACGCGAGTCTTTTTTTCAGCAGGCCGCGAAGTCGCGCATTATGTAGTAGTATGTTGTGTTCAATTTGTCTCAACAATTTGCATATACCTACAGATTTGGAGACTAGCTGCTTGACGCTGGCGCCGTATTCAGGTGCGTGCACGACGGGACAAGGAACTATGCGGGGGAAAAGAAGAAACGAAAAAGTCTAGATTGTACAATACACGCATATGTAGATGGACGTTGTGTTTACGCTAGTCGATAAGGGGTTATGATCATAGAAGCCACCGAGCCGGAGCCGACCGATCCTGTGGTATACCATCGTAGTACGGAAAAATACGGCTGGGTATGTAATGTGAGTGAAAAAAATTTCAATCTCATCAGTTGCAACGTAACTTGTCTTTGTCTAAGACCCCGTGTTCTCGAGTAGGTATCCTCATTCTTGCAGTAGTTAGTAGTTCCAGCCAGCTTGGTATTCATCTCGGTCGAAGCGAGCAACAAGTTCCACGTGGGAGACCACAAAAAAAGGGAGGGATGTTTGCACAAGCTGAATGCTACTTTAGCCGCAGTAGGCCGGATACCTTACACAACATCAAGTATGGGGATTGTGGAATCGTATTCTGAACTTTCCCATCCTTAGGCCCATGTGCCAGATTCGTGTATCGTCAGCACTATACGCCGGGACGGAAAGGCTGTGCTCGCTTGTAGGTATCCTTAATCCCTGATCTCCTGTGCCGTTGACACTTGCCTGGTTCCTGACCTGGCTGACATGGGTTGATGTAAATAATACGACAAACGCATGAACAGACAAAAGCGATTATAGCCGACATCCACAATGCCAATATCGATGGTCACGATCAATGGCTATTGCATACGTAAGGTATCTGCGCGGTTGAGGTCTGGCCAGACTGCATTTTGTATATACCTACGGGCTGTATGGGCTGCCTCCCGATCCCCACGGATACACGTGTGGACGTTCAATGTGCCGATCGGATAGCACAAATCGATCGAAGAAATAAATATGTCTAATACATATATATAATACTTCTGATTGGACGATTCAAAATTGTGTATAGCCGACTTCTGTAGCCTTGACTTCGGCTCGACAACTATATCCGCAGTCCAGGTATAGGGTATATTTACCAGGTATAATTCGACGAAAGGTTTAACGAGAACGGGTGGGAAAAAAAAGAGGAGTCTGATTGAGGGGAGGAACAAGCGCCCGGGACAACCGATCTGCAAGGTACATGGGGGCGTACATAGCACAGCCACAAATCATGTAGAATGTTCCACAATGATTATTTTTTCTTTCTCTTTTCTTTACCAGTTGAAGGTCCAGAATCTAATTGTTTCTAAAACTGCCGGTTCCAGAACCTCGGGACTTTATTCTACCAACCTTAAGCACGAATATGATTTGAAATGTATTTGAAATGCCGGGCAGGGCAATAATACAAAACGCAGAGTTGTTCCTAAGTACCTATATATGTACCTCTTTGCTCAAGTAATACAGATATCCGAACGGCGTTCGCCGTTGTCTGTAGTAATTACATTAGGTATCTATGTAGGTTAGGTATTTAGGTAGGTATACAAGCCACCCCGCGGTTGCGAACGGGGTTTGCGTGTATCACGTGTAATGTTGGTACTGCGCTCTACCAGGCTCGGGGTCTGCGTGTAAGGCCGTATGTCGCCCAAAGGGGCACATGGAGTAAGGAATAGGGCGTGTTAGTCATCTCCGACGTACTATCCGCGGGAGTTAAAGGATATCGGATTCGTCGGAATTTGCTGAGACTTAGGCCTGTGCTTCCATTCCATGTAGGGCTGAATAACGCCAAGCTCGAATGCCGAGATTTGACATGACAACCTTTTTTTCTCTTTCGCTTGTAGGACCATTAATTCCCCGTAACACAGCTATTCGCATCTTTCTTTGCATTTTGGAATTCTGCACACCAGCATGAGGCTAAAAAAAGAAAAACAATTCCATTATGTTGCATATATCCCGGTCGTAACTAATCGTGACCAAGACTCCGAAACTCCCGTTGCGCCTTATGCTCTTTTTTTTTACGCCGATGCGTCGTAAACCCCGCCAACTCCATCGCATCCGAAGTCCCGGAGGGATGAGGATAATGCCTAGAAATATATTCATCTCGAGCGTATGACTAATTTATCCATGCGACGTTGCCGTAGACATTCTAGTATGATACTCTCAGTATATTTCGTGATTAAATGTGGTTTATGACTATGGAACGATGGTGACTTGACTAACACGAGAGATGATCTGACTGGTACCTGACATGTGACCAATTCTCCGCGCTTGATTCTAGATCTCACACGTGTTAGTAGATGCATCTCTTCCATGCCCGTAATTGTTCTAGGCTTGTGTCCTGTGTTTAAAATGTATGTAAAGTAACTATAGTACATCCGCTACCTATGTAGGTACTCTACACAGTAATGGTTACCCATATCAATTTTGGCGTTTCTGCATTCTTTATGTAATCGGGTCGGAAATACTTGCCTCTACCGGAGATACCCACCTGGGGACGAGAGCCTCGAACCTTTACCTGCTGAATATTTGTGGCTCATGAATCATCTAGCCGTGGCAGTGCAGGCAAGCCCTCCGTGGATAGCCGGGAATACATTGGAATCTGGAAAACGTATACTACGTATTACCTATCAAAAGTTATAGAATACCTAGGTAAATGATCTTGTAAATGGCTGCGTCGGACAGGCATCGGACTAGGTAAGCCAACTAAATGGGGGATCATGATGCAAGCCAGAGCGGGAGATAAACGGAAAAAAATGAATAGAAAAAAGGGAAAAAAGTTCTCATCGACGTTGTACGACCCCCCCAATTGCGAGATCGACCCACATATGTATCTTGAATCATTGCAAGGCCATACATGCACAAACTGCATACGAAGCTACGTCATTTTTAAAGCTGCTAAAGCCAGGGTCCCTTGTAGACCCGCATCCATTACATATCATGTACCACTGAATGTACCTTTTTTTCTAAAGTACTCTACTTTCATTCTTAACTTACGCCAACGTAGTATACACCTTATGTATAATCATCGAATCAGCATCCGCGCGCGTATTGGGGATGAATAATACCCTTCAAGATGTATACTAGTGTATTGCATGAATAATTGTGTCAACGGTACTAATTATATATACCTCTGGATGAACAATAAATATCATCATCAGATACCGTCTTATTTTTAAAATTTTAAAACCATCCATCCAACTCAAGACGAACGGGACACACAGACCGTCCAAAATCCGACATATAATCGATCTTGGCCGAATTACCGTATAGAGACTAGCTACGGATAGTAGGTCAAAGGCCGATCCGGACGAGAAGATCGAGAACAAAGAGGTGCAATCCCAAGCCAATAATTTGGTTGGACCACATGACCTAGCACTTCATTATCAAGCCATCATCGTTTCTCTCCTCTGCCACCTGACTATTACTCATCAGATTCGGGAAAGAAGAAAGAGAACAGAGACACAGACAAGATAGGACTACCAACTTGCCAAAGGATAGTCTCTTTCTCGATTAAGTGACTTGGTCGGTCCGAGTCGTTCCTGTTCCCAATAAGGTTTAACTACTGGGGACCCTCTGTCAAGGTTTACTTTGTCATAGTTTTCCTCGGAGGTGCAGAGGTGGAAGAGGGAAAGAAAAGAATTGGGAAAAGCCAAGGAAGCTAAAGGAGCTAAGACTCCTTGTACCTCAGGTATCTTGGTACCTTCCCTATACCCCAGTCGGTCCCCTCAACCCTGTTCCCCAATAATCTGGATGTCAGTCAATTGGACCCTTCCGTATTTAAGTCATTATCTTCGCCACATCTCTACTTTCCACCCCACACTTCATCATTCTATCCGAACTAATACATATCATTACAGCATTTTCTCCAACTACGATACTTACATTACTTGGATTTCCGTCTTAATTTCTTTGACTACATCCGATTACAGCCAAACTTAAACTCAAACATTACTCGACGACTGTTCGTTCGACCGTCCCATCGCTTCGTCCCATCGCATCGTCACACAATATGATGCAGATGCTTGATCACAATAGCTATTCATCAAGTAACCACCAACCTTTCCAGTTCTTTCCCCAACAAACCCTCGACGGCACATCGAGTACGAATAACGGCTTCAACCGGTCAACATCATCATCACTCTCAACATTAGATACTGCTGCCGCCGCCATCGCCGCTTCTCAGCGGTTCAGGACGCCTGCGACACCGTCGTCGCAACAGAGCTTTGACGGGGGAAGCAACAGCCAAAGTCTGACCCAGGTTCCCGACTTGATGCCGTCAGAATCGTGGATGCTTCATAGTAGTCAACAAACCCCTAGAGCAACACATCGCTTTAGCCATCAGCGCGAATCCTCTCTCTCGTCGCTAGGATCTAACGGTCCAGCATCACCGTACAATGCCAATACATCGAACCCGCACATCGCTGTTCCCGATTCAGGGAATGACGGGTATCACGACATAGGAGGTGGCGAAAACAACTACGCATACGGCATGGGAAAACCTATGTCGATACCCGATAACTTCTACGCGAGCGCCCTGTTCAACAACCGCGACAGCAATATGACTAATAACAACAGTAATAACTACCACAACAACCGTAATATCATCAGCGGTCAGCATGTGTCGCGCGATGTATCCTCGGTTGATGGCTTGCCAAACCTAGCGAATCAGCAGCAACACAAGCCAAGGAGTGACCGAGGCTTAGCCCCGGCTCCCGAGTTGTCAATTGGCGGTGGTTCTTCTTCTGCCAGATCTCACCCAGTCTCGGTGGCGAGTTCAGTCGCGGGTGACTCACCCGCGACACCGTCTTTCCACGAGACCGAAGACGACTGCCGAAGATCAAGGAATGGTGAGGCCTCCATTCTTATGTCGCCCTTCTTGTGCGATTCTGATCCTGACTTTGACAACTACTTACAACTTCTTGATGACGCAGTTTTTCACAACCCACAAGTTCCTAAGCTAGATCGCACCATGACAGACATCTATAACGACGAGCTCTATAACCCCAACTTTACTATAACGTCAGCTTCTCCACCGCCTCAGACACAGATGGCGATGTCGCCAAGTAACGACTTGTTCGCCCAGAGACTACAGGCTGCCAACAGTCAACATCTTAGCGCAGTACAATCGCCTGTGTCGAGCACATCGCGAGATGACCAGTCTCCGTTCCGGCAAGGTTCGCCGTACGCTTCCGCTATCAACGATTTCCCTCAGGTGGGCGTGGACCAGATGCACATCGGATCGGCTCGACAGATGAACCAGCGGTTGAAGGCTGAACGAGACGACAAGGAACTACAGCAACAGTTGGCGCGCAACTCTACACAGCAGCAAGGAACACCAAACACGATTTCGCCGAAGGATGCGATGCTTGACTTCAACGAGTCGGATGACGCTTCTAATATGCCGCTATTTCAGCCGCATGAGACTAGCAGTTACAACATGGAGCACACGAACAACGGGGCCACAAATGGAGCATCTAGGACCATTTCACAACACTCAAGCCCGTCTTTCCAGTCAATGGCATCGACACCAATACAGGCCGCATTCAACTTCTCTATGCCGAGTAATGTACAGATGCCGCAACAATATCCTTTCATTGCGCACCGGCAGCAGCAACAGCGCTCGACCCCTACAACCTCTACATATTCAAGGGTGAGCTCAACCGAAGCCAGCAACTCAGAGGGTGGCGATATCCCAAGCCAGAAACCAGCTGGAGCCAGTGCGGACGGAGGGACGTACACTTGCACATATCATGGCTGTACGCTACGGTTCGAGACGCCAGCATTACTACAAAAGCACAAGCGCGAGGGGCATCGACAAGCCAATGCCTTAAGCCACGTCAGGTCATCCCCGACAACAACGAGTGGAATGTCTGGCAGCATGCTCAACAGTCAGGCTGGGCCGCACAAGTGTGAGAGGATAAACCCTAGCACGGGAAAGCCATGCAATACAATCTTCTCTAGGCCCTACGATCTTACGCGACACGAAGATACGATTCACAATGCACGCAAGCAAAAAGTCCGCTGCGACCTTTGTACGGAAGAGAAGACATTTAGTCGGGCAGATGCGCTTACAAGGCATTATCGCGTCTGTCACCCGGACGTGGAATTTCCTGGCAAGCATCGGAGGCGAGGTGGTGTTGGCGTATGAGCTGGCGCATAACGAAGCCTAAACTCACTCTCTGCAACGTATGCCGTATGTACTGCCAAGATACCCAGTCCAAGGCAGTGCGAAGTGCGATTTGCGGGCTAGAAGGTTCCTTGGTTGGAGGATATGTTCGAATGCCGTTCGAATGGTGCTCGAATGGTCTGGAAGCAGGGCGGACCCAACGCAATGCCCAATGGCCATGCAAAGCCGAGGGTGTATCGAGTGGGGTTCCGTTGACGTTGGAAGATAGGTTCGATATCAAGGGTCCAACGTCAATCTGCAGGGACCTGCGGGCTAATGAATGCACCTGGCTATTTCCGGCATGGATCGCGCCTAGCGGTGGTCCGACTTCCAACTTGGGCCACAAAGCGCGCTGATCAATCAGGACCCTTGGGTTGGGACCCGACGGCCGTCCCCGCAGCGCTCATGACTGGCTAGCGACTGGCTAGCGACTGGCTGGCGGTGGTATGACGTCTCCCTATGACGTATCACTTGGGAACTTCTGGGCTTTTGGGCGTGGGCCGCCGAGTGCTACAGCATCACCACCTACATCATATTCCATTTCGCTTATCGTGGTTTTGCATCATTGACATAATTTTCTGGTACATTCTACCGGAACGCTTTACCCTCGATTCCGTTTCCGCTTCCTGACGAACTCGCATGCAACCATGATTACTGTCGTCAGATCGGTTCGGCTCCTGTGGGACATGCATGATTCTGTTTCGCATCTGTCATCACCATGCATTCGGCTCCGGGCTATTTGAGCAGTCCGCAGGTAAACTAGGCGTCACTATTACTCGGGAGCGGAACTGAACTGATAACGGGAGAAATTCAGGTTCCTTATCTATTTCTCCTTATATTTCCTTATTTCGTCATTCCATGTATTTGTCACGGGGTTTACGGGGCTACAGGTCCGGGTACCTTATAGACTTGGGAAGGAAAGAAAATTGCCGGAATCGGATCAGCAATGATTTTTTCTTTTTTTTTGCATTCAACTCAGCCTTACCTACACTTATTTTTTAATGGTCCCTTCGTCTGTATAATTTTCGTCTATGCCGCCAAAGGGGCTGTATTTATTATCTTACACCTGTTGCATTTGCTGGGTGCTGTACGATTCTGGCCGGGAAACAAAAGCGAGAGGAGAGTATTTGCATAGGCTTCGTTACCAATGATTGGGAAGAGGAAGCATATGATTGAGACGAATATCTTAAATTACGAATGTATGATCAGCGGATGTATTTTTTCTTTGTTCATTTCTTTGTCCTTTTGCAGCAGCTTATACATAGCGCTGGGTGGTACGCAGGATCATAAAAAAGGGCTTCACGACATGTCGGCAGACAGAAAAAGATTGTATTATGAATATGATAGGGAGATGACGGCATGGCTAAAAAAAGTTGAGAGCCGACGGGAGCTCTGTTATAGAATTAATGACCCTGCGAAGGTACTTTACATATTAATACTACCGACCTTGGTCTTGTGTAGCATGTTTGGGTATCTTTTGTATTTATTAGGAATATATAACTATACATGACTACCTAATGTATACTTATTTGCCTGACGTATAATAACGAATTACAAGAATATAATTTAGTATTTTAAGTTTTAAGTTTATGTTTTTAGGATGAATGATACGGTGCCGTGCTCTCGCGTGTATGCATACGATAGATATGGTTACGATACGTGTTTGATGCTGGATGCTAGAAGTTGGTTTTTGCGAGATTAAGCTTATATTTTTAGGGCGCGCGGACCTAACGGATAACGGATGGAATCAACCGTAGTTTGTGTTCCTTGGCATTGGAACCTCGGTCTAGAGGTGGATTCTTCGGCCGGTGAAACGGGTTGGCTTTGTTTGTTTGCTTTGTTACATTGATAGGTTTGCTGTTGTTGCTTTATGGTTCTGATTTTTCTTTTTTCTTTTTTTTATGATCCTTGCGTGCTTGTGGTGATATGTCTGATGTTGTTGTGTTGAGTACCTAGGTACCTAAGGTACTTAGACTTACATATGCGCTGTGCCCAAAGGCTATGTATCTGTCATTTATTGATCTGTTTACACTGCATAGGTACATACATCAGGTAGGTTAGGTACCTAGCCTAACCTGCTGCTGCTATATGTATGTTACCCAGGTGCGCATCATATAAGTACGCATATAGGTATATATAAGTACGCATATAGGTATATATATGTACGTTTATAGACTATAATATAGGTATGTAAGGTATTTACGTCCTCGTTTAGCTATCAACAATAATTGCCGTAGATGCAGCGGGATTCGGGGTATCTTATCCTACGCTGGGGGACTGGCAGCAGGCATCTCCACGTATGTATATGTCAAGGCGCGTCGAATGGATGCTGCCGAGGTTGGGTTATTGGCGATGCGATTGCGTCGGACTTGAGTTGCTGGGAAGCAAGCAGCAAAATAGAGTAGAGCTATGTAAGCTTAAGGCATGGATACCATGTATGTGCATGTTGTATGTTGTATGCTGTATGTACCTAGGTAGGTACCTACATGCATGGCGCAAATGATAATAGCCCGCCGTTAGGTATCATCTTACCATACCTCCAGCGGCATATCGGGGTAAAAGGAAAAAAGAACAAAGATAAAAATAAATAAATAAAAATGCAGAAAAAAAAAACAGTTGCTTAGAAATGATTAGTAACATACATACTGCTTCATGCGCGCGTAAGCAAGTTTTTTTTATTATTATCATTATTATTTTCTATCCATTACTGCGTGGTCTATCTGAGATACGACCTGTACCATACATACATACATACAAGTCCACTCTACCTTGGAAGCTACAAGACAGGCAGTCAGTTTAATGCTGCGTTGCGTTGCGTTGCGTTCGTATACATACATATACATACATATACATACATATGTACATATCTCATCAAGGCTACTGCACGACATGCATCTTCGTTGCATAACCCCGAGGCACCCAACGACGTCACCGGGCATGACCGCAGGGGTCCAAACTTAGAAATGTCGTCGCTGTGCGTTTTCCCTCCCCCCACCTCTTCCCTCTTGCCCTGTGGCTCGTATATTAACTGCTGCGCTCGTATGTATGTATGTATGTATGTAAATAAAATGAAATAATTAGGTAGGTAGGTACCTAAGGCATGCTGCAAAATAGGCGGAATAGGCACGTGAAAGCGTTCATCGGAGCGCGGTTTCGGCCTGCGGTTCCCTTCGGTATAGCCAGTATACCTACTTAGGTACTAGGTAGGTATGTACCTTAGCTATGACAAGTAAAGTACTAAAGTCTTGTTTGTGTTGAGTCAGCTGCTGTAGTGTAACTGTACTTTTGTCAAGCTATCCCTTACTCCCATTAGCTCGTTTATTCTAGAATCTACTCGGCATTAGCCGAAGCCACCCGAGTAGACCGGCATTGAAGATCCGCCTCGCTTAGATGGAAGCTACCTGTGAGTGGACGGGCATCTATCAATTTAGCCACATGTGAAAATTACAGGGGCTATGTGGCTTGACCAGGACATTGTGGCGGTGTTTTCTATAACACACGAATCAACACGTAGCATCAACAACGGCGTCGCCTCAACAATTCAAATACTGCTGCCTATATCTTTTACCTCCACGTTTTAACTTACATGTGAGAGGCATACGCGGCTATCCGCCTCTCGCCATGTGCTGCAAATATGTGCTTCGCCGCAAGACTACGCAAATCCATGTTATACAACGGTCAGTCATAGATCTCCAACCATCCTCTCGGGTAGATCTCGCCTCCGCCTAGTCAGTAGACTACTATCCGATTTGAGGAAAAGGAACCGAAAACGAAAACGAAAATTCTATAGTCAATCTGAGGCAGCCTATGACTTACCACTGGGTACTCCTATTATCCTGGTGCTCTAGGCAGTATTTCGCCCCTATTATAGGCATGACGAACTCGGCGGAGCTTTGATGCAGACACAGTTTCTATCATGTGAATTAATAAAGATATCAGATGTTATCATGAGGCTCAGAAATTTTATGTATTTGTGGGGCTATATGAAGCAAGCTGCTCATGTGGTCTACTTTTAGAAACTTATATGCATGGCAGTAATATCGTTCAGCTGGAAGTGGCGGGCTGGTTCTCACCATCGCCTAGCACAGCCGCGCGTACATCCGAGAACAAGGGTACAATACCCGTCCAGAGTTGGAACTGTAGGCAAACTTCGTTAGCAACGTGGATATGGAATCATAGCTGGAACTGTGGTTGAATCTCACGTACCTGGTAATAGCCTTGGGAGGCAAGCACCTCCAGACCGGGAATCGTAGTCCATCCCGAGTTCTCGGCCAGCTCCATCAATGGCGTACGACGAGGCTTGTAAGCCATCTCTAATAAGACTCGTGGGCCTTCGATATTCTTAGTCTGTTGCAATAGGGTAGTTAACAATTCCCACATCGAATTATCGATCGGCTTGTCCGCGGGCACCGTGCTAATGATGACGTTTGGTAGCTTGTGTACCTGACTAGCTTCGGCTACCTGCTCGATCTTGATGTTGTCACGGAATGACGAAGATGAACGAAGATAGTCTGCGGCTTTGGGGTTTCGTGCGACCACGTATATAGGGCTGTATCCGAGGGAGTGCAGGGCGTATATAGCTGCTCGACTAGTACCACCAGACCCTACTACCATTGCGCCGCCTGCCGTTGATTCCGTTGCTGTCACCAGTCCAGCTGACCGCAGTGAATAGACCATGCCACGCCAGTCTGTGTTATCGCCGAATAAGCGTGGTTCCGATCCGTCCTGCGAAGGTATAGGTACCACTGTGTTCACAGCACCAATGGCAGTGGCCGACTCCGAGATCTCATCAAGTAGCGACATAATGTCAAGCTTTAACGGAATCGTGACTGACGCTCCCCCAAAATCAGGTGATTTGATTATTTTTATCACGTCTGTGGCAGAGGAAGTTTCGAACAGAGAGTAGTTATGAGGCAACCCAGATTGGCGGAATAAGCTGTTGTGCAAAGCCGGTGATCGCGACGCAGAAATCGGGTTTCCAATAAGGTAGAATTGCTTAGGCTCAATCTCTCCGATCAAAGCTAAACCGTTGCGGATCTCAGCCGCTGATAGTTGGCCAGGAGCTGCTTTGAATGGTAGGTCAGGATGTGAGACGGGCGTTAAGAAGCCATTCAATATCCGGGAGAGCTTCCCAACGGTGCCCATGTTGAGAGCTATGATCGGCTTCCCGTGCGCAGCAAACATCCTATCCTTAAAGGTAGCTAACGAGAAGTTGTCTTCCAATTTCTTCGCGACACCTACAAGCTTGATGATGTCACCGTATTGCAAGGCTCGGTTGTACCACGTTTGCCAGCCGCCATTCTTCCAGGACAACTTACCTTCTGGGTCATGGTGTGACGCGATGATCCGTGTAGATTTACCCAGAGACTGGATAATTGTATCCAGAGTTTCGTCCGAAAGCGTCATCTCGAGGTCGACATATTCTACTCCCGTGCGTGCTGCCGTTTGGTATAGGGGAAGCAACTCCTTTTCGGATGTATAGCTAAAACGACCACCTTGGGAATTAGATCGGACCGTGAATATGATCGGTATTTTCGCGGCAGAGCGTAGAAGTGAGATCTGTTTTCCTACCGATTCTGGGGAGATGTCGTCAAGTAGGTCAACTCGCAATTCCACAGCATCTGCACCAACTACAACTCGCGGGATCACGTCCAGCGCTGACGATACGCTGGGCACAGTTAGGGACACAAAAAAGGACTGTCGCTTCTTCTTGGCGTCCTCAAGATGATTACCTCTCCCAGTAATTGCCAATACGAATCGGGAAAAGTCGGCAGGGATGTCTTGGAGACCTCCGGGGGAATCAAGGTAAGGACTGTGGTATTCGTAGTTACTGCATTCCTGGAAGAAGGGTTTGCGTCGCTCGTATACGCCTCGTATCTCTTCGGTGTAAGCAGGACGTGTCTTATCCCGCGTCAAATATTCTACCATTTGCTCGACGTCACGATTAACAAGGAGAACCACACCGCCGTTGCGATGGTAAGAAGTGAGTAACTCCCGAGCTTCGGGAGTCTCAACGATGCCACCGCCACAAGAAAAGACGTGGCCCCGGCCTTGGTTCTTGATAACATCCTTTAGAAGCTCGAGCTCGTCACTCCTGAAACCTTCCCAGCCCCGACCGCTTTCCTGTATAATCTGAGGGATTGTCATGCCAGCTCGTCGTTCCAATTCATGATCAAGATCAATAAAAGGGCGCCCGAGTATGCTGGCGACCCAACCACCTGTTGTAGTCTTTCCAGCTCCTCGCATACCGATAATGAAGATAGAAGACCCAGTCTCAGCTTGCTTTGCCTTCTTGTGAGATGTAGGCACAACGTCTTCGCCTTCTAGGCCGGCCCCAAATGACTGGGCTAACACATCCCACCAGCCGGGCCACGTCTTTCCGGTGCATTCGCGTTCCAATATTAGGACAGGTCCCGGTGCTATTATGGAAATGACGCTAAAGCTCATTGCCACGCGGTGATCATCATAACAGTAAATACCCTCGCTCGGCTTTGAAAGTTCCGTCAGCTTCTTACCGGCGATGACAATACCGTCCTCAAGCTCACTGCAATGTACACCGAATTTCGCGAGTTGTTCCCTCATTGCTGCGATGCGATTACATTCTTTGACGCGTTGGTTGGCAATTCCAGTGATCCGCGTCTCGCCTGATGCTACCGCTGCAAGAACGGATGCTGTCAAGAAAGCATCAGTCATAGGCTCCATATCGACTTCAATACCCTTCAAACTTCCTGGGCTCGGCCCAGTCACTGTCGTTGACGTAGCAGTCTGTTCCACAGTGCATCCCATAGGACGTAGCACATCGGTTGCGAAACGGGCGTCGCCCTGCAGTGAACTTGCGCCGATATTTGGGATCGTACAGGTAGTCCCGGTTATAGCTGCAACCGCGAGGGGGTACGTTGCTGAGCTCGCGTCACTTTCTACGACATATTCATCCGGGTTTTTGTATACGCCTTGAGGGATGTGGTACGTGTGCGGTTCGTCGGCTGATTTTATAACGGTAACACCAAACGACTTCATCATGGCGATAGTCATATCGATATAAAGCTGTGAGATTGGCTTGCCGCCCACCAAGCGAAGAGTCACGGGCTTCTTGGCATATGGTGCGCACATTAGGAGAGACGAAACGTATTGGGATGAAATCGTAGCAGCTAGTTCGATGACACCTCCATCTAGTCCAGCCGCAGCATCAACCTGTACTGGGAGACTGTGTTCCTGCCCAAGATATTTGATATTGATACCGTTTGATCGTAGGGCATCGACGAGGGGGCCTATAGGTCTGACCTTCATCCTAGCATTTCCGGTTAGGACAGTTGAAGTCGCAGTTGAAGGTGAGCACAAAGCGACTACTGTTGTCAAGAAACGAGAAGCCGTGCCCGCATTCCCTAAATAGAGAGGTTCATCGCTTGCTTGGAGCTGGCCGCCCTGTCCTGTAACCACGAGGACTTCGCCAGCGTCCTCCCACGAGTAGGACGCCCCATTAAGTTTGGCGATTGCCGAGAGCATGTACTCGGTATCATCCGAGTGAAGGAGATTCTTGACTCGGCAAGTTCCCTGGCCAAGTGCAGCAAGTACCAGAGCCCGGTTAGAGATACTCTTGGATCCGGGAGGGGTTACCTGCACGTTGAGTCCTTTAGGGACTCCCGGCTTGACGCGAATAGCAGGGGAGAGGACAACTCTTATGGCGCTATCGTCGACTACGCTAGCTCGGGGTTCATGTGTTTGACCTACGGCAGATAGAAGTACAATTTTCTTCTTCTTCCCTTCGTTCTTCTTATCTACGGCCATCTTCTCAAGTAGCACGTCAACGGGACATTTCTTACCAGCTGTCAACTTCACAATGCGCTTGTCATGGAGAGAGGTTGGTAAGTCGTAGCTTGCAATACACTTGACAAGTCGAGCTACTGCTCCAGGTCGTAAAACGCCAAGGTAACGAGCTAATTCAGCCTCCTTAACCATTCCGATAGCTACAGCTTCGCCATGTAAGACCTGGGGTGTGAGAATTGCTTCGTACGCATGACCAATGGAGTGACCAAAATTGAGGAGGTTTCGTAGGCCGCCCTCCTTTTCATCCTTGGAGACAACTTCGGCCTTGACGCGAGCAGAGGCGAGAACGATGCGCTTAAGTATGGCTCGAATCGGAAGTAACCTATCACTAGGGTCGGCGGTCTTAGATCGAATAGTGCTCAATATTAAGGCAGCATTTTCTTCCAAGGCCGTAAATTCAGACTCGTTCCATATAGCGGCTGTCTTAATCACCTCGGCCATGCCGTTGATGAACTCGCGCACCGGGAGGGTTTCGAGGAATGCGAGATCAATGTAGATGCGCTGAGGCTGCCAGAACGATCCAATAAGGTTTTTGCCCATAGGGGTGTCGATAGCAGTCTTGCCACCAATAGACGAGTCGACCATTGCAAGCAGAGTAGTAGGAACCTGGACAAAGCGAACACCGCGCATGAAAGTGGCGGCAACGTAACCGATCATGTCACCAATAACACCACCACCTAGAGCAATGATGACCGTATCCCTCGTGCATTGTTCGGAGAGCATCCAATCCTCTATTTCAGCCTTAGTCTCACGACTTTTAGAAGTCTCGCCCGGGGGAATTGTATAGGTAAGAAGTCGAGACTGTAGGCCTCGGGTCTCGACGGCCTTATTGAAGATGTCCACGAAAGGAGGAACATAACGATCATGAAGATTAGTATCGGTAATAAGAATATAGGTAGATGATTTGATATTCTCGAGAAGGTCATCAGAAACGAACGATCGCCAGATGTCGTGGTCGATAATGATAGAGTCGGATCCAAGAATAGAGATTCGGGTTGGACCCGACGCAGTGCTGGTCTGATCAGTCATTGTGTTGCTGTAACACTAAATGACGATCAGTGTAATCCGAATCAGAGCGTCGTCTGTGACTAACAAGCCTCGTTAGGTGTAAGGCTGAAAAGAAGCGTTTATACCATACGGGTAGCAAGGATAAGGACAAGGGGTCCCGAAAGGAGCCAGTCCACTTGATCTGGAGGAATTGGAGGGAATTCTAGATAGAATTGGTCATTTACACCATGAAAATACCACCTAATAAGAGGCGTGTTTCCTTTTTGAATCTATGGAAACATGGGAAACATAGAAATGAATAAACTAGCACCTCTAAATCAACTCAACTAGATAGATGCTTCAGTTTGAACAATGAAGTTTGCTATGGTGTGAGTCGACGCTTTGAGCTAGGGTCCGAAGCGGTCCCTGAAGCATAAAATTTTGGTTTGTTCCTCGTAGAATCTTTGTGGTTAAAATGGAAATTGGCCAATAGAATTCCAGCTATGTAACTTGTAAATGCTCGTGGCAATGAAGGCGCGACTCCGATATGCGGGGCAAGGGTAGAGGGGTTCAGGAGCTTGATAATTGATTAAGTGCGTTTAATCATTAATAGTGTTATAGACGGGTATACTCAACTAAACATCATAACAGGTAACTAATAGAAAATTGATAAACATTGCTTTCACGATAAGCGACGACTTAACTCTAAACTTTATCCTTATTCTTACCTAGATCTCCTGTTGGGTATTTATTTGATGATCCTCAGTCCTGACCTTAGATATACCAGGAGACATTCCATTCACCGGAAGTTTTTTGATGAAATAAAAGAAACCCTACGGGAATTCAACGTTCAATGGGCGGTACGTCTCATTTATATTTCTTTAGTCGCGTATTATATATAATCCTAACATTTATAATACCGATCGGAGGAAACGCGTCGTAGTCGGTGATAATAGGTCCGAACATGGCGTGCTAGGGCCATCGATTTGAACATTTGATATACCAAACCCTGGCTACGCGCCGTGAATCCCTATACATAAATTTTAATCCGAACCTGGGATTGCTGCTTACTCACTCACTCACTCACTCGGAACATAACGGAGGTTGCTCCTTGCAAAGCTTACCAACATCAACGTACCTCAGGCGTTTGTATGTTTTTCCTGTGCTCACTTCCCCTGACAAATATCTAAAGTCGGTCAAGGTACCTAGAAATAAAAGGAGTCGAATTCATACCCAGCAGTATTTACATAAGCGTATAGCAGTTTAGGAGCTTACGAGTTCAACCACGACGGGGGTATATAATATTAATAATAAATGCAACTGAGCCTAACCTCCTTTGTAGACGTCAAGGGTAATCTTTCCGCCTAGATTGGCAAGTCCGCAACGAATGGATCCCGGAAGGCCTCGCCGTTTCGCGCCTTTTCATATGGAAACTCTTTTAATGGGTTACAGTGGGTCTGTTTAATGACTAAATGATGAGGTTGGAGGACTCGTCGGAGATATTTTGGTTACCTATTTTAGGAATGACGAGTCCAGCTCTTTATTCCTTTATTGTCGTGTACGATATTGCCCTTTTGTTAGTTGATAACGTAGCGAACGCCAATAAAGATCATCAACCCGAGGTTGCTTTACTATTGCTCCGCTGATCCGAAATCGCTATTAATTAACGTGAAGCCGGGAAACGCATCCCCGGCGCCGGCTCGTCCCGTAGTTGGTGTAATAAGTAGTAGTATAGCTTTCCGGCATGGACAAACTTCCGATCGACTCGGAGAAGCCCGAGGAGACCGATTCCCAACCGGGCACCGGATCGGTCAGCAGAGAAGAGTCTATCGCGGAGCCTGACATATCTCGTGTACGCTCATCTGTCGTCCGTGTACGATCAAATAACGGACATGGGTGTGCCGATTTAGAAGAAGGCGACGCGACTGATGGCACAATCACACCTGCCCAGCGTCAGATTGAAAAGGATCCCTTCGAGGTATCCTGGGACGGCGACGATGATCCCTTGTGTCCTCGAAGCATGCCTACTGCTCGAAAATGGCTTGCTGTAATAACTGTTGGCATGGGAAGTCTTTGCGTGTAAGTGTCCTTTACCTACCGCCAACTAAACCCCAAATACATTCTAACGACGTATAGCACATGTACGAGTTCTATTTACGCGTCAACGTATAGTCAGATGAATCCAGAGTTCCACGTGTCGAGTATTGTTGGCACTCTTGGGCTATCGCTTTTCGTCCTCGGTAGTATGTTAATCATAGAAGCCCTTAAGTTGTCTTTGCTAAATTTTCAATTCTAGTTGCCCTTGGGCCCCTTCTCATGAGCCCAATGAGTGAGTTCATCGGAAGGCGGCCGATCTATATTGCCTCGTGGGCCATGTTTCTGATATGGTTAATACCAAGTGCCGTGGCGCGTAACATCGCGACCATGCTAGTGGTATGTTCATCCAGAAAAAGCGAATTACCCCTGGCTTTATTATAGCGGTAGACTAACGTTGCTTAGGCGCGATTTATCGACGGTTTCGCCGGAAGTTCATTCCTCAGCGTCGCTGGTGGTACAGTCAGCGATATATTCAGGCGAGACCAGATCCAGGCGCCAATGGTTATAGTATCTTTAAGCCCCTTTATCGGTTAGTGATCATCGGTGTATAAGTATTCATATAGCCCAGTTCTAACGGATTACAGGTCCTAGCTTGGGTCCTCTACTCGGTGGATTTATCAACTACTACACAAATTGGAGGTGGACGTACTACGTATGTTTTTGCATCTAATCTCGAGTCTTATTTAATGAGGCCTACATTGCTAATTCGTGAATCTCAATAGGCGCTGATCATCTGGGCTTTCCTTGAGTTAGTCATGATTGTCATTTTCGCACCAGAGACATACCGTACGTGGCTGTATGTATATTGCTAGGAAGACATTTGCTAACAACGACCTAGATCCCATCAGGCTCCGCGAGAAAGCTAGAAAACTAAGAAAAGAGACCGGCGATGACCGATGGAAGTCACCGATGGAGAAATCGACCAAGTCTGTAGTAGTGACTATTGGATATTCCCTCCTGCGACCATTTGAGTTGCTGATATTCGAGCCAATGTGTCTATTGCTCTGCCTATTCTCTGCCATCTTGTTAGGAGTCTTATACCTGTTCTTCGGGGCGTTTCCCCTAGTCTTTGGTAATACCTACGGTTTCAACCTTTGGCAAACCGGTCTGAGTTTCCTCGGAATCTTTGTGGGAATGATCATTGCCGCTGCAACTGACCCCATATGGCGGCGCATTAATCAGCGGCTTTTGGACCAAAATGACGGTATTCCCGAACCTGAATTCCGACTGCCATCAGCAATTGCAGGTGCCGTCCTGGTTCCTATTGGGCTTTTCATATTTGCTTGGACCGCATATGCTTGGGTTCATTGGATAGGACCTATCATTGGGTCTGCTATATTTGGCTCTGGCACACTTTTGGTGTTTACCGGAGTATTTACCTTCCTAGGTAAGTTGAAAAAACTCGCGAGCTTCAAGTTTCTAGATTTCGGGACTAACGGGCGACTGTAACAGTGGATGCATACCCACACTACGCTGCTTCGGCTCTTGCTGCCAACAGCTTTGCTAGGTGTACTTTTGCTGGTAAGTTGAGACTCGGAAACGAGCACTCCTTGATGCGTATCGTCCACTAACCTAACCTTTCAATAGCCGCGTTTCCCCTTTTCGGAATACAGATGTATAATAAACTTGGCTACCAATGGGGATCCAGCTTGTTAGCATTCCTTACGGTAGCGATGATGCCTTTCCCGTATCTGTTCTTCCGATATGGAAAGCAAATCCGAAAGAAGAGCAGATTTGCTAATTAAGAGATGGATATGTATAGGTTAAGACCTGAGTTAATATGAGAGATGGCACAAAATGTTTAATGCGAATAATGATATGAAGTACATGTAGCTAGAAGTGAATACACTTGATAAGTGATGTACTATGTTACTAATATTTATTACTTTTACTTTTACTTTCTCTACTTATCCTTCTCTGAGGATAGCGTCTTATCCAAGCAACGCTACTTCGTCCAATCTAAAAAATGAGTATCCGGGCGACCATCTTCACACAAGACTACGGATATCTCGAAATGAGGTTTACTCGACTGAAGACGTAACGATTATTTAACATATTAAATTACGATTAAGCTATGCCAATGAATGATAGCGTTGACTAACTAATGGACTTGAGCTGCTTGTAGAGGTCATGAGCTTGACCTGAATGAGATTGGAACGACAATGGTCACGGAAAGGGTTTCCGTCCGAATTCCATGTTGGCCGACTGGAAACAGGTGTAATATCCGTCGCCTTGTAGCACCTCTACTAGGAACCAGCGCATTAATGACAGCTTCACAACCGGCACCTAGCTCCTTCTATCGTCGGACTGGTAAGCCTTGATGCACTGTGACCAGTCGAAACTTCAAAGTAGATAGCCCGTTCCCCTATCAATTCGTTGAGATTTCCGTATGCCCTAAATGATTGTTGCTACGCAACAGAAAGTTCCACGTAACTGTGTTTTTAGGCGTAGGTACCTAGTAGACAAGTCTATTACATTTCTTCCCGTCTCTACCTCCTTAGGGCTGATACACTCCTTTCTTTCCTTCCCGCTACCTGTCCAAACTCGGCATCAAGAGGATTCTATCCTAGAGGAAGGTTTCTGGTCCTAAGAACGCTATGTCGGGGTTGAGTTTCCAACCTGCTGTACCTGGTAGCATGGTTCAGATCATGGGCATCCAATGGCCTCCTCCCGTCATGCCTGGTATCGGTCCGTTCGAACGTGAGATTTCCCTGGAAATCGAGTGTTTGTGTGGTAAGGTCCGTATACCACTAAATAATCCCACCACAGGGGATATATACTGACAACACGCTTTGGTAGATTTCCGCTACTATTCACGGTCATGTTCCCCTGCAGGTAAGCTATCACCGTTATGGCTCCATTGCGCCGGCGACTTCGGAACTGACTTGGAATTAGCGCATCTGCCATTGCCGCGAATGCAAGAAAATTACCGGTGGAACCCACGGTGACTTCTTGCTTATCCGGAACAACAGCATGCTCACTTGGAGGTGCAACACTGGTAAGCTCCCCATATCCCCCGTGGCCTTCCATATCTGCTTCTTACGCCACGTCGAGATAAGAGAACCCATACTCATATCTGTTTAGCAGAATTGAAGGCTTTCTCTTACTATGTCGGAGAGGAAGAAACAGAGAACAACGTCAAGAATGTCTTCCGCTGCCCCACTTGTTTTACTCCCATTTTCATCGGTCAAGGCAACCCAAATTCCAACATAATGCTGTTCTTCGTCGGCTGTCTCGCTGACCCCACGTGGCTGGATGACCACAAGCCCGATTCCGAGACTTTTACGGGTGACAGATGCGCTTGGTTGCCGCGTATAGCTCCACCCTCAGCTCCATGCCCCGGGCCGCAACCCAAGTTGGAATAGAAGGATACCGAAATGGTGTCTCTGGACGAATATTAAGTTAATCGGAGATCTCGTAACTCTGAGTCGCGGACCTAAACGACACGTCTTGGTCGAGTGACGTATACGTTAACAGTGTAAAAATCTTCTCTTCGTAGCCCCTTGCTTTTATCTTCATGTAGGTAGGACTGGCTTCGCATCGGCTTTATCGTTCGGTTTGGTCGCATACCTGCGAGGAATGCAATAGATGATGTGATAGCGATACGAATAGGCAAGATAGCAAATATTCATAATGCATGACACACTGTCGCAGATATTCACCTTGACGGCAATATCTTCCTTGCGTATTCGCGGCCTAACTTTAGTATCGCTCTGACGTGATCTTCGAGCCGCCTATCCTTGCGCCTTCGCATCCAGAGTAATACGATACCCAAAACCACCATATCCACTGCAAGATGCTTTGAGACGATCCATAATATCCAACTAGTCCATGCTTTGAGGCTCTTTTCCTTCTTAGACCTCCATTCGCGCCCGGCCGTGATTTGTTCTCGTAGAGCCGCGACTTCGGCGGATAACCTTACTACGGCGCGCTCTACTTTTCGCGACCACCTATCGCCTTTCTTCACGTATTCCCCATCGTCCTCGTCGTCCTGCCTCTGGCGATACTCCTGTTCCGCAGCATCGTCCTCGCTCATTGGGCTGAGCACCTTCATAGGTCCCTCCGTCCCACTTAATGGTTCTTGGAAATGTCGGGGCTCGGCGAATGTGGCCTCCTTCGGTGATGCATTAGATGATGACGGGCTGTTATTCTTAATCTGATCCCAGACGAATTCGAGTTCTGCAACCAGTCCTTTGCCGTCTCTACAAATGTTTTATATTAGCTCACCTTCCACCGACCACCACCATCCCCACTACCAAGAGACTATGGCCCACTATATGGTTATTTCGGGGATAGTCGAAGAGAAACTTACGGTGTGTTGGCATAGTGATGCATAGTCTCGATCAGTGCTTCGATGTATCGGCGTTTAGCTTCTGTCCGGCTGAGACCATTCTGTGCGTTCCACGCGTCCCATTTGTCCTGCTCGCGTTGCAGCTCGTCTACATCAACGCCTGGCCGGTGCTCAGGCCGCTCCATCACACCGTCTACGTCACCTTCCATTGCTTGCTTATACAGGCCATATAGCCGTAGCCGGTCGCTCGGCGGGGGGCGTGACGCTCCCGTCTTCGGGATCTTCTTGACCGTATTCAGCGCGTGGACAAACACGCGGTCTATTTCAAGTGGGGACTCGATTAGCGACGGGATAATGGTTTGAGAAGTTGAAAGCAATGCAGAGAGAGGAACGGAGCGCTTCATTGAATTGGTTGGCTGGCCCGGTGATGGTGGGCCTTGGTTCTCGGGGGACATACCAACTGAGTCGGCCATCTTGAACCGCTCATCTGTATTGTCAAGAACTTCGGGCCCCTAGTTTTTTTTCTCGTTCTATCTATATACCCCTAATCCCTACATTTACTAGTACGCACTCGATAAATGTGGTACGTTAGAGGCGTGGCAAGTAGAAGACCGTAGGTATGCGTAGCGAACCCGGTTATTGCTCTCCCAGGGAGCACGTCGACGCGGCGCCGAAGCAGATGAGGGATCACCGCCCAATGCGTTGGTTCCTGCGTTGGTCCCTCGGCTACCAATGGGAACCCGAGGTTAGGAACACGTCATCTATACAGGTGGAAAAATGCAAGCAGATGGATAAAATATTAAGGATAGTATAGGTATTGTATATAGCTCTGAGCTGGTTTGATATGGCACGATTACGTTAAACCACTGGTTAGGTAGGATTATTGGAAGTAAAGTGGTAGGCAGGTATGTAGGTAAGTAGGTAGGTATGTATTTATTGTACAATTATTAGCTTTAAATAGATGTCGATCATTGGGTAGATTAGGTAGATTAGGTAGAGTTGGAGCTGCAGCAATTCTCTCCATAATGGGGAAACTTTCGATAATCTACATATTCGGGTGTTAGGGGAATGTAATTGCCTCGGCGTAGAATTGGATCCATTCTTTACCGGGGTCAGGTACCTTGTATGCAGTGTGTACGCACCTAATTGTACCTACATCAATACAATTTCGGCGTTGGTCGCTCGCGTGCTAGTTAAATTAGTGCTAAGCCTATTCCTTTTCCGTGTTCCGACGATTGCACGTGAAGAAGACAACTCCAGATCAGATGGCAGGATGGAAATAGGTATGTACCTTAGGTACCTAACCTAACCTAACCTTTACTTGTATTATGTAATATATCTTATCAGGTATGTCTTCGGGCCTCGCTTGGTTTATTATTACTTTCGGGTTTCACATCGTAAAGGACCACAGTAGAATTGTTTCAACACCCTGACTGTTATTACGGCAACAAATTTGATTTTGTTCTCAGCTATACCAGTTACGACCAGTTGTCATACTCTTGCTGGTTTGACTCGGCTAAACTTCTAGATTTCAAAAACTCTTCCTTCTTCTGCTGTAGACGCTTGATGAGCTTCTTGTTCTCCAGCGCTGCGCGTGCCGCATTATTTCCTGCCTCTTTCTTCGATAATGCACTTCCGACACCTAGCTGGAGGTTACTTTCTCCCCATCCGCTGAGGAATACGCCTACAGTGTATAATGGAAGACCCAAGTGTTTATCCTTCTTTGATTCACCCACGTCATTGTACGAGAGTCTGATTCCCTTCACAACGATAGTGTTGCTCAATATAACCTTATAGGGTAGGTTCTGTTTTGTAGATTTCTTATCGCTGTCCGTATCTTGCTTCTCGTTTGAGCAATCATGTTTAGAACTTGACTTGCCTCTGAATTCTGCTCGGATCTCATCTGCGAGTTCTGTGCTCCAGAGCGCCTTTAGCCAGGACGACACACGCGGTAAGCTTTCCGGATCTGCTAAAATCGTAGCTGCGACGTAAGATTCAAAGATGTCGCCGAGGGCCTTTTTCCTTACTACCTCAGATGCCCTAGTCGCTCTAGGCTTTTCGAGGGGGCCAAACTCCACGGGGAAATTTGTACGTTTGTCGATACCGTATTGTATGGTATAGTTCAATAAATTCTCGTTCCTAATAAGCCTCTCCCGTAGCTGAGAGCATCGCCCAACAGGTAGATTGGGGAAGGTCTGGAAGATGAAAGATGTAGATATGAGATAGATATAGGCGTCGCCAATCCACTCGAGCCGTTCATAACTCATTTTCGTCGGGTCTGATACCATACCCGAGTGAGTAAGTGCTGCTTGCTCGAGGTCCGGGTCCAGGACAGGGGGTAAAGGTGGCAGGCCAGAACTCGGTATATCATCAGGCGTCCATCGAGTCAGAGATATGTGATTTGGGATGGGAAGTGCTCCAGCCCCAAGTGAACTTCTGGAATCTCTCCCATCTTCAAGCTTTTGGGCTTTTTGTGGTCTGGGATTATCCTGACTAAGAGCACTCGTCTATTAAAGCGTATATTAGCAGTGAGAACGACACCGAGTGGTTGAATGCTTACCTCGTCTTGTGCGAGTAATTGCGCGGTGGGTAATATCTCTTTGTTGTGGCGTTTTAATACCGAGATTATTTCGTCATTTATGTCGGAAGTATCACGAAAATTTTGGAGCTCCTCATTTAGAGCCTTGACTGTTTTTAGTAGATTTTCAGCATGCTTTAGGATTTGAGAAACTGATGTAGGGTTTTGGGGGCTGCTAATGGAGCCAACCTCCGCGAACGAACGCTTCGACATGGCGCCTATAAATTTTGCGAGTACATTTATCGGCACTCGAGAGATTTATATGTGGAAGAGTTAAGAATTGCTGATAAAAATTAAGCCATATTAACAACAGCGCAACTATTTTGTAGTTTTTGAAGAGGTTAAATGTTATCCGTGGTACCTAGGTCAGGTACCTAAGGTATGTAAATAACAGGTTAGGTACGTGTATGTCTTGACTGAAGCTATGCGCTACCTGAAAGGGAACAATTAACCGAATTTTACCCGGCAGACGCGCCCCACGTTCAATTGAACAGTCAAACTAACTGCGACATACTTCATCTTTAATTGTGCGACAAGCAAAAGTTGCTGCATAAAAGGTCAAAATGGCGGCTGTCCCTCGTGCGAGGTTGCTGAACCTCATGAAGGTATGTTTGTTTCCTTGATTAGTTTCGTGACGAACAAAACCAACTGATGTTCCAGGCTCAATGCGAAGTCTTCTCCACAACATACAATCCCGATGGGATACGAATGGGCAATAATATCTTGCGACAGCGATTAAGAGGACCAACGCTTGCCAAGTACTACCCCCCAAGAGGACCGACAATCAACACGTTAGCGAAAACGTTTAAGCGTTGGAATCTGGAGACTATCAACGAGGAAGAAGAGGATAGGCTGGAACACTTGGCAGGGTAAGCTATATCTACTTTACAAGCATTACACACATATCAGAATCTGATCAAGACATAGAGTGAGGTCGCGCGGAAAAGGTGCACCGAAGAAGAAGACTGGCCCGCCTGCTGGTAAGATCCATTCCTCCCGTTTTGCTCGGAATGGCACTAACTTCCAATATAGCGAAGCACAGGTAGAGACGAGATTAGTCTTGTCTACCCTTGTACATATATACACAAAAGTAACGGCGTTTATGGATGTAAATCATCAATTTATTATTACGAGACCAGATATTCGGAATATAGAGGAACTAACCACACCCTAATAATGCGCCAATGCTCTTTATGACTCTTAATATCTCAACATCTCTTCCATAGTCTCGTGACCTTCGATTAGTCTATGAGCGTGGACTCACGATAGTTAGTCGTCTATTAGGGCGCCAGAGGTTTGTTTATTGAACTTAAAGGGATACCCCTCTGCAGCCACTCTTATAAACGGTTAGGCACGTTGGTTGCTAATATCTGCCTGTCGTTTAGTATTCCTATACATGACCTTAAGTTAGCGCCATCTGGCATGCGTTCATAATATGAATGCACGATAATGTCTACTCCCTACCTACCTAAGGTAGCCAATCGATATGAATGCTATTAGGAAAGCTATATGTTTATATAGACGTACGCCTATGTGCAAAAGGTAAGGGTCTGATGCGAGTACCGGTGTATATATGAGCCTGATAACCGATTATCCTTGAAGGCTTTCACCACACCCATGGGCTTGTAAGCGGCATTTCTAAGCACACTCAAGCATTGAACTGCGTATTAATGTATATTTAATGGTACCTAGAGGGGAGAAATAAGGACGTTACTTCCATGTGAAGATCTGTCACTCAGCACCCAGGGGAAGCAGGAAGGCAGGTAGGCAGGTAGGCAGGCAGGCAGTTGAGACTAATTGTCTCTTAGCAACGCAACGGGGCGCAACTTCCACCTTGTCCAGGAAAGGCGTGATAGGTACAGATCCCGTTCTATCCAGACTCAAGCCGGCCAGAAGAAGGATTACTCCTTCCTCTTTTCAATCCTTATCGTTGAATTCATACGTTGCGTGCCACGCTATCCCTCCACCCCCTATATTAGCGGTTGTCATAAATTTCGCGTCTGTTACGTCTTCACACATATGAGCACATCCATGGTCACACCTGGCAACTGTTTCTAAAATACCAATATTATCTAGATATTTGACCCCTCTTGACCGTTCCGCACTGCAATCGCGTCGCTTTGCAAAAAGGCTTAGCTTCGGTAACTGCCTCTTTTGTCAACTACATATATGTAGTGTACTTTAGTAAGTTACCTCGCTGTTTCCTCAAGGGGCGCAACTTCCTCACCATACATGTGCTTATTTCTACGCTTCGACCAGAGGTAGGTAGTATTAGCTACCTCGCACTTGCCGTAATTTTAATACGTCAAGGTCGTCACCTACTTCTATCATACCGTACCCATCAGTTGCATATTAACGCAACTTCTTCTCCCCTTCAGCCAGAATTTATCCATCCTTCCCACCTTCAACATCTTCCACCATCCAACTCCTCTAACTCCCAAACCCATCCACTACTTTTCTTCCATTTCACTCTCACTATACCATCTAATTCTTTTGTTGCAATCGAGGCATCTATGCCATTTGTCAACTTCTATTTTGGGCACTTAGTGGTTCAATTTAAAACAGATTCTCTTTCTGCCGGCGACATTCTTTGCTTCTGTACTGATTAGGACAGAAGCTATGTCTGCTATTCCGGTTCTTTCGACTGGGTCTCCGAACCCTCGTCGCACACCTGCTTCCAACAAGCCTTTGAAGGAGGAAAACATCAAGGTTGGCAAAGAGGATACCTCTACTGCCAATGTAAGTGATGTCCTTACACGTCTCCTTCGATATGTGAGTGATTATTATGGTTTGGTTAACATACCTATCCTTTGTAATTGTGTTCATCCATCGGTCTTGTCCATATTATACCTTGCTTATCGGATAGGTTACTCTTCTTATCTCTGGCTCGGTATTGTTCGGATGACGCAGCCGAAACTAATGGTTGTCTACAACAGGAACCGGATGTCCCTATGTCTCAGAAGAAGTCAGTTTCTGCTCTCTCGACCTCTTCCTTAGCCAACCAGAGCTATCCTAAGGTTAGTATCCACCCTATGGCCACCTTCGTCTGTATCGTATTTACTGACTATAATAGAAGATGAAGCTTAGTCACGACTCATCATCAGGTCCTTCTAGCTCTCCTGATCCAAACCCAATGGACCACCTACTGGAGAAACTCTCCCAACAGCAAACTGCACTCCACAAACAGGGAGATGCTTTGAAGACCTCTGAAGGGAACTATGTGTACCCTCCTGCCTTGGACCATACGCCCTCAAGCAATTCGGTACCAATTACACCAGCGAACGAGAACTTCGGCAGCGCAGGCCCGACCACTCGACCGGCCAGTGCGGCTTTGAATGATGGGAGCCCCAGCAACGAAGAGGTCCTTCGCTTGAAGCTGCAACTTACCCAGGCTCAAAACAAAATCACTCGACTCGACCATGAGCTTGCTCAGAGTCGCCACACTCGACCCGGACTGGCAGAACACGCCATGGGTGGCTCTCCGCTAGATGTAGATTTCCCTTCTGGATTTCAGGTTCCTCCTAACCCATCGCGAGTCCCGGGTCCTACGACCCTTGGTGTTGGCACTCAGCAGGTAATTGGCAGGGAAGGTGGTAATTCCTGGTCCACTTTTGATGACTCTCGGTCGGACACCAGTGATGCCTTATCAGCTACAGGCTTTAACCGCTCTCGTAACATCTGGGGGCCAAGCAAGAGTGCTCAAGGCTCTTTCCAGGGCGGTTTCCCAGGTCCTGATTTACGCCAGAGCAGCCAATGGAGTGGACGTGGTGCCAGTCAGGGGTACATGGATCAAAGCCTGACTTATGAGCCCGTGGCTCCTGGTGGTTATCGTGGAGATCGCCTGACGCCGGATTATGACATGACGATTCGTCCCGTTGGCAACCGACGGAACAATCGAGTTGATAATCGCCTTACAATGCCTGCTTTTAGTGCACAGCCAGGATTTGGAGGTGGTTACAACTACGGTAATGGTCAGTACGGATCTGATCATGGCATATCTGGACCGACCCCGGCTCCGACTGGTTCGGGAATTTACCCTACTTATCAGCCTACCGCTGTCGGTACACCGCTTTCGCCTCTGGCGAGTGAGTTCACGTCAGTTACGGGTAGTGCACCTTGGAAGTCGGAGGTAAGTATCGATCCGCTCTTTGATTTCGGGCCGTCACTAATGTAGACCGTATCACAGCCCGGAACTTCTGAAGGCCAGACCTATTTACCTACCACGGAACCTCTGAACTACCGCCGCTTACTTGATCGCAATGTCAACTGCAATTGGAAGTACATCGTTGACAAGATTGTCTGCAACAATGACCAGCAAGCGTCGATTTTCTTGCAGCAGAAACTCAAGGTCGGAACGCCAGACCAGAAATATGAGATAGTAGAAGCAATTGTTGCCCAGGCTTACCCACTGATGGTTAATCGCTTTGGCAACTTCTTGGTACAACGATGCTTCGAGCATGGAACCCCAGAGCAGGTGGTCAAGATCGCCGAGGCCATTAGAGGATGCACACTCAACCTCTCAATGGACCCATTCGGCTGCCATGTAGTCCAGAAAGCGTTTGATTCCGTCCCGGAAGATTACAAAGCTATCATGGTCCACGAATTACTCCGACGCATCCCGGAGACCGTTATCCATCGATATGCATGCCACGTCTGGCAGAAGCTCTTCGAGTTGAGATGGACCGAGTCCCCGCCTCAAATCATGAAGTACGTGAACGATGCGCTCCACGGCATGTGGCACGAGGTTGCTCTTGGAGAGACGGGAAGCTTGGTTGTCCAGAATATCTTCGAGAATTGCCTCGAAGAGGACAAGGTATGTCTAATAGAAGTCTGTATAACATTTAATTGCGATGCTAATGAGACTCTAGCGTCCTTGTATTGAGGAGGTCCTTGCCAACATCGATATCGTTGCTCATGGCCAGTTTGGAAACTGGTGCATCCAGCACATCTGTGAGCATGGCGCGCCAGCTGACCGAAGCAGAGCAATCGACCACGTCATTCGCTACGCAGCAGAGTACAGCATGGACCAGTATGCTTCCAAAGTAGTTGAGAAGTGCCTGAAGATCGGCGGAGCTGAGTTCCTGGCACGATACCTTGACCGAGTCTGCGAAGGCCGTGTAGACCGTCCCCGAATCCCTTTGATTGATATTGCTAGCGACCAGTATGGCAACTATCTCATTCAGTGGATATTGACCCATGCTTCCCCTCAACACCGCGAGATTGTTGCCGCGCATATTAGAAAGCATATGGTGTCTCTCCGTGGATCCAAATTTGGATCTCGTGTCGGAATGCTCTGCACTAACCCGGCTGTGGCCACTCGACCGGGACCTGGTGTTAGTACTGGCTTAGGACGCATGCCCACGGGTCCTCGATACAATGGCCGTGCTTACCAATAATGGCATGGTACTTGCTCGACTGGTTTCATGACGGATTTGCGTTTGATTCAATTGATGAATGGCCTCGTATCTTTCGCCTCAAAAAGTGTTTTTCGATGTCGCATCTTCGTCCCCGGTCTCGACTTCGGCGATTGCTTTTGCGTCCATTATCTTCCTTCTTTTCCTATGTCTTGCTTTCGGACAAATCCGAGGCTATTAATTGATTTTAATTCGGTTCTCGGACGAATCGATTCGCATATGGCAAGTCTCACAGAAAGCATCATCTCAAGCAGAAAATTTACGGAATCATACGTCTACGACATCCTACACCCAGCAGGCTACTGCCCCGCTTGGGTGTCTTGGACACATCATCGTTATGGGATTTTGCGATATGAAATCAAAGCATCCACTCCATTCGTCCATTCTTTTCTTATTCCAACTCGGTTACTCACTCACCACCTTAATTAAATTGGATGGAGGACAAACCTTCTACCGATCAAAAGAACCACATAGTGTCTCACCTTACCTTCTAATATAGTTGCATGGATTGTTATTCCTGATCTCAGCTAAGGTGGACATTCTGCAGAGGATAGATACTTTGTGTTGGGAATCGAGTATTCAGGTTTTGTAGGGCTTTTAAGACTGACTCAAAACCGGTAGGCGGCGGAGGTTTAATCGGATGGGGACGAAAATCAACAATGTTAGTTCTGTTTTTGTGCTATCGACAAAGTCTTACATATGCTCCTTGTATTACGAAAAGTTTACTTATTTACAATCGTTCGCTCGATTCTTACCAAATTCGATGTTTTTACGAGTTTATTCCTGTGCAAGTCTTATGTAAAATGGATGGGATATGATGATATCTGGTGATGTTTCGGCGTGATTGCTATGTTACCTGCCAACTGTAATTCTAATGCAAACCTTTTCTCAACTAACTAATTCCCAGTTTCGGAGCATTGCCCCTAAAAAATCCCCGTTGATTGAGTTATACCATACCTGCTTGGCTTACATAGTAGTAGATGGTTCAGCTATGCGCGGCTGTGATGTATCCTAGGTACTAAAACATGTTGTCAATATATGAAACTGGGGGATGGCTTCGAGCTACTTTATCCTTTCTCTATATACTCGATATCCGAATCTCAATACCGTCGAACGACGGGAACCACAGCAGCATCGAAACCTTTTTAATAAATGAGCTTGATAAACTAAGTCCAATAGGGAAATCGAACTCGATATCGAGCCTCTTCTACTCGACCCTAGTATGCTAAGGGGTTCTAGACGATGATGGGATCTGCACAAGAAACACGGAAGCGTGGGTATTCTGGGCACTTTATGTACTTTCTTCTACTCCGTGAACCTGTACTAATAGTATGTACATTGCGATGCCGATGGATGCGCCCAGTGACAAAGAAAACAATCAAGGAAGACCAATTCCCAGCGCGGATAAGTAGCAGCGGCAGTGATAGACTCGAAAACCTACCCTCCCCCCTTTTTAGGTTCACGTTTCTATTAATCTCGTTACACTCGGGTAGCGTATACGCCCTCTCACGCACCGTAGGCGACCTGGCCCATCGGCCTGTCATCCGTCATGCCGGGGGCCATCAGGTTGTTGTTGGGATTGCCCGTTGCCTTGGCAACTGAACATCGTGCCATCGTCGGGGAACTGTATTGATTGTTAGCGCTCATGTTAGAGAAGGAGGGTTGTAAAGTGTGCTCACCTTCTCGAGATAACGTCTGTGAAGTAGAAGTCTTGGATAACCTTCTTTAGGGGTTCATTAGTGAATTTGGCGCCCTTGTTCTGGTCTACTAATTGCACCTTGCTTAGATGCTTCACGGATGTGGGCTCGACGACATCGTACGAAGCGAGCGCAGGGCTGATCTCGAATAACCTGTCACGTAGTTGGGCGACATCATCGTATGGTAGAGGTGCTCCGAGGAACTCGCTGATTGCTCGGATGATCTTCCAGTCTGTTCGGGCGGCACCAGGTAATGAGGTGGCGGCACGAGTCATCTGTGCGCGACCCTCAGTGTTAACATAAGTGCCGGCTTTTTCGGTATAGGCAGCGCCGGGTAGAACGACGTCGGCGATCTGGGCGCCGCGATCACCGTGGTGGCCTTGGTAGACGACGAAAGCGTCCTTGGGAATATCGGCATCAGCAAATTCGTCAGCACCCAGGAGCCAGACGAACTTGGGTTTCGTTTCGGCGACCTCGGGGGAGGGTGTTGTGAAGCCGACCTCAAAGGCACCTGCTCTTGAAGCTGCCCTTTGTAGAATATTGAATCCGTTATGCTCCTCGGTCAGGAAGTTTGCGGCGTTCTTCTCGACGAAAGAACCAATAAGCTCGTAGAAAGCCTTGGCATCAGGGTGATCTGTCACACCAGAGCCAACAACAATCATTGGCTTCTTGGCAGACTGAAGTTTCTTGCCGAAAGGACCGGTCAGAGCTTTCTTTAAGGCCGCAAGGTCCGTACCGAGGTGTTCAAACTCGAAAGTTGACTCCCACGGTTCACCTACGACACCGATTTCTAGATCTGACCTTAGCCACTGCTTTCGGATACGAGCGTTCAAGCCGGCAGCTTCGTGTCTCGGGTTAGTGCCGACGAGTAGTAAGTAGTCGACGTCTTCGACAGCAGCGATCTTGGAGTTGAAGAGGTAGTTAGATCTGACGTCAATTCCGTGAGCCAGGGGTTGGCTCCCCGAGGGCATATCGAGGGCGAGGTTCTCAGATCCGAGCTTATTGGCTAGGTCCTTCATGGCAACCAACGACTCAACCTCAGTGAGCTCACCGGCGATCGCCTTGAACTCATTACCCTTTGGTGCGAGTTGTCGGTGTGCCGCCGCAATCTCTGTCAAGGCCTGTTCCCAAGAAGCAGGCTCAAATTTACCTTCTCGTCGTACCAGCGGCATAGTTAGACGCTGTGTTTTCAGACCATCACACGCGAACCGGGTCTTGTCGTTGATCCATTCTTCATTGATATCATCGTTAAGTCGAGGGAGAATTCGCATGACCTCGAGACCTCGCGAGTCTACACGGATAGCAGATCCTAAGGCATCGTGCACATCGACTGATTCCGTCTTCTTTAATTCCCAGGGGCGGGCTCGGAAGGCATAGGGCTTGGATGTGAGAGCGCCGACGGGGCAAAGGTCGATGACGTTACCCGACATCTCAGAATCGAGGTTCTGTTCCAAGTACGTGCCAATTTGAATGTCGTTTCCTCGTCCGAAGGAGCCCATCTCAGGGGCACCAGCTATATCGTTCGCAAATCGAATACATCTCGTACAATGGATACATCGGTTCATCGAGGTCTTGATTAGGGGTCCTATATTCTTATCTTCCACCGCTCGCTTGCCATCGATTTCGTGGAACCGGCCCCTGTCGGCTCCGTATCGCATGGATTGGTCCTGGAGATCACATTCACCACCCTGATCGCAGATGGGGCAGTCTAACGGGTGGTTCGCTAGGAGGAATTCCATGACGCCCTCGCGGGCTTTATGTGTGAGAGGCGAGTTCGTCTTTACCACCATTCCTGGTTGTACTGGCCAGGCGCAAGAGGCAACAGGCTTCGGCGCACGTTCGACTTCTACTAAGCACATACGACAGTTTCCAGCGATCATTAATTTCCTAATTTATGTTATTAGTAACACGGGTCGTGGTGGGGAGCGTCGACAGGGTAGCCATCGTACTCGTGGTAACAATATCTGTGAATTGTTAGCGGCAAAGTTCTTGTATTATTCAGATATCTCGTAGGCTGACCTAGGGACAGTAACGCCGGCTTTCTCGCAGGCCTGAATTAAAGCTGATCCGGCTGCGGGCTTAATTAGTAAGAGGCTTAACAACCTCGGGATTGTAAATCATAGATTTATACCTTCGATAGACACCTTCTTTCCATCTATAACAGCATCAGCAACCATCTTAAGCGATTCGATCGTAGATATAAGATATATGCTCACCAACGGTAAGCTCCACCTCTGCCGGCCGCCGAGGCGTTGCTGAAAAAGCTCTCGAGGATTTGGCGACATGGCTGCCAGTCCGCCAAGCCGAACGAGCTAGAGATTGTCGGAGCATCGTGTCGTCTCGACGGAATCAAGGGACAGAGGAGAGGAGAAGGATAGGACGAGGTGGTGCGTGGTGGTCAATTGGAAGAAAGTCCCTTCAAAATGAGGTTGACGTCTCTTGAGAATTGCTGGTCGGGAATTATTGGACGCTTCTTCGAAGTGGCGCTAATGCTCATTGCGATTATTTCGCACTTGCTTTGATTGGCCGTAGCTAACAAAACTTAATGCCTGAATTTTAAGGCACCAAAAAGCACATATTACGTATTTACGTACCTAGGTACCTACCCATACCTGGTAGGTAAACTTAGTTACGTAAGTAACGCCAAGCCCTTAGGTAGTGTCGCTATCGTTTTTAATTCGAAATTTCTGCAAGTCATTGGAAACTTTCCTTTCTTTTCTTCATTAATTGTACATGTGCACACTTTATTGTAGGTGAGCTTGAGCAAGTTCTTGGTCTTCCAGGTTACTTGCTGTAGTCGAGTCTTCCTCTATCTTGTGTTCTAGAGCAATATTGTACGCCGATTATGGAAGCACTTGAGAGGTATTAAATCTCGAAGATTGTTGCCTCTTACCGCCGGTCGTCACATTTGCATGTTAGATCCCGAACTTTCTATCATTTTCAAACCAGACTAGAAGAAAAAGCAATAGTATCTTTCCACTAGTTAATAATCTTTATTTGTTAAGATGTCCTATGTGAATTCTAGGCACCTATCCGATATATGTAATTTAAATCCAGCATGTTTCCGAAACTCTCCCCTCTTCCGATATCAACTTTCTAAACAAGTATGCCATCACCAACGTATCAACTAACCAACATGCCTAAACTGAACTATGCTGCTAGAGGCAGCACCAACGATGCGATCTATCAACTTGCACGTGTAGCTGATACCCTACACAGCAAATCACTCGACAAGGTTGACCTCTTAGAAGAATATATAGATCGCGAGCTCGAAAAGCGATCGTCAGACTCGAAAAATGCCTTGGAGAAAGTCAGCACTACTATTCAGTCCCTTCGGGGGAATGTCAACCATACCAGTCAAGCTCAGCAAACCAAGAACAAGATGATTGACTGTCTTGATCTTCTCCAAACTCAAATTCAAACTATGTATACCGACCACGATGGATTTGGGCCCGGATTTAAAGATCTTAAATATAAAATCGCAGAGGTCAGGAGCAACCAACATGACCTTCGCGATGTCCTTCGTATGATACACGCAGATGTTCAAACATTACATGAGTCCACGGAAATTTCTGGATTCCCCCAATTTAGGAGGCTCCCACTAGAAATTCGAGCCATGATATGGGACTTAGCTATTCCTAACCGAATACTCGGTCTTGATGAGGATCTCGATATTGCTGGTGTGTATCATTTCAAACCAGGATTATCTCCTCCCTCAGTTGCTCATGTCTGTAAGGAGGCTCGATCAATCGCTTGCCGTAGCGGTAGACTTGTGAGCATTAGGAACTATTGGGAGGACCAACAAGGTATGCCCAGACCCGCATGGTCCTGGTATGATCCGAGCCGGGATTCCCTCCGTCTATGTATCGGCTCTCTAGTAGGCTCGCCAAATGCCACCATATTGGAAATTACGGAGTGTACCCAGTCTGTCATAAGTGGCGGTGGCTCAGACAATACACTTTGCTATCGGCTCCTTTCTTACCTTTCTGACCCGCATTACTTTCCGCACTTGAAAGTCGTTGGCTTTATATCGGATACCTATGTGTATCGGGAGCTTCGCGATCACATTGTCGAAATCCGACTATTTAGCCTAGATCGCCGGAACTCTATTTCCGTTGACGTTGATGACGAGGCCGCTAAAAAGGGGTTGATCTATCGAATCACAAAGGATCACTCTTCAATAGAAACCAACCAGTTAGTAAGCTGGTTAGAAGATGACACAGGGGAGTTATGGAGCGACCTTCACAGTACCAATAGTGTCCGTAAGTTGAAGTGGCCTCACTTCTTGGACCACTTACGTAGGGAGTGGATTCTTGCCAAATCCTGGTATTCATCAGGTGATGGACATCATGATACTCAACAAGCCAATAAGTCCGGCAAACAAATACCTAGGCTATCAGAGGCTCGGGCAGTGCCAACGTCGGAGAGTGTCCCCGTATTCCAGCGCGTGAAATTGATCGAACAAGAGGCAGTTGGTGAGGATGGTTTCTGATTCCGCCAATATCCAGATGTGACGATATCTCATTGTACTTCGCATGCCTTACCATACGTTTAGGTTTGTAGCACATCGATAGGAATCGATTCGAGCAACATCGCAGGGCTACGCTCACTCGCTAAATATATATTTGATCAACTTAACTGGAGAAAGAGAAAACTCCTACAAACCCAAGTTGACATCTTGAGACCCCTTAATCGTCGTGATATGAGACTGGAATAACTATCATATGGTTTTGGGTTAGTAACAGCCAATCTTTGGAAAACGACTGAGCCATAAGATGTTCGGTGTTAGTGCTATTTAAACATAGTATTTTCGCAAGCAAGCCGATATATTAGCAGATTATCACTTAGACGGGCGGGTTGTATCTAGACGGTAGGTACCTATATATGATATTTTTAACATTTCTTTGATTCGGCTTGTGTTGATAGACATTTCTTACGCCTTTTTTCAATGGCCCCCACGTCATCGGGTATTTGGAACTGAAAACTTCCAACCAGTTAATTCCGTTTGAAAAGAAAAAAAAAAGGTATGCAAGAAGTACAAGCAGCAAACACCAAGAATGATCGTGTTTGCCTTGCTATTTAAGAGCTTAATCACTTAAATAAAAATCGACTCGAGTTATTTGTGTTTCTTGTAAACCTTTAAGAACGAGGTTCACACTCCCCACTAAACCTTTCTTGCTTGGCTTGAAAGTAGATATAAAGCCTGATAAGAAGTCAATTTTTCACCGCCCAGAAATTGATCTGGCAAAATCTTGTGTTCATCACAAGGCAACCTGGTTTGGTGGTCTAGTGGTATGATTCTCGCTTAGGGTACACCCTTTGCAACAGCATGCGAGAGGTCCCGGGTTCAATCCCCGGCCAAACCCTTAAACTTTTGCCAATTGTCAGTCTGATCTCAGCTTTTTTTTTTTTTTTTTTTTTTTTTTTCAACCCCGCGTATATCCTCGTTCGATTGTCGGATTTTAACTTTTCATTTTTGTTCGGTTAGATGCCGTAACGCTCTGTTAGCCAAGGTCGCTTGCTGTTTATTAAGATAATGGCATTGTGCGAGCTAATAGCATTCTTTCATATAAACGAGTCGGCGTTTGCAACTAAAAGAGTATTTCTAAACCCGAGACCCGTTGCCCTACGGAAATTACCAGGTATGTTTTTATAAGTCTTGGTTGGGCTGGACCTTACGATGTAGGCGCAATGTCTTGGCAGGATATTGTTTTTTCTTTATCGAGGTTAACGATAACCGAAGATGGTTTGCTTCACTTACATCTCATCAAACATCTATCTATCCCAAGTCAATTTATTGATGTTGTATCTCACCCAATTGATATTTCTCGAATAATAAATCTAACCATACATGCATGCGTGTACAAGGCCACACAGCCTAGGTAATAGTATATGAATTTCGCATAGGCTGCCTAACATGAAAAGAAAAAAATTATTGCAAGGGTTTACCGACCATAGTGACATTCTCATTTCGGTATTGATCGTTGCATGGTACTCCAAGTGGATCTCTTGAGCTTAAGATGACTGGGGTTCGGCTCACTCGGAACAATGCAAAAGACCGTTGTTGGTGCTTATATAAAAAGCAAGAAGCTGGGGTAAACAGGTTTATTATCTGTAGAGAAGGAAGTGATAATCGATCATGACATCTGCAGCTAAATAGATAAGATACATGTACCTGGTATACTTTATATACATGTACATGTAATAGTATAACTAGTGCAATGTCTATACCAATATCTCGCAAATTATATCACCCTAACACAGCATATATATCATTATCTCCATTAGGTACCTAAAAGCCGTCCAGGCAGCCGTCAGGTAATTGAATAAGATGAATAAGAATTCCCAGCCGAGGCTAAAATGGCCGGGCTAGTTCCTAACAATCTGACGCTAACAATGTTTTCAATCCCGGCACCCCTGAATACTTAATGCCATCAGTGCTATATCCCGATACATCGTAGCGCGTACCGTCGATAGCTGTATTCAGGGGGCTCTTCTTGTATCATTCTGACTTATAAAAAGGAAGCATGTGCCCCCCTTCGCGATGCGCCGATCTTCTTGATCTATATACACACGCGAGTCAAAAGACGACGATCAATAGATACGCGAGTCATTCGTTCATTACTTCCGATCCGCTCGTTTTATAAGGTCGATTAAGCTATTCCCAACTAACAGCTCACACTCTTTTTTTGCTTTTGAGAAGACCGATAATTACATATATACAATATGTATACTAATAACGCAATCGTCCTCGCGGCCCTTGCCGCTTGCGCCTCCGCGCAAATCCCGAACCTCATGCCGCGCCAGACCTTCGGGAGCGCCGACCCGGAAGAGACCGAATCCTCGCCGGAATGTATTTCTCGCGTCCAGTCGTGGTCCGGCGGGTTTCCCACCCCAGCCCCGGCTTTAGGAAGCGCGATGGACAGCGTCACGGTAGACGGCGGTGGGGCTGAGTCGGGCTTGTCGGGCTTGTGCCAGTATGGCACCGCTCTTGGCAAGAACCAAGGCTCTGCGTACACTTCCTACTGCCTCGACATGTACTCGTATCTGTCTTCGCAGTCCTCCAACCTCCTGGCTCTGGCCACTAGCTGCTCCGGCGATATGGGCGCGCCCCCGGAGGTTATCACCAGCCAGCTTGACGAACTCCTCAGCGTATACTCCCAGTTCTCAGCAGGCGGATGCAAAGCGGTCTCCGCGACGACTACGGCGGACTCCTCTAGCGGAACAGCTGCTTCTTCCTCCGACAGCTCTGCTACCACCACAAATGCTAGCGGTTCCGCGACGACTACCGCATCCACTACTGGTAGCGCCGAATTCTCAGCAGCAGCCGCGGCAAGCAGCTCGGCTGCATCGGCGATACCCTCTGGTAACGCCGGCCCGAGGGAGACCGGAATGTTCGCTGCGGCTGCCCTAGCTGCCGGTTTCATCGGTGCTGCTGTGGCCTTATAAGGCTCTCAGTTACCCATACTGTAGAAATTAACATGACAAAAATTTAGCGTCTCGCCCCGTAGGATTTTATTTCTCTAGATACCTATGTTTTGCGTTTCCGGTTTAGCGCTTTTGGTTGCAGTTCACCCTCATACCCCCTATCTACTTCATATATAAAGCGTATAGTTCCTAGCTGCCAAGCCCGTTAGAGGTATGAGCTCAATAGGCTATCGTAGAACCAATATAATAGTATATCTGAAGCGTCTGGTTGTGTGTTTATGTTATATGCTTGCTGTCGCCTTAAGTTGTCTGATATCCATTCGGTCTGTGCAGACTTCTATTACTATTCAAACGCTCTTATTAAAGGCAACGGGTCTTTAAATGTCAACTTCGTTATACTCAGTCCAGTCTTTCCCCCGCCAAAATTTCTGTCCACCTTTGAAAGAATGCTCAATCCTCTCTTTTGCTCTGGCCTCCATTCTTGCTTCGAAGTCTGCAATGCTGCTCTTCGTTACTCCTCTTTCAGCAATAGTCAACGCCAGATCTGCTGCACTTCGAACAGCAGTATCGCCACCGGATCCACCCATGGGGCTCATGGGATGTGCTGCGTCACCGATGAGTGTAACTAGCCCGGTCTGACTAGCCGATCCTATTCCAATGTCCGGTTTGCTCGATAAAACGGGTATGCAGGAGGTTAGGTCATGATTAGCTGAGCTTAGCAAGAGCTTCAGAGCAGGGTGCCATGTCTCAGTTATTCGGTCTAGAAACTGCCTTTTCTCGCCCGTCGTCTTAGGTAAAACCTTCGAATACTGGAAAGGCGCCGTACAAACGACCCAGTAGACGTAGCCGGGAAAGTCGGGTAGCCTTGCGTTTGATTCTTGACGGACGCTTTTCGACCACATCATAGGATCGACGATGATCTGGACGTTCGATTCCTGATCCTGGTACATACACCAACTGAGCAGATCTTTTGGTACATCTTTCTTGAGATCGTCAGTCAGTGGAGTTCTACCCCACATGAGCCAGCGTTCTAGATCAAGCAGCTTGCGATCGGGCTGAAGTTGTGTGCGCACGCGGCTCCTAATGCCATCTGCACCCACAAGTAGCCGTCCGAGCGCCGTCGATCCGTCCACAAATCTAACTTGAACTTGATCCCCGATAACCCTGTAAGATGCGAACTCTTTTTCGTACTCTATGGCGTCATTAATGTTCAGCGCAAGTAATAGACGGATCCACGCCCTGTCCACGGGCATGGAGACCGGGTCTATCGGTGTCTGTTTCGCGAACTCGAGCTTCCTGACATCTACATATCGCGGCTCGAAGCGATACCTTTCGGCCTCAGTGCGTCGAAGCAGGTCCTGAAGTTCATGAGATAAAACGCTGTCAAGAGCGGCTTGGCCATCTTTTGAGATGCGAAAACGGTGGCCTTGCGAACTGCGTGACTGGGGATATCGCTCGAAGAGGCGGAATGGAATTGAACGGAGACGTAAACCTTGGGCTAGCGCGAGCCCCGCAATGCCGGCGCCGATGATCAGGATCGGCGGAGGATCCGTTGTATTATTTTGCCTCATGGTTAAAGGTTAGATAAGGAGATATGATGGAGTTGGTAATCTAGGCCAGGAGTTCAAAAGATCAGTTTATAATTCGATGTTGCTGAACCCTTATGTTGTGTTGCCCCATCCCAACAAAGCCGCTCAATTTCAAATTATAAATTATACAAATATGAAGGTATCTACACTAGAAATATATAAATCTGTTTTGTTTGTCTTATGTACTCAATAAGCACTAAATGTTGTTCGTACTTCGATATGCATAGCCGTAACATTCCCCTTGCATGATACCCGCCCCTCCTTTGCTGATTAGTATTATTGTTAGTACTCTGACTTGATTTACGAGAAAATGTAGGTTGCGGAAGTGACTTGAAGGCTAAAGTATCTTCTTTCATAATTATCTTATAGATAGTAGAGAAACTCTTAACCTAACACTAAAGAAAGCCGAGTTCAAGTTTCGGACGAGGGAATAGGGGTCGATGAGATTAGCCACGAATAACCGAACGCTCGTTGATGAATTAACACAGATAGAAAAAAAACAACGGCCTTCCTAATCCACGCTCCCTTGTGCACTTTTATTTGATTGAAAATTCCCGCCGAATATCACGACCCCGCTGATTGATGGTTGCTTTTGCCTCCGGCGAAGTTTTAGCACCAAGCAACGTCAGTCTACCACCAACTTCCCGATCCATCACTCCAAACATATAAGCTTCGCCGACTAGGCGAAATGAACCATCCGGGCTAGGGCGTAAGATGAAAGGAACACGGCCGCCGTCTAGAAAAGCCACGATATCCCCAGGCTCTGTGAGTCGAGGGCCGAGGACAAGATAACCTTCCTCAGAAATCAGAACTTTTCTCCCCTTGGTCCGGACTTGAAGTAAGTCTATAAATGATGTAATATCTTCAAACATCTGCGAACAATCCTCAAACTTGAAATTATTCAATATATCGATTAAGTCGTTGAAGAAAGGAATGAAGAATACACTGGGATGGTCCATTTCGAACCTCTGAGCTAGCGTTGGTGCGGACTCTCGGAATTTCTCGTCGCACGATATCGCGGCCTGAATACACGCCGTCAGAGTCACATCTGTGAAGAATCGCGACGGCATGGGCCGAGAGCAGAACCCACTAAACGACGCCGAGACAGAAGATGGCTCAATGAGAGCTTTATACCCGCGAATGATCTGATCCAAAGACCATTTATCCTCAGGGTTGAGTAAACGACCATGGTCTACTCCGCCTCCGGTAAGTGTGCTTACAAAAGCTAGATGTCGGTTCTCTTTGGTCCTATAAGCCGTTGCACATTCCTCTATGATATCTTTCATGAAAACTAGCCGTCCTTGGAGGTCCCAGATGCGTCTTAGAAGAGGCGTATTACCCTCCCACACCGGCATCGCGATCAAAGGTCTTTTAATGACAGTGATTTCGCGTCCCATGGATAGTAGCGTCGGACTAGAGGGAATGTCCAAGAATCTGAAATTTCGAGGCGGGCCAGGATTTTCTAAACCAGTACGAGTAAAATCAGGTTGCATGTCTAAGATTCTGACCCATCGTGAATTTCCAGGTATTTTGAAATTAGGAACCCAGGAAGGCAACTTAGACGGCATCGGATCGTTCTGACAATAGCTCAGAACCTTCAAACCCATCTCGTGGATCCACTTAGTCGTGGCTTCTACGTGGACTTCTTCATGAGATTTCGTATAATCGGGAATTAGCTCCGCGGTATCATGTTCATTTACCAATCCCAGGACACCAAAGATGAAATCACTTTCCATAGTTGCCTGAAGGCAGCCGATCTCGTAATTCCAGCTAAGGATATCCGATAAGCGAACCTTGGCTCCTCTATAGACTCATCTGGAAAACGTCTATCAAGCATGGGACAAAAGCTAGGTTCGTTGATATCCGTGTGGGCAATGTTCCAGTAACGGGGGTTATGCAAATTTGAGCCGCTCGACATAGGACTGCATTCATAATTAGAGGGATCCATGCCACGAAGGTGCCTAGCTTTTGCTACAAGCTTGAGGCCGCCATGAAGAGTCTCGGAGTCGATGCTGTAGGGCCCATAGTAGAACCACAAGGTTTTAGAAAGCACAACTTCTTGCAGGATCCAAACCCTTCTCCAGAATGGTAGCCTCAGAATTCCTGCAACTCCTTTTAAATTGTCCCCGGTGGGTTCAAAGGTTTCGTTATCACGGGCCTCCGAGTCTGAATTGTTGTGAAAATGAACATTGTTCTCTATCCATTCCACAAGCTCCTGGTTCAAGTACTCCCTTGACCCACCCGGCCAACTAACCTTATATTCCAAAGGGAATGAGCACTGTTCCCACCCAAAGCGCTGTAATGCTTCTACCCCGAGCCTCAACAGTGTAACTATCAGATCCGCTACTTGTGAGTGTTGCCTTTCAGGCACAGGTCCGAGCCATGCCCACGTCGATTTTGCTGACTCGTATATTTCTCGCATCATCTGAACTTGCCATGACTTTTCGTCTTTATCGTTTTGGTTTATGCAGACAGCGTCCGCCCAGAGAAGTATCGAAGGACTATCGTGATAAAGCCCTCTATAAAGCCCTCTATAGTGGGCTAGAGCAAGATGTAAATTATCTGTGATTTCGACCTCGAACCTTTCTGAGGGATCAGTTGTGTTCGGTAGCGCATCTGGGCAGTCCTTGCTCATTCGAAGAATCAATCGCCTCGACATTGTAGAAGGGCCCCATACGTATGAACAAGCGTAGAATTCTGGGGGTGCTTCTAGGCTGGCTTTCATTATTTCACACTCGATGGGCCGTTCTAACTCCAGGGTATTTTTAAACTGACTCTCGAACTCATCAATGCTAGCGCCATATAGTCTGTTAATAACATCGGGAATGGTGTTTTCGATCTTCAGCTTGAGAAGTCGGATTTCCTTTTTGGATCGATCAAGGGGTAGCAGATCGTAATTAAATGGTAGTGTTTGCGATGGTCTTGAAGACATCGTACCTCAATGGAGAAATAGGTTAAATTTAAATATGCTAGTTGATAAAAGATGCGGCACGTTGTTTGTGTCATTCAAATGAGAAAATATCCCACGTTGGGATTGAGGAGATGGTGTTCTCAGACGTACGTACTTACTTTTCATATTTATCAATATATTTTTGCTATTATGCCTACCTAGGTAGGCGTCTAGGCAGATTCGAGTACAGCCTCGATCCGGGTTGACCACATAGCGTTCACATGGTCGCATTGATACGCTGGCTGGGAACGATTGGTGGTGGACTTAATAACGCTATGCAGGCTAGACAGGCTTCATCGCCCAAGGCTCTCAGAGTCCGCCTACACTTAGAAGGCGTATGATGGCTTAGTGTAGACCTGAAGATAACTAATAATCCTTATGGGGGTATTATATTTTAAAACTATTCCCCGGCCGACTTATTTCGTAGGCAAGGTGTGGTTGGAAAGGGACGAAATAGTTGGCTTGATGAATATATAATTCCCGAAGTACTTATAACTGTGATACTCTCTTGTATAAACCGTGCTAATCACTTGGTAGATGATACTCACAGACAGGCAGGCACATTTGGCCATTGAGTGGATGAGAATGTCGTATTGTATAAATTCCGTCACTCATTGGACAACAAATTGCTGTGTGTGCGACTTATGCAAAACAGAAGTATCCAGCACCTCACCATTGGTAGACTTGATGAAGTCGACTTGTAGGTTATTAGCATCCAAGAAGCTTATCTTAGCATAGCTGAAATCATCAGCATACGCGAAAGAGTTGAACGAGACATTGCTTCCCACCGCGCTGAGACCCTCGATATTTCCCGCGCCGCCCGCTACGATGTACATCGGTGCTGCAGGATCGTCCATGCCCTTGGGGTCTACGGTATTGTTGTAGGCGGGCTGGAAACGCTGAGAGTTGTGAACATGGCCGAATATAGCCAAGTCAACACCATACTTATAGAGTAGCGGCTCAAATGAGTTTTGGCACGGCGTGCAGCCGTCACCGCCGGTAGTATACCATGGCCGATGACCTCCGATAACAAGCCAAGGTGTTACGGTGCGATCTACAGAGGCGAGGTCTGCCTCGAGAAACTGAAGCTGTTGGCCAGGGGCGCCGAAGGGGCCGCTATTAAAGCCTGCAGAACCCCCTTTTCCGTCTGGCGCGTCGTCAAAGTCCGTCTCTGTGTCGAGCATGACAAAGTGGAGCATGCCGTACTCGAATGAATACCAGAAAGGCGGATTCGCCAGCAGCTGTGCCTTGTTGGCGTTGATCTTAGCAGCTTCGGTAGCGGAGGTTGACGGGAATGCAGTTGCCATTGTATCTCCGAATCGGTTCATGAAGTCGGTGAAGTTCTTCTGCCCTGCAGGGCATAATCCCGAGGTATAGGGGATTTCTTGACAGACGGCCTCGTGATTTCCGGGACTAGCCATGTAGGCTTTACGGCCGGATATCGGGGATAGTTGATCGTAAAACTGTTCTAGGATAGCCTGATAGGCGTCTTCGCCATCGAAGATATTCTTAGGTTTTAATAACCAGTCATCAGCGTATGCGAAGTCTCCCGGATGTACGACGAATTCATAGTCATCGATCGTATTAGCCAGCTGGTTAATAGTTGTGTGATTCAATGATGGGTCAATATGCGGAATTGTATCCCGCTTGGCCTCATCCATTTGAATGGTGTATCCATCAGCACCATAGACACCTAGATCTATTACGGCGTTTATAGCAAAAGGGGTTGTGTCGCCGGCTATCCGCGGGCTAAAGAAGTGCTCAACACTAGAGTTCGTCGAGACTATCTTGTAATAGTATGTAGTGGCAGGCGACAGTCCTGTAAGTACGACCACGTTGGCGTATGTGCGTGAGCTTGGATACGTGACCGAGTTATTCGAGCAAGCCTCAGAAGTGAGTGTGTTGCTAGACGTGCCATATTGGACACAGGGCTTGTCTATCTTCTGGTATGTGTTCCAGCCCACAGAGATGGCTAGAGGATATAGTATTAATTAATAGGACACGAATGGGGTTCCCAAGAGTAGCGCGCAGCTTATACTGTCGCGGACTCACCATTAGGGCCGTTGATGGCAAGACGTTGCTGGAACGGAGTTGTCAAGTCAGAAGGTATCACTGGGAAGCTGGCTGCAGCAATAACACAGGGGGCCAAGAGAGGGAGCCCCTGTGCGAGTGCCAGTAAGTTGACCATTGTGTGAAGCTCTTGGAACAGCAACAAAGTCCAAGCAAAACTGAGGCCTACACCTTGACCTGGGAATCTGACAACCTAAATATACCAAAAGAGGTATTTATAATACGTTCGCTCTATATGGTTGACCGTTATGGGGCCGCCTGCAGTAGCAGCTTCATCTCGGCATAGGCCGTAGAAGGGGGTTGCGTCCGCAACCCGTGGGGCGGACGATTGGTCGAGGACATACGTAAGCTTAGCTCTTTGGGTATGGGCACCATGGTGGCTTCGGGAACCTCCGGGAACAAGGTCATTGCTCTCTCCGGCATGAAAATGCCGGGGTGAATCGGTGATTACCTGGATAAGAAGGTCCTTCTCTTCGTAGAACTTGACTATGAATTATATTGACTGTGAATCTTTGTGTCTTGCATTGGGTTCTAATTGATAGACCACAAAGGTGCAGTATGGAGGATCTCTGAGAGGAACCAAATGCGACGCTAGAGACATTACGCCTCACTTAAGAATCTAGACTAGTAGTCTAATCAATAATTGAAACAATTGGTACTAGTTACTTTATTATTACCTTAACATCACTTAGACATGCAAGTATACTTTGAGGTTAAATTCATTTATTAGTTGAGGTAGGATCTAAGACTAAGAAGAAACACAAGTCCGAGCACAATTGCCAAGCTTTACTCTATGACAAGAGGGTTCTTGAAAGACCAAAGTTGATGTATTGACCTCTTCAATTTTTAACTCGTAGTTATGAGAGGGGATGTAATATATACGAGCTGAAAAGTAGGCAATTGATTGATCTTCATAATCTGTACCACATATGCCGATGTAGGTGTGTAGGTGTGTGGCGTAGGCTAATAGAGATCTGATATGCGCCAATGCTTACCCACTCAGCTTACATACATTAGGTAGTCAAAAGTGTATCCTAAGAGGTAGTTATTCTTTAATATGGCTTAGGATGTCGTCTGAGAAACTCAATGCCTAGATTGAAGCTCGAAAGAAGAAATCCCATACTCCCTTACCGATAGTGAAGCGGAAGCTTGGCGATAGCTCTTACGAGCGCCTGTGGATGCTATTAATGAGTTTACTGATCATAATGGTAAGTTTGCTGGCTTTGCCCTGGAGTTACTACGCCTATCTGTTGGAAAGGGGATTTCGGGTCCAGATCCGTGGTCCACTGACCTACCCCTATTTAACAATTACTGGACTGAGTGGGTTCAATTCTAGTGTAAGTACGCTAAATTCATCTGCACTATAGGATAAGAAACCATCCACCAATTATCTTGATCTTAAAGGGAATAAGACTACAACTCTCGATATTTATGCGCTGTCGCCGCACCATAGCTCATCCACTGCGTAGATGGCATGTAACGAAAGGCGCCACTAGGCCGAAGTAGAGCCCGGGAGTACCCGCATACTGGCGCTAATCAGGGCATCAATAAAGGCTAGAGTAAAGAGCGGTGGAATTTCTGGCGGAGAAGGGTTCCAGCAATCCCGAAAACGTCAGAATTGAGAGAAGAAACTAGGCGAGTGGCGGAGGACTGTGCAGCACGAATGATCGAAATGGATAAGTCCAATATGTTACCACGTTTGGGCCTGCATGTGAAAGAGGACGAGGAGAGAGTAAGCTAACAAGGTGATTAATAGGGTAATAGTTCATATAGGATATCGTGGCTAACATCATATAATGAAGCGGGTTTCAACATATCCGTATCGGTGCCATTTAACGACAGGACCTATTTGCAACTATTTAAACAACCAAAGCAAAACGTCAAGTTGCCCCTGGACACACAACAGATCCACATTTACTACCACCAGAACTAAACATAGACATAGCAGAAGTTACCATCGTATCCGCCGAGTTGGTCATGCGTCTCTCCAAGCTTGATCGGGGGCCCAAGCCACTCCATATCAACCATCATCTCCATTGGGTCCATAGGGTCGTCCGCTCGTCGGTCCTTGCGCATCGGCATGGACATATTGCCAGACGGGACAGCGTAGAGGCGATTCTCCGGGTCCTGCATCTGCCAGATCCACCATAGACGGTCGAGCGCGGTGTGGTGGAAGTAGAAGAGCGGGTCGCCGGGGGAGGTGAATGGGTCACCACCCGGGTCTACGGCAGCGATGTAATGGCCAGCCGTGTGAATCTATTCTCACAAGTTAGTTCTGATCTTTCACTAGTTACCCGTGATTGTCTAAAGGTGGAAAACTTACACCCCAGGGATAGGGGTCGTTCTTCGGTGGTGGGGTCCCCAGAAGCTCGTTATAGAAGCCATCCATTTCCTTGTTTTCGTTGATGAGATGGAAAGCACGATCGGCTTTGGCCCCCATGGCCGCATTGCGATTGACATCCCGGCGCAGGCAGCGCGGGTTCGAGCCGGTGCCGTCGGCTCTTGGGTTCTTGGCAATACCGGTGGCCGTTGTCATCGAGGTGGGGCCAAGGCTGACGACCATGCTGTTGTCATGTTAGTAATCTATGTGTTCTGGATGAAAATAGTATGGAATGGGGCGATTGAAAAGGGAAATAAGGAACGAACTCTGAGAAAGGTCCTTCAGTGACACAGCCTCCGCCACCTCCCGACTTGATGATGTTAGGAGTACGTCCGGGCTGCGAAACGCCCTTGTACGTAGGTTCTAGGACACCGTTGCCTCCTAAACTAGATGCGTTACCATTAAGCAGGGGGGAGTTGAGCGGGTCTTCCGAGTAGCGGTCATAGTTCATGTACTAATATAATCAGCAATGATACTTCGAAGACTTGATGTGTTGGGGCTGACTTACAGGCTGGTAACCGGTATAGTTACATTCCTCACGAAGCGCTTTCTCAAAGAGCCAGACATAGTACTTGTGTGCGCCAAATAGGTGCAGGTTGTCGTGAAGCTGCATGGCGTGTGTCATATGATACGCGACGAAATCATCGTATCGACTTAAGGCTCCGGGGAACCTCTCCTTATCCACCGTAGGGGGCAACTTCATCAAGCACTTGACGGCGGCGACATATTCCTGTCTTGATTCCTCGGGAAGGTCGCTCCTATTAACCATATTAGTATTGCATACGGTTTTCGCGGGCGTTTAAAATAGAAGACGGACCATTCTCTCCGTACGATCGCGTTTTCTAGCGTACAGTTGTTGTTCGTCTCCGCAGCAATCTTCTTGGCTAGCCATGCTTCAACCTTGGGCATGGTAGCCTCTTCTAACTTATCGACGACATCAAGAGGGTAGGCAGGATTGCGAATACTAGAATAATCCCCTATGTTAGCTTAATCAATGCAAGAGGCTGATGCATAGGGTCGGAACTTACACTTCTATCTTCGACGAATATTCACTGCGAGGCGCCTTTACTGCCGCTCCTTGAACTCCGCTAAGGAGGGAGGGTAGTAGAAGAGTACTCCAGATAGTCCGCATGTTAACACAGCGACCTATTCCGAGATAGAGTTGGATATCAGAAACCAACTGCAATAAACCTGGAACTGGGACCCTTCTTAAGAGTTATATTAGGTATATAGCCCACATTTCCCCCGGCGGCTCAATCGAAGAACCTGGGGGTGAACCTTGCACCTCCGCACGGCACTTGCAGCTTTGCTGCAATGAGGCAAATTTCATTTACTCGACCAATGATAATTATACTCGATATATTTAGGCTTTGATGAATGTTCGGCAGAGGACGTGGCGATTATTTGTTGCAGACTGTAGAGTATACCCAAGTACCACATGGCATATTCAGCCCCTATAGGCTTTATCCGCTGGGTAAGGGGTTTTCTGCAATACCATACCACATAGAACCACAATTCATAAGATATGGTAACAGTGTCCAGTGACGTTATTTTAAACAGTTAATAAGCTTCATTTTGTTTTCTTGCAATTTAGGGGTTTGGTAGTATCATATGAACTTCGACTACCTAGATAACGGTTGCTAATATAATACTATGTACCTCTCATTTGCTAGTGTACTTAAACGCACAACTAGAGGGATGACGCAAGGTAGCAACCTAGGTATATATACAAAGAGCTATATCCTAGAATTCCAAGTTTCCATGCTCTAACACTCCACAGAAAACGAGTGTCCTCGGAAAGGGGTTGGGTAACAGTTGCCCGGACTGTTGCCACTATTACTATAGTTAGCCTGGAATAGTACGAAGCGTATAAATTTTGACATACCGTGAGATGGTAAATGGTGCGTCCGGGTTTCCGCAGTCAGGCTCGCTGAAAATCTTAATCTCGCAGGCGTTACTTGAAAGCTCGATCGATCCGATACCACCTGTGCCGGTCTGATCGTCCGTGTTTTGACACGTAATGCTGTTGGCACATACTCCAACCTCCTCCCCGGAAAAGTTAAAGCACGCGGTGCCAGTGTATATGGTTCCTACGATGCCGCTGCATTGTTGCCGAGGAACAAGGCTGATATCGCTAGACTGGACAGGGCTGGCGATGGTTCCTGCAGCTAGGAAAAGCGAGGCGGCGAGGATTTTGAAAGAAGGCATGGTGATGCTATTGTTAAGATAAAGTATAGAGAGGACAAGACGACTGTGGTCTGGGGATAGTAATCTGGGAAGAGATTTAGAGTTGCTTCATCTCTATTTAAGCTCTTCTCCTTATCCTCATGGCAATCCAAATCAGTGCTAGGTAAACCATATAAAAGGAATTTCGGGAGGATACCGCTACAACTACCACCTGCCACTTTTTCGCGTCTTGTTCGGTGAATATGCAACTTCTAAAGTGAGAAGTCTTGTGGGCCGGGTATTACTAGGTAGAGTAAACAGGGGAAGTTAAAAGACATAGCTATCAGATGTCAGCACCCCCGGAAAATACAGGGGAAGATCTATATAGGTTACCAACATCCGTACATCTCCAAGATGGAGTGTAGCTCTTTCGAAAGCAGCAGCTAAGAGATATCTAAATAATAAACCAGGAACTCGAGAGTTACAGCTACATAAACGGTAATGTGCGAGCAAATGAAACATATTTCGATAACGAAGAATTAACTTAGTTTTGAGTAATAACTGTCACACTGGCTGAGGTAGGTATACCTATAAGACAGTAGACAGTGTCTTAAACTTGGACCGGCAAGCAATATAAACGTAATCAGATTCCCCTACTTCTTTATTTTCAGTTCCAAAACATTTTTTTTCTTGAAGGAATAATCCTAAATAGCAAATAATTGGATATCTTTACGAGAGCATGAACAACTCCAATATTACAATCTGCACACAAATTATTAATCTAGGTTCTTGATTATAAACCCTGGTAGAAAGCAGTTGATAATCTCTGACATATCGCCGACTAAAGTAGGTACGATGCGGGAACTAGAAGGCGAGCCGTAAAAGAACAACGAGCGGTTCTGTCATGGCTTGTTTCTCTTACCTTGGCATGTCCTGATAGATCTTGATCGAGAAGCTTCAATTGAAAAACCTCGTATGTGATCGAATGCAAATGTGGGGGATCGTCTTCAAGGAGGTAAAACCAGGGTTAGTTAAACCAACCTTCTTATTTTGAGAGTTCTGAAATTTGAAGTCGGACCGTGTTCAACTCCATGTTTTGTTATCAAAATAATTATCTATCTACTTACTTTTTAACCTGGCAAGCTTTGGTTGTTTCTTCAAAAATACTAGAGCATTTTACATCTCTTAGGGTGCCTTAATAACGAAGGTAGGTTGTTATCATCGTTTCTCCGTCCATGGGGAAGAAGCATGTTGGTGGCGCAATAATACACAAATAGATTTATCCAGTTCTGGTCCTCATATGTACATACAAAAACCCCTTTCCCGCCTAATCCGTACACAGTGCTATGAAAATGATGGAGTGGTTTCATCAACAACATTTATGCTCTCCTCTCTCAAACAAGTTCATATCTCGTGCCGCCGAAAATAGGGGCCATGCATCCCGGCATCTCCTTTTCGATTGCAACTTTGAATCTCCAACCCGTGCAATGGCCAGGCATCAACACCTTCGGCTCTAGAGCCTTTAGGTCCTCGAGCGACTTCTGCAGCTTTTCGGGGCTGCCGTCAGCTAAGTGATAGCCACCGACGACGGTGTACAGAGGGACGCCGCCTCCAAGTTCGATCGCGTGGCGCGAGACATTGACTACGCCGGCGTGGCTGCATCCGGTGAAGACGACTAGCCCTCGGCCCTTCAAGTTACACATTACCAGTCGCTCGTCCATGATAAGTTCGTCTTTCTCCCATTGGCCCGCCGAGTTGAAGCGGATGCCGTTAGGAATGCCACCTTCATAAGAGGTGAGTCTCGGAATAGACCCAGATATTAAGAACGTGTCGTCTAGCGCCGTATGTACCTCGTCGCTCTTAAACACCGTGGCGCCCGCCTCTTCGATCACGGCAAAGCTTGGATCGGGCTCGAGAGAGATCGGCTCGTGGGCCATGACGCCTCGGAATTCGGGTCGGTCGGGATGTAGATCCACTACGACCTTTTCAGTATGATCCGAGCCCGTCTTAGCTGCTTCGATCATCCGGACCGCAGCGGCCATTCCGCCTGAGTGGTCGCGATGCCAATGCGACAGTACGATTCGTTCGATTGTGCTTGGGTCTAGGCCTAGTCTTGTCATATTGCTCTCCCACACGGCCTCCTCCGGCCCGGTGTCGAATAGGAGACTATGAGACTTGCCGTCCTTGGTCACTGTTATTAAAAGTGACAATCCGTGAGCGCCACAGCAGAGGGTGTCCATTCTCATTTGCAACTTAGCACCACCTCGCTGCACGTCCGTTGGGAGGGGCCGCAATGGAGCTCCTAGGAATGATTGGGGGTGTTTGACGGCCGGGTGCGGTGACGGAGAGATCTGGTCGATTTCATCGTTGATTATGGCCTGGATAGTCAAGCTATCTACCTCAGCGAGTTTTGGGATCGTAGATGCAACCATATTGAGGGGAGCGATTGACTTGTTATTTTCGGTTGCTTATATCGTTTTGAAAAACTTCTGTGATTATCATCGAGAAGCAGGTTCTTATATATATTCGAGACTAAGGTTACTACTGGTTTATTTGAGTATTAATCGTGGGGCATCATGTTCGCCGATTAGCCAAGAAGTCGCAAGGAGTCGCAAGGAATGAAGACCTGGGTAAATGCTTACGGATAGGTTAGGAAAACGTAAGCCGTAGAGTCAGTCTTGTTCACATATAGAAAACGCTGTTAGAATCTGCTGGCGTCAGACACTCTAGAGTTACTGACACAGGCTGTAGTCGCCATCTATATTTATGTGGAGACGGCGGGTTTGCGTTCGGCGAATGGCTTCAATGCTTTCGGTGTTTATTCCGTAGTAACTCGAGTTTCACTATACTGAAATTTAACTCCATATATGTTTATGTAGTATCTAATTTAAGGAGGAGGTGAGTTTCTATTTCTATGAAGGCTTATTATCTGCTTGTCTTTTACGAACATATCGGTCCTCGCGTTAAACAGACCCCGAGGAAGACTACCCCAAACCAAGGTATAGTTTAAAGGGTCTACGATGAGAGAACAACCTGCTTCCCATCGTTGGGAAACGAGGTGTTCGTCGTCTCGTTGACTATTCCCAACGACAAGACATAGCCATACTTCCAGCTATCCGCCCCAGGCACAACTGGAGGGTGCGGGATATCACTACGCGACTCCCTAACCTCAGTAGTGTTCAGACCGAAGAGCTCATCTCGCTTGGTGACGAAGTCAGGGGTAATTTGGTCATCTCCAGTATAACCCATCACAAGTTCAGGGATACCGATAGGGTATGTAGAATTCTGCTGGTCATATCTCCAGGTGTGGAACGTCTTGCCATAGGTTCCAACCACTGCAAGATCGATGGTTAGTAATTAGAAGACACGAAATGTAAATAAGATAAGCGGTAAAGAGGAAAAGGAAGGCCGAGCTCGGGGAGTACATACAGACATCCTTCATAATGGTGTAATCTACGGACGCAGGCAACCCTGGTTGGGTCAAAAAACCACTAGTCACTTCATACACATGGCTGTGCCATAGTTGACGTTCTTGGAGGCCATTAGCTATCTGTCTATCTTTTACTTGATCAGTCTAGGCGCCTCACCTTCGTAGTCCAACGTCTCAAAAGCGTCGGAAGTAATGATGTATTCGATACCCGCCAGGCGTGCAGGTGCCGTCGCAGTATTGTAGACAGCGCACTGCAACATATCGTCGCGAATAATCACACAATAGTGGTTGGCGGAAATCTCCCAGTCACTGTGTCCCGAGACGAAGTGGAAGCCATTCAGGAATAGCACGGTGCCTTCAGGGCCATAATGACCGAAAGGTAGTGAAGCTGGCATGCCTAGGGGCAAAAAAGCGAGCGCTGCGGTGAGTGCGGGGACGAGCTGCTGACAATGCATGGCTGCAGGTAATTGAGGATTTATAATATTTGAAGGATCTTAAAACTGGTGACCTGGCGATTCGAGCACGACTGATATCTAGAAACGACGGCGAGAATCGTCCTTATATAATAAACCGCCAGATAATTAACGCATCGCCGCGAATATTAACAGCTAGAGGCGCATTACTCCTCGCCGGGGATAAGGAGGAGAAAGCGCCCTTGGCATCGTCTGCTCGAGTGTGTTGACATCGCCGAGCGGAGGTCAGAGGTTCTCCATGAACTCGTCACTTTGGTATCTCGTATCGCCGCGTTCCATTACCCCTTCATCCTTGTTTACTTCTTGATCTTTCATATGGACCTTGCTCACGAGCGCAAGACTACTGGGGAAAAAATGTAACCTCCTCAACTCTGAAAACAGGCCATGATAAGTCCCGCAACGACATTATGAAGTAAGACTATCGTGAGCGACGACAAGCGCCGAACTGGTGCCCCGCACTAACTGCATGTAATTTTTTCGAGCGGCGGATTTCCACCTGGCCATGAAGTCGCCGATTACATTTGCATGTATTGCACATCGCCGTTTAATCCTTGCTCTCGCACCAATTTTGAGCGAACGTCAAAATCAAAGGCCGACATCCTTATGGATCCCGTCGATGACTCAAGAATGGTCCCACACATGAGCAAGTTTGTAAGTGAGTGCCCGAATGCACTCCGTAAAGTCTTCGTAAGATTCCCACGTCCCCTGTCTCGCGACAGCGCGGGCTCTACGTATGTAGAGATTCCTCGCTGGGAAGACAGGGGGCGGCTTTGCGTTACGTTATCTTAAGTACATTGTTACTCGTCGAAAAGTAGCGCGAAAATCCGAGGAAAAACGCTGCGAAAGCCGGGTGAATTCGTGTGGTTGAGTAGTATCTTGAAAGTTTAAAAAGAAGCAGATATCAACTTCAAGATGGAATGGGAAGACGAACATACATATAGTATGCCACAAAGGTTGATGGCATCGAGCACGCCATTGCCCCTGTCATTCTTCTGGATGAGAAACTCCCCATTTTGGTCTTGGGAAATCCGGCAATGCTGGCGGATCTCGGGGTAGACGCCGATGTATGTAAATGTAATCCGTACGTAAGATCCGCTTCCGCTGAAACCCTGCGGGATCTTCGCATTAGTGTACCTAATGTACATGGTATGAAATTAATAACTACACGTACGTAATAACTTATACTACATATCACTTATACCTCTGAATATGAAATTGTAACTTGAGAGTAGAACACTGTTTACGATTCGTTCAAGGTGTATGACTTATTGCAGAAACAGCGCACGCTTGGTAATTATCTTCATCAAAGTTATATTTCAATTCAAACACACTATTGGCCCCTATTATTCTCTAAGTTTAGCTTAAGATTCGCGATCCAAAGCCGTCCACCCCGCTATAGATCAAGGAAATCTTCGTTCATTCATAAACATGATATATCCTTAGCCCCATTTTATTGAGAAACCCAGTTCATGAAAATGCGCGGTTGATTCTGTTATGGGTTTTAACATTCAAGCCCTTAGGTCTTGTTACTGAGCCATTTGATTGTACCCCTTTAGATTGCTTGAGAAAGGTACCTAAGAAGCAGAACAGAACTGTTTCTGGATATACTTGGCGAACGCCAGCCATTCGCAGTCTTTACTGCAATCAACCTTGCAGGCCATACACAGAGCCCAAATGTCATCCTGTGAGCCAACAGCATTGAGCTGGTCAATAGACAACCGTCTCGAGTTTAGCATTACATGAGAAGTCAACAGCTTCTGCAATGCTTTGGGGTTGTTAGCCCGCTGCGACAACTGGTGAACGCCTGTGATCCACTCGTTGGCGTCTGGGCTGTCGTTGTCTGGACTGTGAATTGGGAGTATAGAGTCTGGAAGGCTATTGGCATGGTCAGGCTTCCATACGGACTCCCGCTGTTGCTGGCGTTTCAAGCACGCAGCTAGTAGATCTGGACAGAGCGTAGATTTGGCTCTGGTCTTCTGCTTCGTATCATGGCCGCTCACCAGCCAACGCAAGTGGAAGAGACCATCTAATCGCGCGTCTGTTGGCTCATCCCCGTAAATGCTACGTAGGGCATCGGCCATGGCTGGGTGAATCGGGATCCGACAACCCAAGCTACGTTCCACATATCGATGGACTAGCTGGACGGCGACAAAAGTACCGGAAACGTGTAATAGGGGTTCTGGACAACCGGTGTTGACTAAGTCATCCATCATGTCAAGATACACTGAATGGTATCCAATCTTTCGTCTTCTCTCAAGAGTCGGTTGCATATTCTGCTCCCCAAAACTGACAGTCGGCTGGTGGTTATCCACATGGTAAATGCGCGCAGCTGATTTGGCCAGGTCCATGGAAATACAAGCACTGGAAGAGCTACCAAGAACCCAGTTTTCTTTTAGCAAGCCTAAGCCTGCTATCCGGGAGACTATGATCATGCAGGCGTATGTGCCAGCGGTGTGGGTTCGTAGTACGATACTATCCCATATGCCCTCGGCATGTCGACCACCCATCTGAGCGTGAATACCCACGTTGCTCTTAGCGCCACCCTCAAACTCGACCTTTTCGACATACTGAAAAATGAGCTGGCGGATAGAACAAAGCAGCACATGGGTTGCATCCCGACCCCAATTGTCGTTCACCATTGCCTGTACGAGGTTACGGAGGGAACGACCGTATAATCGGAATTTCTGGTGCACAACATCTAGCGGAGGCATACAGATGTCGTCTGGAGAGGTAAGCATAGCGACAAGCCACACGCTGAGAGGTGAAGTCTTGAGATCAATACCAGTCCAAACGGCCATCCATTGGATGACATCCCGGCAAAGGCTTTGGGCCGTTTGCTTAGCTGAGGTATCTTGCTTCTTTGTCCAATCTGTATAGTCACAAAACAAGAAGCCGCCTTTCTCGCGGGCTCGGTCGATTCGACGTAAACTGGCTTCGAGGGGAGGCCAAAAGTTGCCTTGATGCTCCTGTGAAAATCCCGACTCGTAACCCTCCCCACCCATGAGAGTGAAATAATTAGCCGTGCATTTGTTGTAACGATGGCTTGGGACCAATCTTGCTTCCTCGGGGGCCCGAGACTCCGGCATCTTATAATGAAGAAATTTGCACGCGATGCTGCGAGAACACGAAGGGCCACACCATAAAGAATGTGCCACGTGGAGTAGCTCGACATATGTCTGTGTTTTAGCCAGTTCTTCGAACGCATCTAACGCCGAGCCTGTGTAGGCGAGCGTGTCAGGGGAGATTGGGTCCATCTTTGGTCGAGTTTCGATCGTGGTCTAGAGAATTAAGGATTATCGGTACATGCGAAGTCGATAGTATTGAATGTGATGTTCAAGGCGTAGTATAACCGCCCATCTATGTTGCGCTCTTCGCTAACACTATACAGGTGCGAGTAAAGAGTGATAGTGTAACTCTGTTGGGGCTGGACTACTGTTATAGCCAGGAGCTCCTTATCCTACATGGCTTGGTGGTCTAGGGATTTAATAAATACCGCATAACAACCACTTTGTGCGAGTTTACTTTCCGTGAAATATGTAGGCTAGGCTGTCGTTAATGTAATAAATATATGTCTTGTAGAACACTCCTTCGCACATTCTTACCTAGGTACCTAGGTAGCTTGTTAAACCCAAAGCACCTTATGTACCGAAAACAGATAACGAATTGATCTACAAGGCTGGTAGTTAGTGACATGTTGTGTAATAGGTATGAATAATAATTTGTAAACATGGCTTTAGATATTAATCCCGTTTCCTCTATTTGCTATGGAGGTGCGGCCTGCCCGAGCAGAACTATCCTCCCTGCCGGTTGATCGTCTATCTTTACATCTCAAAATCATAAAACGTAGCGAGTCATTAAAGTCTTGATATCGTGTCCTATCCGTCATAAAACCAATGGCCAATGCCTTTTTCTTTCTAAAGCAGAACTCGGCTCCGTCTCCAAGTCGGAGAGATACGCCAGACCTTCGGGGTCATTATTAATGTAGATGCGTCGGTGTTTGCCGTGGTCTCATTTCGTCATGCGAGCTAATCCGCTTCTGCCTCATCAATGTTGTACATTTCCCTTTGATACGTAGGAAAGCCGTAAAAATAACATAAGAGAAGTGAACGGGGTGGCAGCTGTTTCCTGGATTAAAAGGTGTTTACCTCATCGAACACCGGGACGATGCACATAAGGAGCCGACGGGATGGTCATCGGCCATGTCTGGTTGGTCGGTGACGTGACGTTCATAACCTCTATTCCATGATCATCTTTCTTAGTGCCCATCGCAAGTCAACATGGTTCCGATTACCAGTATTGCTCCAAGGACCGCACTTTCGGCGCCATCGTGACTCCTCTTCGTGTTGACGCCTAATAAATTCCGGGCCGACATCGAACTCTTCACCTACTAGCCAGTCATCCCTAAGGTCGCTTCCTCGACCATGACCAACGGAGTCTTTATCCTTGTCATCAAGGTCAGGAATATCTTTGAAAGGATCCTCGTCGTCCATCGCATTAAAACCTTCCATGGGGTCATCAGACGTAGAAGGGGTCGCTTCTGCTTTCAGCCAGCACATATTCTGCGGGTCGAAAACCATGTCACCAACCCGCTTAACACCCTTAGTAGCAGTCATGTTAGTAATGAGTACTGGCCTCGAAGTAGAGCCCTCCCTATCGCGCGTTACGTGAGGGGGGAGAGTTGTTGTGGGGGACGGGACTGGGACATCGAATGCACTAAGGGCATTATCGTTCCCCTCCCAACGGAACGTTGTTGGGTTGTATGTCATGCCGTTAACAACTGATATCTGTGAGTTAGCGTTGCTTTTCTGAGAACATTTAGATTTCTGCGGGGTAGAGGATGTTTGGGGCTTCTGAGACTTCACAGATGCTGGGGGCTTCCGAGGTGTTAGGATGATCTTAGCTGGTGATGCCTCCTGATATATTCCGAACTTATGAGCTTGAGCCTTAAGAAGTGCCTGAGTCTGATGAGGTATTGCTGGCTTTTTAGGTGTGGGGGACTTCCCAGCCACTGGTAATTTCTTAGATGCATTGGAGTCACGGAGTTTTTGGAGCCTCTCAGGGGACTGGGGGATGCGAGATATTGGACGCTTCTGTATCTCTGGCTTGTGCAGCTTTTGAAGACGCTTGGGGGGTTGAGGGATTTGGGACGTTTCATGTACTCGAACTTTCTGACGCTGCTCACGTGTCTTGGGTTGCTGTTGTGAATTCTGGGGTAAAATAGGCCTACCTTTGGTTTCCTTTGCGGAGTTCAGGTTAGAAATTAAATGCGGCTTGAGCTGAGGGGTCTTTTGGGACCTCTTAGCCCTGGGTATATTATAACTGTGTAGCCCAAAACTTCCCCTGGCAGATAGCTGCGCAACCCTCTGATTAGTGACGGGAGCAAATGGTCCCGAGGGAGATGCTCGCTGGGCTAAAATCGTCTCTCTGGCAATGCGGCTGGCAGCCGTATCTCGGGCAAAGTGCGGTAAAGAGTCGAGTCTCGCCGGTGAGAAAGGAGATACAGGACTTGGCGTAGTTCGCTCTGGCAAAACGTTCTGGTAAATTTTATTTCGGATATTCGTTTTATTTCCGTATGCAACCGGCTGCTTAACAAACTTAGATTCGGCCTGCGCTGATGTCGGAAGATCATCAAACGAGTCGAGTTCGTGACCATCACCAAAGCGGCGCACTCGTCGCGGCTTGCTGATCTGCTGCCATATAGGCTCGGCTGACATCTTCTCATTACGTGCCCTTCTTGGGCTTGGCGATCTCACCGCGGTTCGAGAGAATGCGCGAGATAGGGGTCGAAGTTCTGGGCCATGATCGGAATCGTGACGTCGAAATGGTCGTGTACCCTGCGTACTCTTGGCGCTCACGTGCTGCGACTGGGATTGAGATGCACCGGCGGGTAAGAAGGGGTTTCTTCTTGCCTGTGCTGCACTACTTTCGTAAATGGGACGAGCTCGATCAACTGGAGTCTTCGGTCGTAGGACAGATTGGGGTCTGCCAGACTCGACACGTGAATCGGTGCGCGAGGGTGGTCGATCAAACCGCGAAGATGCAGGCTTCGCTGGCGCAGTAGCATGACGCAAAGCCGGTAGAGAGCGCTTTAGTCTAAGTAATTGTGCGCTTGTCGTAGTGGGCTCATTACGCAAGGCTCCAATAGAAGCCTTTTGGCTCAGTTCTCTTCTTCGTGGCGTAGAAAATTGGGCCGATTGTGCCGAGGATGGTGTAGTAGGTGTGTGGATGCTTGAGATGGAAGATTGTGAGGAGTGGCCAAGGCGTGATTGAGATCTTCGAGAAGGTCGTGGGAGAATAGGACCGCCGCTTTCAGATACCGGCTCAAGCGAAGGCTGAGTCTGCGCACGTTCATGGCTACCCATAGGTCGGGGAAGGCGGGAGACTGGTGTTGATGTAACTGGTTTGTTGGTGAAGGTTACAGAGATCGATGTCCTTGGCCGCGTAGGACTAACTAGTCGAGTTTCTTTGACCTTGACATTGCGATGTAACGTAGACTTATCGGGACGGAGCACATCCCCATCACCAAAGTCAAGACCATCCAAAGGGTCTTCATTATCTGCTGCAGGTTTAATTGTATTGTTTGGTAAAGAAACTCGCTTTCCCAACACAGAGTGCTCGGGCCTTCCCTCTGGGGATCGATCTTGCTTGCGTCGTTTCAGCCGTTCGCTTAGGTCCAAAGGACCATTCGGCAGGAGTAGACCATCGAAAATTTCGTCCTCACTTTCAGCTGTGATAGAACTAGCGAGACTTGGGCTAAGGGCTGACACTGACGAGCTGCGAGTCGAAAAAGCATCTCGCTTTGTACCGCCAAATCGAGTTCCTAGGCTACCTTCTCCCCAGTCGAAGTCATCGCTCGTATTCAATGCTGGCGTCTTGGGGATATCCATCTTTCTAGAAAGCTTCAATAATCCATCTGACGGCAGCTCTAGATCTCCTTCGATATCATCATCGCCTCGCTTTTTCTGAGGTGAAGGTGTAGGTGGGGTTATCAATGATATAGGTCTAGATTCGGGACGAAGCTTTGGGGCTTTGATAGTTGCGGCTCCGTCGCCGAAGACATCATCGTCGTCGTCGTCATCTCGAAAGTTGTCCAAATTGATAGGTGTTCCTAAGGTCTTTGGCGAGATCTGCCCATGTGGCTCCCGGGTAGTAATCGGAGCTTGCTGTTTCGTGGGGCTCGACATGCTCATTTGTCTTAGGGACTCGGGGTACGCTTTGCCGTCCTGGGGCTTTAAACGAAGTGGACCAGTAATAGGAAGCTCTAAATCGTCACCATAATCCTCTTGGAAAATCTTCTTCATTTTCTTTCCTCCAAGTCGCTTTATGGTGCCTCCCATCAAAGCAGACGGCGGCACGTTCGTAGGTATCGGAATTCCCGCATGAGTAGCAGCAGCAATCGCATCCATAGTCGACTTCTCGTCATTGCCGGGTAAGTGCAACTGTCTTTCGTCGTTTCCAGGTAGAGACTCTCGATCGGATCGGAAGGAAGAGAGACTATCACGGTGGTGAGATTGCGTGTTTGTAGTGGAATTACTCCGGAAAGTGAGATCCTCATTATCAATAACGAAATCATTATCATCATCCCAATGCTCGATCCAGCTCTTTCTTTCGCGAGGTTGTGGTTCTCCAGTTCGTTCTTCCTCGGCTTTCTCGACCGCGTGGAGTCTATCTAGAAGATCCATCTTCTCCCAATCCGGAGGATACGCCATCGTAAATAACAGTCTGGTAGGTTAGGCGAATTTACGATGCACGTCCAAAAGTAATGTGATAGTCGGTATGGCCAGGCTAGAGTGGCCACAGATAGAGGCTAATGTCCGAAAACAATGCTCTCGGTTAGTGGTACTCTGCGGTTAGTCGCATCATTTCGATGTTCTCATTGATCGATTATTACGTATTCCGAATTCGCGTACGGAATAAGAGCGCCAACTGAATGAATGTGGAATTTCCGCGACTGCGACGCCAAGCGCGAAAAGTTGAGTGTGGATAAGTGAGACCAATTGAATTGGTATAGGCGCAATAATACGAAGTAGAAGCGAAAGTCGAGGGAGGTTGGGGGAAGTTGTCGCAAGTTTGGTGCAGGTGTAATGTATCAAATTTACGTTGAGGTTTGTTAGTTAGGTTGACTAGCTGTTACCTTAACAACTGCACAGTAAAGCTTTCCTACGTGCAGGATTAAAGGTAAATTGAATATTACCAGACCTGCAAGTTTTTTATGACGAAATATAGATATGAGAGGATTTGAGTGAGAGACTGAAGTTATCTAAGGTATCCGGATAGGGCGCGAGAAAGATTGACTTGGTTGAATTCACATACAAAAACAAGGTGTGGATGCAGGTGTGGATTCACTTGCGTTGGAAGAGAGATGAGAGAAAGTGGATGAGATGTTGAAATGGGGTAGGGTCAGTGCGCCTAAATTAAGCCTGGAAAATCTTGAATGGCTGGCTTGTGCTTCTGGGTTCCTTTCAGGTTGTTCAGGTACAATTCAGGTACCTCTTAGATTTTTGGTGGCTGGGATAAATGCACAGACCATATTTAGGGCTACAGGGTATCAACAACTCGCTCAGCCAGTCAAAGTTCCCTTTTCTAGGCGCGACAGTGACGCGCCTTCTGTAAAAACGCGATTTTGACCCCTCGTAGGGGTACCTAAATATCTGTATGAGGTACCTATGGAATTTTCCCTCCGAAAACATTTGCGATATGCCTACAAGATCACTAAAGCAAGAATTTAAAATCGATTCAAATAGACGGAGGATAACATGTAGGTGCGTATAATTTTTTCTATTGTCTCTAGGTAGTATCTTTCAAATTTAGTCCTATTCAATGCAAATACTCGGTAACATACCCAGCACAAGATACATGCATCTATTCTTCCCCACCCCCTCAGTGGCACCAACGTCATTTCGTCGTACCCATGTATGTAATACTGGAATTTCATCACAACTTGAAGTGTTGTAGGCATCTAGGCAACTGCCTAATTACTGGGCCACTTAACTAATTCATTTGCTATCAAGCCTCATATGGAACAAATCGAGCGTTTTTTATAACTTACAAGTCAAGATCTCCATCTTCATAAGAAAACACCTGCTTTAAGAACCTGTCATTTAAACTTGCCTTAATCGCATTATCCTTTTTCTCAGGTTAGGTACCTTGTGAGATGGTAATAGCTCCATCTCTAATTCATACGAACAAGGAACTTAAGTACCTAACCTAAGATATACCCATTTAAGGTGCACCAGTGCCTTTTTATTAAGCCCAACCACAGCAAAGACATCGGAAACATCATCAAAGTATCATTTGATTTCTACGACTACATACCAATTACCTTAGCTTATCTCAAACCTCCCAAAATGGCAGAAGCATCGATATTACGCTTTCCCATCTCGGGCAAAGAAAGTGACAAGTACTTCCTCCTAGCGGTGTCCTCCAATGGATCGCGGGTGCTAGATCTCAAATTGGTTGGGTCAGAAAGCACAGCTGTGTTCACAATGAAACGTAAGTCTTATTTACTTCACCAGATATATTCGCGAATCCATACATCATCAAATCTCCAAAGAATCGGAAGCTGAAATGTTTTCATAGTACGCCATAAAAGGGTCGGCGACTACAAAGCGTCTAGTGGCCCTTGCTCCCATGAAGAGTGGGAAGAGATCCTAGTTTCAACGTTGGTCAATCAGCAGCCGGTACCCGACATCGAGATCAGAGCTGATGTTGATTCGGATGGCACCTCGGTCTCTATATCTTTTCGAAAGAATATCCAGGGTATTACGGTATGGGTACTCTGGGGACACTACCCAGGATTTATCGCTAATTATAATTTACAGCAACGCCTTGGATCTATTAAGCTAGAAGAAGATGAGAAGACCGAGATTTCCCCTTTCGATTGGTGTATTTCAGCCCTTGGAGCCCGAGAGAAAGTCGGAGAGGATCTGGCCGCTGCTAACCTCAAGATCAAGTCCCTCGAGGATTCCCTTGCCGAGCTTAAAGATCAATTGGATGAACTTATCAAGGCAAAGGATGAGGATGAGACGCAGCTGCTTGAGAAGTTCCGAGACCTCATAAATGAGAAGAAAGTTAAGATCCGGCAGCAACAGCGTCTACTAGCATCTGCGAGTATTGATCCCGAAAAGCTCGCAAATGTCAATGGTTTCCAGATCACACGGAAGCACGTACCCGAATCATCCCGTGCTTCCAAGCGAAAAGCGAAAGAGGAAGAGGAAAGCAGCGATGACGGATTCGAGAAGATGGATGTCGAAGAGGGTGATAATGAGAATGCACAAGCAGACGTTGAGGAGGACCATGGAGATACTACAGCAGGCGAGACGGCAAGTGGAGCAGACACAGACGAAGAGCCAGTACCCCCACCAGTCAAATCCCAGAGGAAGGGGGCTACTAAATCGACACGCAACACTCGTGCATCAACATCGGAAGAAAACTCTCAATCTGAGGCTTCACAGGAGGAGAGTAAGCCACTTCCCCCACCGCGAAGTTTACCGTTTATGAAAAACAAGAAGCCTGTAGCTCCAGCACAGAAACCGGCTGACGACCAAGAAACGGAATCTGACGATGAATTGTGACCGTACGACAATTAGGATAATGAGACCACGCATTCACGAGCGATTTTAATGGTTTTTTTAAGGACCTCTATTGTGTACATCTCGTTACTTCTATGCTGCCCAATGGTAACACGGAATAGACAGAACAGTGCATTTGTAGAGTTGGATATAGCATAGGTAGGTAGGTAACTACATCCATTTTGGTGTAGTGGCAAGAGTGCCTATATTGCTAAGCTAATGTTCCCATCGAGATTTAACACGACTTTATTTGATAATATCAAAACCCCCAATCCTAACCTCAAATTTACTAGACGCCTTATGTCGTGCTACGGAGGCACATTTTTAGTTATCGAAATCAAAAACCCCTGACCAGATATGCCCCAAGACTTAACGCCTGTCTTCGGGGGCAAAGATATCGTTGAAGAACCCTCGGAAGTGTTTCCTCTTCCCAAGTTCCGTGATCTCAGCGGTCTCGCTAGCCGTGAGCTTGAATGTGGGTAGCTTCCTTCTTAAGCTATATAGACGCTCTTCGCTGCTGCTGGTCGTGACGACCGCAATGCCCTGATCTATGGCCCACCGAAGCGCAATCTCTGCCTCTGAGACGCCGTACTTCCTGGCAAGCGAGGCGTAAATGCCGTCAACGGGACCGGGGCGCGCCTTCGTAAGCGCTGTAAGCGGAGAGTACGCCGCAGTCGCGATGTTGTTCTGGCGATGGAAGTCGATGAGGTTTCCGTGCTGTAGGTACGGGTGGTACTCAATCTGGTTGACGGCAGGCTTAACCTTGGCCGTCTTGAGGATCGTCTGCAAGTGGTCTTGCAGGAAGTTGGAGACGCCAATGGACCGTGCCTTGCCGCTCTCCCGGATGGCCTCGACTTCGGCCCAGATCTGCTGCAGACGATCGGGAGTATCGGCGATCTGCGGCCAACCAACTAGGTATAAGTCTACATAATCGACGCCGAGTCGCTCAAGCGAAGCCTCGAAAGCTGCTTTTACGTTCGTCGCTACCGTCCACACCTTTGTGGTAATGAAGAGTTGCGAGCGCGGGACTCCGGAATTCCTGATGGCTATGCCGAGACCCTTCTCATTGCCGTAGGCTACAACTTTTATTAGAAAACTAGTCATAATAGGGGTAGTTCATGTATGTTGCCTCACCTTCTGCGGCATCTAAATGGTTGAAACCGCTCCTGATTCCCCTGAGTGCGGAGCTCACAATGTGCTCCGTGTCGCCTTGGCTGAAGGCCATGCCGAGGCCATATGCAACCTACACCCGAAGTATGAGTCTAGTGTTATGCATCCGGGGCTCTGAATTCGAAACTTACCATAGGCATCTCATTCCCATCATTCAATTTCAGGGTCGGGATAGCCGAATCGGAAGAGGGGGCGGCTTGCTTCGATCCGACGCCAGAGGCATCGGATCGGAATCTTGCGTCGTTGGAATCGATTTGTGTATACATGATGTGATCCTACAATACCAGACAAAGTGTAAAGTTGGAATGATGATTCGACATTTTGGCGGGCGGTCGTGAAGCCATTTATAGACAATGGATCTTCGTTAGCTACACCTACAGTGCTGATAAAATTATTGATGTTCGTATAGTCAATGGGTGGCTAAGTCGGATCGGCTGTTGTGTATGAACATAATGGGATGAGTCTCCATCACAGGGTCGTAGTGAGTGGAGCGGACCCTGCAGCGGAATTAACAGTTGCATCCTATTTGAACGATGGTAGGGGCCAGACACGTAAGTGTGAGAGTGAGTTCTGATTGTACCATTGTTAGATGCTGCCAGCGAATTGTATGCCTAAATGCCAGTTATTGGGCATCTAAGGCTGTAGCTAATTCCACTCTGGGAACGTCGTAAAAATAATAAGGCTAACACAACGTCTGCGTATATAATCTACACCATCTATTGGCCAACCAATGTTAGCCTATCCCCTCAGAACCATGGAAAAGTCAACCGGAACTAGAGATTGAAACTCGCCAATGATGCACCTCAACGCTGTTTAGTCTAGGGCTAGACTATTCAGTTCCCTCCAACAAGACTTGTTGTACACGCTACTGCAAGTTCTATTAGTTGCCAACAAAGCGCAGGAGCCCTAAACGAGACTCATTGGCAATTGGAATACATACGTGTATGCATTACGAAATTTGGTAGCGCTTGATTTCTATGGAGATAACTTGATATTTGCATCAACATATATTGACATGCAGACTATCATGTTGTTTGGATACGCTACTGGGTTTCATAAAGTATGTATCAGCACTAGTAAAAGACTGGAGGATGCATAATCTACATGACCTACATAATAGATTAGACTTGATAAGTCTAAGCATTCATCGACGTTTATCCCTTAGGTAATTTGCCACAGGATAGTCAGTCACTCGCCTGCGAATCTTCTTGGTGTTACTTGAATGGTGATCACATTAGGGGTATCAATAGCAAGTACCCGGAAGAAACACCATGGTAAGTCCAGACCGGCCGCTTTGATGGCAAACGTGAATACCATTAGTAACTGCTGTAGAAATCTCTCCAATAAGTGCAACCTATCTACGTCTTAGCAAAGTATCCTTACCTTAGAGACAAGAGTTGGACTCTCACCTCTCGCCCATATCTTTACACCTAATCTCTCGGACGTCTCTAAGCCATAACTTTACCAATATAATGTAAACAATGAACCCCTTTAACACTATCAGCAAATATTGCAAATCAACGTTCGAAGCAGACTATACGTAGTACTTGCTCGCAAACATATGGCCCCCAACGCATAGCATAGTCAGGTTGCTACCTGTCAGGATTCTAGATGAGAGATCTAAAACGAAGGACACTTTCAATATATATAGACGTAGGCTCCCGTAGCTAGCTTAGAATCCCCCGCGGAGCAACAAAGTTGTTTCCTTGCTTCCTAGTCCGCCTTATGACACTATCTACTTTGTTTGACGGTACCTACAAGTGTAAATATTAATAATAGAGAAGGAGATATATTATTTGACCTCCTGTAGTTTAATGTTATCCTCGTCGGGGGCTATGCAAGGTGCTCAATGCAAATCCTGTTGCTACCTATCCCAGTCTTAGCCTTTAACGTCATTTTTGATTTCGAGGAGACAACTATATTGCCTTTATCTATCGGAATATATTTTGCGAGAAATCTATTCTGGTTATAAATAATTTCAATACTATCAGTAAACTTTGATAGAATTCTCGTTACTTGCGTTCCATTGCCAAAACTCTCTTATAGACCATGTTGAGGGCGGTCTTCGAAATGAAAATGTTAAAGTATAATCTTTGATCAGTACCAGCTTTACCATTGTGGTTAGGGCCACATTCCATTGCTATCTCCCTCAACCATATCTCCTAGTATCTATACTGTAGTATATGCCAACTGAAACAAGTGTCGCCGCGCGTGCCTAGGGATAGTTATCAAGATGCAAGGGAGACTCGGACTAAATAAAGGAATACAGAACCTAAGGGGGGGATCAGTCTCGAATTTCTGTCAAAATCCTTGGCCCAGTTTGCTAACAACCAGCTGGATCGAACTACTTCACGAGTAACACGCTCGAATGATTTTGCGTCCTTACAATAGCTGCGTATGTAAACAAACAAGTTGAAATGACATAATTTGGATCTCATGTGTAGAATACGCGTCAATAAGATTTGACGTCTTAGGGTCACACTACAGGCTGTAAATCTGGATTTATCATCACTTCTTCAGCTTTGAGTCCTTATATTCTCGTAGTCGTGTAACGTTATAATCGTTTAAGCAAGGAGGCTTGAAAGACGTTTACTCGAAAATCGTACGTCGATATTGGCTAAGCTTCAAATCCCGCGTACTAAATTTAAAATTTAAATGTTTATATCCTTCCTCTGTATTTGCTCGTTATATTCAACATTGTTAACGTTTAAAACCCCTTATGTCATCCCTCTCATATTGCTTTTAGGGTCTCCCCAAGCTATCTCGTCTGAAATCTTCACTTCACCACGGCTGACAGTTACACAGGAAACATGAGCCGCCATGACAGCGAGTCGCAGAGGTATGTGGCAGTATTGCTGTAAATCCATTCTAACATCTTAGTATGGCGGACTTAATGATTGGTTTGATATGGTGACTATGGTGACTAAAGAGTATTAGCTACCTTCTTCGCCCCTCCGTTGTAGCTACTCTCCCAGCAAACCCGCGTATCATGGATATAGTGATAAGGACGGGTAGATTCTTATTTCGCATACGGGAACTGTACCCTAACGCGACCCCAAAGAATGAACTACCGCCGAATGTGGAGAGAGGTTACATGGTAGCTGCATATACCGTTTATAATTAGGTTCTTGGATGTACATAACGATGCTTAATTCGGCTACAGAGATTGACGTAATGCCTCAAATCGCCACATCCGTTCGTTCATAGACCAAGCATCATCGAAATGTGAATTAACTCCTTCTACGCAATTTTAAATGACAATTACATTTCTCCTCGAATACGTAATCGCCATTTTGTCTTTCTACGTACTTCCTAAATAATAATTCATTTCGGCCTGGAGAAGCCGTCTATATGCTTTTCCATCGCATTATTCATCGAAGCCTACCACACTTACGATTGACGCAGATGGCGTCCCAATTCTCAACTAATGGCGCTACAACTCATGCGGCAAATGCCACGGCATCTTCTATAAACGAGATACCAAAGTCGTGGACCTTTACATCGAAGCTTCCCCCTGATTCCCTCTTCCCGACACCGGCCGATTCGCACAAGACACCACGCGATCAGATCGTTCCCCGGCAGGTCCGAGATGCCCTGTTCACATGGGTACGCCCCCAGACTGTTGAGAGACCTGAGCTTCTAGCGGTTAGTCCGGCGGCCATGCGCGATCTTGGTATCAAAGAAGGCGACGAGAAGACCGAGGATTTCGTGCAAACGGTTGCGGGTAATAAATTGCAAGGATGGGATGAAGAGAAACTTGAGGGGGGCTACCCGTGGGCGCAATGTTACGGTGGTTTTCAATTTGGACAATGGGCTAGCCAGCTTGGTGACGGACGCGCTATATCGCTATTCGAGACAACAAATCCGAGTACGGGTGAGCGCTACGAATTGCAATTGAAAGGCGCGGGGATGACACCGTACAGCCGCTTCGCAGACGGAAAGGCTGTTCTTCGGAGTAGCATACGTGAGTTCGTTGTTAGCGAGGCGCTGAATGCGCTTGGTATCCCGACTACGAGGGCCCTCAGTTTGACGCTACTCCCGGAAGTTAAGGTACGGCGAGAAACGATTGAACCCGGCGCTATCGTGGCGCGGTTTGCGCAATCCTGGCTGCGAATCGGTAACTTTGATATCCTGAGGGCACGGGGTGACAGAGATCTCATTCGTAAGCTTGCGACATATGTCGCTGAGGACGTATTCGGCGGCTGGGAGACATTACCCGGCCGCCTCGAAGACCCTGATAAGCCAAAGGAGTCGGCCCCTCCTAAGCGCAATATTTCAGCGGACGCGATCGAGGGGCCATCTGAATCTGCAGAGAACCGGTTCACGCGCTTGTACCGAGAAATTGTGCGGCGCAACGCACTTACCGTTGCTAAGTGGCAAGCTTACGGGTTTATGAACGGCGTACTGAATACGGACAATACGTCTCTCTTCGGGTTGAGTATTGACTTTGGCCCTTTTGCATTTATGGACAACTTCAATCCTAATTACACTCCTAACCACGATGACTTTATGTTGCGGTATAGCTACCGCAATCAACCAAGTATCATATGGTGGAACCTGGTACGCTTAGGTGAAGCGCTGGGCGAGTTGATTGGTGCTGGATCACAAGTAGACGACCCAAAATTCGTCGAAGACGGCGTGAAAGAAGAGCAGGCGAACGGTATTATCGAGAGAGCTGAAAAAATCATCATGCAAATTGGTGAGGAGTACAAAGCTGTTTTCCTGGACGAGTACAAGAGGCTCATGACAGCCCGATTTGGATTGAAGACCTACAAGGATAGTGACTTCGATGATCTATTCAGTAGCATTCTAGACTCCATGGAATCGCTAGAGCTAGACTTTAACCTTTTCTTCCGCCGTTTAAGTCGAGTCAAAGTTGACGAGCTCGAGACGGAGGAAGCTCGGCAGGATAAAGCCAGCGTTTTCTTCTACAGTGACGGTGTCACAGGCGCTGGTGGAGAAGCCGAGGGCCGTAAACTAGTCGGCGAATGGCTGAACAAGTGGCGGCAACGTATTCTCGAAGACTGGGGGGATGGTCAAACTGTCTCGGACGAACAAGATAAGGAGCGAATGCAAGCTATGAAGAAAGTCAATCCAAATTTCGTTCCGCGAGGCTGGATCCTCGATGAAGTTATTAAGCGAGTAGAGAAGAACAACGAAAGAGACGTTCTGGATAGAATCATGCATATGGCTCTACACCCGTTTGAGGAGAGCTGGGCCGGTCGCACAATCGACGGCAAGGAATATAAGGGCGATATAGATGAAGAGACGCGATGGACAAGTGATGTCCCAAGACTAGGCCGGGCTATGCAGTGTAGCTGCAGCTCGTAGTTTTGATACAGCGGAATGTCAAGCCAAAACCTACGCCCTACGAAGTTCTGTCAGAAATGGTGAATCCTTTTACTCACTCGGGCTTATTTATCTTGGCTTTAAACGCAGCCATTGTTACTGATATCGTATTGATGAAAAAAAAAAGCCACATCACATCAGTCACACCAATTATAATATCATTGATCTAGGAGGCTCTCGCGGTCTAACGCCTCCGATCGGACCACTGAGCATGACACATCTCGCGCGCTTACATTTTCGTGTCGGACAGGATTTATTTACGGTATGGTCCTAGACTAGGCGTCAGCTTTCAACGCTCCTTTGTACCCAATGACAAAAATAATAAAAGGTAGCAACCCCGCCTTAGAGCCTCTACAGTCGATCATCCTGATCTAACCATCATTCGCTGGCTCATTTTTTCCCTCGAGATTACTTTAGGTACTTAAACGACCAGCATCATGAACGCTTTTCACGACTTATGGCCTACTATAGTTCGGCGTATTGTTCAAGGAGATGGGCTTGACATATCTTTTCCTAAACGGTCTATTGAGGCCTTAGTATCTCGCACCGAGAAACATGGCGGGGGAATATTGAATGGCTTCAACATAGGTATTGAAGGTATCCAGCTTGCCATATCCGTCCTATGTTTCCTTGCAGTACGTAATTCCGATAATGTTATATACACCTAAATATCTTGGTTACTAATTGCCGCAGTTTTCGTATGTTCTGGGACATGTATTCCTAATCTTGGCTTCCGTCGAAACTGATGCCCCTGCATCTTATACTCAAGTACCCGGCGGGGTGATTGATGAAGCTGAGGGTCCCAAAGACCCAGCCGATGAAGAGCATGACATGTCAACGCGACCAGTCACTGGTAGTCTTCGTTCTACCTATCGCCGTCTACTCTCCATCGGTGGCAAGAAGTCCCTTTTTCGAGGGCTTTCCTGCTTCGTAGCCTACGGTCTTGCTAGCTATCCGATTGGATTTCTTCTCGGTCTGATCCCATTCGTGCCCGGGATAGTCTCCGCGGGCATTGCATCCCTAATCACTATGCAGCTCCACACGGCATGGACGCACATCGTTATTTCGGAGCCCAGCGCGGAACCATTCTGGCGTCGTCTACCGCGGTTCGATCTTGTGCTTCGCGCTACTGCTATTCCCACTGTGATTCTCGGTAGTATTACGGGATTCGAGCAGGTGGTAATTAGATCGATAATACTTAGCGGAATTGGACTTACACCGATCGGCCCCTTGCTACTCCTGATTTTTCACGCAGTATATACATTCATCGCTATCGTCCCGGCCGAGGCCGTCCTAGCTCGCGTGCAGGCTTCCCTCCTCCCCGAGGAAGACCGGCCGATTATCTCGCTAGACGCGGTGTTCGATCAGCAGAAAGCCGAGGGCAAGGAGTATATCTCTACGCGGGAGGCCTACCAGTCCTTGTCACGCGCCACGTGGAAAAGACTGTATATGTTACATGTCAAGTACTTTGGGCTTTCCTTACTAGTGTTTATTCTTTGGGGGGCTGTTGGGTATGTGGGAGCCATCATCGCCCGCAAATTTCATGTAGCTTAGAGGCGGATAGTTGTGATGAGTCACAATCCTATGACCTGAGTAACGTAGGTAGAGGTTTGACTCGGATGTTTACGGCCTGTAGGAATAGGACTATTTTGAGGTATTGGAATTCGGGTCGAAAAGTTAGCATGCAGTTCACGTTGGTAGGAAGTTGGGTTATACGTATCTGGAGGTATATATTCCTTTAATATACCGTTTTCAATATACAGATAACTTCCACTAGCTCATCATCCGATTTCAAGATCTGTTTTCCAACCAGCCAAGTGTAGTTTCCTAAGCCCTCAACTTCCCGACCACTTTTGTTTCACTCGCCCATTCCTAATTACTGAAATTATTAACACGCGTACATACGGGTTAAATGCGCCCCTGTCTGAATTTCCCATAAAATATTCTCTATTTCGTTCTGACACGCCTATTATCATGTGCACTTCGGACCCCATGGGCCGAGACAAGCCACACGCGTAATACGATAATCTCGTGATTACAATTCCCTCGTCCTGGATTTTACCGGAGTAGGATTTGCGCCCTCCCAATCTGACAGATTTAAAACCTGCACCCCCCAACCCTGCAGCTCCTTGATAGCCGCGGCCTTGTCCTCAGCACTAATTGATTCGGTGGCGTCCTCTATGAGCACGACTTCGTACCCTAGCTTGATTCCATCGATACTCGTTCCACGGACGCATGCGCTCGTCAACAGCCCCGTTACGATTAGAGTCTCGATGCTATGCAAGGTCAACTCGGAGTGCAGAGTGGTGAAGCGGTGGTACTGGTTATCAGCGAATGCCGAGTATGAGTCGACTGAGTGGTCCTGTGCTTTCTTGATGTAATTGACGGGGGCGCGGTAGCCTTCGAGTGAGTGCAATCGCGTCTGAACGCCACGTTCTATTTCAGCGCCCCACGTCTCTGGAATGCAGTGGTCCGCGTACAGCGTCTGCGTTTCGGTTTTCGTAGGGGTATCCACGAAGCTATCGTTCACAGTGTCTCCAGAGACTTTCCCAGGATGACTTGAGAAGAACGAAACATGCCCTTTGGGATGCCAGTCTATGTAATTGTTAGACTAGGTGTAACTATCGGTTCGACAGTGAGCATTACCCTGAGAAGCGACAACGAAAGGCCACTCATGATTATCCAAGAGTTGGTAGATTTTAGGTAGGATAACAGGAGCTCGCGGATTGGCTAAAGAGCCGTTGATGAAGTCGTTCTGTACATCAATGATGACGAGGGCCGTTTTCTTATGTAGCTTATTGGAATACTATGCGTTGCGGTCAGAGCAAACGAGGACGGTCCCGTAATTAAGATCATTAGACTCACCGGAACAGCGCATCCTAAGCTACTAAGAGCAAGTATACAAGATATGCTATAAAGCCACATTTCTATAACTTGACAATAATAATTTAGCGGATACAAGTACGTCCCTCTTGGCAAATATGTTCAAGTCTTTAGATATCAGTTAAGAATTTGATCTTAATTAGCGATATAACAAGTGAGTGATATTATTTATTGGTTTGAATAGGAGTGGCTGGGATCTTACCATGTTCGCGGTGAATCGTTACCCCGTCACAGCTAGGTGCCCCTAAGAAGCAAGTTGCTAAGATAAGAGCTGAATAATGCTATATGTTTTCTGAAGATTGCGATATCGTGATTATGCGCGGGGTTCAGATAGGATCTGAAGTAATTTGAACTACATAGGGTATCGCGCGGATTGAATGTGTATAAATTACGATCCACTCGGATTTAATAAGTATAGACACTTGGTTCACCACAACTCTACTCGTAATGAAGGAAGATACAAAACTCTCCAGACATAAGTTATGGAAAATGGAAATCCCTAGTGAGATCTAATAGTAGTTTTAAGTAAACTCGTTTCTGAATTGAGATAAATATTGTCTATTATAACGTTGAAGAGAGAGCTACCATCTAACTAATATGTAATTATACGAGAGGCAAATATGCATTAAAGAGAGCTTATCAGAGTAAAATCATACTGAGATCAATAGGGGAACTTAACCTTCTATACACTAAGTACGTAGGCCAAGCAGTCCGTTATTAAGGAAGTTATATCGCGCTCAACTTTTCCTCTTATAGAAAGAGTAATGGAGTTGGTTATCGCAAAGCGAAAGACTTCAGTCAGTCGCGATGCTAATTCATAGGTAGATATCAATTCTGTAAAGCTACTCTCCGCTAGGCCTTGCATTCATTCTTGAATATTTAGCTACCTCTCACTCGGCTCAAACAATTGGTAAAATGTCTTACCCAACCTAACCTTTCCACTTGGTTCTTTAGTAAACTATTAACTTAGCTTTGCTATTCGACCTACGTATGTCTGGGCCTCCTTTCAATGGATCCGTACGTGGGAGGTAGAAGAGTCTCTCGCAGTCATCCCGCTCGGAACCCATCAAGAGCAGAGAAACTCTATAGATGGTTGAAATCGCCGCCTGAACCATATTCTATTGAGAAACGACCTTCATTTAGCTTGTGGTTGAGAGTTACGTGGCCGGACATCGTAACCATGCTTCTTCTTGGCGTAGTAGCCTTTGGTGTAAGTGCATCAAACTCCCCTGATGTATCTAGTATAACGCACCAACATCGCACAGGTCTATCTTCTTCGCCCTATTGGAGTACGAACTTTCCCCTTGACGGTCATCGACGCACGTACCGGCGAAGACACCGGCGAGGTCGTTTATCCCGAATTCGCGTATCCGTACCGCCGTCAGTTTATTTCCTCTGAGGTAGATACAATTCTCGCAATCGTGTTCCCCCTCTTCACTTTCTTGCTTATTCAAATTCGCATTCGGAATTTTTGGGACCTCAATAACGCTATTATCGGCTGCGTATATGCGCTCGAAACATCAGCCGCGTTCCAAGTCATGATCAAGTGGCTTGTCGGCGGCCTGAGACCACATTTTTATGACATCTGCCAGCCAGATCCTAGTCTTGCCTACAACCCAGACGTTGATGTGACGGGCCTAAATGCTGTTGGTTATAGACAATACATGTATACCTCAGAAATTTGCACCATTGGTCAGGGCAGGGCTCTTTGGAACGCGATGCAAAGTTTTCCGAGCGGTCATTCAACAACCTCCTGTGCGGCTGGAGTATACGTTTCCTTATACATCAATGCGAAACTCAAGGTCTTTGCAAACTATCATCCCGCTATGTGGAAGCTTGTTTTAGTCTACTGTCCGATCCTGGGGGCCGCCCTCATTTGCGGGTCCTTGACAGTTGACGGGTCACATAATTGGTACGACATTCTCGCAGGTGCCACCATAGGCACCGTCATAGCGGTCTCGTCGTATCGCACGGTATATGCAAGCGTCTGGGATTGGCGCATCAACCACATACCCCTGAATCGAGGGGCTGCGTTCATACCTTTGAAAGATAGTTTGGAAAGCTCAGACCTGGTGTTCACGAATAGGGCTGGTTGGGGAAGGGGGCACTCAAATGATGAGAAGGAGACATTACCAGGCCCTGTCACAGGAAGTGGAGTTATGGGTAGCCATCCTAGCGTACGTTCTGAGAGGCCCCCCGATAGTACGGCAAGCCAAGCTACTAGGGAACCTCAAAACACTCCCCGTCTCTCTAGAGACCGAGACCGTGGCGCCGATATGGTACAGGGTTAGGTCCCAGATGACAAGATATGAGGAGCACAAGGACTAATAACTATAGGAGTAGCATCAGATTAGTATATTATATACGATTTATTCTTCATAAACTGTCATATGACGACAAGATTGTGGTAGTAAGCAAATGTTATTACTGTTACTTTAGAGTTCATGGATGTCTATAAAAAAGAGGACGCGACCAAGTGCCAAACTAGTTGACTGTCCACGTATACTCTGGGCTTCGACCCGGGCAGATTTTGGGCGTTTTAGTCTAGGTATTCTCGGTAAAGATAGTTATTATTTCGTTTGGTCATTTGGGGTAATATTCCGGTATTTCGCCATGAACCGGTCAAGGATGAATGAATAAGAGGCTCATTGACCTTATTTGAGTTAACTTAGGACTTAGCAATGCAACCGTCACATGTTTTCGTGAAACACACTTTGGTACTATAAACCGTATACTTTCATAGCCCTCCTTTATAAGATATCTAGGTTACCTTACCCCCTGCTCCCTATGAATAACCTGTTTACTAAATCTTCTTAGTTACCCCACATATGTAATTCAGCGAATGTGAGTCGTGACTAAATGAACTACGTCGACCGAGTTTATTGCTATGACTTACAAAGAAGCTTCAACTATGATAAGGGGCGTTCGTGCGAGGAGTTTCTTGTTGAGCTTTAAACGCCTGGCAATCTTATTTCGCTCAGCGGCCATGGCGTTACGCGTTGTGGCAAATATTTTGCATAGGGAAAAAATATTTAAAGACGGTAGGATGCCCACCGAGAGAGCAACTGGTCATCGATTCAGAGGCTAGGCTTATATTATAAAACCCCTACTTGGTATTCTCGGTCGACCTTCTGGGAGTACGAACATCTAATTACTGGGATGGCGCCTACTATCGACATTATCCGCCATGCAGAGGCCACCCACAATATCGCAGGCAGCCGCAAGAGGGACGCAAAACTAACCAACTACGGCGCCGGGCAATGCATTCTGTTAAGAGACGCGTATCCGTTCGGACCCAAGGTCACCCATATCGTGTCGTCCCCCTTACGACGCGCCATCGACACCGGGGTAATTGGAATTACCCCAATAGTAGATGAAATCATTAAGATCAAACTGCTTGCTGATCTGCAGGAGATCAGCCCCTCACCAAGCAGCACGGGACTCCCAAAGAGTTCTCTCTCCCGGCGATACGATGAGAAGGGTCTCGTAGAAGTGGACGAGCTCGACGAGAAGTGGCACCTCAAAAGTCACAATAGTCCTTACGCGCCGCAGGTGCCCAAAGTCGAGGCACGGGCGCGATCCGCACGTCAACACCTACGAACGCTAGCAAGACAGGCTATCGAGGCTGGGAAAGACGATGCGCACATCGTGGTTATAACCCACGGCGAGTTCGCGCATTGGCTCACGGACGATTTCCAAGGCGTAACCGAAGCTAGCAACTCAGGCTGGCGCAGCACGGAGTTCCGGTCGTACCAGATCCAGAACATCCTTGCGCCTGACCATGTCGACCCAGTGCTGATCGAGACGACCGAGAGCATTGTGCGGCGACAAGCGTTTATTTCAAACCAGCAGACAGATGGTGCCCCCGTGCGCGATCCTAAGGAAATTGCCATCAAGCGAGTGGATGCGTACACCGAGCTGTATGAAAACCAAGGGAGAATATCGCCTTATTCGAGTTCTGAAGACGAAGATTCTGATGGGTGGGTTGATGTAGGGGATGAGCTGGAGTGAACTTCACATCGTAAAATGTATCAACGGCGAGGGGGGTAGTCGAGCGTGGCATCGTGTATTTCTTCTAACAGCGTCGAGGCTTAACACAGGGAGAATATTTGACGAGCTATTCTTAGGAGGCTTTCTGATCTTGTCATTCTCTTCTGTATGCAGTAATAGAGGAGTACTCTAGACGTCTAAAGCGCCAAAGATGCGCCGCTGTAACTACTTAGGTAGCATAGAGCAGACCAATAGACGTCAACGTTATCATCGTCATCATCCGTATGCAGTAATAAATAATACTAAATAATTTATCATGTACTTTCGCTAGAGGGAAATACATATCTACCTACCTACCTGGTTACCTAGGTACCTCCTGTCAATGCATAGACCACCTGCGTGACGGTCCATGATGCACAGTTGCCTTAAATATTAGAATTGCAACGCATCTAAGTAACATTGAGGTACCTCGCAGCCCAAGTGGTCAGATGGTAAAGACGCCTGCTGGGTCACTGCGTTTCTCCGGGTATGATTACTCCCGTAGTAACAACCTGCTGGGTCACTGCGTTTCTCCGGGCGCTGAAACCACTCCCACCGGAGGCTGCATTTTTTTATCCTTTTTTTTTCTTATCCTTTTTATTTTTATTTATTTTATTTTCATTTTACTTTTTATACTTGGGTTGTTTACCTTCTCATGAGTTTTTTTTTTCTTTCTCTTTTTCTTCTCTGAATATACCTACCTAGGTATGTTATGATACGACGGAAATTACTGCTAGCATTCGTTAGTTGTCTGCTACGAAAGCAGTATCTTTATGTCTAGACTGCCTAATTATCAGACATCACGATATTGCTACTCTAGCTCTGGAACGGTCCATAGGAACGCTGACACTGGATAAAAATACTAGGCTTCAAGTTGAACAAGTTGCAAATTATATCCTAGATTATGCCAGCGTCACCAATATCCACTCTCGTACCTCCCCAAGCCCAACCCAAGCCTCTTCATCAACTTCGCCCGCACAAATCCGCGAAGCAACACGCCTAAAAGGGTCATCCCACTCTACGACCAAGACGTTAAGTTTCCTCTCCGCCTTGAGAACCTTGAGGCTGTTATCGTTGTGCTTCCGCGATACTACAAGGAACGAATGTTTCCCGGATAGCTTGGGTGCTTGGGATGGTAGAAATGGGTTTAGTTCGCCAACCTCCTCTTTCTTATCGTTATATATCTTGTTGTCTTCCAAGATTAGCACCGCGTGGCTCGTCCAAAAGAGAAGGCGGCCCGAGTCCTTGAAATCTCCGTCTTCGTTGTTCTGGTATAGTAAGCTAGGGTCGATCGTCGTGTTCTCCTTCCAGCCCGCTGAAGTCGTGTTGTCAATACCGCACATGTCGATCTTCGATGCGGACTCAAATTGCTTCTCTTTTGGGAATGAACGTAATGGGGCAGCTTTTCCATCCATACTGAGCTTCATAATATTCAACTCCGGCTCCAGCACAACCTGCCGTGGCGCGGCGCGGTTCACCCCTAATATGTGATTCCACCCGAGCCAAGACCAACTAGGGAACTGTACCCTATTAACCGTCCCATCACTCGATATCACACGATGTAGTTCCCGTCGCCGCTCTGGAAGCTGGTGTGACTCCCACTTGCGATCCGGAAACCAGACGATATTGTTCCAAGCTAAGCTCTCGTCAAATCTTGTCGAGACGGAATGACCCCAGTGAAATTCGTGTCCCGTATTAACTCCAACCCTCCTTAATACCCCTGAGAACGCGTCCAAAACATCTGCTTGCACGGTAAGCTTTCTATTACAGTACCCCTTGATCATCGAGTTTAACTCGCTGTACGCGAAATTGTTACCACCCCCAAATTCTCCGAAAACATTGTGACCGGATAGCACCGAGTAAGTGATGTCGTTGGGGGCGACGGCAGTGGGAAAGGCCTCGAAGGCGATGGTCTCGCAGCATTTGGAAGTTTCACAACTCCAAAATACTTGGTCGGAAGCGATGATGAGAGTCCGACGGGAGCAGAGGCCCTCTTGGAATGTCCATCCTCGTGTTTTCCACCTACTATCCTGGTACTCTTGGTCGAGACGAAGGACATCTGTTAGGCTTAGATCTTTAGACACACGTGCTATGCGCTGGTTGATGGTACGGATTGTGCCGTTGATCCCCAGAAGTCCATCAGTTGCTGTGCCGCATGCTGCGACAACTGTTAATTCTGCCCTCGAGTAGACTAGGTCCATCTGAGGAATCTGAATGGCTTTATCGACTTCAGAATCCTGGATAACACACAGCCGATCAACCCAAAGGAACTCTACCCCCATCTGATTAGTCAATTCTATTGCATCCACGATGGTCTTCGGTAGCGGTTGACTTCGGAGAAAATCTGGTGTTTTCATTTCCTCGATATTCGAAAGGGTTGTCTGGAAAGGGCCCATTTCGTCACCCCATACATAACTAAGCGCGAAATAAGGGCACGGATCTGACATCTCAACAAGACATTGCCGACGTACATCGATTAGCCGAAGCCTAGCAGGCCATGAGGTATCCGGCGCGAGCCAAGGAGGCTGACTACACTTCGTCCCGTGCGTCTCAAGGCATGTCTCATACCACCTCCTAAGCAACCCAACGTTAACCTCCGACTTCACAACCCTCCCCGACGGAAACACCGAAAACGGCTCCTCCCCCATCACATAATCATCCACGTTCGGCACCGGATACAAACACGGATGCAACTGCAAGAACGTCTGCGACGTACAACTAACCGGGCTAATCCCCACCACCACCATCAACTTATTCAAACTATTATTCCTCCTCCTCCCATCCCCACCCCCCTTATCCCCATCAAGAAAGACACCCCGCCGCTCAAGCGAGTCAAAAAACTCCTGTATAACTAAATTCGTAGACGAGTACCCCGGCTTCATACCCGCAAACAGCGTGTCGAGGAGCGCATCTGCCTGCGACAGCTTGGCCGTTAGCACAGAGGACCCGAGGCGGTTCCGGCTGCTCCAGAACGCGCAGGTAAGGTGCTCTGGGCGATCTAGGAATTCCGCGACGGGCCACCACGGCTTTAAGTTGCGGGACCCGTCTGAGATCAGGTTGCATAGCTCACAGGCTGCTGCTGCTGTATGGATTGCGCCGAGGTTGTGCTCGCCGCTTTTAAGCTGTACGTTTTCTAGAGCGGCTTTGTAGGGGTTGAAGAGACCGGTTGTGACTTGTGCCCAGTCGACTGAGCGGCAGAAGTCGCATAGGTTGACATCGCTATCTAGTTGTAATTCGGTCATTATGGCTAAGGAGTCCCAACCAAATACTATCTTTTGAGCAATATATAATCAGATTCCTAGTCGTATTTATTCAAAAACAAAGCCCACGATTTACCATGAGGTGAGAATTCTCCAACATAGTGAAGAGGGTATAGAGGCTCAGCTGCGGCTGAGAAGTCATGCGGAAACATAGTCAACGCTAAGGCGAATTGAGTTGGTATGTAGGTATAGATTAGGGACTTACACAGAATAGAGACACAATTATAAATGACCACTGGACTATGAAAATGGCATCCAAATAATATGATAACTGCCGGCATGGGTCACTTAATAACACTTCCATTAGTGTTACATTTTTCCTGGATCCTAAACGAGAATAACATTACGCCTTTAAGCTTCGAGTTACGTCTTCTTTTTGCTCTTCGTCTTGCCTTCGCTCTTAGCCGCAGTTTTACCCTTGCTCTTCTCCTTATTCTTCTCACTTTTCTCGCTCTTCTCGTCACTCTTAGTCTTGCTCTTCTCCTCGCTCTTGGTATCACTCTTAGCCTCGCTCTTTTCCTCCGCATTACCGTTCGCGCTTGGCTTGTTCAACGCCTTGGGATCAAGACCACGTTTCCTCATGGCATTGCGCTTCGCCCTCTCCATATACTTCTCATCTTCCTCGTCGTCGAAACCACCAAAGTCGTCATCTTGACCAGACACCTTGTCGTCTGTGATGGGTGTCTTGTCGATGACCTCTTCTTCTGCACGCGGCGCCGAGGCTCCTTGAGCAGGCTTGTCCTTGACGAGGTTGGCAGGTGTCGGGCCGACCTTTTGGAATTTTGCGACGAAGAAACCGTCTACGTTGTATGTGTGCGGGTAATATCTTCTCGTTAGACGTAGACTCGAGTCGAACTTCTTGCCCATGTAGCTAGTGAAGCCTTCTTTACCGAAGGGGAGCTCGGTGGAGACCAACTTGACGTTAGGCCTCTTGTTGAGCGCATACTGGACGACTTGCTCGTTCTCCTCGACGGTAACTGAACATGTAGAGTAGACTAGATAACCACCAGTCTTGCTTGCGTGGTTGACCGAGTCAATCGCAGCTAGCAATAGCTGCTTCTGGGTGTGGGGTAAAACCATGAAATCCTTCTCGTCCTTGTTTGTCTTGACCGAAGGATCCTTGGCGATAACACCTGTACCTGAGCAAGGAGCATCAAGAAGCACCCTGTCGAAGCCACCAATTACCCTCGGGAACTCTCGCGCATCATAGTTGCAGACGATGATGTTGCGACAACCGAGACGGTGAATGTTACCAATTAGACCCTTTGAACGCGACTTGCTCGGATCGTTGGCAAATATACAACCGGTGTTCTTCATCATAGCAGCCATATGCGTAGTTTTACCTCCAGGAGCAGAGGCCATATCCAGCACTCGCTCGCCTTCTTGTGGGCTTAAAGCCATAACGGGTAAAAATGAGGACGCAGCCTGGAGAATGTAGTGTCCAGCAAGATATTCGGGCGTAGCACCAAGCGGAACGTTGCTCTCGAAGATTTGTAATCCAACTTTGGACCACTTGCCTACAGGCTCTAGAGTGACGCCACGATTTATGAGAGCTTGGGCCAAATCTCGGCGGTGCGTTCGTAGAGTATTGGTTCGGATGACGACAGGTCGCGCCGTTTCGTTAGCCTCGAAGAACGCGAAAGCTTCTCTTGGCGGGAATAGGTTCATAAGTTTCTCGGCAAGGTACTCTGAGTAACCGTAGTAGGCGCAGATATCCTTCAGCAATTGTGATGTGTATTCAGCTCTGGACCTGCCCTCCTCCGCTGCGTTCGCGAAGTCATCTAAAACACGTATCGTATCCGTGATCCTTGTCCTTAGTAACTGCAGATCCGGAGCCAAGAGCGCCTTCGTCTTAAGTGCTAAATCATCCTCTTCCTCGTCGTCGATGACGTGTGGTCGCTCAATATTAGTCTGGAGTGCTGCTTCTTCCAATTCTGCTTGCGCCTCCGCTTCCTCTTGCGCCCTTTGCCTGTCCAGCTTATTTGATAGACCGACAATGTTGGCCGCCGTCAATTTCTCTTCAGCGTCCGAATCATCTTCATCCTCTGAGAACATAGCCTTTCGCTCCCTCTGGTCCTCTGCATCGGAGTCAAAGACGGAGTCGTCTGAGCCTATAAAGTCATCTCCTAGGCCGCCCATCTCTTCATCCTCTAGATCGGAGAATTCGTCGCCGTCCGGCTCAGAACCACTAAGCCCTTCACCAAGGCCGTCGCTAAGCTCTTCATCGGATTCTGGCACGGGCGCAGGCTTCTTTGCTTTCGACCTGTTGTTCTTTCCATTCTGCTTAGGCGCCGGGGCGGCTTTCACACCATTGGACTTTCCGTTGGATTTAGGAGCCTTCTTTGCACCAGCGCCATTGGACTTAGAAGCTGATTCGGTTGCGGTTTTCCGTTTCTTCTTGTTCGGTGCTTCGGTTGGAACATCGTCTACAGGTAGACCAGCCTTTCGCTTTAATTTCGCAAAGTGTTCTTCTGACAGTGGCTCAGGAGGGCCCTGCTTCTTCATGCGACGGCCGACACCCATTTTGCTGGCGGTATTAAAAGAAAATTGTTAGATGTATCGCTATATCGTTAAGCTGGGCGCTCCAAAATTTCCAATTCCTCTCGTAGTTTGACCTCGAACTTTTTTTCTTACGATAAGCTGATAATCAATATGAACCACTTTTATTAAGACACGTGATTGGATGGTCTAAATTAGCGCGATGGACTTAAGCAGCGGTACCTCAGTACATAGATACGCAGGTACAACCAAGCTTCAGCCACAAAGTGGGATACTTTCGTGGCGTCTTAAAGGCGGGACATCGTGATCGTCAAGAGTTCAAGGCGGCCTGAATCATTTATGACATAACTTCTCATACCTCGACACCTCGTGTAACCCTTACAAACAAAGATGACGGAAGTATCATTTGCAAGGTCTTTCCTCGCAGTACTGGAAACTCGTCCGATCAAGCTATCAGCCGATCATGTCGAGGATCCTAAGAGCTACGCTGCGCGCGGCGCTGTATGTTATACCCTGCGACTATCTTACTCTTCCTAGCTAACGATAAACGTAGTATATACTCCCCAAGATGCCGAAGCCTATGAGCAAGCGCAAGGCCAGTACCGTAGCACCGGGCCAAGAGCGCAGCCTCACCGTCCTCGTCAAGTCCCTCCGCAATCCACCGTTAGACATAAAGCTCTCGTCCCAGACGCCCAACACCTCCGTCTTAGATATCAAGACCACCGTATCACAGGACACTGGAATACCCATCGAGAAGATGAAGCTCCTACACAAAAAGAAGCCGATCGCTGATAGCAAAGTGTTGAAGGACCTTGCGGGCGAGGGCGAGACGAGCGTCGAGTTCTCTGTCATGGTTATGGGAGGAGCCGCAGCTATCAAGGCAACACCAGCGCAAGCTGAAGTTGCACAGGGTCAGAGCGGTAACGATGTATTAGATACCAAGGAATTTTGGGATGATCTCAAGGGATTCCTGTTACAACGAATACGGGACGAAAAGACAGCGACAGAACTAACAAACACTTTCCAAAGCGCGTGGAAGGCGAAGGCATAGATTTAGAAGATGCAGGTAGAAAGCTAGCCACCCCGTATAATAAACAAGCTCAGCAGGCCAAACCAGAGTGCAAGGGTATTAAGAGGCTGCGAAAATGATAATTATTAATGGCGTAGACATCTGACCAAAGAGCACACTAGGAACGATCTACATTCAAATATGAACTTTTGTGTTGTGCGGTGTAGACCGATGGCTAACATCACAGCTTGACAATTCATGTCCGCCCTCTAAGGAAAAATAAATAGCGACCAAAGCGGCCCTGCTCCATCGTAATGGCAGGGAGAGAGTTTATGTCCATCCTGCAGCTTCGTAGACGTCGTGGATCCTTGGCACGCGAGTGCCCCTCCTCAAGTAATGATCCTCAGCAACCTTGCCCCAAGTTGCTCTCGGGCTTCAGGGGTCGGAGGTGCTTAACCGGCTAGACCCTTGCTGACCACCTTCAGTACTGTGTCGTATTCGATGTCGTCCTGGTCGTTGGCCTGTAGTTCGTGGGCAATACCGGTGAGAGAGCGCTTCAGGGCCTCCTTCGAGGAGGCGTACACCATCTTAGCCTTTAAGGGGGGTTAGCATTATATTACCGGGTCCAAGTTAAAGGTCATTGTGTATACTGACCATGACGTTGGCATCATCGGGCGACCATGCGATGAAGGTGATCTTGTTTCTATATATTATTAGTATAATGAGTTTATTATTATATTGGCCGAGGCTACTAACCGCGATCCTTCTCCACTAGCGAGGTTGTACTCGAAATCGTAGACAGCGTATCGGGGTCCCTTGCTAACAGCGCCCTAGAAATATAATATTAGAACATAACCCAGAAACGAAACGCCACAAGCCTAAAGATGATGCTTACGCTCTTGGTCTTGGTGGTGGCGTTGATGAGCTTCTCGCGGAAGTTCTCCCAGTCCTTATCGGAAGAAGCCTCCTCGACGACGATTTCTCGGTTGTTGTCCGACAGCTTGAAGATGACGTACTTGTGCTTCTTCGCAAGCTTAAGGTCGTTGTACGCAGTAATGCACTCCTGCGAGACTGTCGCTCTAGATGGCCATCCATATTAGCTCCTATTCTCTTCTGTTCTGTTCTTTAGACGCGCCGGAAAGAGCGGTGCACCGTGAAAGCGCATAATGACGCGCGGATAGGGGGTTGTTGCCGACAGAGACAGGAATAAGACGACGGTTAACTGAAAGGAGTCACGAACCCTGATTGAGACTACCAAAATTCACTATTAGCAGGCTTTCAAGGGTTGATTGGGTTCAAGACTCACCATTTTGGCGATATGCTTGAGCTACACCGGTACCAAATGAGATTCCGAAGACAAGCTACGAATGTGGGTTGTTAGCGGGGTTCAAAGAAAGGTCCTACAAAGACCAGGAGTAGATGCAAGTGAATTTGGAGTGAAAAAATGTGATGCTGGGTCAAATCTGCAACTAACATAAATCGCTGAATGTGGCTATCCACCTAGGAGGGTCTCGTGGTTCAGGTTTGCAGATAAATGCGATGGATGTTTAGGAAGACAACAATAGAAAGAAAGAGTCGGGAGAGATGTAAGTAGTGTTTTTAGTGTGGGCCCTATCGCAATGGAGGGGAAGGTCGGGCTGATGAAAAGAGGCACGCACGATGAGCAGAGAAATCAACAATAGAGCCTTGGTGGGGTCAAATGTTGTTTGGGAGGGGATTAGGGGGGCAGTGGAACAGGGGTCTTCAGTGGAGGAGGGTGGGCAGTTGGTAATGAGATAAATACATCATAGGTGACTACCTAGGTACAATATATACATAACGCTGAGACTCGATAACGCTTTAGTACCTAGGTACACATTAAAAAAAAACCTAGGTTACACTTGTTCTTGGCGGTAACTGGGTCGACCGTTGGACTTTGTCGGGTTACGAAATTTCATAATAAACTACCTAGCACACGTGACTCCTTTAATTTCATGGAATTGGGCTACCTATTTCAGGGGTTACCACTACATCCAATAATACATCGGTACCATGTAGATACCTATTCTGCTATTGTCACTATCTCGCTGCCTCTAATAGGAACGAGCCGAGCCACATGGGATTCGTCATTGCGTATCACCATATATGTCATCTCAATTTCCAGGCAAAACTTGAGATAATTACAAATTTTGGTGCCTAAATAATAAACCAAAAAAGGGGGCAAATATTTATCATCAGATCAATTATGATCACCTACACTAGATGTAGGTTAGCGTTTCCTAGTTCGTAGCTCTAATATACAACTCTCATAACGCCGCTCGGGATATCAAGATATGAATAATGCACAGGGGGGGAGAGTGGCAGAGGTAGAGGGGAGATAGAGGAAGACATGACAAGAGCCAATATTAACCCGTCCGCATAACACCGAGGTCAATGCTCCCAACCCAAACTTTTGATACATGACAGGATAGAGTTTCATCCAAAACATGAACTCATTACATCATTCCTCCCATGCCACCCATTCCGCCCATGCCGCCCATGCCGCCCATGCCACCACCAGCAGACTTATCCTCGGGTGCCTCAACGATGGCAACTTCGGTGGTGCCTAGTAACGACGCAACACCGCTGGCATCAACTAGACCAGTTCGGACGACCTTGAGCGGGTCAAGGATACCTGCCTGGATCATGTCCACGTACTCTCCCTTGGCACTGTCGAAGCCCTTGTTGAAGTCGTTACCGAATTCGTCCATGAGCTTACCAACAACTACAGAGCCTTCCAGACCAGCGTTCTCCACGATCGTCTTGGCTGGTCGGGTAATCGCATTCTTGACGATGCTAACACCAAGTTGCTGATCGAAGTTTGCAGTCTTAATATCCTTCAGGGCGTTGCTGGCAGCCTTGAGGAGAGCGGTACCACCACCGGGCAGAATACCTTCCTCGACGGCAGCTCGGGTAGCGTTAAGGGCATCGACGAAGCGGTCCTTCTTCTCGCCGACCTCGACCTCGGAAGAGCCACCGACCTTGATGACGGCAACGCCACCCGAGAGCTTAGCAAGTCGCTCCTGGAGCTTCTCCTTCTCGTACTCGGAGGTGGTGGGATCGCTCATGACACCACGGATCTGTTCACATCGCTGAGCAATCGCGTCCTTGCTGCCCTCTCCGTTGAGGATAATAGTATCCTCCTTAGTGATGGTGATGGAGCCGGTAGAACCAAGCATGTCAGGAGTAGCCTTCTCCAGCTTGATATCGAGCTCATCAGTGAAAACGGTACCGTTGGTGAGGACAGCGATATCACCGAGGATCGACTTTCGGTTGTCACCGAAGCCGGGGGCCTTGACGGCGGCAACCTGGAGCTGACCACGGAGCTTGTTCAAGATGCAGACGGCTAGGGCTTCACCATCAATGTCCTCGGCAATGATGACAAGAGGTCGTCGCAACTGGGTAGAGGCCTCGAGAGCGGGGATAATATCTTGTACGGCAGAGATCTTCTTCTCAGAAAGGAGAATGAGGGGCTTCTCGAACTCGACCTTCTGTGCCTTGGCATCTGTGATGAAGTAAGGCGAAACGTAACCACGGTCGAATCGCATACCCTCGGTAACTTCCAACTCATCATTCATCGTCTTTCCCTCCTTGACGGTGATAACACCCTCCTTACCAACCTTCTCCATGGCATTGGCAATCAACTTGCCAATGTGGGTATCTCCGTTGGCGCTAATTGTGGCGACTTGAGCGACTTCTTCGCTGGTCGTGATATCCCTCTTGTTCTTCTGGAGGTATTCAACAACAGCGTCGACAGCAGCTTGGGTACCCCGCCGCAGATCCATAGGGTTGCAGCCAGCAGCGACATTCTTAACAGTTTCCGAGAAGATAGCGCGAGCTAGAACAGTAGCGCTTGTGGTTCCGTCACCGGCAGATTCGTTTGTCTTGGATGCGACATCTTGTAATAACTTAGCGCCGAGGTTCTCGAACTTGTCTTGTAAGCTGATAGCTCTTGCGACAGTAACACCATCTATAGTCTCTGATTAGTAACCTGGTCGAATTGAGGTGAAATTAGGTTCCATGCATACCCTTTGTGATCTTGGGAGAGCCATAGCTCGACTCGATTAAAACATTTCGACCCTTAGGGCCGAGTGTAGTGGCGACAGCTTTGGCGAGGGTCTCGACACCGGCAAGAAGGGAAGCTCGGCCCTCAACGCCAAACTTGAGCTCCTAGACAATATATGTTAGTCATACGTACAATACATGATATAGTAGAACTAAGTTTGTTTGCTTTTGAAGCTCATGAAAGAGTATCACCAACCTTGTGGGCGAATCGAAGCTGCTGTGAAAGGCCTGCACCAGCTCGGTACTTAGTGGCAGCCGAAGATAGGACCGAAGCCCGGGCTCGGGACGAAAGAGCACGCTGCATTGTGACTGTGGGATACAGATATTAAGTAGGGGAAAGGCAATAATTAAATGCCACCACAAAGATCACGGCGTAAGAGAGGGAAGGAGAAGAAATTCTCGCCGGCGTTGTTGAAATGTAGGCGTTGGAGGATTGAGTTTTGAGATTCCGGGGAAGAAAAGCTTCAAAAAATTTAATCCAATGCAATGACGGAGGAACCGGCCAGAAGCCGAAGCTGTTTTGCGCTAACCCGAATAAGTATAGTTGTACCACAAGCCCGTTCTATCAGCGACTTCATGGAAATTCATAGAACATGATTTGTTGCCATTCTAGAATTGAATGTTGTGACCGGCTGTGGTATTACTGAATTTAATTTGTACGAAGAATTGACTTGACCTATTTTCATATTTTACATGTTGTTGTAGAGGTTATTGCAAATTAATGGGTAGCAAATCAATTATAGCTACGACCGTTTGTTGAAGGAGGGGTTATAAGTGAGGGGAACCTACAAGGTACATAGATTCAATATGAGTTCCATTATACACGCCGTTCAGAATACAACTATATTTGTAAGCACCAGCTTCGTTTGAAAGGATTTTGCAATTGAAATGTGAGAGAGAAGAATCATTTCGGTGTTAGGAGCCATTCCTGTCTGTAATCTGAGTATAAAAAGATTCAATCTCTCATCCGCTACTCCTAAACTGCCTAAACTCCAACTCCTCATCATGGCAACTATCGCGAAGACAATTGTAGCTACAGGCGCCACTTCAGGCTTGGTAGGCAGTAATTCATCATTACATCTAACAATTCATTCTAGTTAACATCTAATGCTATATAGGGGTTCGAGTTAGTCAGGCAACTTCTTGCCCAAACGCAGCCCTACAATTTCATTCTCGGAGCTAGAGACACGAAAACGGCTCAAGCCAACTTCGATGGACTCGAGTATGACAACAGCAAGCACAGCTTAACTATCTTCCCGTTAGAGCTGTCGAACCTCAAGACCGTCAAGACTTTCTCACAGCAAGTCTTAGATAAACTTGGACAAGACAAGATTGACTACTTGTTGCTCAGTGCAGCAATTAGTAATAATTCTGAGCAACCTGGTCCGCATGGTTCTAAATGGAGTGAGCCCTATATTGTGAACCATCTGTGTAAGAATTGACGTTTGTTGGCATTACTTTTGCTAGTCGACAATGTGTGTTAATGAGGACTCCAGCCCAACACTACCTCGTTCATCTACTTCGAGAGAAGTTAGAAGCATCGAGGTCGCGCATAGTAGTCGTCTCCTCTGGCGCCGTGTGCTATGTAAAGGACCCTAGTATGTTAAGCTCGTTACCATCCTAATCCGGGATAATAATCTCACAATTACACGTAGCACTTCTTGAAGATGATCTCAAGGGCGGTTCAAAGACGGATCGCAATGTATACAGCGCCACGAAATTCGTTCAGCTACTCGGAGCCCACTGGTGGCGTCGTCAACTTCAGGGAAAATGCCACGTCGTCGCCGCGTCGCCGGGTTTAGTCCCTAATACTAACCTCCTAAGAAGCAGCGAACATTACAGTATGCTTGTAAACCATCCAGATGCAAAGACCGTCCCAGAAGGTATGTTACATCCATAACTCGCGGAATATAGGTATCACACATAACTTACACTGCTGTCAGGCGCCCAGAGTATCTATCGTGCATTTATAAGGGACGACTTTCCGGAAGACCCCGACCAGATCTACTTGTCGAGCTTAGGCGAATGGTGGTCTAAGGACCTCTACGGACTTACTCTCGACAAAGATCTCCAGGACAAATGGTCTCCTAGTAAAGAGGAAATTGAGAAGGAAGAGGGTTTAACCGCTTAGATTAACTTAATCGTAGGCCTCTAAGATTCTATACTCTAGTAGATAATCCTATGAGATATGGGAATACGAGTCAGAAAATCAAATCTAATATTAGAACTGGTGGGTATCTACGGCTCTATACTATCCCGCAGTAGCTGTCTTGTCTGCTCAAGGTATTTTCGCAACGCATTAACACCCCCTTTCCCGAGATCTGGCTTACATACAAGTTCCTCCTTGGACAATACCGCCCTCAAGACCCTGAAGAATTCCGGTTCATTCAATAGGCCGCCGTGATGGGTTCCATGTCCGCCAATTCGAAATTCTTGCGGTATACCAAGCAGGTTCTCCATCTTGCCGAATAGGTTAATGATGACCTGAATAAACATCGTGACTTGCAGGTTGCCGGATTCTGCAGGAAAGTCAGTACTCTCATCATATACAGTGTTATGCATAGGTACTAGAAAGAAACTACATACGAAGCGGGAAGCTACCAAAGTCCAACCCGGGTAGTTCACGTAGCGAAGGGACATCGCTTTTAGATATCTCTAGGAGGGCCTCGTAGCAATGGGTGAAAATTATCAGGTAGAGCTGCGTAATGTGGATATAGGATATGAGAATATGCATGAGTGTTGCTGAATCGAGGCGGCGTTTAGGCCGATTTCCTATCGTAGACACAAGTGATGGGCTGGCTAGGGTCCGACCATATTCGGACGAGTGTGGAGAATTGCGACCTCTAGTTGAGCCGCTTATGTTACTAACGGGTCCGGATTCCGGCGTCCTCGGAGAAGAACCGTGCGACGTTATTGCTGCTGGTGTCCGATTGGCATCCGAAAGCGTAGATATGACATCTACGAACTCGCGGCTGCTGAACAGTACACTATGGATTTGGGTCCCGGAAAAATCGTCTAATTGATCAATGGGCGCAACGAGTGTATCGAGACTTATCTCGGGAGACCCTCGTCCAATCTGGTCCAGGAGCTTAACCAAGTCGAGGTTTATTTTCGCCAGTCGTTGTGTTTCGCTCTCGGAGATTCCACGGCCAACTTCGATAACCGAATCCTGAGTAGCGTCGACACATTCCGGAGAAGTCGACGTATTATTGGCTATGCTAGTCTCCTGGCCCTGCAAATACAATGCCCCAGCCGGTAAAGCATCTGTCTGGAAAGTAGACAAATTCATCATCTCTGGTTGATAATCCAAGGTAGGCAGATGAGCCTTATTGGCGGTAAAATCGAAACATGCGAAATTTCCATCGAAGCCATCGCCAAACAGGGATCCGTAGATAGTAGGGTCCCAAGACTCCATAATCTCGGGAGGATAAGTCATATCTTGCACATTGCTGGAACCCTCGAAGAAAATGGGCAATGGCGTATTAATTGCCTGGTTAACATCAGTAGGCGGGATATTTTGTTGTCGGTCATCTTGTCGCGGTCGTTTCTGTGTTCTAGAACTGACACCCCCTATCCGACGGCGGGACCGTATAGGCACGTTCGGGGTAGTAGCGCATTGTGCATCTGCTCGCGTACATCGGTAGCAGCGCTCTTGTCCCGGGTCTCGCAGGCATCTTAGTTTATGTCCCTTACACCGATCACAAGCGGATCTACGGATCGGAAGACGGGGGACGGCGGCTTGTACTCCTTGCATTTTGAACTAGAACTTCCTATCGCGAGTCTCGGGGCCCTTGATGCGATGGGAATGAAAGCCGGTATTGTTATGGATAAGAAATTCTCATATTTACGAGCTGATGCTTGTTTCGTACACTTCAACGGCTGCGCCACATTAGGACTTCTTTGCATGCATAATAATTTAGGGTGCCTAATCTATTTATAGCCTACTGATGCTTGGGCTTCCATGCACCCATTCAAGTTATTCTAAGCAATTGTCGTTGAGGCGTTGACTTACTGCGCAAAAGCGCTCTATTGGCGATATCTCGTTTAAAAGGTTTCGCATCATGATATTTCGTGGGTTACCTATATGGTCGTGTCAACGTATTCGTATCTGAATGTAACCGGGATTGTCAAGACTCGGACCATCCGAGACGGAAGCAACGGCGCTGCTGCGCAAAGAGCTATGAAGCTTGTATGCCCAGGACCGTGAATGTGCATACATGTAACCCTGTTTCTCCGTGGTGTCTCGGAATGCTTTCGGGGCGGGGCTCCTAATAGACCTCCTAAACTCCAATAAGAGAATATTTGAGAAAAGGGGTCCCGTATGATAACCTTTTGTAACTCCGATAGTATCCGGGCTAAAGATTCCCGGAGTGGGCCGGTAATATCAGTCCCATGCAATTATTGGCGGGATGTGCCATAGAATACAATCCTAAAGGATTAAAAAGGTTAAAGTGTATAACCCCTAGAACTGTTATCGACTAAGGATTTTTCAAGTATTGCTACATACAAAGATATATAGGAATATACTTCTAAAGCTAGCTCTCAACAACTTTATAATAAGGAGTATACAATACTACGCGAAAGCATCAACCAATGGAAACTCTCTCATATAGTTGTAAAGACATCGACATGCACGTCACGTATAGAAAATACACAGACCTCTCAGATCTTAAAGGATTATGAGCTGGACCCGAGAAAATAAGAGAAGGTTATTATGTAATAAGGGGTTATAAGCTATACCCCTGACACGACAACGAGGGTAGGCATCCACAACTAGGCGACATAGCAGCAGGAACCAATAATTCACGGATTTTTCGATATATAAAAGGCCTTTTATCCCCAATGTCGCGAAACGGTAAGAGGTAGATAATCACGGCCAGGATAATAAGGTCATATCCTCCTTCACCATGTGTAGTCCCGCTCAGATCCCCTATCCGGATTTGCCCGGCGTACAATTCACTTCACTTAGCGCCTCGCTGGTATCTAACTTGACAATCCAAGTCCCCGAGAGCACGTATACGAACAATGGGGCTGTCTACGCTGAAGGTGTCAACTTTTGCAATCTCACGACTACTTACACGCACCCTGGCGAGTCCGATACTGTCACTATTTCTGTGTACCTCCCCACAGAGTGGAATGGCAGGATGCAAGGTGTTGGCGGAGGGGGGTTTTCCGCTGGAGGCGTTAACTTTCCACTCCTCCATTACTCTATGCTAGGCGCCGTGTCGGAGGGGTACTCTGCTGTGACTACTAACGCTGGCCATGATTCAATAAACCCTGATGACTGGATATTGAAGAGTCCCGGACACGTTGACCTTCATCTTCTCGAAGAATTTGGCTCCAACTCGCTGAACGAATTGTCTATCATTGGTAAGGCAATTACGGAGAGCTACTACGGCAAGCCACCAGCATACTCCTATTGGAACGGGTGTTCACAAGGCGGACGGCAAGGTTTCAAGATTGCTGAGAAATACCCTACCGCGTTCGACGGGATAGCAGCTTCGGCCCCGGCAGTCGACTTTGCCGGGTTGGGTGTGGCTGATCATTGGCCCCAGGTTGTTATGAAGGCGCTAGGCCAGTACCCGAAGAACTGTGAGTTTGTTGCGATCACGGAAGCCTTCATCAAGCATTGCGACGGTAACGATGGACTACTTGATGGGATCGTCACTGACCCGGATTCCTGCGACTTCGATCCGTATTCTGTGGTGGGCAAGTCTGTTGATTGCCAGGATACCGACGCTGGAACTGTGAAAATATCGGAAGCTGCGGCCAATATTTCGATCGCGACGTGGACTGGCGCTCGAAAATTAGATGGCTCATTTCTTTGGTGGGGACTTAAAAGGGGGGCAAGCCTAGTAGACGAGGACATCGGCCTTGGGGTCAATGCGGGACTTGCGACAACTGTGTGCTCGGGGAATGGCACCTGCACAGGACACACAATGGATGTTGTTGACGCATGGATACGGCTTCTTATCAAGAAAGACCCTACTTTCGACGTCACGACAGTAACAATCGAGGACCTTCAGGATTTATTTCAACAATCGCTAGATGAGTACGGTCCAATTTTCAACGTGAAGCCTAACTTGGACGCCTTCCGAGAAGCAGGGGGGAAGCTACTATCCTACCACGGTCTGGCCGATGCTATCCTCCCTCCAGACTCTTCGTCGCACTTCTACGAAAGTGTTACAGCCCACGATGAGCAAATACATGATTATTATCGTCTTTTCGAAGCGCCGGGGCTTGCTCACTGTTGGGCGGGCTCTGGGGGATATTACCCTGCTGGACTTTTTAAGGCCCTGGTCTCATGGGTTGAATCCGATGTTGCCCCTGACAGTATCATTGCAGCAACTTCTGTGGATAAGGGCCCTGTTCGTGAGAGTATTTTGTGTCCTTATCCTCAGAAGGCACACTATAGGGGCACGAGTTCAAACGCTACAGCTGGTGATTTCTATTGTGATAATTAAGGGGCGATTGTCAGAGGCTGCCCTTGGTATATCACCACTACGGAGTGACAGGTGACTAGCTGGTGACTAGCTCATATGGTATATATTTCGGAATAATACTAACGCCTGCCCTCCCCTGAATCTAAGAGGGAACCAAGGTCCCCTTATCACGTCATATACCTATCGTAATCCTTGTCATCTGACAGCGATCGAGGAGTCCGTGTGTCTAAAGGTGGTGGCGGGGGAAATAATTAAACTTTATACAGCTAGTTGTCACACAATTTAAGTTAAGATCTTACTTGAGTCAGTCCTAAGAGTTGAAAATTGTTTTGGAGCGCATGTTCCAGATACTCTCCTTGGAATACTTTACCACCATGTTTTGGCTGTGCTAACCAGATCATGGTATATTCATGTCAAACCGTAGTTATGATACCTATGTCCCCCGAAGAGTACGCCACACTATCACAACCCGATCCATCCAATACTAATATGTAACCCAGGAACAAAAAACATAATGCCTTCTCTATTGAAGGAGACCGCCCTTATGTCGCACAGTCTAAAAAAATTTGGTGTCCTGGGAAAGGCGCTATCTAACATTGACTGAGCCCGCGCCCAGCCTCCGCGTTTTGTTACCGGGGATAGAGTGACCATGCTGGGTGACGACGAACCCCTTGAAGGTCCCTACCTCGTTGAAAAAGTAGATCCAGATGAGATTAGGATTAGAGGATTAGGATCCAGCTAATGTTTACATATGCGTCCAGATGCAGGCAGCAACTGCCTCATTGTATGAGTGCCTGGGACACTGTAGCTACAGGATCCACACTTTGAGCTCTTCTGGAGGCCAGTTCTAATTTGATATACCGTTTTCTTTTACGGGCTTTCCACCTGTCGTTCCAAGTCCATTGCTTCCTTTTTTACTGCCCAGTTCTTCTAGCTATTTTGCCTTACTCTGTAGATCTAGTGAATTATTGGAGTGCAAAGTGATACCTAATTGATCATCGGGTTATCTTTGTTGTAAATTGGGCTTCTGGGTATCCGCGTGAACAACTCGTAAAAGCGATGGAGATGATAATCATAAAGCACGTTCCATGGCGGCACAAACCGAGTGGATGACTCCACTTACCTCCGAGAACACCCACTCTTTCCTCCCGGGTGCCCGAGATGCCGCTCCCGTGTCACTTACCGTATTCAGAAGGTGACTCACACAGCTAGCGTAGAGTTCGCGAGTACGTACCCCTAGAGTCAACCTTACTACCAGGATCTTATCGCCAAGTTTATTAATGATAGACTTTCCCAATAGTTCTGCATAGTTAGCGTCACTTGTAGCAGTATTATTTGCATAGCATGCAGAGCTCCTATTCCTTCTAAACAGACGAGTTTCATAAGTCTGGTGAATACGGGTTTCGCCGAGGGCGACAGCGACACCTTGGCATTTTTCTCGACCTGCCTTGCTAGGGATGACTGGTGGCTTTTCTACGGCCTCCTCTCCCTCACAGGAGATCTATGGCGCGTTGCGGATCCCACGTGCCCCACAAGATTGGCTGTGAATTGTGGCTGATATCACAGGGACGGCGGGGACTAGAGGCTCGGCATCCCAGCTCGGTCCCTGTTTTAGAGTTTCATTGCTCGGTATAGACTCTTGTCAAGGTTTGTGATTGGCTGTTATAATTCAATGAAAGTCCCGGGGATGTCAGGGGTCGATTGCGAACGGGTATGACTTTCTTAATGCGGCTTGCGTCAATGCGACAAACAAGATAGATATTTAAATGAGCACACGGCCCCATGTTGTTAATCAAATGGAGATCTCCAGTCGTTCGTTGATTAAATCCTCATTCCAAAAATGCGTGCCCAACTCCTGACATCCGTATTGCTCGCCCTGGGCGCCCACGGCATACGCATCCTCCAGTCAAACGACGACGGTTGGGCAGAGCAATATATTCGGGTCCTGCATGACAAGCTGAACAACGCTGGCCACGATGTCATTTTGTCAGCACCAGCTGAAAATAAGTCTGGTACAGGTAAGCTCCCGTCCAAGAACTTTATCTGATTAGGGCATAGCTAAATAGATGAACTAGGGTCTCTTGACGTGGGGCCATCACCGCGCACCTCAGCTTGTGAATACGATAGCTGCCCTGCGGGCAGCGCCGCCACGGGTAACAATGCGACGAACCTACGATTAAGCTGGGTAAATTCATTCCCAGTTACTTCCGCTCGCTTTGGAGTCGAAACGTTTGGTCCTCAGCTGTGGGACGGACAAGCCCCAGAGCTCGTGGTCTCTGGGCCGAATGTGGGAAGCAACCTGTACCTCGAAGTACAGTTCTCCGGAACCGTTGGTATAGCCGTCTACGCGACTCACGATGTCGGCATCCCGGCCATCGCCTTCTCCGGCGCTTCGGACGGCAGACTTGCGTTTGACGCGCCTGTGGAAACGCGAAGCATTGTATATGCGCAACTGGCAACGCAGTTCACGAATGCGGTCATCGACTCTGGTGTGCCGTACCTTCCCGAGGACGTGTTCCTGAACGTGAACTTCCCCAAGGTCACGGAAGAGTGCACCGACCCGACCAAGTTTAAGTGGGTTTTGAGCCGTATCAACCCCGGCACATTCTCGGAGCCCGATGTCAAGACCTGCGGTATCACCAGATTACCAACGGAGTCGAGCGTGGTCGGTGCTGATGGCTGTCTAATTTCCGTCAGTGTGGGAGACTCGAAGGATAAGACGACCGCACCAGCTGAGAAGCAGGCCGTTATATTAGAGAAGTTGCGTGGGCTACTGAGTTGTATGGAGTAATAGCACCCTTGGCTGCGCCTGGGACAATATTCGCGTATATATTTGCAATTTTACAAGCTGTATTTCTGGAAATCGACGATGGACTGTATATTATGGTGTGTACCTGAGTTGTGTCTTTGTTTCTAGATCTTGCGTGCAGCATATGCCTTTCTATGTTTCTATGGGGGAAAATTCGAGTTTAGAACCTCCCTTTTTTTGTCGAATCCGTTTTGTCTTCTGGGATTTTAAAGGTTTGGTAGATCGCGAGTGTCGAGCTTTTCAGGGGTAGAGAAGACGTGTATAGAAGTCCTTAGAGTGGAAGGGATCTTCGAAGGAATAGGATTGGCATCGTGAGCAGTAACTTCGGCGAAGGCTTTGCCCATGCGCATGATCATGTACCCTCTCTATGAGGACTCATTAGCATAGATACCCCCGAACGTTATAACATCCCGTAGTGTACCTTAGCATGCTAATAGACGAGGTAATTTAGAATAGAAAAGCTTACACCAAATACGCGAGATGAATGGACTGTTGGCCTTTCCAAGGCATTTTGAAACTAGACGTCAGTCTTTTTACCAGATTCTCCATTGTTTCTCGTATATCTAGAAGGGCACAGAGGCCCGATCATAAAAGTATCCACATAGCATGCTATTCCCGCTTCCTAGACGCTGGCGCTGGCTCTTGCCCTCTTGAATGCCCAACCCATCTCGTCCTTATCTCTTAAATATTCTTTTTGAGAAGCGATGTTATCTTCAAGCATAGAGAACGGCGCGTGTCAGCTATCAGTGTAACTTGCCCCATTAGAGGAGGAACCAAAGCGGATATGAAGGAAGCTAGCTGTGTTAAGAGACGACTGCGCTACTTTACGGAGGAAGCCTGGAACAGCCCCTATATACCTCGTTAGCACCATATCTTTCGTGGAAGAAGAAGCCAGATGCATGTTTTACCGTAACAGATACGTATTTCTTCAAATCTTCTTGGGCAAGGCAGTGAAATCGTACGCGTTATTCCTATACTGAACTGGATAGCATTTATGCCTTTCTAAATTAATCGAGATTGGCGCGATCATTCACGACAGCATAGAGGTTATGATGTTACCCGCGCAAAAAGAAAGCAATTTTTGCAGTGTTCGTAGGAGACCCCAGTTCGCGTCTATGATGTTCCTAGAGGTAGGTAAAGTTGCCCTAACCTCTTGTTACTCATTCCAGACGGGCCAGGAGTGGTACTCATAGGTACCTAGATACGAGAGGTAAAATAGACCAAATGAAAAACTTATTCAAAGAAGCATTAATTTCACCAAGCATCGCCTGGCTCTGGAATATTTAGTATGTCTACCTACTGGGCTTCGCGAAGCGTTTCGAGTACTCACACTCACCATAATAATCTTGCCTAACTGTAGATAGGAGAACACTACATACTGAAATATTCTTTAGCTTGGCCTCGTCTCATGCTGCGACAGGGCTTATGATGTGACAGGGACACAATTTCATTAGTCTAGGATTGAAACAACAGATAGACGTGAATTATAAACATTTCTAGTCTCACCATGCAATACTTGGGGTATGGGTCGCGACACTATATGTACTCAGAGTGAATCTATTATCATCAGAGTGTACTATTAACCTAGAACTAAGATGTGGGAATAGTGTCAAAACACCCCACGACATCGGTATGAAGTCACTTCACTAGACACTGAATTTAGGTACATGGGGGGTGGCGTGGAGTAGGTGTTTAATGGGAGGGGAAATGTATGTCTACTGCCAAAGTGCAGCATCATATATACAAGGAGTCATGATTACTCCAAATTCCTTCCTTTGCCCCAAAATTCATATCTACCAGTTCTGTCTGATAGATCCAATCCTCCCACTCCAGCGCCAATTACCACAAATCCACTGCTAGTCTGTACATATACAGACAGGTGGCTGGCCCCCATAAAAGCATCTGTGGCAAGTTAGTAACCTGTTGAGGGACACTGGAAATAGTGAAGAGAACTTACCTGTCATTGATCGGATAGAAAGTGAGGAAGGAGAGTATTAAGGTAATCCGAAAACATGTGACTAAAACATCCCTGATGACAATCTCGCTAGGTGAGGCTAGTAAGCTCCTTAGTGCTTACGGAACATCTTCTTGACGGACTTGAAGAGCTTCTTCAGTCCCCGAGGCTGCTGCTGGGTGCCGCGAGCAGCACCAATAGGCAAGGCGGTGCCGAGCTGAGCCTCAAGAGCCTGCATGACTGGGCCAATAGAAGACTGCATAGCTTCAGGCAGCATCTGCTGAAGGGCCTCAGAGATCATGCGAGGAAGCATGTTGATGATAGTCTGAAGTAGCGCAATCTGAGTGTTTAGGGATACAACATTGCCATTAGTCGAGTTCAAGAGGGTGCCGAACGCATTAATGTTGTTGCCAAGAGAGCGAACATGACCGGAAATGGCGTTGACGTGATGGCCAATGGCATCAACTTGTCCGTTAGTGATGCTATCCAGCTGACTGATCTGGCCGTCAACATGGTTAAGCTGACCCTGCATCTGCTGGACATTCCTACCAAGAGGATCAACAACATTGCCAAGAGCAAAGTCAATCATTCCAAAGACGTCCTCCAATACAGCCTCAATATTGACACCATCGACGTTGTGTGTGCCCTGACCAGCCATCTCTTTGATGACACCCCGGATGCCATTCAGAAGATTTGCCATGTTCTGGCCAGCAGTAGCTTCCGCAGCTGTTCCATTTTGGACAGCGTGGACTACGGCATGCTTGACAATGTCGTAGAGCTTGTTCTCAGCACTAACACCGCTCATCATGTTGGTAACATGAGCCTGGACACGCTCCTCCTCAGTCTTCTCGGCTGCGACCTTATCACGAACCCGAATTTCTTGAGTGATCTCAACCAGAAGCTGGACCACATGGCGCATCTGGTTCCACTCCTCGCGAGGGGCGTTACCGCGGGCAGCAGTGAGCTGAACAAGGCGAAAGTAGTCGCTGGTGATAGCCTGGACATCATGACTGGCAGCGGTGGTGGGCGGGAAGAGGCCCTCAGCACGAGCACGGGCGAGTGCAGCACCCATCTCAGTGATCTGGCCGAGGGTGTAGCTGACAGTGACACCATAGCGCTCGATCGACACCAGAGCATTCTGAGGATTGTTGGCCGCTAAAGTTCAGGTGTAAGCAGAGATGTTATAATATAAATATGAAGGGGATTGCAAAGCATTACTTACCATTGGCCATAGCGCCGAGATCCTGGCCGTTGGCCATATCAATTCCAGAGTCGGGGGTTCGGGGAACCTCCTGGTTGCAGTTGTGATCTCCCTGGGGCCTAAAGATTGAAGTTAGTTAAATGACAATGAGAAAAAGATAGAGTAGAACAAGAAGTGGAAAATAAACTTACGACATAGTGACTGTTCTGGTAAATGAACAAGTGGTAGACCTGAGGGAAGACTGATAGAATGGTCTGGAAAGATGGGTTAGTGTATGCGAAATGATGGAGGATGATGACCAAGTGTATGTGTTTATGTGTTGTGTATGTGTGTGATGAATGTAAGAAAGGAAGGTGGGGTGGGGTTGGTTGGGTGATTGGAAAATATGGGCGGTGAATAATTTTGCCAGAGGTGAAGGTTGATGATGCAAGGTAATTTGCAAATGGAAATGAGTAGATGGAAAGGGTAGAAGGTAGAGGGTAGTGGAGAGGTTGTAGAGGTGGGAAAGGTAGGAAGGTAGGTGAAGAGTAAAGGTGGGAGGGTTGTGCACTTACCAGAGGCTGGATGTGGGAAAGGTTGGTGAGGTTGTGTGAATTGAAATTGAGAAAGGTTGTAGAAAAAAAAATGGTGAGGAGAGTAGGTATGATGGGGGTCGGGTTGGGTTGTGTGGAAGAAATTGATGGGCGACTGGAGAGAGAGGAGGCAACTTTGACTTACCGTTGTCCGAGAGACGAACCAGTGACTAGACTTGACAATCTTAAAAGACTTGTCAAGGTGGTGAAGATGATAAAGGCTTGGAGGCCAAGGGTTGATGATCAAGTTTGGTAGTGAAGGTTGGTAGTGCAGGCTTCAGAGTATGGTTTGAAGTGTGAAGAGTGAAGAAAGAAGTTGGGAATGATGGAGGAACTGCTCAGTCTTTTATCTGTTTCCAGACCAGGCTGATAGAATAGAAATGTGGGGTGGGTAAGGGTGTACAGTCAAGTGTACGAAGAGGTTGGGAAGGTTGATACTAAGGTTGAAAAAGATCTGACAAATGTACCAGTACAGACCCACTTGTCAGGAGGGAATCAGTTGATACAGGAGGTTGCTATCACAATTTGTCAGGTGGTAACTGGAAGAGTTGTCAAGTTGTTGTGGTGCGGAAGAAGAAAATGGTGGAGAAGGTTGGGAGAGGCAAAAATATATTACCAAGGAGACGGCAGATCCAGAGCGGTGAGGGGTGTTGTGATTTGGAAATCAAATCAATCACCTAGGTTATTAGAAAAATCATTTATGGCAGCTGCATCAGTCTGTATTTTCAACCTGTTTGCCCTATCAACCACTGAATCAAGAAGAAGCTTTGACCTCAACCCAACCGGCAACCTGATCTTGCACTCGCAACCGTACCTATGTACCTGGGTGATTAGGAATATTTTGCCCATCAAGGTGCATACGATAATTTGATCCTTGAGCTGTAATAGAAAATCAAATGTTTGAACTAGGGTACGTGCACAGGAAACTACCTCCGGTTCCTGATATGCCTCTACAGCATAGCTTATCATCCTTATCCAAGGTGCATTACTTACAGCTAACCAATTTACCAGATCACTGGCATCAATGTAAAATATTTAGGTACTTGTAGCATCCATTTGAGCCAAGTAATGTAATGCCAAAACACTGACTGAGGCCGAGCGCTCAATCATGATATTTTCCCTGAACATGATCTTAGGTACTAGGGGATATGAATTACTATTAGAAGTAAAGTGATATGCATGTATGAAGTATCTATTTCTTCTTGTGGCCTAAAAATCCAATTACGAGGATGAGTCGACATTACTCTACAGCTACAATAGATTTAAAATCGACTCCAATATTACAGAAGCTCTCGTATTTAATTATCCAGACAAAGAGAAAGCAGGGAATATTTCATCCCGGATCGAAATAAAAGTTGGTAGTTTATATAAGGTTGTTGGTGCCTGTAATTAACGGGGATATTTAAGATCAGTAGTTTTATTCGAGGAAGCATTACTGTAGACTGTAAAAGTATTGACGGGGAGGCACCATAAAAAAAAATCAAAATCATCGTAGGCTAATAATCAGGATCAGGATCAGGTATGTGCGGCATACATATAGGCATATTTCGATTGTACGTTGGCTGTTCGTACCTAAGTACCTCTTGATTTGAAACTCAGGATCACTGAAAATATTGCGGCTCGGTGAGTTGACGTTGGAATTGGCGCACGGCCCCACTCTAGGGTTTGCAACTTCCCTGTCAGACAGGGTAGGTACCTAGGTACGATCAAATACGTAGATTGCGGGGAGACCCACATCCGGTTGTACAGTAAACAAATGTGGGTCCCACAAAATGAGATCTCGGGAAGTAAGTTGTGATCGGGTTATTTGGTGGTACAAAGGTACATGCGTAGGCAGATACCATTAGAGCCTCTTGTGATCTTGACGCAGATAGAATCCGCATGTACTTGGGTACATTATGCGATCAAAAAATAGAGAAATTCAAGGGAAATTTGATATACGCCTGTTAATGTAAAGCTGCTGATATTCATGACCTGATAGTCCTTCCGCCATGTCTCGATTTTGTAGCGCGAATGCTCGATGCTCTTCATCACAGATTCTTGAACATTCCAAAGACATCATAGTTGAGCGAATGTCTCTATTGATAGATGTTAGGCGATAATATCATAGCAAGCTATCTGAAGTCCATTCCAAAGGCAATTAGAGGCAATGACGACATATATAATACTTGAAAGCCGTTAGGTATAGTTCCTAGGGTTATTCAGATCTAGAAATATGTATGCGTTTTTACTACTTCAGACGATGGGGACGGTCGGGAAAGTAATATACCGTCGATGATTCTGGTCATTACTTAGCCTAGCAATACGTTTGCTCTAGAATAGTCTTGTTATCGATACTTCAAGTTTGGTTCTATCAGTGGAACAATCCAGAAGCATAGAAATCTTTAACAAATAATAAATATGCCTTCATCCCCCGGGCATGGTATTTCCAAGCTAGTGCTAATAAATATGACATTTCATGGCAGCTTCAAGTGGCCGATAGGAAGCATGTCCTCAAGAAAGCTGAAAGGTATAATATAAAATCATTACAATGACAGGAGGGTATTAGAACCCATATCCTCGGTGAAGTAGACCGCCCAAAACGACAATATGAGCGACATATAGTCTAGAGAAATCCTCGGTTCATGCCCCTTAAACGACCCTGTCTATCCAGAATAGAGCCAAGACGTCCCCAATTCCATCCTGCTGAGAATAGCTGCTCATAAGATATATGGCTCTTACCTACAGAGGCCTCCGGTCGAAGCCAGGTAGTTCTGACTTGATTGTGTTCTTCTAGGAATAATTATTTAACGTACTTGGTTTTATGCGTAACTCTACCTTTGGGCCGTGTAGATTACTTGAGCACCAGGGATAGCCAGGGTCTAAAAGGGTCACAACAGTCACAAAACAGTACTGGATATGATGGTAATCAGACCCTGTTATTGACCGGAGTCTATCTTCTGACCTAATGTCAGGAAACACCGGAAACTAAGCTACGAAAGACGATATTGCCCAAGAGCCCCCATACGATTGCGAAACCAGCCGAAATCCACCCAGTATCCATCCTTGACCCCGATTTGTGTATCATAGATCCATTCCTGCCTGTATCTTATTAGCGAGTGAAGATATAATCGAGTATTATGTTGAATACATACCACGATAAAAGAGAATGAAAGATCTTGATGGTGTAGGTATCTTGGGGCGATAACGAAGGACTAGTGCTTGCTATAGATATCCATGTGTGTCATGAGGGAACATCCATGTGCCAGGGGGAAACCCGTAGGGAAGGGAATTATGCGACGATGGTATCGTCGTCGTCCTCATAGTCGTCGTCTGTTGAGGGAAAGTCATGTTAGCAGCGTAATCAAAGGAATGGATCCCCGGAATGATTGGAGCAGGCGAGTGCGGATGCGAATACGAGTGATGGTGACCACCACTGCCGTAAACCGAGACGCCACCGCCGTCATCGCGCCTCTCCGTAGCACTGATGACTAAGACTTCATCGTCGTCGTCATCATTCTGGGCATTGGTAGAAGGCGATGTGTCAGCCTGACTCGTCGGCGCTGCCTCGTTGACACCGGGTACAGCAGCAGTCGCGCCACAACCGTTCTCCTGCTCCGCTTTCACGGCGATCGAATCTTCAGTTTTAACTTCACCTTTGATCTCGGCCTTGACGGGCTCGTCGGCATCGCCGGCATCCTCGTCAACGGCAGCGAGCTTGCGTTTCTTGTTGGGGGTGCGAGTCTTGATGCCGTCCTTAGTGTCCTTGGACTCCTTCTTGACGCCTCCCACGCCACCGGCGGTGCCGATGCCGTGGGCCTTCATGAGACGCTCATATCGCTTAGCACTGGGAGATAGGAACGCGGTTAGTTAAGGGGAAATGGTTTAGATGGACAAGAAGTAGGATTAGATAGAGAAATGTGATGGTAGTTATTGGGGGGGTACTCACGCTGCTCCCTTACTCACGATCTCGCATTCTTTGGCGACCTCAGCGAAATCAACCTATTCAGATCAGTAAATTTTAGCTGAGTACGTTTGGTAGATCATCAAAAGCATAATCCTCACCTTTCCAGCAGTCGAGTGCTTGATGCACACGATGAGGAATTTGAACTGAGAATCCACGTCCAAAGCAGGCATATTGTCGGCGGCTGACGTGAGGTTGTCAGGCTAGAGGGATCAAGTAGAAAATTGTGAAGATAAAGTACGAGAACCGGTGGTATGAAAAGAGGCGGGTGTAGTAGTAGTAGTAGTTGATACTATTGAAGTTGGTGGATAGGAGGATAGGTTTTTGAGATTGATGGGCAAGTCGAGAAATTTGATGAAATAGTGGAAGCTTTGGATTTTTTGATCCGCAAATACTACCCGTAAGGAAGTAGGCCCCGTACCCAACCTACACTTGAAGAAGTGCACTTTGTTTTTAGTAGATGGTTGCTGAAGGGTTGTTGCCACAGTGTAGCAGGTCCGCTTAAAGTATAGCTAGACTTGATGTACCAGGCAATGGCCTAAGCTTCACCCAATACTGAGGTAACTGAGGGTCAACTTGGAAGGTCCTCAGTCCTGGGGCTACTTGTGTATGCGGAAGTTAGTATTACTGGGCATATGTCGTGATGATGGACACACCTGGGGTTCCAGTAAGACAGTTGGTGTCGGGACCACCAGCTAAAATATGAAAATTCTTTTACTATACTATGGTGAACCGTCAGAAACTAATCTTTGAGTGTCGTGAATTATCTTAGATCAGACCTCAAGAGTAACCACAAAGATGAGACTTAAGATGAGCTTTAACCTTTTAGATGTTGCCGTCAAAGGTAGAACTACCTAGATATTTCATATCAGGAACACCTTTGTTATCGGTACTAGAATTTTTCGACCCTAATAAAGATCAAGGAATTAGTATGTGTATTGAGTATGATCAGGAGGAGGCCTGTCAGCTGAATTACAGAGGCTTAATATAGCTGGTCAGTGCTCAGGACTCGGTACTAGTTTTCTCCGGATTCTAAGGCATATTATTACGAGAACCACCTCATTTATTATAAAGACTCATAATGGACTTTCGATGGTAGAGATGTCTTTGATACTACCTAGTAGGTACATACAGAGGCCCTTCAGGGCTGATTCAAGCCACCAATTCAAACTTCTTCTTGCAATTAGTGAAAGCCCAAAAAACGAGGCTAATAGCCGTTGGGCGAATCAAAGTACACAAGATAACTTCTAAGCCTTTCTTTTGGGCTTAAAAAGATGACTCTTCGAAACGCGGCCCTGACGAGCCCTATGGAGAATTCCCCTGAAACGGCGGAGGCGAAAACGACGAGAGGCAGAGGTGGGGGTGGGGGTGGGGGCGGCAGCAGGGAGAGTAGCCGGAGCCGGGGTCTGGGTCGGAGGTCCGGAAGCGGGTGTGGCGGGGACAACCGGAGCCGGCACAACGGCGGAGGCAGCAGCAACAACAGCCGGAGCCGGCACAACAGCCGGAGCGGCCACAACAGCCGGGGCGGCAATAGCAGCGCCAGAAGCACCAGCGGCACCGGAAGCACCAGCGGAACCGGAAGCACCAGCAGCGGGAAGAATCTAGGAGACCCAACTTGTTAGTTGATGTTTGGGCTGGGCAATAATGGTAGCCATAATAATGGTAATTCGACTTACGGTCACACCACCTTCTAGCCACTAAAACAAATTAAGTTAGTAAATGTCATACATTCTCACAAATATATAGGGAATTACATACCCCTTTCACCTTGCACCTCTTAGTGAAGGTATCACGGGCCACACGCCGTGAGGCGTGCCCCGTCTCGGCACTGACAGCAGCCCAGTCCACAGTTTGTAAGAGGTCTCTGCTGGCATTTTTAAATATTGCTACCATCATAGCAACCTGTTTGGTGGTCACGGAGACTCCGTTTCCTAGATCGATGTTGTTGGACATCTTGGCTCAATATTAGAAATGGACTCGACAAAGATATTTAGGTTTGAGAACAATCGAGATTTGGTTGACAAATCAAGACAAAAGGCAAGACTGAAAATAACAGGGTATTAACTAGGGATTACTTACTTTGGATGGTTGCAAGGGAGTTGTGGCGAAGTTTTTGTTGTTCTGGTTGATGGTGTTGTTGTTGGAAAAGGGAAACAAAAATTATTTCTTCAGACCTAGATGGAAGAAATAAGAAATGGTTCTTGAATTTTCTGCCTAAGGGAAGTTGCTCACTTTTTTGATCTTCCAAAAGACAGTGGCTTCATGCCCTAGACTTCGCGCGGGTCTTAGTGGTCTTAGGGACTCTCAGGTATCCGCTTAGTCGTGCTCTTTCCCAAAACACCCCACCACTAGATGCCAGGTGGACAGGTGAAATATCGTGGAACATGTACAATGGCAGCTGCTTGAGGAGTTGGGAAGGAAAGAAAAAGAAATACACGAGATAAAACTTCAGGAAGGTATACGCGCCTTGAAGATATGGACGCAACCTAGCCTAATTTGAACAAGATAGACGAGATAGGAAACTCCTAAGAATCATATTAAAATCAGCTTTTGCTTATCTACAGATCCAGTACTTGAGAAATAGGATAGTTCTACTACTAGGTCTGGCTTATCAGTACCTGCTCAAGGCATGGTTCTGGAGTTTAGTATCACTTGGTTCAGTAATGGTGAGAGGAGCAAGGTAATCATAATGAAAACAACCGTTCTTGATGTAGAATATAGACTATAAAACTACCCGCATCGCGAAATAAACCCGAGATCTTCCCTGCGACTTGCGTTATGAAGCTTCGTTTACTTTGTCATAATATCATCACCAGAGCCAGTGGGCCATCAAATATCGTGTCCTTCCCCCAAGATACCCGCCATTGAGGTTGGTAGAAAAGTAAATATCAATGCAACTATTCACTTTTGGGTATCAATGGCCTCATCATCGCCATCCTCGATCTTGATCGCACCCTCGTCATCATCTTCAGGCTCCTTCTTAGTAGCGGGCTTAACATCCTCGTCGTCATCGTAGGTATCGTACTCGTCTCGGCCCTTGCCAGCAACCTTAGCCTTCTTGCCCTTGGTAGGCTTGGTGACTCTAGCAGCCTTAGTTTTCTGAGGGGAATCTCCCGCCGCTTCTTCCTTATTAAACTTGCGTCGGATCTGTGAGAATCGCATCTTTAAATGGTTAGTACTAAGCCATGTGTATTTAGCAGCGGGAACTATACCTTTGCAATTTTTGCGTCCTTCAGACCGAGCTCCTGGGAAAGCCCGTCCCAGTCAATTTCCATGCTAGTGGGAAGATACTTGAAGATGGCAGTGAAGAACTTCTGGTCACCAGCCGTCAGGGCGCTTGTGTCCTTAGGAGGCATATTTGCTGCTTGGCGCAGTTGGTTTGACGGGAGAAATTTGGTGGATATTAGATGCTGTATTAGATCCGATAGTAAGTCGATGCTGAACAAGAAATATTGGGAGAAAGAGTGATTACGGCAATGTAGCCTATAGTTGATCGAGGATAGCTTATCACTTCGATATTTTGACTGCTTCGTAGATGGTGATCGAGAGGGGAAGAGGGAAGGTAGAGCCTCGACGTATGGTAATAGAGAGTAATATGCCCGGTGTCATGTCACAGCAGTAGGAGGGGTAGAATAGGGTTGAAGCGGCGCGGAGGGCTAAGACAACAGACAAGCATATGTCACGCGTGGTAGGATGGGGGTTCAAGGACACAATAGGCACATAGGGAATTTCACTTACCTTCGAGCGATAGGTACCGCGACCTAGCTGTATATTAGATCAATAACCTAATATGAGCATAGGTTGAAGGCTGCGAAAGTGGTTGTACTCGGATGGGGGAGGTAGTGATAGGGAGGTAGATGATGCAGCGACGTCTTAGATTGAGGAGAAATGTCGTAGGGTCAGGGGAACAGTCACAGGGCTAAGGTGCAAGCAACAGTGGAAAAGTCGCGAGAAGGCTCTCATATAGACGCAGAGCAGATGCCAAGATGCAAGGTGATGAAGCAGAGGGGAAGTGATGCTAAAATGGTATAAAACTTACTTTGAGCGAAGATGGTATTGCTGGGGTAGACTTCTCGGTGGTGCTAAATAATATCGACAAGCTTTTAGAATTTGATATGAAACTTGTTTCGTTGTAGTGGTACCCAGGTATGAGAAGTTGAAGATGGTAAAGAGGTTGACTTTAAGGGTGGTGTGTTGGAAGAATCAGATGAGAGGGGATTGGGACTCCAGTGGGAAGGAGGACGCAAGGATCGTGAAACTAAGAAACAATGGTTTCCAGGTGCATACATCTCAGACCTAATAAGGCGGGTACTACCCAAATTAGGTCGTCATGTTTGTTGTCGAGTTTGTCGTCTAGTTCGCCAGAGGTACGTCTAAGTTGCTGCTATAGAGTTGCGGCGCTGCTATAGAGTTGCGGCGCTGCTATAGAGTTGCGGCGCTGCTATAGAGTTGCGGCGCTGCTATAGAGTTGCGGCTATGCAAACTACTACTCAGGTACGTAGGCCAGATCGACATGTAAGCGGAGGAGTTGACGACTTCGACAGCTCCCACAACAACTTAACTATAATAAACTACAGTTTACCCTAGGAGCAAGTTCGATGATGTAGTGTTTGGCGTATAGTCGTTAAGAACAGAGGAATAACAAACGTAATAGCTTTGGCGTCTTACCTAGGTTTCTAGCAGGAAAGGAAAGTTAGTCTTTTTGCAGTAGTAATTCGTATTAACCTGCTAGTTTATTAAACACTCGAGTATAAGTGCTCCGTCTAAAGCGAAAAAGTAACTTACGAACTTAACCGTTTATCTTAAAGAGATATCGTCTTCGATATTGGCTGGTATTGTTATGTAGAAATATGCTGTAAGATGCGATAGCAACTATCTAACCAACAAAGTTCTACTTGTCTCAAGTGGATTGGACACTTTCGATAGTTTAAAATACAATCAATAAGGGCAGGTCTTTACCTATAGACATAGCTAAAAAGGCGTGTTCAGAAACTAGACTGATATTCACGCTGGACTCTTTTACGTTCACGAGCACATACTCTCCTAGGCAGTGTTTAATGTGAAATTCACATAGTAAGGCTAATTTACTTACCTGCTTACGTGAATTAGAGAACGGACATCTGAAATGACAGGATTAGAATTGACCAGAACTTTAGACGGAAGAAGTCGGAGCAAAAACATCTCCGTAACCCGATAAAGTTATATTGTCTAGAATCTTGAGCGCCAGTTACTATTTGATTTTTATCTGATGGCTTGCAAGTTCGATATAATAGAACAGAATGGGTTGTGGCATATAACAATGAAATAAGACATTTTGAAAGAAAAATCGTCCGGCTTTATATCTATACCACTACTCGATATTAGTCATAATAGTTCGAGAGAAGGTGAAACTAGCCGAATGGCTTTTTTATTTAAGTTGGAGAACTAAACATATTTAGCTGATAGCGATGAACTTGAACTTTGGGACGATTATAATAGTGGAATTATATATTTATTTTTGGAAATCGATCATTTTACTCTAACCGGTTTGATATCTCCATCATCTGTTCTGCGCCTCCGAAAATCAAACGCTCATCTAAATCAGTTCTTCATCTAATGCTTGCCAAAGTTCTCATTCACGAGTACGTATCGATAACGAGCCTTACCATTCTCCATATCGATGATCGCCTGGTTCGCGTCCTTCATAGGTCGTTCCTGAACCCAAGATTTGATCTTCTTATCTGCTGCTAGCTGTAGCATTTCTCTTATTTCCCAAGGAGCTCCAGTAGCGCTACCGCCGATTTTGTGTCCATTTAAGATCAACTGGAATGCGTTGATAGGGGGGAGCTCGCCTCCATCAGGGGCGCTACAAGACGAATTAGTTTTGAACGAAGTTCGATAACCACATTAGCAAGATGAAATCGAGACAAACTTACCCAACTTGGATCAAAGTGCCCCTTACTTTCAGGAGATCAAGGTATTCATTCAAAGGCATCTTTGCATGAGACACTGTGCTGATGATGAGGTCCAGCGTTCGTCGGTGCTTCGTTGACCAGTCTTTCTCCTCATCCGTAGCAATGTACTCATCGGCACCGAGTTTCAGTACGTCCTCCCTCTTATCTTCCTTTCTCGAGATACCGACGACCTTATCGGCTCCCAGGGCCTTAGCGAAAAGAATACCGAAGTGACCCAAACCGCCAACGCCAACAATTCCCACTGTCTTGCCTGGTCCACAACCATTTTGCTTTAGGGGCGAATACATAGTGATGCCACCACAAAGCATCGGAGCGACGATGGCTGAGTCAAGTCCATCTGGAATCTTGAAAACCCAATGACCATTTGTACGGTTGTAGTCCGCATAGCCGCCATAGGTTTTACCTGATCCATCCGGGTAAATGGAGCCATAGGTGTTGATCAAGCCTTCTCGGCAATAGGACTCCAAGCCGTTCGCGCATTCCGGGCAGGTATCCTTCTGGCAAGTCCTTGCTTGCGCACCAACCCCAACGCGGTCGCCAACTTTGATATGCTTGACGTTCGCTCCCACGCGTACTGCCTTGCCGACGATCTCGTGACCCACGACACAAGCTGCGATAATGTTAGAAAAAAAAATACGAACTAGTCGGAAACTGAAAAGGGGGCATAGTACATACGGTAGGGAGTCGGGCCCCAGCCAGACTTCAACGTGTGTAAGTCACTACCGCAAATACCGCAGTGGGATATTTCGATGTCAACATCATCCTCGGACCATTTCTTGGGCTCAAATTCGCCCCACTCCCTAATTAACAATAGGTGTCAGTGATTACGTAACTTGATAAAAAGTCGAGGTATTTCGGATACCCAGGGATGATTGAGACGATAAAAAAAATCTCTTAATATTAGGTACTCACATCTTTCCATTGACGGCATCTGGGGACTTGCCCAACCAGCCTTCGAACTTGGGGCTTGCCTGTGCTGCCATGTTGAAATGTAGTGATTCGATAGTTGACTATGAGGTTTGAGATGAAGATTCTTGTGTTGTTTCAATGTTGAGGTTTATTGTTAAATTATATCCCCGGGTTTAATCATGAATCAAGCTACAATGCAGGTCGCTTACACTTAAATAGGGAAATCACGGCCACGTCGCTTCTGGCTCATTCCATTAACATTCGAACTTCAATCTCTCTATGGTCAAAAAACCCGATTGCGGATTTCTAATCCATGACACTAGCTAAGTGGAGGTAGCGGTGGATAGGAGTTACGATGCAGCCTTGTACATATATACATACATTATACCTACGTAGGTATATACGTATAGACAGCTGGAAATAATTGGAATCTAGGTACCTAACCTAGGTATGTAGTCTCTTCTATGGGCCTCATAGAGAAGAATTGATATTGTGTAAGCAAACCAACGGTGTAATAAATTTACGTATACTAATAGAGCAAGGTGTAGGGGGTCCCACCGTTACATTGTGGCTAGTGGTGGACTAGCATCGTTGGCCGTGATGGTGCCAGACACCGTGAAAATTTAATAGACGCACATATACACTACCTAACCTGCTACTACCCACACAGATAAGTGTCGGACTTACCATAGATCGGGCTTACTGTATCGGACTTAATGCCAAGACTAACAAGTAGGCAAGTCCATACTAAATATTACCGTCAAGAATGAATGAGCTTCCGGGCGGAAGTTCCAAGAAAAAAAAGGCTAATAGATATATTTACAGGCTACATGGATTAAGGTTAAATATCAAGACGTCATCGGTAATTGGGTGGAAATAGCTACACCTGCAAGTCTAATGCACTCTTATTAGTAAAGTGGCAGAAGTGCGGGAGCAGTGGAGAATACCTCGGTATCCATCACTCAAGAATTTTTTCAAGGGGGGAACCTGACGTAGCAGTGAGGCTATCTCCAGCGACGAATATGTGGCATGTAACGTCCCGCTAAACAGCACTAAGAAACCCGAAAACAACCATAACACGTGGAAGTAAGCTCGTTAACGACGATAACTCTTCGGATGCTTTTCTCCTAGTAAAGAATGGGAATAACGGTGATAGTGAATTTATCTCCATGCGATAGAAAAGTTCCGCAGGTGGATCTTCTCCATCGCTTTATAATCTTACATTTTGACTCTTTTCCTATTCGCATTCGGGGATTTCATAAGTTTCTTGTTATCATGAGACGGAAGAACATGTCTTCGACGGTGAGATTTTAGTCAGGGGTATATGTACCTTGAGATGTATGTAGGTAAGAATTTACGACGATAGAAAAGCCTACATATGTATGACATATGTACTTCCGAAAACTCCATTTGATAAGTATCTACATTCAATCTGGAACGACCTATCTATCCCGTCCGCTCAATTCTCACAAAGATTGCCGCTTGTAGGTAGTATCGGAATACTAGGACGAGCTCACACCGCCATGCTCAGCCGCTAAACTCTTCAGCTTTTATTCATGCAGTCGAGATGTCGCCGAAGAGCATTCAGTTGATGTATCTAAATTCAATCGCGAGGCTCGGAGTAATATTGCAACGGCTTATCAGTTTATTAATATCAATTACTAGGGCCAGACTCGCATTTCGCATCTCCCGGGCGCTGCGCTCTGATGAAGAGACGTTCAAAAATTAGGTAAGGATGGCTTCCTGGCCAGTAATCGTTTAATACAGTCCCCAAGATTGCCGTAAAAGGAAACCAACCCATTTTGTAACACGCCCAAATGTCGTCATTTTGCTCTTGACATTGACGCTACCTTCGCGTCCTCGTGCCCGCGGCGCAATACCGAAAATGTAGGTACATAAGATTACCTGATTCGTGTTAGCGCGCCGAGTTTCTACTCGCTGTGGATGACTTTCCGAGTTTTCACCAGATCTTCTAGAAAAATTTATAAATCCTTAACGCAGATAAGAACGATCAGATTCGTCTCATAATCGGCGTCATGATCTTCTTCACCGACACCGTATTTACTAACGATGTGGCTCATGCTACGCTTCTCGATCTAGACTCATTTACCCATCTAAAGTCTTTCCTTTACGGGCCTTTTAAACCCGCTAACGTCCCATATCGTTCGCTGTTTTCTTCGTTTTCGGCTTAGACGGCTGGGTCCACGGCTTGGTTGAAACTACTAGTCGTCCGGACGTTCGGGATGTTCTCGGCTCCTCCCGAGTGGGCCGGACCCGACGAGCCCCACTATCTCAAGCAGAACATCAATCCGAATCAGCAACATACCGAGCCCGCAAAGATTTTACACATAGCAGAAACTTCAAATATACGGAATGGACTAGGATTTTATTTATTTTTATGACTACGAAAAGAAACTTAATACGTTCCTATGCGAAACATATCAATCGTTATTTTTTTTAAACTATTAGGTTTATGTCAGAGCTCCAACAAGCCGAGCCAAGAAGCGGAGGTAGTCCAATTTTAGGTAGTTTTAGACACTTCCAAGCTGACTAAGTAGCGACCGTTATGGATTAGAATACATAAGTCTCCAGCGGCTAAATTAGTGTCAATTGAGTACCGACATTCTTCTAACCAAGAATGTCTGAGAAAGAATAACAAATCGCCAAAATGGGCGGTCTTAATATTCTAAGTAAAGATAGCTCACATAATTAGCTAGCATTCTAGAAGCACTCATTTGATCAAGCCAGAATATATTATTGCTTAATGACGTTCCATGCAAAATTTTCATTGACTACTGTTCATCCCGTCCTAACGTAATACGGGCAACTTATCCTCTTAGTCGTGAGCTAATCTAAGGCGTTGAAAAGCTAAGGACAATTGATTTGACTATTTATAGAAGCCTGTTTAAAAAGGGCCCAGGTAAGTTGAAGATATACATCATGTCAGTGGCGATAGATAAAAGATCATTTAAGATATGATTTAAAGCAACTACAACACCTTTATTTCGTATATCTTTAAGGGTTGTGGACTGGAATTTTAACCCAGTCTTGTATATTCCGGCCGTAGAACTTTTAGAAGTTAAGAGCCCCGATGGAGCAAATGTCTAACCGCGAAAAAAGCGAGTTTAACTACAGTACTGTCAGGATTCTAGATGGAACATCTAGGACAAAGAACATGTATATATTCCATGCTGTTTGGTTCCACCTCGTGACAAGTACGTTCTTGGGCTGGAACTCTCCAGGCCTCGGTAAGAGTGAAGTTATCGCAATAGTCATGCTGCTGCCAAGGATTATATGATCACTTGAGCAGGCCTGAAACATGAAATATCTGTAAGTGCCCTCGGGGAAGCAGGCGTCCGCATAGAGCGTGGGAGCCCGTGGATATTACGATTGCAAATTTGATAAGAGGTAGCATTAGTTATTTAGTTATTCACGTAACTAGGTACTTAAGTATTTAATAACCGATAGGGCAAACTGCTAGAATGGGCTCCCACTTCGTAGTGAGGTATGTACCTAATGTATATAGATCACGATAACGTGCCCCCCGTGTTCTCGGAGTGGGATCCGGCCGTTTGATTATATCTTCGGTTAAGCCAGAATCACGCCCTACCCCACGTGGGTATCCATTGGAGATGCCAGATGTAACTATTCACTTCGATGAGCTAGAACACGGGTTTGGCGGCTTGGTGGAGAATTCCATGCGAGATTTCCTTGGTACTGGCCACGGATTTGTGAAAGCAAACGCGGCAGCCAAGGTACCGAATCTGACCATGGTTGACATATCACATTTTGACAGTATACTATACCTAATTAGAACGTGACTTAAGACTCCAGCGTTATGGCTTGCAGAATATTTATCAGGCGTGTAACGGAGGCCTCGCTAGTAGGTACCTGGTGATAGAACCGCAACACGCCGCTGGTGTAAGTGTAAGCAGTTAACCCGGGTTTAGGATGTGAATAGGTAGCAGTAAGCGATGTTACAATAATAGTTGATTTAAGAGGACAGATTCTAGCTAGCCTTATATGGACGGTAAGATACAGACCTGACGTTGTGAGCCTTGAAAAAGTAGTTGACAGCCCTGTCAACTACCCTTATCATCTAAACCGAGGATGGCCGCGAATCACAAAGTGAGCACGACGCATACCAGTAGGTATGGCGAAGGGCCTCGGGTTCTAGCAGACAAGGATGTCAACAAGGATGTTAGATCCTAAAGCGATCGTCGGGAACGTTGGAGAAGATGTCTCGAATGGTGTCCCAATCGGGTTGATTGCAGTGGAAGAAGAGTCCAAGCGCGGGTGGCTTGACGATAAGCTTGCCCGGGTTTCCGAGAACACCCTCGTACGATAGATAGGTACGTAACAGACAGTCTACAGATAATATGTGAAATTCTAGAGTAGCCTATACTTGAGTCTTATGTCTGTCATCGCCACTTGAGGTGTTACCACAAGTCACAATGCATATTTGATTGCTAGGCCGCGGGATACGGGTGTATTCCTAAGAGATAGTGGTGGGAAGCGTAGTTTGAGAAGATGCAGCTCCCTCAACAGTTTTCCGTATGCCCGTTGGGTATCTGTAAAGTACCTGACATATTTTTGTGCGTTATCACAACCCATTCTGAGACCTTAAGTACCGCATTAGGTAAAAAACCATCGTGAAATACCGGGGTCAAAGACCCTTCCCCACACGCCACCGACGTTGATACCCGTGCATGGACCCTGACTCTCAGCTGCAAAATTACTTCAAGGCTGACAACCCATGTATGTTACATCCGCTTCAGCCCCGTGTCCAGATCTTGGGTCATCGATGGGACGCTAGCCCTATTGCTGGGGCACTCCGAGACGATGCGTGAATACTCGTATAAGTGCCCCCCCTCGAGCCTTACGACACCGTCAGACGGTTAGGCAATAATGACGATAACCACCGGATTGTGCGGGATCTCTATGTAATATGGAATAAGAAGGGGTTAAGGTTGTATGTCACATACAGCGGGTGGTGCTGCAAGATCCCTAGTAGAAGTTGCGTCAGGCAAATAGATAACAGAATCTGGTGATCTTCACACCTGACACCCCTGAGGAACCCTGGAAGTAATTGATTGGTTAAATCTCTCAGCACATTCTTAGTTACATGATACCTAGCTAAGAACTATCGTGTAGTTCAATAATTTATTTTCGCGAAAAGATGATGTAGTTCAATTTAGCTCCTAGGGCTAGTCCAAAGTCACAATGCATTAAAAATTATTGGATTAAGGTATCACGTGCTCATACAACATACTCAAAGAATGACTTTAGCCTCCATTCATAGAAACAGTATAGCGTCTCTAGGTACTCATCAACCAAGCTCAGACATGTCTCAATGCCAGATGCCAAAACCACATCACTAAGCAGTAGTCTTACAAAGCCCAAACGAGTGAAATCACCAGCATCAAAAACCCTCAAGAAGCCAGATTATTCGTCCCTAAACGCCCAGGTTTCATTATTACCAACCGCATAGAAAATAGCCCATGACCGAATAGCAATCCACGTGTTTTCTTGACCAAATTCCTAGTAGAAACGAGCTCGTAACCCCCGCAGCATATAGTAGCTATCTGCGCTGAAACCATAGCCCCCAAACCAGCCTATCGGAGTTCCTGACATGTGCATCAAGAGTACTCGTCCCATTCGTGCTTCACATGGACGTAATCATCATCACATTCAACCGTCCGAAACGGAAGCATCTGTGGATGAGAATGCACATGGGATGGCTCGCAAGGACTGGCCCTGAATTCATCAAACGAGGAACCTGCTCCGAAGGTAGAATAGTGTGGAACACTGGGCCACATCGGATCGGGGTGGTCGGGGCACGGCGAATCGCGGAAGCTGAATGAGTTCTGGGAAGTGACCATCTCACTAGCAGGGCTGGGTATGAGGGCTGGAGATGGAGAGAAAAAGTCGCTATCACTGCCCGGTGTAAGAAATCGAGGCTGAATCACGCCATGGTTGCTCGAAACTGAAGCTGCCGGGATTTGGCTAGGCGGTCCTGGAGTGAGACAAGGAGTGAACCGGTCGGCAAAGCTGTAGGGGGTGCTCTCTTGTTTGATCTTGGGAGCGGGCATCTCAGATGGCTCCGGAGTGACTGAAGATTCCGGGAGTGATTCTAGAGCAGATTCTAGCTTAACAATCTCGTCCTTCTTCCCTTTCGGATCCTTCTTCGCCTTGGTGACTCGATTTTTCCCCTGCCCTGTTCGATTTCGTCTGGTGGGCTCGTTGCCTAGCATAGCGGATCGGAAACGTGAGTACCTCATCCGAGCGGCATGGCCATTGGAAATTGGTTGGGGTAAGATTTCGTCCTTAGCAACCGCGTCCCAATTAATCTAGATTATATGTCAGTGGACTTCAAAACCAGAAGTCTAGGACACGCGTTATGGCCGGGGCTCAACTTACATCCTTGAGGTTCTTCTGCTTCAAAATCGCAAATAGGAATCTGGTCATCATACTGTCATTGTTGGAAGACATGGTGACGATTGGCCACCAGTGCGATAGCCCGGGAAATGTAGAGTGTGTATGATTTAGAGGAGGCGAGCCTTCTCAATAAGAATTGCACAGCTAAGTGTAAAGTAATTTGGATAGAGCCCTCGGTTTCAATGATGGTCTGAACATGCGGAGGTGAAATGAAATGAGTGAGTCACGAACAGAGTAGACGTGAAACACAGTGAGGGAGGACTGATGGAATATATGTTAGGACTCCTTAGATAAAGCTCCTAGGCTTGGGAGGTCGTTGAGAAGGAATCACACCAAGCTGTCGATCAAATATTGTGAAGTGAAAGTATGACGAAAGGTGGGGACAAGCAGGATGGTCCGTGGCAAGATTAAGAGGCCGTTTGATGCCGAGATAATGGATTAAAAGAGTGTTATTTCTATGATAAAAGAGTGAAGCCTAAGACGAAAGAGGGAGAGGAATGCAACTTATTTCGTGCTGCTGGCTTATTTTTCTTCTTCAATGAGAAGGGTAACAATATATGTCGACAGGGCTGCTTTAAGTGCTTGCATGAAAAGCAAGCTTACTTGCACCGGGATTATCATAGGTAATGGGTCTATATGACGAACAGTATGAAAGGCACGGTTGCCCAGCAACTCCAAATCCAACTCTAGCAACCAACGAGGCGAACACTATGAGCAACTTTGTCTTGGCCAAGGAGATCAAGGGGTCAGAAGAGAAAAGGGTTGGTGGGGTTTGTTGCGCGAAAGTGGGATGGTACGCGGCGTACCGCGTAAAGTGGTTTGCAATCCCTGCAGTACCATCGTCCCTTTCGACCGGGATACCTATACCTATTCAAAGAATCCTAGAAACTTCTGTTTCGACAGAGTTCTCTAAGACGCAGAATACAGGCGCATTATAGAGCTGCGGCTGGCTGAGATGCGCTGTAACGGTAGAACTTCTTTAGTTAACATTGACTGCTCGGACTCTGCATAATGTATGTAGTCCTTTCACGGCGCGGTGTTGAGAGGAATTCACACACCAATCAGACGAGATGAAAAGCACGAGGCTAACTTTAGGAACCGATCCCCGAGAAGGGGAACATACCGAAGTAGGGTGGGTAAGTGTGAGTCACGAAAGAATTTACTGTATAGGAGACTTGGACTCGATTGGGCGATTATTGAGATCAATGATTGGTGTACCTGTAACACCCATCCCCCGCCTGTCTCTAAGCGGATAGCGGGATGCTTTGGATTTACCAGTTTGCAATAGTTTTGCAGTAGTTTTGTAGAGATCGTCGGTTGTCATTCAAGGATATGCATCCTCGATCCAGGAACGGCCTGCTTAATTCTGAATACATAGTACTTAACTAGCTTCGCGGCCAGCTATTTGTTAACTCGATAGGTTTTAATATATAGTTAGATGAGAGGACCACCGCGTTTTTCCATTGGAACTAAGGGACTTGGTTAATACGTTAGGTAGGTATTGAGGCTGTTGGTGTTTGCTTCTAGTTCTTAGAGAAATTGGTTGCGAGCGACGGAGTATTTTTTGCCTGAAATTAGTTCCTATGTTTGTATTATTCTTCCTGTCACCGAATAATGACATAGTGCCGAGTTCGCTAAGGTATGACAAAAAAAATGACTGATCTAGCAGATACAAACCAGATGCAAACTTGGAGGGGAAGTAATAAAAAAGTAAAAGGGGAAAAACCAGGATTAGGACGCGTTGGAGTTGGAGTTTGTGGCACTGTGTGCACGGTCTCCTCACGTTCCAGTCGCCTTTCCACGTGATGTTTCATAATCAGTACACCTTTCCATTTTAAGATTTAAGTGCATGCATGGAGCGTCTTTTGGAAGTATATACGGAAGGAAAAGAAGGCGCCATGGAAAAAGTAAATTCGAGAATCGAGAATTGTAATGATACCTTAAGAAGAACGGCAAATTCCCGGCTGATCCGAAATATTCCGGTTAAGCTGTTAGGCCATATGAGGTAAGTTAGGTAGTCTACCTAAGGATGGATAAGTGCTTAGCTACCTGGACACCCCTATAACGACAGCATTATTATACACACACTCGAGATCAGATACGGCGGGAGGTATTGATCTCGCGCGACATACATGCATGTACCCAATGTATGTAGGTGATACCAACCGTGAAAACACAGGTAGGTATTTCGAATTGCGAACTCACGTGATTCTCTCTGCTGCCACCCAACCCCAACTCGCAGTCAGGAGAGAAAATTAACGGCCGGGTCTTGGCATTTCAATATACAATATTTCCCTGCTCACAATTCCATTATTTCAAAGGGCATAAAGATATAAAGATTTTCTTTGATAAGAATAAAGACCGAAGAATTAGTCTATATTTTTCCCATTTTCTATGACCTTGTTTCAGATTGATTTTGAATATAAACCGTGGTGTTGAATTTGGGACAAGATGCCAAGACTGAAACTGGCAGACCTGCAACGCATCGAGGCCTCGGATTATTACATACATCCGTGCACGAACAAAAACAACAGCACGCTATCCTATTTTGTTCTTAGTGGCAACACTGCCAAGGGACTCGACCCACTCTACCACTACCACTCCGGACCGCGTAATTCAGGTAGCTCCAATTCAAAGCTCCTTACCCATTCTTCTCAACCTCTTAAAAGCTCTCATCTCTATCAATTTTCTTAATTCGCACGTGAAGAGTAGCTTATTGTTATAGCTGTTCCCACATCGCTACCTTAGTACCCGTCTCTCCAAGCTCTAGCCTCGAAGGCTCGGAGCTACCAAAGAGCCAAAATGAACAAAAATTGGAATGACAGAGCTGACAAGGACCTCTTTTTCACCATCCTCTCCGTCAAAAACATCGGCGTAATAAGCGGCGGAGAATGGACTACCATTGGTAATCACATGCGATCCCTAGGATATGGCTTCACAAATGAGGGATGCCGGTAAGTAAATTCCATTTCTTTTCCATTTCTTCTTTCTGCAACCCGGTTCCCACGTACCCGGTCCAAATTTACGTAGCCTTACCTATGTATTGTCCTCTTCCCCTAGTGTGTGCCCGGCAAATGTACCAAGTAGCGCATTACCTAGTCTACTACTCCAATATGATAGAGATACATCATCTATCAAAAGCAAAAGATGTGTCAAGTCGCACAATTAACTACAGGGTTCTACTTAACTTCCATAACTCCCAAGTCGCTTAGTAGCTGTACAACCGGGGTACTTGAGGCTGTCGCAACCCAAGATAGAAGTCGAGATAAGCGCCAGATTTACTTCACTGCATTACTTCACTGCATATTTATAATATATGATATACAACGTATGATACAGCACGTAGGAACTAACTAACCAACTCGTACTAGTCAACACTTCCAAGGCCTCCGCAGAGCCCAGCATAAGGTTGAGACCAATGGTATAGATGCTCAGCGCAGATCTGACCCTACTCAAAACCCCATCACACGGCGTCCCGGTCCAGGTCGTGGGCGGCCTAGGAAACAACCCCCAGCACCCATTGCTGGTCTCAGTCAAGTATCTTCCCCCGGAGTACCAGGTCAAGTTCACGACGACGAGGAAGATGCTACAGCTCCCCATCGTGGCATATCCGTTCAAATCCCTAGCGAGGAGGCAGACTCTTTAGGCCTAGTGCAGGACGACTCGGGTCTTGACGAGCAACCGTCAAAACGTCAGCGGCTCGATGAGGACGATCAGCAACAGACTGATGATGCAGCCGTCCTGTCGTTAGCAGCAGATGGGTTGACTGGACCCGAAGATCATTATGGCCCACCTGAGTATGCCCCCGTGGCTGTCTATTATCCCTATGTAGACATTAACGAATTCGCAGGTTCTATGGAGAAGCCTAGTGGTTATAATCATTTCCGCCCAGCAATCATCTCCGCCCCTGAGGGAACGTTCTGGCATAATCTACCATAAAATAGCTGGTCGAGGCTCCTATTGCAAGGCGTAGTTGTTAGACCATGGCCAGCCAACAACAGTTCGGTAGTCAACAGTCTACATTATATGGTTGTTTATTCAAGCTACGTTATTTTTAATCTGAAGTCAATAGATCACAAAGACTCGCGTTTGCTTCTCTTACGAATGGGGAAATCAGAGGAATATATCCGGGCAATTTCTGTACAACACTGCGGCATCGCGTTGATCGGTAGTTTGGAGTTATAAGCGGGCTAGTTATTATCGGGATAAATTTTATTGATAGCCAATAATTCCAGCTATTCTACACGAAGGTCTCTTGAGACTTCTAGTCCTTAGATATAAGAAAGATGTGAATGCAGATAACTACCTAACCTAGAAGGGTAGCAACGTTGGCGGAAGGATCATCTATGTAAGTGAATTTATCACGTAGGTACTTCCAAACTATTTAGGATTCTCCAGTTTGTTCACATCACACACAAGAAGCAAGCACTATCCCATACCTAAATCCCCTGCTTTCCTAATACTCAGGTATTTGGTTCATCCCACGTAAGCCCATCCTTCCTTTTTACCTTACTATTTGGCATGCACTACATCCCGTAGTCTCTTTCGTACCTTCCCAGCCGAACAACTCGTCTCTTCTACTGCTACCTGTTAACGTCATTTGATTCTTGAACATTTATACCTACTTACCTACTCTACTATCAACCAAACCAAACTCTTCACCATCTTTTAACCATCCTCTAATACATCAACCACAACCTCCTCACCATCTTCCACCAACCTCTCTATCCCGATCTCAGTTGGTTCGAACCCAACTTCAACACACATCGCCACCATGCCGAAGGGCTCGACTTGGTCTCTCGAAGCCTACCGCGACTTCTCACGAATCGCCTGGGATGTTGCTAAGTTGACGGCGGAGCAGAAGGAACAGATCCTACACAAACTGAATTCTGTGGGTTATGGATTCACTGGAGAAGCTATGAGGTATGATATATTATCTTTCATTACTTTTCTCCCTCTCGAAACTACAAAGTGAACACCATCTATTGCTATTTGATCATCGTGCTTTTCATGTTAGAAGTGTATTCCCAGTCACGACGTCTCCCAACATGCCTGAAGCATACTGCCTCCATGACTCCCTTTGCTCTCATCAATCAAGAGTGCCATCATATCAACAACTTTTCTATCTATATCCCATCTTCCGAGTTAAAAGCTCACGGGTTAGCCCGAAAGCTTCTGCTATATCATGATTTGAGTTGAGCTCTTTCCCCAAAACTGCAGCATCGTGAATGTATATCATGGGATCATTATCGACTATCTACTATCGAAAATCAACGTCCTACCTGGGCCATCTCATGAACTGTGTTATGACATTTTTTCTCAGTTTCACCATATCCACCAGAGGATGCCTTGCATTGATCATCCCAGAGCAGCTACCTCATAACTTCACTAACTCCCTATGTGCCTCGCGTTCTTCTTGACCGTGCCTATCTTTGGGTTTCAGCTTCTTTATACATCAAGCTAACTTATATTCATAGACAGCACTTCCAGAAGATGATCCGCGACGAGAAGGCCGAATCTCAGCAGAATGGTGCTTCCGGCTCCTCTCCCGAGGCTAATCAACCTGCTACCAAGGGCAAGGCAGCAGCCAAACTTCGTCCTGCCCGTGGTACCCGCGCTGGCACTAAACGCAAGACTAAGGCACCGGTCTCCGACGACGAGGAGAACGACGAGAAGAAGCCCGTCAAGAAGCGTACCAAGAAAGGGTAAGCTCATACTACTGATCAGTCTTAAGAGTTAGACTATATGATAGAATATGAGACTGATTTGTCGCCTTAGAAAAACTTCTTTGAAGTTGGAGGAGGATGATGAGCCCGTTGCTTCCCAGGATGACAAGGACTGGGGTGAGTCTGCAGCTCAGCTTGAACAACACCAACCCATGACTCTCTTTGGCCCCTTTCCGGTCCCCACTGCCAATGAAGATGACGATGCTGAACAACCACCTCGACTAGAAGAGGATGACAGTGGCGAGGCTTAAGTATTTCTCTGCCAGCCAGGAGCAGAGAAATCGCCTTCGTTTGCGACATCTCGCAACACACCCCTCACTTCGAAGAGGATGCCAGGGACACAAGTTCTCTGATGAGCAAGATATTTATTTCATCTGGTATTTGCGTTGCGTTCATATTGCCATCTACTTCGAGTTAGCTTAGGCTTTGCGTTCATAGGGGTTAACTTGAGCCCACCGGGGCGTTATGAGTCGGTGATTTTCCTGCATGCTGCCTCGGAGATGAACTTAGTGATCGTGGTCTCGAATGATACTGAAATTTATTAGTTGCCTAGTTTGACTTTGCGGTGTGACTTTTCTCCACGGAATTATCAATAAAATTCCTCCAATACTCTTCGTCATAGGTCTTCTAACTAGTATAATCACCACGTCAGCTAACCCAGACAGCTAACTATCCTCAAAAAGGTGCGGAATGAGCAGTGTTATGCCTTAATTTAACAAATCCCCACAGCGTCTATTGTTGCCTCTATGCTTTGACGTTGCATTTCGTCTGATGTTCTAGATCTGAAACTCAGCTGCAAGTGGTCGTAATCGTCTTGAAGGATGTTGAAGCTAAGCTTTCTCGTATCATAATGTGGGGACGCAGCCTGAACTCCCCTGTCCCCTGTCTTAGCGTTTCCGGCGCATCGGTATGCTACCGCAATACGGCTAGAGCCCGTTCGGGTCCCACGATCGAACGGTGAGCCGCGTGTGTCTGCCGGAACAGCGAAGCCCTTGACCTTGTATAGTCCCTGAAATTATACTATCCTCCACAAGACACGTATTGCATGAGTATGTCATGAGAACTCAGTATACCCATATCTTCCAAAACTCTAGCTGCTTTCTAGAATCTTACTCACAGTAAGTGGTCAGGACACTTCCGGTGGGCACATGGATCCAAGCGGAGATCCACCAAACAGGGTAACGTATTCCTTGCACGCCCGTGTCTCACCACCAGTTTTCCGCGCGAATCACGGAACATGCCGTGCATGCAACTCGGGGATCGTCATACCACCTGGCAAAAGGGGGCAAGTAGGTAGTATAAGATGTCGATGTCGTCCAGCTTTCCCACCAATAACATTTTGCTAGTAAGTATAGCAACTTGAGCTGTCCTTTGCTTCTTTCTCTAGGCTAGTCCCTCGTTTCTACCTTACTTATAACCTGAGAATATATTCGTTCTTTTCGCATAGTCGACATCTCGTTCTTTACAACGCAATCCAGCACAATGCATAACCTTGCCGTTCTTGGTCTCGCCTCTCTGGCCCTCGCGGCCCCGAGCGCTCTCAACGAGAGGGCTACTACTTGTACCTTCACTTCGATCGACACTTTGGCGTCCAAGAAGAAGTCTTGTACGAATATCATACTCAACGGAATCACTGTTCCAGCTGGAGAGACACTCGACTTGACCAGCCTCACTTCTGGCACTACCGTCACCTTCCAAGGCACTACCTCGTTCGGGTACAAGGAATGGTCGGGCCCCCTAATCAGCGTCTCGGGAACCAAGATCACCGTCAACGGCGCCAGCGGCCATATCATCGACGGCCAGGGCGCGAAGTGGTGGGACGGAAAGGGTAGCAACGGAGGCAAGACCAAGCCCAAGTTCTTCTACGCCCACAACCTGAAGTCTTCGTCGATCAACGGGCTGAGCGTCAAGAACACCCCAGTCCAGGGCTTCTCCATCAACGGTGCCGAGGATCTCACACTAAAAAATATCCACATCGACAACTCTGCCGGAGACTCCGCCGGCGGCCACAACACCGATGCCTTCGACGTCGGGTCCTCCGACGGTGTAAAGATCATCGACGCAATCGTCAAGAACCAGGACGACTGCCTAGCCGTCAACTCGGGCACCAACATCGAGTTCACAGGCGGCACCTGCTCCGGCGGCCACGGCCTGAGCATCGGATCCGTCGGCGGCCGCACCGACAACGACGTGAGCAACGTGGTCATCTCCAGCTCGACCATCAGCAACTCGCAGAACGGCGTGCGCATCAAGACGGTGTACGGCGCCACCGGCTCCGTCAACAACGTCACGTACTCGGGCATCACGCTCAGCAACATCACCAAGTACGGCATCGTCATCGAGCAGGACTACGAGAACGGCAGCCCCACCGGCACCCCGACCACCGGCGTCCCCATCACCGACCTCACCGTCAGCAAGGTCACGGGCTCCGTTGCCAGTTCCGCTACTGATGTGTATATCCTGTGCGGCAAGGGGTCTTGCAGCAACTGGACGTGGTCTGGTGTGAGCATTACCGGGGGCAAGACCAGCTCTAAGTGCTCCAACGTTCCTTCGGGAGCGTCTTGCTAAATATTTTTGGTAGCCAGGCAGAATTAACGTCGAAAAAGGTGGCGCACCCACCAGCATGATTGTTGGTAGACTGCTCCGGTTATTTTAACGCTATTCTGCCGGGTCAAATTTCGTGTATATATCCGTACCCGCGATATATATTTCTATTCATATTCATATAGATAGTTATTTATAAAGTCTAGCCAAGCTTAAGACATGTTTATATCTCATATTACTACCTGTGCTTTATTATAGGTGTGACGTATGTTCTTCATGTTAACATATTCTATTAAGGCAGTGATTAGATTCTAGAACCGTTCGATTATGGGATTAGGCGAATAATAGCTAACTCAGCTTTCCACATTAGTCTGTCGCGGCCCCCAATAACTTTTGGGGTGTGGTTGAAGGATTCCAACCAGACCATTATACTCTTATTAAGCACTAAATAGGAAAGGAGACCAAAAATAGTCACCATGTGATGGTAATCCTTGTCGAACCACGCGTCCAGCTAACTATACCGAATACACCGAAATCAAGATTTAAACCAGGTTGAAATCGCTCATTAAGAGGTCAGTTCCCGTAGAATGGGCGAAGTAGTTGAAATGGCATTTGAGCTGGTTAACCCCCCTTTTTCTTTATTTTCTTGTGGCTATGGCTAGCATTTATCGTCAAGTTCCACTCAGTTCTCCTAATAGCATCAGGCTCTTGAAATTATTTCCTGCGTCTTCGATCAAGGCACCCGTGAATTTTGAATTACTAGAAGCTACGCTTGATCAATGCCCCCCTTTTAAGGCCATATCCTATTCTTGGGACGGACAGCGACCTACGGAAAAAGCATTTTGCCTAGGAGAGTCCATTCTCGTCACTCTAAATTGCAACAATATACTTCGATACTTAGCTACAACTAATAGCAAGCCTTCGTTAGTATGGATCGATGCCATCTGTATCAACCAGTCCCCAGCGGCGGTAATCGAACGCAACCAACAAGTGAGCATAATGGGAGACATCTATACCGCCGCTGATGAGGTCGTCGTGTGGCTCGGGTCTACGATAAAGCCGTCCTGGGAGAGTACATTTAAGGACCTTTCCAGGTTCGCCGATGCATGTCTTGGTTCCAGGAGCGAAAAATACTCGGATAAACTCCTTGTATTAGCTAGCAAGATAGATACCAGGAGTAAGCTGATTCGCAACGCTCTCTCATAACAAGGTAGCCAAAGTACACATACTAACCATAACCAGCCCTCAACGATATGTTCTGGGGAGTGACATGGTTTAGTCGCGTCTGGGTAGTCCAAGAAGTTGCTCTGAGCCGGAAAGCAACCTTCATATATGGCCAAGCTTTACTAGTTTACTTCAACCTGATAAAGTCCTGGTCAGACTTATACAGCACGCACAAAAACGTTGGTCTTGTACAAAACCTACACCAGACCCTTTATAACGGCTTCGGCACGCACATCGTCTCTCTACAGGGTCCGAGGCGAGCAGTTGCCATCACTGAAGAATACGACAGCATAGAAGAGCTCTTCCGCCAAGCAAGCAGGCTTCTAGCTACCGAGCCTCGAGATAAAGTATATGGGCTTCGCGGATTGCTGGTCAGTTACGGCATCTCGCTCCCAGCAGCGGACTACCAGAAGCCTTTGGAAATCATATACATGGAGACCGTCAAAGCTTTAATGGATTTTACAGGCTCTCTAAATCTAGAAAGTTGCTATTACGTATCGGACAGTTGGCCATCCTGGGTCCCAAACTGGGCAACCTCGGTACCATGTTCAACACCGAAGGGAGATTATCATGCCGCTGGACATTCAACCGCCAGCTTCAGCTTTGTCAATCTCCCCGGTGGCTCCCAAGCACTGCAAGTTTCTGCCATAATCACCGGAGACGTCTCTTCATCCCTTGGGACATGTCTACTAGGCCGTTATCGCACCGCGGAGGCTTTGAAAAACGACGATATATTACTACGGATCGAAGAAGAAATAGCCCCAGACTGGAAATACAAGCGATTACAGAAAGGCGATGGCATTGAAAATTTTCTCGCGGTTTATAATATCCGCGTCTTACGACAAGCTCTCGAGTACATGAAGAAAGCTTCTAACAGCCTAGACGAGTGGAAAAACGACCTGTATGAAATAGTCTCTAACCAGGCATTAGTAGACGCAAAATTAGACCTAAATGAGTCCTTCCATCAATGGCTTGAACTCCTCACCACCCTACCAGCCAAGCCTCTACCAGCCTATGAGCTATCAAGTATCGACGAAGCCCCTGAGATGGAAGTATACAACCGAATCTCAGCAAACGACAACGTCTCCGAGCTACACGAGCTATTCACCGCGTCTTCGTATTATTGGACCTTCTTCAGAACGGACTCAGGAGCATTTGGAGCAGGTGCGCATGCTATCGCAGCCGGGGATAAGGTTGCTATTATGGCTGGCGGGTGTGTTCCAATGGTGATCAGACACGTACACGGAGGCCAGTACCGGATTATATCTCCTGTCTACATTTGTGGCATTATGCAAGGTGAAGCTTGGCCGGTTAATTTGAGTAGTCTGAAGGATATTGTTATTGTTTAGGGATAGGCAAGAAGAGAAAGGCTTGGGAATATGAACATGAATGAGACATTGCAAGGATAGACGGATATACGGTTTTACGGATTGAGCCATGAATATCTGGGAATATCGATATTCAAGTTCTAGTTAATACGTCCCTAGGCCATATTAGCAAGTTAAGAATAATGGCCTTTTGGTTCAATCCATTGATGTAAATTTTTATTCTTCAGGCTAAGATTTGTTCTCGTAGCGAGTCTGCGCGAACACATACTTTCCGTTACACACTAGACCATTATGCTTACAAGCCCAGCCCGCAACCCCATCGAGAGATGCAACCCGATAAATGTTAATGATGTATGAGAATGTCGTAGTCATCGCATTAATCTACTAGGCCCGTAGGATTATTGAGAAACTCCGTAAACGCCTGGTACACCCCTAGTCCAATGCCATCATGCCTTTCGTCTATCGTCAGGTTTCTTCTCGGGCGCTTTGCCCTTGTCTTCCCCCTCGCCCTTCCGCTTAACTGCCCCTCTGAGAGTTTGGCCCTGTCCTGCAAAGTGCGGCCTAGTCGCATTCTCTTTTTCTGCCTCCTTGTCCGCGTCTGTCTTAACCGGTTTGACCTCGTAACCAAAGAAGAGCTTGTTAGGTGGTAGGCGAAGAGGCATGGGGCCGTTCGTCCGTCTTCGCGGGACGGGTACGGCATTTGTAGAAGTGCCGGCAACGGGTGTTGTGGGTTTTGGCGTTGGAGCTTTGGAGCCTTTCTTAGCGCTCAGTTTGTGACCCTCATTTAGGAAATGAGATGAAACCGCTCGGGCTCCGGTCGCAGCTGTTGTAGCATTGGGGGCGATCGCGTCGTAGTTGATAGACTGGGCCATCGTGCCTTGGGGGTGCATAACTCCGCCAGCGGGTAGGCCGCCCCTTGTGCTTCTCGGTGTACTAGTACCGCTGCCCTTCTGCGGCTCAACATATCCTACTGGCGGTGCGAACTCGACCGAGACATCGGTCTCTATCATACAGACACCCATCTTCTCCGTCTCCGGCTTCACCTCCAAGACCGCTACATCGTAAACCTCGTCGTTATACTCGAAGTTGAACACGTCGCCCTTGGTTAACGTAGCGAAGTTCCGGAATGCCTTCTCTAAAACCGCCTTGGGGTCACTAATGTCAAGGAAGTTGGTCGACTGGGGTTGCAGCTTAACCATCTTAGCCAGCTCCAGTGATGTCGATTTTATCTGGATCATGTCGCCGACGTCCAGTTGTAGCGTTTGCATCATCTAAACCCGTCAGTTATAGTTACTCCTCTGTGATGCCGGCACCAAAACCAACCCATTGCGGTATGTATGCTCTGCCTTCCTCCGCCACGAACTCTAGCACACCCGCGTGTGTTTGGCGCTCCTTCTCGCCATTCACCAGCTCCATCATCAAGGGCCACTGAACGTGTAACTGGGAGATTTTCTGGAGGGCAGAGGGCGGTAAGAAGATCTTGGAACCGTAGTTGAGCTCCGGTCTCTCGGTTCCGGGGGCCATGATAATCGGGTAACAGCGGAAGTACTCGTCGAAACGGCGCATGGCCGGGCCGCGCATCATTCCGGATCGGGCCATGTACGACATGGCAGTCGGATCGTCGACGTCAAAAGAGTTGAATCCACGGTACTACGAAAAGAGTTGTGGTCAGCAGAGATCCAGAAATCGGAACAAAGGGCCGGGTGTGTAACTAACCATAACGAGGTGGGGTCACTTTAGGAAACTTGGCTTACTTCGCTGAAAAGATAAGAAGAATGGGAGACCGAAGATAGATATAGACAGTTGAGGGGATAAAATCAGAGACGGTGAATATTTCAAAAAAAGAACAAGAAGTGGACTTTTTGTTTAGTTTCAAGTTTCTTGAATTTAGGTACATTCACAGAAGCTACTGGACCTTCCTCAGAGCTCTATGTAGGTCATGTATCCGAAGGCAACTGCTTATGACGAAACATCGGCGTGTGTATTAATCCGTCAGGGGGTTACTTCGCGCCTTAGGTAACCGCGATTGCTGCTAAGAATTAGACAAGCCAGACAAGCCACTAGGTTAGACAGCTTGGTAGCTTGGTAGCTCGGTACACAGTAGCTTAATGTTCTTTCCCCACTGATGAGCTGCAGCTACCAGACAGGGGCAATTTTCATTTTCAACGTCATATCGAACTCGACTGCTATTGGAGGCTCTGCCTCAATTCATACTTGTACTTATACATAATCTACGACAGCCTCATCACTCATCATCACAATCATCATGTCCTCCAGATTCAGTGCCGCGCGTCCAAAGCGCGCCGGCGAGAATTATGCGCGAACGCATCATGCCGAGCCCAACTCGAAGAAAGTCAAGTTCGACATGCGGAATCCCTCCGCGCTCGCCCCCGACGTAGAAGACGAAGACGAAGAGCCTGACAATTACCTGGAAGTCGACGCAGAAATCATCCGCGGGAGCGCCGCGACTAAGCGCGGAGCTGTGAACATCGATGGGTATGATTCAGATTCTGACCAGGAAGAGCTTGGCACGTTACACGCGTCGAAGTCCAAGCCGAAGAAAGATGACGAGGATATGGATGACATGTTCGCGGCTGAAGAGTATGGTGACGAGAAAGATGACACCGTGGATTACTCGACAAGAAAGAAGAGCAAGGAAGTCAAGTTTGTAGATACCGAAAAGATCGAAGGCCAGGAAGCAGAATCGAAATCTGGTGGAACCATACGCCTGGAAGGGGAATCATCCGACGATGACGACGAAGAGGCAATAGAGCTCGCGATACAAGAAGAAGGCCTGGATGAAGAAGTCGGCGCTGGCGGGCTCAAGAAACACGCCCCCAAAGTCGAGGCTTTCAACCTGAAAGCTGAAAATGAGGAAGGGCGATTCGACGAGGCAGGGAACTTTGTGCGCAAGGCTGTCGACCCCGACGCCGTACACGACCGGTGGCTCGAAGGTGTCAGTAAGAAGGACATGAAGAAAGCCGCCGAAGCCCACGAAAAGCGCGAAGCCGAGCAGCGACAGAAGCGCAAGGAAGAGGACAGCGCATTAACGTCAGATCTACTCAAGTCTCTAATTCTACACCTAGAGCGCGGGGAGACTCCAATAGAAGCTCTTGCCAGATTAGGTCGGGGTCAGACGAAAACCAAGAAAGTCCCCAAATGGAAACAGAAGAAGCAGAAGCCAGATGCCATGGAGGTAGACGCTGAAAAGGCGCCAGAAGACCCCGAGCAGACCCGCATCAAGGAAGCTATCAACGCGATCACCGAAGCGTCAGACAGGTTACTCGGGCGAGACCGACCAGATATCTACGACAGGGAGCGAGAGCGCTTAATCCGAGAATACACGCGCGAAGCCGACGAGCCCTGGGTCGAGCCGCAAAAAGAGCCAAAAACAGCGCCTACAACCAAGATGTGGGAGTTCCGCTGGATCGACGGCAGAGACAACGCCGATAAACAAGGCCCCTTTGACGGGCCCACGATGAAAGCCTGGCAGGACGCAGGCTACTTCGGGGAAGGAGTTGAATTCAGGGAGGCCGGCGAGGAGGGCTGGACTCGCCTGGCTGACTTTGTATGATTACTGACTGGTCTTGGTGCTGGACCGCAGACGAAAAGGAATGATACCACGGCGTTCTAAGTAACGATTTGGGCACGATGTGTATGATTAGCTACCTATTTTGGAAATAAAAGGACTACCTTCGAAGGAAGAATTCAATGCGCCTTTGAATCAGATATTATTACTATATTTTAGTGTTGGATGAGGATATGATGCTAATATAACCCAATGGCTGATATTACTACACCATCTAAGTGAGTGAAGTTTATCGTGAGACGGGTACTTGAGCACACTAAAAGCCTACTCGAATTTAAATCGTCATCGTAGAGAGCTATCACAATGACATATTAAATATTAAAGTTTATTCCTTCTAGAGTCCAAGTATGAGTCATAAAGTAATCTTTAAGCTTCTTACACTAGGATTGCGTGTCGCGTATACTTCGACAGCCAAGACATTATAAACCTTCGCCTCATACGTTAAACCTGCGCAAATGTCCGCATGTCACTTTGATTACACTAACTACCTAAGTTACTAATCGTAGAAGACTCCCCCTTTCCCCCCTTCTCTTCGGTGAAACCCCTATTTCTCCGCTCAGGCTACGCAAAACCGTAAGCATGAATTACATTACATCACCGAGGGTGCCAATATCAAAGCACACGAACACAACTCACAGCATGACATGGCATGGCACACAACACATCAAAAACATAGCCAAATGAATTAAGTAGGTAGGTAGTCATTCAAAATACCATTTTGCTCGGCCGTGCCGGCGGGATATCATCGAAGTAAGTACGGACTGCCGGATAAAAAAAAAAAGAAGGCACAAACGGCCAACGCTCAAAAAAAGGGGGGGGGGGGCCAAGCAATCCCATCTTGTTTTCCCTCCGTTTGCTTTCTCCTATGGAACGCCAGTTCATCTAGCTTTTGTTTTTTCCTCTTCTCGACTCCCCTCGTATGACGGATAGATAGACAGATAGAATCACGCGCGCAAAAAATCAAACCAGGTTATGTTCCCTTAGTCGCGGTACCTGTATACGATGTTCACAAAACCAACCCCTTATTCCGTTCGTTCCTGCGAGACGCCGCATGACACTCCGGGTCGCCCTCGACCAATGCCCTCACAACCTAATTACCCAAACTTTGGAAGGATTGTTGCTGCGGAGGTGGGAGGAAGACAAGAATTTTGGTATCATGTCGTAGAAATCATGGTTCGTAATATACATTAGGATGAAAATCGGTGCGCCGTAGGAATAGTGTATCTCTCTGGTAACTTCAATATTGGTTCTAGCTTCAGGTGGAAATCCCATTTATTGTGGAATTTCCCAATTTGGTTAGGGACTCGGCTGGCTTCCACGGGCCGTTAGCCTGCATGACTTTGCGTAAGACATCGAGAGTGATCGGTATAGCTTCCTCAGGTATCGTCCACGGTCCAAGTCGGTCTATAAGCTTTCCTATCGAACCCCCGTCGTCCGACTTGGAACTTCCATCGTATACACCCATACTTCTGCGTGCGCCGTCAGCCTGGTGCCAGATATCTTGCTGCTCCTTGCAGTTTGCGATGATATGGCTTGCAAGTTCAGAATCGTTAGGGTACGACCACATTATGCGACCGATGTACACGAGACAGATGCCCTGGAGTCGTAGTATTAACGCGGTCAACGCATTGTGTCTTGCACAGTCGGATCTGGCTACCCGGAATAATAATAATAATTCTCGCATTGGCCGGGTTGAGGTTCGTTTACGCTCGAGGTCGGAGGCGTCACATTGGAGTTTGAAACCAAGGAGAAACGACACTACACACTGAATACCAGCAGCAATAGCAACTTGACGGTCGCGTTCCGAAACTCCATCCCCTGGGTTCTTCAAAACTGCATCTCGTTCGTGCTTCAGCTGGGTGCCAAGCTTGATGAAATTCAAGGCTCTCGTCTGCAGCCTCTGTAGCTTCTCTGGGTCGACAGGTGGACGGCGTCGATCGGGTGGCTGCGCGGCTGGTGTGAGACCATTCGCCACTCCTGGGGTACCAACTTGGGAACTACTAGATGCGCCTCGCGTCATTTGCGATGACGGTCCCGGCGGTGTAGAAGGTCGTGGGTTCTCTACGACTTTTGGCCGTTTGATCGGTTCGCTAGGGGGATCCGCCACGGGTCGCTTACGTGCAGTCCCGGGTTCCAAGCTATCGGAACGATCGCGAGCAACGTGGCCACCCTCCCCTAATAAATTGCTCTTCTTCCTTCCGCCGGGAGGTAAGGCTAATAGTCGTTCTATCGTCTTTACATTGCGCTTCTTATACTTTAATGTGACCATGAGCGACTCTCGTTGCCCTTTGCCGCTATCCACATGTATGGTATCTTCGCGCCTCGAAGATTTCGCCGCCTTTTTCTGACCATTAGGGGAGTCGGAGGCGACCTGGCTGCTTCTTTGACTCGAGTCCTTTGAAGCTGACTTTGTTCTCGCTAATTCCTCGAGCACAATGGGTGGGAGTGTCGGAGAAAGAAGGGGAGGAACCTTTCGCTTCTTAGGACTAGGAGACGGCTCACGATCTCCTCTACTTTTCTTCGACGGCGGTTTTAGGTTATTCGAATCCGCCGGCTTCTTCTTAGGGCTAGGCCGCGACGGCTTAGAATCGTCCATGTAGTCTAATATATCAATCGGAGATAATAAGGGGGGTACGTAAGGCACCTTGGAGGTCGAGTTGTTTTCTACTTTCTTATCTGGTCCGTCTTTGTTCTTAATAGTTTTTTGAGCACCATTTACTTGACCGGGAGGCCTGGGAGTCCCTGTGCTGTTGAGTGACGGTTTTCCGTTGGTGGACGGTGTGCCTTTCGAATCTCTGAGAAGCTTCCTTTCAGAGGCTGCCTGTCGTTCGGGCTTCTGAGCAGCGCTATCCTTAAGGGGACGTGAACTTATAGAGTTAGGCGTAGAGCTCCCAATCTTGCTCCGCTTAACTGGCTTGGACTCCTGCTCAGCCTCTGTGACCCGTCTTTTCCTATCCGGCGAGGGACTACGAGGGCGACGCGCCTCAGGCCTCATGCTAGATTTTGCGTCGGGAATTTCCTTCTTAATAGCACGGTGATCCTCCGTCTCTTTCGTAGTCGAATCGAGCTTTTTCTTTGGAGGCGCATTCGTCTTTGGAGGTTGCGCTACTGATTTGGGCGTTTCTTCGCCGTCGGGTGACTTTTTCCTGTTCTTGTAGTCTTTCAGGGAGAGTTTCGTTTTTGGTTTACTCGGATCGGTCCTTCGAGGTGTTGGGGTATCGGTCGCGCTGACTGGATTTAAAGGTTCTTCCCGCACGTCAAAGTAGGCCCTTGTCAGGAGAACACCACGCTCTGCGTCACTAACGAAGGTCGTGTATTGAAGGGGTCTGATGTCCTGCTCTTCTAATCTCTTGTCATCCGCGTGTGGTCGGTATCGGCGCGTCGTGTCCAGTGACAAGTAGTGTGCTTTGAACGGGAGGACGTCTTTAACTAGTGTTTCAATATGTTTGGTTACTTCCTCCATGGTTTTCTTTGTTCATGCAACTTGGAAACGTTGCACGCGAACCTGGTGCTAGGAATCATGAAAGGAAGCGCGGTTGGGGTGACAGATGCCAATTATGTAGGGTCGGTATGAGTCAATATGATGTGGAAGGTATCATTAGGTTCTAGGGGCGTTGCGATAAGACGGAGCTATTTCTGTGAAGGTTAGAGTTTAGTATTTCCGGTCTGTGCTAGACTTTGTAAAATGGGTGAATAGAAGAACGTATGATACGGGGATCGGACAATGATTTGACGTGTATTCCTCGAAGCAATGGCGACGACAAGCCAATTCGACAGGCATTGGCTGAATTGGAAATTATGGGGATGGGCACAATAAAAAAAAAAAGCACCATCCAAAGTATTTCTCTAATGGAGTTTTATTTGACTGACCTCAAAGTTGGGTGCGATGGTGACGCTCGCTCTACCCTTTTTTTCACCTTTTGCACACCCTCAAGCCCGTAAAGTACAATGCAATACACAGTAAATAGACACAAGTTACTGTTGTCGCGTAGACATCATTTGCTGTTTTATCCAGCCTCCAATAAATCCTCGTGACATTCGGCCCGGCGCATCGCTCGTCAAAATGTGGTTCGCGTCGGCGAAGGATTACAAGAAGGGAAAAAATAATAATAATATACCGGGGACGTAAGCGGAAAATAAATGTTATTATGGTAAGGAAAGGGGCTGGTGATGAGGCTCGTCGGAGGAAAGAAAGGAAAGGTAACAAAGAGTGTCGGGGAGGTCAAAAGTAAAGTCTGCGTACTGATGACACCAGGTATTGTTGTTGCAGATGATGCGTGATGATCGGCAGCGGGAAGAAGTTGGTTGAAGTGGGTGAACACCGAACCCGTCGTAGTAGCAGGCGGTAGCAGTCGTAGGTAGGGGACGGAGTGTACGCTACACAATAAAATGCAGGGATGTTTCCAGTACGGGGGTTGCTTGGGTCAGTTAGTCAGTTTAGTCAGTTTAGGTAACTCGCGCCTTCAGCGATGGTGAAGGACCGGATAGTGACAGAGGTGGCTCTAACGGGGCAGTAGACGCGGGCAAAGATGGAACCCCCAGTTTGATCTAACCCTCCAAGTTTCCCTTGTTGTGTTGCGGCTACCCGTTTTCTGCTCGACATTCACGACATCGGGGAAAGACCACTAACCTTACGTACTTCTTTTGCGTTAGGTACTTGCCTGCCCTACCAGCCTACCTAACACCTAAGGTTAGACGGGACATAGGTAGGATTTCATGTGGCTTGTGTGGCTTATCCGGTCATAGATAGAACCCTCCTTAGGTAGGTACCTTCTTCGGTACCGGCTGAGGAACCCCACCAATACGCATCGGAATGATTTGATAGGGCACCAAAATAGTCTATTCCTGCCACTAGCATCGCATCATTCACACATGCACCCGACTACTACCCTATCTGCCATATCTACGTGTACCTAACCGGTTACGGGTTATACGGCAAGGAGACCTAATCAGAGAAGCCTGACGCCTTTATCTTTCTGCCGAGCTCTACTATATGCATATGTATATCTCCGATATGCACAAGACAAGTTTTTATTAGCGAGAGATTTAACTCTTTTGATAGGCGGCACAAAGTATAATTTCTTCTGGGTGCAAAAATCGTGGTAGGATCGCTTCGGTTTATACTTTGCAGATAGTTACACGTGTGTTGACGATTCCAACTTTGAAATGTTCTCTTGTTACGTACGAAACCGAGACAAATTGTAAAAGGGTGTGGCTATAGCAAATCAGAGCCGCCGGCAAGCAGGGGCGGCATGGGTTGCAACTTACTTGCCCTACACTATTGTACATTAGGTAGGTTAGGTACGTACATGAGGTAGTAGGTAAGGCAGGAATTAGCAAGTTCACATGGGAACGCAAGGCTGATGTGGGGTTGCTTCATATTACATCTTGCCGTAAGATCTTAAACCTTTTTTGTCTTGTTCGAGATCTTAGCTTCTGCAGGCCTTGCATTTTCTCAGCCTCATATTATAAATCTATTTACTTTGACGATCCTCAGCAATTTAACGTACACTCGTTTCTTTTAACTACCTATTTGTCAATCTACGACTACATAGTCTCCACCTATGGAGCGGCGATAATAACGACACAATATATATCTTCCAGCCTGCCTATTTTCCTATTGTGAAAATACCCAGCAACGATACTTAACCATTTACCCCCTGTCCATCCTCCAAGATGGCAGACAAAGCCACCACCATAATGCTCGTCTCCACGAGCATCGTGGTCTTCCTATCCGGCTTCCTGCTAGGCATGTACTCGGTGCGAGGGTACCTATTGATCTCTCCGTCCCTAGCCTCCCAGCGCCAAAGCAACCTTTACGACCCCGTCGAGAGCGACGAGTCCGACATCGATGAAAACGACACAATCCTCGACCATGCGCCTAACTGGGCCAACGGCGAGGAAGCCGATCGAAGGGACGGGCTTAAGGCCTCTAAGCCGAAGCCAAAGAAGTCTCCCAAGGACAAGGCAGAAAACAAGGCGGACAGTGCTCAGCCTCAACAAACAGTAGCCGAAGGGTCTGCAAATGAAGAGTGCAAGCTAGTCTTAGTTGTGCGAACAGATTTAGGCATGACAAAAGGTTCGTTACCTCTACCTATTCCTGCTATTCCTCCAGCCACAAACCCAATACTAACACGTATCCGCACCTCACAGGCAAAATAGCAGCACAATGCTCCCACGCAACCTTAGCATGCTACAAGACCCTCACCCGCGCCGCCCAACGAAACCCCTCGTCAGCCGAAGCACGACTCCTACAGCGCTGGGAACGCCGGGGACAAGCCAAGATCGCCGTGCAAGTGAAGTCAGAAGCCGAGCTGCTGGAGCTAATGGGCAAGGCGCGCAGCCTAGGCATAACAGCCGAGGTCATCCAGGACGCTGGCCGCACCCAGATCGACCCGGGGAGCCTAACAGTCCTAGGTGTTGGACCCGCTCCCAAGAGTCTTGTTGACAAGGTCACTGGTGGCCTCAAGCTGTTATGATAGGGTTTCTCATAGACTTCGCCTACCGTAATTGGAACGTGGTTGGTATATAATGGGTGCATACATCGGTAGATAGGTGGGCATATAGATATGGGCATTACGAAGTACTCCGGGACGCAAAATATATCCATAGGTAAACACCTGTGGATTGCTTATAAAGTGCATGTATAGGTAGTTATGGAGTTATTAAAAAAGAAGTCAAGGGTAATTTTTGATTGTTCACTGTTTTATTATTCCCCTAATAATTAGGTACGAAACTCACTTAATCTGCGAAGTAAAGCTCTACACGGTAGACATATGCACATAGGCCGCCATATTGCCAAGTCTTTGCAGACGTTCCATCTTCGTGTAACTTCCAACCTCTAGCCGACTTTTCTTCTCGAAGTCCCCCACCTTGGAAGCATTAATATAGAGGGGTGTGGGTATTGCAACCATGCGTTCCATCTAACGCAATAAGTTAGACAAACAAGAGGATTGCAGGTCTTCTGATTGTACCCGAACGGTAGAGGTATGTCGGTTTCGCGTGACGCAAATGGCATTGCGGCACACAAAGAAAACAAGGACTCAAGTTACGATACTATTTTGTATGGTTGGTTCTTGACCGCAGCGCCATCATGCGAGCCCTTAAGAAACGTGCTTTGGTAGCGTTGTGGTAATCAAAGTAACGTTGACTTATACCAATGACCATCAGCTTTTGGCTGCCTGGGTAGTGTTTGATTGTGTCTGCTGGCTCTTTGTATCCAGCTTTCTTTTTTTCATCGGGTCCTCGGCAGCCGATCCGGGAGAAGCTGGCCGTTTTCCCAACGGCGGAGAGGCTTTTATGATAGCTGCAAGATATTTCGGGTCTCTTAACAAAGCGAGATTGTCCTCGATGAGAGCAAGTTTATTTTTTAATTCCCCAACCCCTGCTTCGACGCTAATGATCCGTCCTTCAGTTTGCTGCCTATAAGAGTCGAGGTGTTGAAGAATATGAACTGCCATTTGCTTCGAGTTGAGGTTTGCCCACTGGCTGTCTAACGTCCTGATAGCAAGCTCAAGTGAATCGAATCTTTTTTTGCCGTCCTCGACGTCCGATTTGATAGCGCTCATGATGGAATTAAGGCCAACTGTTCCTCCGGTAGCGTTGCTCTGCTGAAGATAGGTTACTCTACCCTCCATATCGGCCAATTTGATGATGACGTTGTCAAGCTTAGGACCAACTCCTTCGGCCTCTAAGGACTTTATACAATCCTGTAAGTGTTGCAGCGCATTGTGCTGCCCATCTCCGGTCTGCTTTAGCATATTAATTTGCGCAGATAGCTTTTCAAGAGCTTTTACATCTGCTGAGATTTTGTCAACGCGAACTGCCAATTCGTCAACCATCTCGGCGCAACTCTCGCCAGAATCGGCAACTGTCTTCTGCATAACTTTTCGTAACGTATCTAGCTTTTCTTGAACCCAACCTTCCTGTGCAGGCTGGTTTACTGACGTCGCGTTACTTAGTTGTGACACAACGGGTCGGGAATTTCCAGCATTCTCTATGAACTTCCGGGTTTCTTGGATGAAAGAATCGTTCTTGTCGAAATGAGACGTAGCTGACTCCTGCAGAGAACGGAAGTCTTGGCGTAAAGACGCAATTGTTTTTTCATTTGAAAACACCTTGGATTTAAAATCATGGTCGATCCAGGTCTCTAGGATTTCGTTATAGGTCTCCATGTCAAGCTCTTTGACCTTATCCATAAACGCAGTCGCCTTCCTTTCCACTTCATCCACTCTAGTGGTAAAGGACCCGAGATCCTGGGTCAGCCGGTTTAAGTCATCCTGAGTTTTTCTAAGAGCATCAAGATCCGCGATTTGCGTCTTGAGCTGCGAGTTTTCAGATTGAAGAGTATTATAATCGGATCTCAACACCTTAAAATCCTTATCCAGGTTATTGAAAGCCTGGACTGACTGTTCTCGCTCACTACGTAGTATCTGAATTTGGGCATGGGCATCAGATATTTGTTTTTGCTGCTCAGAACTTTGTTTCTGAAATTCGGCAAATTTGGCCTCTAACGCTCGGAGAGAGTTGTTATCAGTTGCCTGCGATTGAGAAGATGTTATAGAAGATACGGCTCTTTCCAAGGTTTCCGCGAATTGCTGATCGAGTTTAGCGAGACTTGTTGAGATCTCGTCCCGTTCTAACTTCCCACATTCGTCAAATCGTCTCTGGAATTCCGAGTATGGAGCATAATCATTAACTTTGCTGGCGATTTTATCGAGCTCACGCCGACGTTGATGGTCCTCGCGCAGTAGTTTGCTCTTCCGTAATTTCAAGAGCATGCGCTCTTGTGAAGTCTCGTTACATTTATATATGACTTCGAAAACTTCTTGTAACCTAGGATCCTTGGCTTTGGGAATGCTTGGCGGGGCTATAGGACCCGGACTAGATATTCTAGTCGTCTTTGAAATACCATCGGTAGCTATTGTCCATGTTAGACTAATTGGTGGCTTAATAGATTATCGGGGAAGTTAAAACTCACCCGGTTCAGTCGAGGTTGGGCGGGTTGGAACGCTATTCATAGCACTAGCGGGGGAATAGGTACCTGACACAGTCCGCCTAGGACCGGTAGGAATCCTGGTATCAATAGAAAGCCGGTGGAGGTCTTTTGGACCGCCCATATCTCTTCCACGGCCGTGCGGACTTCGCGTACCTTCCGCGTCTCCAGAGTCGCGCCGACCCAGGACCATATTGCGATCTCGATCACGCTCAACCTCTCTGCCGCGATCACGAGAATATTCACTAGAAGTGTGTCGATCCTCAAATGGTTTATACGAGTCAGTGCCGCCGTATGGGCGACGTCGCTCGTCTTCAAAACCACTTACTCTAGATCGAGAGTATGACATAGTAAAGTAAGAAAAAAAGAATAATTGGGCTTGAGGTTATCAGAGGTAATCCGAGGTTATCTTGCTAACCAGGGAAATAAAATCAGCCAATGGCTTCCCCAGTTCTTGAAATTTACACTGCAACTTCCTGATAACCCAGTTACGTACGACGCTGTCATTGCCTTGAAAGATAACTAACTACTCCAAGTTACCTAGGTTGGGTTGTCTCTCTCCAAGTCTTTGAAAAACTTAGATAGTAGGCAACTATGAACCAAGTGCAACAGGAACTAGCAGTCCTCAACTCAATCAAAAACACGGCGAGGCACAATAGGCACCTACCTAAGTAGATACTATAACACCTTCTAACCTAATGTTTTTTTGAGGTTTACTTTAGAGTCGCGGCGTGTAGGTAGGTACTGTATGAGAAAGGGTTGATAAGAAGAGCGTAACTGGCTGGGCAAACGCAAGTTAATCACAATACTTGAAGATCCGCTCTCGAATCTGCTCTCGAATCCGGTCTCAATATAAGTATTTAATCCTGCGCCAATGGAAAACAGTTGGCCGCTGTCAGGATCAAGACGTGGATCGAGCTGAATCAAGTAAGGTAGGATAGGATGCAAGCAAGAAAGAGTTGGAACCCTGAAGAAGGAAGTGAGTCGGGTGGGTTGTGCTCGCAAAATATATTGCTTCGGTAGAAGTTGCAGTCTGGTAGTCTGGTAAGAGTTTAGACCCCTTAGCGCTGTTAGCGCTTGGTAGGTGCACACAGCTAATCCAACTGATAGATCTCGCTCTGTGGGCACCTACTTAACGAATATAAAAGAAGGAAAGAGCGGTGGGTGGGCCAACAAGAGGTATATGCGTTGTAAGTTCGGTTCTTGAGTTATCAGACGACGGGAGCCAAGTAAATAGAGTACTTTTTGAAGTACCTAGGTAGATACCTGAGGTACGTCCTATAGGAGGTAAGGATCACGAAAAGATGTAAGCCAACGGGCAGTACATATGTAGGTAGGTTAGTATGTACAACCAGCAGATGCCTGTACCTACCTAGGTACACATTATAGAGGCGGGAGGGGGGCATGAATTAATAATAAAATACGATGTGCATTTGACTGTTGTTACCAACAGAAAAAAAAAGAAAAGAAAGCCAACTCGCTCTCACATATAAAGCTGCTTAATGTTGCAACTCCTTATACACTAAGATCGACGCGATGAAACGCGATATGCAAACCGAAATAAGTGGCAAAGAGACAATCAAAGATTAAGCTTGGTCCATGATTTAATTGCTTTTTCCATCCGGTTGGGTTAAAAGCTGTAAGATTTTAGGTTAAACGCTACCTAAGGTACACCAAGTATTGTACCTGATCATATTGGATTATTTTTAACAAAATATCAGTGGTGGCTACCCAGGTAACACAACGATCGAAATAAGTGAGTGGGGTAGGGCATCTGTTGTCAAGCGGTTTATGTTCCACTGCATCTACTATTATGAGGAGTTAATTAATGTTGACCAATCAAAAGGTTCAGATATATATAACTCTGCGTACCCCTTTAGTTGCCTTGTAAAGTTACACTGCGAAGGTTGGAAGCCGACAGAAAAAGTCTTACCGGAAGATTGCTTCCAGTAAAGCCACAACGCCACAACGCCGTAATCACTTCGCCTTAATAACGGCCATTGCATCGCAAAATTACTAAGATGAGCTGATAAGATACCGATAACTATTGATAACGTACAATAAGCCGTGTACCCATGTAACGCGTTCAATTTTCCAGAGCTGCGATTCGAACTTCCTAGGAAGCTTTGGAGATTTAACTAACAAGGCCAACCAGCGAAGAGACAACGCCAAAACAGGAAACTCCAGAGCTACAAAAAACACTCAACCCGAGGAATTGAATTGAATCCGAGTTCTCTCCAAAAATGGCTGCTGTAAGTAACCGCTTTACGAATTAAAAAAATAAAAAACCTTTAGCGATAATAAACGAGAAAATGGAGCTTCGAAAGCTAACCAATACTGTGGAAACATACAGCCCGTCATGACCGTCGGCGAGACCAAAGAGCTGCGAGGCCTGAACCTCATCGCGGCGCATTCGCATATCAGAGGCCTAGGCGTAGATGCCGACACCTTAGAACCTCGCTCGGCGTCGCAAGGCCTCGTCGGCCAGGAGAAGGCGCGAAAGGCGGCCGCCGTCATATTAGAAATGATCAAGGTAGGGAAGATTGCCGGAAGGGCGGTTCTCATCGCCGGGCCTCCAAGGTAAGCCAAGCTTACAATTCATATTATCTATTAATTATATATATAGACCTGCCATTGACTGACCACAACTCCGCTCCGCAGCACGGGTAAGACAGCCATCGCAATGGGCATGGCGCAATCGCTCGGCCCCGACGTGCCCTTCACATCGCTCGCCTCGTCCGAGATCTTCTCGCTGGAGATGTCCAAGACGGAAGCCCTCACCCAAGCCTTCCGCAAGTCGATCGGCGTGCGCATCAAGGAAGAGTCCGAGATCATGGAGGGCGAGGTCGTCGAGATCCAGATCGACCGCAGCGTGACGGGCGGCGCCAAGCAGGGCAAGCTCACCATCAAGACGACCGACATGGAGGCCGTCTACGACATGGGCGCCAAGATGATCGACGCCATGACCAAGGAGCGCGTCATGGCCGGCGACATCATCTCCATCGACAAGGGCTCCGGCAAGATCACCAAGTTGGGCCGCAGCTACGCTCGTAGCCGTGATTACGACGCCATGGGCGTCGACACCAAGTTCCTGCAGTGCCCGGACGGCGAGCTGCAGAAGCGCAAGGAGGTCGTGCATACCGTCACCCTGCACGAGATCGACGTGATCAACTCGCGCACCCAGGGCTTCCTCGCCCTCTTCAGCGGCGACACGGGCGAGATCCGCAGCGAGATCCGCGATCAGATCGACACCAAGGTCGGCGAGTGGAAGGAAGAAGGCAAAGCCGAGATCGTGCCGGGCGTGCTCTTCATCGACGAGGTGCACATGCTCGACATCGAGTGCTTCAGCTACATCAACCGCGCGCTCGAGGTCGATCTCGCCCCCATCGTCATCATGGCCAGCAACCGCGGCCACTCCAAGATCCGCGGCACCGACTACCGCAGCCCCCACGGCCTACCCCTCGACTTCCTCGACCGCGTAGTCATCATCCAGACCCAGACCTACTCGCCCGACGAGATCCGCCAGATCCTCGGCCTCCGCGCCACCGAGGAAGAAGTCGACGTATCACCCGATGCTCTAGCCTTACTAACCAAGATCGGCCAGGAAGCCGGTCTCCGATACGCGAGCAATCTAATCACCACCTCCCAACTCGTCTGCGCCAAGCGCAAGGCCAAGCAAGTATCCGTCGAGGACGTCCAGCGCAGCTTCAAGCTCTTTTACGATCCCGCCCGCAGCGTCGGGTTCGTAAACCAGTCCGAGAAGCGGTTAATCGGCGAGACCGGTGCCGTCGACTTGACAGTAGCCAATGGGCACGCCGGTGGTGACGCTATGGAGATCAGCTAAGCGTAATTTTTGGGTGTTTTGTTTCTTCCCCTTTTCAGTGGCGTTACGTGGGATACCAAAAGCTGGTAGCTTAGGCGAGAATAAGAGAGACAGGCCAAGCAAGCTACTACTACTACTACTACTATTTACCTACTACTACCGGATGAGTAATTTACGATGTAAGAGTGTATCATAGGTACACCGGCGTAAGCGGATTGCAATATTGAAACTTTTTTGAAGTTACGATTACTACCTTTCGTATTAATTTGAATTGATCAATTATGGATGCGAATGAAATATACCTTGAAGTAACTACGAGTGACATTACAAGGTGTAATTTTACATTCTCGTCACGCAGTGTAACCAATTTCACAGCCGCAATACGGCGAGGATGTCAATATCAAGATGATTTTTTTTGTTTATTTCATTTATCTATGATGATTCATAATAATGTCGTACTGCTCAACCGAGCCCAGCCATATTCCCTGGCAGTCATTATTTGGACGAAAACCCACCCGCACGTTTTGATTACGCCGTCAGAGCTTTCTTTTCATTAAATTGTAGGAAATTATTTGCCAGCGTCAACCTTGGCGATGTAGGACAGGAGATCAAGGACACGTCGGCTGTAGCCCCACTCGTTGTCATACCAGCTGACGAGCTTGACGAAGTTCTTGTTCAGAGAGATACCGGCCTTGGCATCGAAGATGGAGGAGTTGGTGTTACCGTTCAAGTCGGTAGAGACGACATCGTCCTCGGTGTAAGCGAGAATGCCTAAGATAATATATTAGTTTCTGGTTTGCATTTACTATTATTAGGTAGAAATATAGCTTACCCTTGAGAGGACCGTCAGCAGCCTCCTTGATAGCGGCCTTGATCTCGTCGTAGGTGGCACCCTTCTCGATACGGATGGTCAAGTCGACAACAGAGACGTTGGAGGTAGGGACACGCATGGACATTCCAGTGAGCTTGCCGTTAAGGTCGGGGATGACCTTGCCGACGGCCTTAGCGGCACCGGTGCTGCTGGGAATGATGTTCTGAGCAGCGGTACGGCCACCTCGCCAGTCCTTGTTGGAGGGACCGTCGACGGTCTTCTGTGTGGCAGTGTAGGAGTGGACGGTGGTCATGAGACCCTCAATGATGGTGAACTTGTCGTGGATGACCTTGGCAAGGGGAGCAAGGCAGTTGGTAGTGCAAGAGGCGTTGGAGATGACATCGGCCTTGCCGTCGTAGGTCTTCTCATTGACACCAATGACGTACATGGGGGCATCGGCAGAAGGGGCAGAGATGACGACCTTCTTGGCACCACCCTTCAAGTGAGCCTTGGCCTTCTCAGTGGTGGTGAAGACACCAGTCGACTCGACGATGTACTCAGCACCAGTCTCCTTCCAGGGGATGTTGGCGGGGTCACGCTCCTGGTAGAACTTGACCTTCTTGCCGTTGACAATGAGGCCGTCGCTCTCGTGGGAGACGGTTCCCTTGAAGATGCCGTGAGTCGAGTCGTACTTCAGCATGTATTCAGCGTAGTGAGTCTCGATGAAGGGATCGTTCACGGCAACGATCTCAATGTCCTCGTGCTCGACAGCATTTCGGAAGACGATACGGCCGATACGGCCAAATCCGTTGATGCCAACCTTGACAACCATTTTCGACTGAGTCTGCAAGGGGGTGATGTTAGCTGAGGTTTTTGGGTTATTAACAGGAGAAACAGATAGTATGATATAGAAGATGGAAGAATCTGGGTTCGAAAGATGAGTCGTAAGACGAGGTATTTCAATTCATTCAGCTCAATGGATTACGGCCGTCCGAAATCGATAGAATTAGAATTGCTACTGTGTAGCACAGCCATTCCCATTTTTTTTACTCGTCTCATCTCGCATCCCAACGTTGCAGAAAGAGCTTCCGAGATTCCAAACAAAGCCAAGTGATCCAGGTAGGCGGGGCAAGAAACAAAAGCTCTCGTCAATGTTACAACATCCATGCGAGAATCAATAGCGGGGTAACGAAGGGGAGCTGTTTGGAGGGAGAGGGGAAGCTAGCTCTTACCTATTATTATTTAAATTGGAAAGGTTGTTGTTGTTCTGTTTTGCTGGGCTCTGGCGTAGACTAGAAGAAGTTTGATTAGAAAAGAATAACAAGAGAAGATAATTGAAAGAGGTAGATGGTAGACAGACCAGATTAAATATGTTGTTGTTGAGTGAAAAGAGGGATATGGAGGGGTTACTAACTAGCTTTATGATGGCATATGAGCGACATAAAATAAAATTGGAATTGGTTGAGGGACGAGACCTTACCAAGAAAAATACATGATGCAGCAAGGTGGGTAGGTGGGGTGCTTAATCCCTCCCATAGCAGCTATAGCAGCCCATGGCAGCTTCCTATGGCTTTTCCATAGGCTTGGCCTTACCTACACCTTACAACACTTGCCCACATGCGATTACCCAGGGCCTATTATTTTTGAGCTCTTATTTTTAGAGGGGTAAAAAAGCAAGCTCATTCGGGGAATTCCTACTGTACTCCCTGATAAACTGTACTTGTCAGTTACATCCGTATCACCCCGCCGCACCTCTTTTTCTCTCTCTACACACATGGATGTTACACCTACGCTAGCAGGCTAGGTAACATAATCACGTCTAACATCACATGTTTCTACAGAATATGATGCGTTGACTTATATGGCGAGAGACATGAGCTGACTTATTAATAAAAATCAAACGAGAAGTATCGTGCAATCACAAGATAAAAAATCTTCCATCATATATCAATTAATAAGTCAATATTAAGTTAGATATCAAACCCCTTTTCCGTCCTTCTATGTTCTCTGTTCTTCGTTGTTCTTCTAGTTACCTACAGGTATAGGGGATCTATACGAAACGAGTACGACGGACAAACCCATACAACCGGGTAAGATGTATAGCGCTTGTAACTCCGGAGAGCTCCTAGAACAGTGTACTTTAGTTCCGTTGACATCACACAGATCCTTACTCGAGGACCATCAGTGACGACCCCCAAATCAATAAATGCGTCTCATGAAAAAATAACTCAAAACCCATGAAGAAAAAAAAGACTACCATATTTCTCAAACTGAGGTCTTAGAGAGGGTCTTGAAAGCTCCCAAGAGTTTCAAACCCAAGCTTCGACATCCATGTATATCCAAAGTCACTCTTCCATAGCCGAGAAACATTCTTGTCACTGTGTCAAACGAAAATAGCACGAATGTCTAACGGGTTCTCGGTCATTGTACGGGACGCATTTGTACGATTACATCCGATATAGCTCGGCTCTTGCAAAAGCATAGCCGAATTGGCCAAGGCAAGAAAGTCAGAATTGCTTCGTCGCGATTCCAATACTAAGCAAAATCAAGACAAATTATTGCGTTGGTCCGAAGCCTGTGAGAATGAGAATGGGATAGCGAACTTTCCAATGCTGTCCTTGCTACATACGGTGTTCGGCGGCTCAGCTTACACATTCCACATGCGGGCATACAGGGCATACATAGATCTCTCTCAACTTTTAGTTCAATGTTGCCTTCAGGGTCCCCCATTAACATGCCAGCATGCATCTGAGGTCCGCCAGGCACCGGAGTTTCGAAGCAACGCTACTCCGCAGCTGCTCCGTATGACCTCTCGAGACCAACGGTACTAGTGTGTATCATATTTGACTGCTGATAAATAGCTATCAATGCTCGCCATCAGCTCGTACTGATCGTCACGCCTTATCGTGTGACCCGTGAGGCCCGTGAGGCAAAAAAACAACGGACAACATCTCAACTTGTTGAATATTATGCGTTGTATCCGACATCGCATGTGTGTGACAAAAATGACAAAAAAACCCTTCCACCTGGCTGGCCAACCTCCTGATTCCTGATCCAACCAATGTGGATGGGCAAGGGCCAAACGTGCCAATAAAGCATACGCAAGCCATAGATAGCAGATACATAGCAGTAAGCAGAAGCAAATCTTACCAGCATCCTCCCTCCTCCCGCTAATCAAGCTTATTCCAGTGAAATCATGACTGGCCGATGGCAACGCCACACAAGGCTGGATAAAATAGGCCCGATCATTGGCTTCATGCTCCCCGCGGCAAACACAGAACCCAAGGGAGCACCTGAGAAGCATCCAAAGGCTACCTACTAGTCTATACAAGTCATAGTAAGACTCGCGCCGCGCCGATGTAGCCGCGCTATACATTACATAGCTCCATTGCCTAGGCCACGTCCATCTCCCGTGGAAATTTGACTCCATCCAGAACTTCTGACTTCGGTAATTTCGTGGATCCCGGCTCCGGCAGCCGGAGCCAATTGCGCTAAAAACATGAGCTTTTTTTTCTTATTACGAGCTCTACACGTATATATGCGGCCCGCATGCTCTTTACATGATTCAATGACGAATAGCTGTTTGTTGATTATACTCCCTGGCTTATCCCGCGAGAGGTTTGAATAAAAGCCACGACAAAGCCGGTGCGGCATTTACTTGGATTCCTCGTAATTTTATCCTACGCGAGCTTTGTTTTCAATGCCAGTTACGGCCGTATAGACCCGGCAAACCCAATATTATCACCTATGTAGAGTATAAAGTTGCACGGTTAGTTGTGAGGTTCTACTATATTTTCCATGTTAGCCAATAAAAGGAAAAAGTATACACATCGTCGAAGCACATGACATTCCAATCTTATACACATTTGAATGGTGCTCATGCCGCAATCAACACCGTAGTATTTGAGAAAAGATTCGCACGAGAATGATTACAATCGTAGTATATCAATATCCTTGTTTACGAATTGGTGATCATAGCTACCTATACACTATAGTCGCTTTTCAACAGTGACCCTAGCCATTTAGCAGCATCAACCAATATATACAATACTAAGATATGTCTATCGTAACTACCTACCTACCTATGTACAATACTATATAATATCACCGACGCAATTACAAACCACCTCAAAACAAGGCGTCTATTCCCACGCAACTAGCGCTCACCCACTCAGAACAAAGCCGACACTCAATTGTCATCTCGCGGGAATCTTGAAAAATCCTTGTACAACTTACCCAGCATCCAATTAAGCCATCCCTCCTATCCCGGGATTTATTTGTCAGCCATGAGTCCATATTTGCCCTTTTCGTACACCAGAGCCCCTACGATTGGGCGTTGCTAATCCGAAGTGGCTGACCGCCTGTTCACGCCCGCCGGGGGGGCGGCGCGCGCGAAAGACCCAACCCAATCCCACGATGCTGGCCGTCTTAGGTAATAAGCATGGCAATGCTGTTTCACCTCGCTCTTATACGTACCTACCTATATATGGGTCTCCGTCAGCAACACCTTGTATTAGAGCAGTCACGAGAGATTGTTCGGGATGTGGTTTTGGTAATGATGCCGTCGGTATCTGGTAAAGCCATAAGTAACCGTTTTAGTAGATGCTAAATATGGGATATATTTTAGATCATGTTCTGCGTTGCCATCTGATATTAGTCCTCTCCCCTAAAAGTCCTAGTGACGTTGGTGGATCTATAATCAGGAATAAGCTCGACAGTTAGTCATATTATTGACCAAAGCCATTGCTAACCAGTACTCATAGATACCATATGAGAAATCTTATAGCGAAGCATGTCCCTCAGTGTCACTAATCGGTCCCAAATATGATGGGGCTTTGGTAAAGCCTCTTCATAATATGGCTTTATAAGCAGACTCCTAGTACTTGGATATTTGCGGCGATAAATTAGATCCTCTACATCAGCACTATCTACTAATACTCGATTCAAGAAGTAAAGGTTAAATTCACCATTCGCTATGGTGGCCAATGTACAGCAAAGATACAGCTAGCTGGGTATAGTCAGTGCGAACGCCACTTTAATTACAGGTCTCCTCTTGTCCTGAGAAGTCCTGTCGTCCAAGTACAATATTGGTAGCATATGATTTTGCTCAAGTATCCGTTCATAGGTATTTCAGTACACCGTTTTTCGAAGGGCGCCCCGGATCCGTGAACGCCTCTGAAATGCTGTCATGAGCTCGTAAACCTGCCCTACACTATTACTTGAGCCCAAATCCCTCGCTCTCGTTAACCGCTCGCCACAGAAATTCTTCCAGTCTTTGGCGTGAGGCGTAGCGGTATAAGCCTAAGACATTAAAGCACGTTCTCGCAGAAGGGAATCGCCCTTCGTCGATGCCTAAACAATTGATCTTGATTACGAGAGATGCCGCACCCATAGCAGGGATGCGGTCACTACCCGTTATGAAAGATAGCAACCGTCGTTGATCCGTAATAGAAGCTCTCTCGAATGTATCCCAGAACCACTGTATCGTGGGCTGTTGGTCGGGTGGCATGTGCGCTGGCCAGTTCGTATATGCCGCGGCTCCTTGCAAGGCAGTAATATCTAACGATTCATCTGAACCGCGAATAAGGAGTTCAATTTCCTCCGGTTTGAAAAGCGTCAGTGCATTGCCAGCACACACGGTGAAGAAGCCTCGCTTGAAAGGTTCAAATTGCCGGCTGACCGAAGTATCAAGCAGATATCTGACATAAAGGTCGACGTACTCCCGCCGATTTGCGTTCGTCACCATCTTCGACTCGCCCCCTGGGCAAAGAGGCACTCTAACTCTGGTACCATATTTCTCCAACTCAATCACGAAATCGAGACAAAATGTAGACTGGACATCTCCCTCGTAGTCTAGCAATTGCCGTAGCCCCCTTGCAAGGACTGGGCGAAACTCGGCTAAATCGTCTAAAGTGTAGTTCATTGTGGGACGTGAGTGCGCCGGTGCCCCGAGGGTAGGGGGAGGAGCGGAGGCGAGCAGCTTTCTAAAAGCGAAGGGTGGGAATGCGACATCCAATATGGTTGAGTTATATATGGCCAATCCAAGTACTACTCCGACAAGAAAGTATTGATCTGATGTCTCGAAAGTATTCGGATTGAAGTAGCAGAAATTAGAGTCCTCGTCGTAAACAAAGAGTCCTAGTATCAAAAGATTAGACGTAACTCTTGAGATGAAACGGGCGAGACACTGACCATGGTCTGGATTGAATACCTCTCTCACGAGAAGCAGAAACCATTCCTTCCGAAGTCCCCCACCATCAATACCCTCCTCCCCTCTGAATTCGATACGTAGTCCTTTTTTGATTTCCTCACTACCGCTACCGACGACTTCACTTACTTGTTTCAGACTATCTTCTACGAGACATTCTCGACGGATATTTAGGTTAAGGTATTGCTCATAGTTCCTGTGTGTCAGAATACTATCGAAGAAAGCTTCTCTCGCTTTTCCGGCCATTTGCCGTTTGGCATCGAACTCTAATATCTGTATCTTCGCCCAGATGCTGAGAAAGAATGGATATTGGCAGAAGGTGAAGCGGCCTCTCCTTGATTCCCACAGCTCAAAATCGGCTTTGAAGTCTAAGCCGTCAACTAACGAGTTGTAAAAATCGCTTTTCGGTATTAAATGGCCATGGCTACGGCCACCAGATTTATCAGTACGCCGGACGTACGTCAAAGTATTAGCTGAATATACAAGAGCCATGACCCTTGCGGCGGCTTTAATTTGCCAATCGTCCGTATATGCCGCGCGTTGCGGTTCGACAGGTAGCTTCTGCTTTTTTGACTTGGAGGATTCTAGGGCGGCGTGAAGTGATGCCGCTGTGTTACTAGAGCGAGAATTAGACATCTGTGGAATTAGACCACCCGTTACGTCAATTCGGGGCTCAACCATCTTCTGGCTTTGCCGGTTCAACCTATAGGCGATGAACCCGCTGATTAGGTCCTTCGTTTGAAGGAGGAGATGTTCGGGGAACCTAGAGAACCAGGTAACCAGGTGATGATGGCATGGTTCAGAGGAGTTTGCTAATAAACCAAGAATTCGCTTGATAATTCCGGAGTGCCTTCCGGAAGTCTTGGTTTGAGACTCTACTGCACTCTGTCCTGCAACCACTCTCTTCCCCTTGCTTAGATGCTGATACTGGCCACTGTATGATTTGAACCCCGAAACAAGAAGAGGATTCGCTAGCATCAAGAGCAAGAAGCGAATATCCCGAGGCTCTTTCATTAACCGACATGGTCGTTTGAGGAGTGTTTCTGTACACTTCAATAGGACCTGCTGTATGTGCTCTTGAGCCGAAATAGCAAGTGCTTCGAATTGCAATAGCTTTGCATCTGTCAGCACCCGAGATGGGTCAAGTAGAAGTACCTCTGCGTATACTTCTGGCCAGAGCTGGGCTGCATTGACTACCAAATGATACCATTCACTAGCTGCTCCCCAGTCGATTCGGGGGGATCTGGAAGATACAATGGAAGGTGCATCGTCTTTCCGCCGGGATGGAGTCTTTGAAGGTATAGCCTCTTTTTGACCCCCGGTCCACCATGTGCCATTCTCCGCGACGTCGCCCAAGAGTAACAGTTTAGGGTCGAGTTCTGAAATTGGTGTATCGTCGCGAACTGGCTCCTTCTTGCGTTCAGGGGCCTGCTGCTTAACAGCTTCGGGAGGAAGTTTAGAGCTGGCGCTCATGTGCCGCGTGGCGAATGAATTGTTGATACATAGATGAGAACTAAAGCACGACACTAAGTATTCCTCCAGCTTTTTAAAAACTATCTTGGGCTCTAAATCTGAAACTGTGGCGTCTGGATATTTATCGGCGGGATCAGTCACAGGGAAAGTCGAGCTCCTGACGTCAGGATACGACGTCGAGTACGACCTCGCCATAGATACATTACGGTTCAATGGATTTGGTTCAAGATTGAGATCGGCGAAGTCATCGAACACGGCATTATAGACATGGCTAGGCGGGCTTGTACTTGAAGTGGGCGAACTACCTTGCTTACTTGGGAGTTGCATCTTTGCAGAATGCTCGTTGGGCGGACGCGATAAGAGTCGGCCTGGCCATATTCCGTTACGCTCTGGGCGTGATTGTGCCGATATACAGGCTTCTAAAGATGAACGTAAACATTGCTTGATGATATGCTTGGTGCGGTCGAGCGATATAGAATTTGCTATGAGAGTAAGTAAAGGTCACGATCCTTGGATATGGTAGCAGAACATACGACATTGCGAAGGTCGTCGTGGGGGGCCGAACTCAGTCTCGTTTGGAGGCGAAGTACCGCTAACTCCAAGTTGCGTACCCGTGTGACCAGCGGTAGGATCATATGGTTTGAGATCATTTATGGTTAAGCAAATAGTGCACCTGAAGATATGAAGCTCTTTAGGCCATCGGACCAAGCTAGCACACGTCATACAATTCCCCGTTGCGAAATCTGCTGGCCCGCGCGGTATCATTCTAGAAGCTATGTTCTGTTGCGGTATGGGTTTAGGACCGATGTCAGCGGCGAAGTCTCCGCTTCCGGACTCGTCTTCGGGTCGGGCATTCTTCCTCTTCTTGCTAGAGAAAAGCGAGGGAAACGGGTGACTCATTGAGCGTGAGTGCTGGGCAGGACGATTCGGCTTCGTGACGGGTATATCGTCGTCGTCAGAACTCGAATCGACTTGTACTTGAATGTTCCTCAACGGTTCAAACTCGGGACGTCTCGAATTGCCTCTAGGGCGGCGAATTTGTTCGTTCGCAGAGGGATCACGAGGTGGGAAGTCATAATGGCCCAAAGGCCGATTAGAACGAGACATATTGCTTGCTTAGGTTGCTTAAAGTTGCTCAGGTATATAGCTCGCAATTGCGGAAATTGGGTGAACCCAGCAGCAAGAACAGGGGGTTATCTCTGCATCTACCTAGTTTCTACCAAGATATACCTAGACAAGGTAAGTAGAGTCTAGCTCGAGAGAGAATCGTGGCAGGTGACAAGCTCATAGACAGGTACTAGATGGTTTGACGGCGATGGCAATCTCTACCCGGGTAGATCTCGACAGGAACAAACACTGACGCAACACTTATTCTGTATAACAACAAGATCCGTCGGTGACAATATCTCGCATGAAAGATTTAGAGGAGACATAGATCTTGGGGATCACTGCAAAAAGCAGCAGTGTATCATAGGGTAGATCGTATCGTATCGTCTCGTGTGGGAAAGATTAGGAATTCGTTAACAATTTGAATTTGGCCCAGATTTGGCCCAAAGGCTTGTGCCAGTTTGGAAATTGGAGGAGCTTATGAAACAAAATGAACCAACCATAGCGCTTGCCGCTTTCCGAAAACCCCCCTTGGAATTAGGCCTAACAGGTACCTAACAGTTCTAGCCTGTTAGCGTGCTGCTTGCCCTCCCCCCAACCTGCCCCAGTCTCCGCAAGCATCCCATACTATGTACAAGATCCACCATCTTGCGTTGCACGACATAGCGAGGTATTGTACCTTTCTGACGGTAGGTGCTACGCTGGTGTAATTCGTACCTGATCCTCATTCAAGTTTGGGCAGGGATGAAGCACGGCAAATTGACAGTTCTGACAAGTTGATTTCCCGCTGACGCAACCTAATCTAGGATGTTAATCGTTTTAACTTGCCGCCATAACATAATAGCCTTTTTCTACAGCACATGCCAAACACAAAATGATGCAAGCATATCATAATTTACCTAGGTACATATCATAATTGCACCTTCATCTGATTTTGCGGAAGACTCTCAACACAAGTCTCACGACATGCAAGAAATGATCATATCAGTGTTGGTTTGGCAGCATTTTGGTAAGACCACCAGTTTACTATCCCTGGATGTTATCTTGTGTTACCTCCAATGATAACAAGCTCTAGAGGAATATTAAGATAATAGTCGGTTTAAGTTTAGGCCCAACCCTACCGTATATTGAATGAATTCGAAATAAGTCTCCCGAAAAAAAACCCAATTACAAAGTACTTCTTGAATTGATATTAGGTACATACATGTACCTCTCTAAGGACGATCCTTAATCGTATAAGCCAATCAGGTTTTTAATGTCTTAAAGGGGGGTTATCCCGTGACCAATTGCACTTCCATCTACGGCAACTTCAGTTATCTAGTACTGGATATCTTTTAAGCATTGGCGTCGCAAAGCTTATGAATTCAAGACGTCGATAGAGATAATGATAATATAATATATTAAAAACTTTGAGGCAAGTAAATGTTTTATGTAATGGCACTGCTTGATACAAGTCGAGGAGCTAGAAAGCGTGGGTTGTTACGTATTAGACAATATTATAAGGATAGTGCTTTTAACGTTGGCGTATACCATTTAACGTTGGCGTATAATATTTAATGCTGGCGTATAGTATTTAATGTTGGCGTATAGGTAATATTTAATGTTGGCGTATAATATTTAACGTTGGCGTATAATATCTACATTAGTGGCAACCATATAGAGATCAAGCAAACATATTATCATCCAATGACCGTAGGACTTCCCTTGTTACGTTTACACTATCCGCCTTGAACATTACATTCCTATATTTAAAGTCTTGTACTAATATGTAATCATCTATTTTGATATTTATTCCTTGAGGGTTGTATTACTCGATCCATCTGCTACCTTGCTTGTCAGACGAGAGAGTACGGTTCGACTATATGTTGATAATGACGCCAGTCATGAATACTTGTTTCATCCAGATCGAAGGACGTCACAAACAGCTTACATAAATGCACGATGGGAAACAATAACATGAACCTTTACCAGCTACACTCATGTAGACAGATCCTCTATCTTTTCAACTTAACTAGATGCCCCTCAAGCTGCTCCTTACTCTATCAAACCAAGCAACTATAGGCGTAACTACCTACCTAAGTAAACAGATTTGATTATATCTTGACGTATTAACAAGAGACAGTGCTTTTATCACTTGAATTTGAACAGCGGAATTTCTTGTACAGTTTAATAAATGTATATTGAGCGTTTATTGACTCTGAACCTGCCAGCCAAATTGGAATGTACGTGCATTTAGTTAGTAATTGGGAAAATACTCGGGTGACTTATCTTAAGAGAAAATATCGTACTTATCACAATGATGATGATGATAACGTTTACGTCTATTGGTCTGCTATATGCTACCTACGTAGATACAGCGGCGCATCTTTGGCGCTTTAGACGTCTAGAGGTACGAGGCTGATATTAAAAGGTGTCATCCATTACGACATGCCGCAAGGCCTTGTCTAGATGTGTACCTACCTGAACGAAAGTACATACCTAAGGTATCTAACTGAGGTTCCGAGGTATCTAACTACGGTTCTAAGGTAACTACGGTTCTAAGGTATCTACCTAACTACGGTTCTAAGGTATCTAACTGAGGTACTGAGTCACGGATTTGTTCTGCAGACTACTAGATAACATCGCGACTTCCGTATTAACTGTAGAGAACCCTTAGGGACGGCATACTGTGCATACCGAAGTTGCATGAGTCACTTAAGTTAACTTGTATGCCAGCGGGCTTACAGTTGCTACATATGTTCGGCACCTGCGACATTTCGTAGTTACGACAACTGTGAATCCGGCAATATCTTTAAGCACGGCCCTCAGGCAACCATAAAAGCCTGCGCACATCCGCGCACAGCTAAGAATTTCTTCCCTCTCTTCTCATTCTTCTCATCACAAAAATAGCCCAACCAACAATCCAACCTAACCAACAAATAATTTTTACTTAATTAATCAACACGCCATCCGCCAACAACAAGGCGCCATAACAATAATTTTTACTTAATTAATCAATAATCCTTCTCTCCACCAATGCAACATAACAATAACGTCGCCGACTAACTAATATAAAAGACTTATTCCAATAATTAGTCTTCAAAAAGTAAGTTCACAACTGTTATATCCCCTATCTCCACGACTTGTTGGCGACGCTAGAATGCTAATTGAACAATAGATTTAATCAACAACACTAATAACCAGCCCCAAGCACCTCAGGCGGTTACGAACTTGTCTAACCAGGTCGCTCAAGGGATTACGGTCTTGACTAACCAGGTCGCTCAGGGAGGCAACCAAATCATCGCGCAGTTGACTCAGGTCATTGCGCAGTTGACTCAGGTCACTGCACAGTTGACTCAGGTCACTGCGCAGTTGACTCAGAACAGCACGCAGTTGACTCAGAACAGCACGCAGTTGACTCAGAACAGCACGCAGTTGACTCAGAACAGCACGCGATTGACTTTGAATGATCTCCAGCGTCGCCAAGTTGGTCGCCGGAGCAGTTACATATCTTAAGACATCCTAGTCTTCTCAACCTAAACTTGAGGGACGAGGATCAGCCATGATCTGGAGGTAGGTTTTGTTATCTCATTCCAAGTGACATAACCATAAGTTACTAACTATCATTAGCAACGACAACTGGGGTTCTAGTCAACCCTCGTCCTGGCTAGTTGTCCACCTGGATGGATGTTCACAGCGCAAATACAGTGTCAACTATTGTCCATTCACAGGAGGACCATAAGTAATCTAATCCTCGCAAAACCTTGCGAAACATCGCGGAACAGTAACCAACCCTAAACAGCTAACCTCCCTTCCTCGAGCAAACTACTATCCAGGCGGGCACGCGGGTCCTCGTGGGTCCCAGCTTTGGTGGCAATGGCCATCAGGACCACTCGCCCTTAAAAGACCTTCTTCCCCCTTCCCTACTCCTCACTCCCTTCTCCCTTTTCCAACAACAACAACATCAACCACAACAACAAGGACTTCATCACATCTCCCTTCGAACCATCCAAAGTAAGTAATCCCTAGTTAATACCCTGTTACTTTCAGTCTTGCCTTTTGCCTTGATTTGTCAACCAAATCTCGATTGTCCTCAAAACTAGATATCTTTGTCGAATCCAATTCTAATATTAAGCAAGATTTCCTCCTTACCCTCTCACCCTCTCCTACCTCCTTGCGGATCGCCATCAAAGTGAATGGTTCACTGTCTGGGGGACTACTGGGCCTACAACTTGCCTGCTATTGTCATATTTACAACTGACCCTTTAAACTATACGAAATGGACTTATTTGCCCAATTTGTGGACATACATCAAACTCACCAGGAAATGGGAATGCTCTTCAACCATAATCCTCCCTCTTTTGCACATCCTTGCACACCTCACCTGACACCCCTTCTAATCTATCCATTCAACGTAAGTAATCCCTGGTTAATACCCTGTCTTGCCTTTTGTCTTGTTTCGTCAACTAAATCTTGATTGTTCTCAAAACTAGATATCTTTGTCGAATCCATCTCTAATATTAAGCAAGATGTCCAACACCAACATCGATCTAGGAAACGGAGTCTCCGTTACCACGAAACAGGTTGCTATGATGGTAGCAATCTTCCGCAATGCGAGCAGGGACCTCTTGCAGACCGTTGACTGGTCTGCAGTGAGTGCAGAAACTGGACACGCTTCTCGGCGTGTTGCAAGAGACACCTTCACGAAGAGGTGTAAAGCTAAAGGGGTATGTAGTTCCTTATATATCTATGAGAATGTACGACATTTACTGACTTAATATATCTTAGTGGCTAGAAGGCGGCACAGTAAAGCAGGCCACTATAATAGCAGCCATTTTCCGCAATGCCAGCAGGGACCTCCTGCAGACCGTGGACTGGTCTGCAGTATTAACTAAGCAAGATGTCAAACACCAACATTGATTTGGGAAACGGGGTTTCTGTGACTGTGAAGCAGGTCGCCATGATGGTGGCAATATTCAAGAACGCGAGCAGGGACCTCCTGCAGACTGTCGACTGGTCTGCAGTGAGTGTCGAGACGGGACACGCCTCACGGCGTGTGGCCCGTGCCACCTTCACTAAAAGGTGAAAGGAGTATGTGATTCCCTATATATTTGTGAGAATGTATGACATTTACTAACTTAATTTGTTTTAGTGGTTGGAAGGTGGTGTAACTCTAAACTAAATTACCATAATGGTAGCCATCTTTCGAAATGCCAGCAGAGACCTCCTGCAGACACGTTAATCGGTCTGCAGTGAGTAGTGAGACGGGCCACGCCTTTCTGCGAGTTGCTCGACATGCCTTTTTGCGATTGGAAGTTGCTCGACATGCCCTTCTGCGAAGTTGCTCGAGACACCTTCACTAAGAGGTGCAAAGTCAAAGGAGTATGTAATTCCCTATGTAGGTATCTATGAGAATGTACAATATTTACTGACAATTTGGTTTAGTGGCTGGAAGGTGGCACTGTAAAGCAAGGTCACTATGATGGCGGCAATCTTCAAAAATGCCAGCAGGGACCTCCTGCAGACCGTTGACTGGTCTGCTGTGAGCAACGAGACGGGCCACGCCTCTCAGCGTCTTCCTCAAGGAACCTTCACACAAAGGTGTAAGTGGCGCAACAAGCAGGCGACGTCGGTGCTGGCTGGGCTATCACCAGGACACAGCTGTAAGTATTCTATCTCTTTACCTTTCTCTCGGCAATCATGAGGGTCGAGACTAACATTACTCCTTACTTAGGCGCTCACCGTTTGGTCTTACTCTATTCACCTATCATAAAGGATAACGGCTCTCTACCAGAGGATATAAAGCAGGCCATGGAAGACTAAGGGCACACCTATATATCGCCTACTTCCTACCCCTATTCCTGGTCCTCAGCCTCCTCAACCACGGCGAATTGTCTCTAAGGTGGAGGACTATCTTCCGGGACATACTGGAAGAGTGATGGAGTACCATTGCGTCTTGTAGGTATTTTATCTTCTTATCCTTCCATCAATAGGGATGAGAATTGGGGCTAACATTTTTCTCTAGTGCCTGTAGCTCCGGTAGCACCTATGGCCCCTATGGCCCCAGTCGCTCCTGTGGCGGCCGCTGGCCAGGTGGTCTCGGACGGCGTAGAGATCCCCTTCGATGCTCCCGCCGCCAGCGGGTATCCTAGCCCAGGTGGTCTCGGCCTTCATTGCTTTTTCCCCGGGATGCTCCTGCCGCCACCAAACATTCTCGCCCAGGTGGTCTCGGCTGGTATTGCCTTGACCACAGACGCTCCTGTCGCCGTCCTTGGCATCACAGCCGGGTAACCTAGACCAGCTAAGGGCCATTCCACCTCCATTACTTAAGCGCCTATATCATACATTCTTAATAACTACAAGAGTGAATGACTCTCTTCCTAAAGACATTAAACAGGCAATGGAAGACCACGGCCATGTTTATCCTGCAATCTCTTCAACACGGATCGTCTTACAGAGAGCGCTATTCTAAGAAATATCAAGAAGGCCATGGAGGGATATGATGATGGAAGGACATGATGCATCTCGTAAGTATTTCATCTTCCTGATTTTTTCCTCAGTAGTGATAAGGATAGGGGCTAATATTTCTTCTCTACCTAGAAGTATGGTCTTTATGCCTCCTACTTCACAGAATAATTGCAACCCTAGCCTAAAAACTTCTTCGTGAAGCTCCTTCATACTTAATTATTCTATCATCTGCCCATCCCGAGCCTCTCAACATAAAACTGGCCGCAGAAGACGCAGGGGAACAACCATAATTAATCTATTCTACACCCATGGCCGCTTTCTCCCAAGGCACGAACTGTCCTAAATAAAGGGTTATGCCATTCTCCGGACATCGTGGATCAGATCCATGGAGAGCCTGTGATATACCCATATCTCGTAAGTGTTTCATATTTCTTACTTTACTCCAATACCTAGTGAAGGATAAAGGCTAATTTTTTCGCCTAGTTATATCGGTACTTTCACTTTTCCTGTGACTGGTTCATCCCACCACTCAACCACCCACACCCTCAATACGCCCTCCAGTCTCCCTCACCTATAATCTAACCTTAATAAACCGTTGCCGAAAATCCGGTCTTCAATGCTACTTCCCGGGAACTTCTCTAATTACTGCTGCTCTATCACCCGTCACGACCTCCTGAAACGAGACGACGAGGTCTTGCGCAAAAATAACGCCCCCAGGGCCGGTCGCCGCGCCCGTCGAGGCACTGGCTGTCATGGATCACCAACTCACCCAGATAACGAATGGGGCTACTGGACAGATTCTCCTTCAGGCTATGATTCATACAACCAGCGTCATACTTGGGCTTAATAAGGGGATGCTTCTATATTTATTGCCAATCCGAATTTGGCCTAAACCTGTCGGGTAGAAGATGCGCACCCCAGCCCAGAGGGTGTCAGCAACGGAGATCTGCTTTACGGAAAGAGATCTGTCATGTCCTTGCAACCAGACGAGCATCACAGTAATAATCTATATTAAGAACCTGACCCCCCTTAATTTCGAGTCTGAGAATGAACCCATGGAATCACCACCGGGTCATATAACCACTACTTCTAAGCCGGATGACCCGACGTCTACCACCTGCACGTAGGCAATCATTGTATCTGGCCCTGAACAGTATTACTGTGGAACTGGTCGGTAGACGCGTTCGCGTGGATGAGTTAGCAAGGATTAGATTAGGCCTTTATCATAGGTACCTGTTATTCGAATCACGGATACCCTTTCGTGAAATACGAATTTCTTCGGCCGAAAACTTTAAGGAGCAGCGAGCAACCCCCCTAGCTCATAGGCTAAGCGGACAAGTCTGGACCCTTACCTACATCATATCATTACAACCAACCAGGAGTAACGCTCATTATACTCTACATCGGAAACCCAAGCCACAAAAGGCTAATTAATATTGGGAACAGCACTGACCCTAAGTTAGAGGGAAGGCTGGCCGGGTAATAACTAATAGTACTCCGCAGCTACCTCCGAGATGAGGCGGACACACTACGTGGTCTAGCTCTTAAGTCAGATGAGCAAGAGCAAGAGGAAGAGCAAGAGCAGGCGGATGTGCCGAGGCGACTCCGGAATCGACATAACCAATGATGTGCGGAGACTGTTCCAGGCATCAGGTCCAGAGCGCGATTGATACTAGGAGTGCGAGGACCGCACCAATTTATGTTTCTGGCGAGGGAAGCTATGGAATAGAATAAAGGATGTTATATTTAAACACTATTAGTAAAACTTTTAACCTAGAATAATAAGGCGGCAGGACACATAGCCGCCCAGTGACGAGCCAGCCGGAAGGAACTGCTATGCTGGCGGCCTAAATAGATAAACTCTGATAACATTGAATTCTATTCGAACCTCATAATAATGTCCCTAGAACAATCTGATAAATACTCGTGATCATAACCCTACCTACCTAACTTATCCCCCAATTTTAATCTTCAACCCCTTAATCCCACCCCCAACCCCAACCTTACCACGGCAACTCAAACCCCTCCCTATGCCAAAACCTCCCCGTATCCTGCACCCCCTTCCCCTTAACAACACCCCACAGCTTCTCCGCCGCCTCCTCCGGGGCCACCGCCTCTGGGATACCCCTACCCATATCCGTCATCTGCGTCTTCACAATACCCGGGTGCATAATAACAACCGCAACCCCTTTCCCCCTCAAGTCCACCGCCAAGTTCTTAAACACGCTGTTGGCCGCGCTCTTGCTCGCGCGGTACGCGTACGACCCGCCCGAGGTGTTATCCATGATGCTGCCCACGCGGCTCGACATGACGCCTACCTTGGCGCGGTCCGCCCTGAGCAGGTTGGGCAGCAGCGCCTGCGTCAGCAGCAGCGGGCCGAAGGTGTTGACGGCGAAGGTCTGTGTCAGGGCGGCGAGCGACACCGTGGACAGGGCGTCCTCGTCCTTGGGCAGCATGATGCCCGCGATGTTGAGCAGGAGATCGATTGGTCGGTCGCCGATGTGCGACGCGAACGAGGCGATGGACGACGGGGATGTGACGTCTAGCTGTGATGCGTCGCACTGGAGCGACGTGAGTTTTTCGGTTACGTTGATGTCGGCGGCTATGACATCGTAGCCCTATGTATATATATCGTGATTGTTAGCTGGCGGTTGGTTGGTTATGATAGGAAAAGTAAAAGTGAACATGATAGACAATAGTTAGACAATATCTACCTCTCGAATAAGCACCTGGGCAAACGCATGGCCAATACCAGAGTTGGCCCCCGTCACAACGGCGGTCGGCATATTGGCTGTGAGGAGACCGGACAAGAGCGGAGACGGGATGATGGTGGGATTATTAATACCGTAGGTGCATTAGGTACGGACCTAACATAAAGTGGTTACCCACGAAGGCGTGCTAGCTGGCCATCAAGGTCGTGGGGATCTCGATTCTTATATTGACGACGTGGACCACCTAGCTGACAAATGGCATTTCCTCTGCATACCAACAACCCACGCCGGCTGTGATCCCCATCCCTATTTAGGAAAACACATGGTCCCTTATTGGCTCGTGTCAACTGCAACGTGAAGCATCGTGTTATGTATGTATAACAACCCTGGAGGCACAGATCTAAAGGGGTGTAACGAATCGGAGATTTTGTTCATTCAGAATAAAAGGTTATTTTAACTACGGTTTTTAACTAACTCGGCTGTCTAGGTAATTGGTAGCATTAATCATGTAATAGATGGATCTTTTCCTTTCGCTTCTATCCTACCCAACTCCCCAAATTAGTCGAAAACGATGGCAGCCTTAATGGCAGACTTGTTTCGGATGCTCTCCAGAGCTTCGCCCCACTGCTCAAGCTTGAAGGTCTTGTTGACGATACCCTTGGTCTTGACCTTGCCGCTATCTAAGTAGTCAACAGTGGCTGGGAACATGTAGGTCTCGGAGAAGGAGCCGATGATGGTGATTTCTAGGTAATTCCGGTTAGCTTGATACCTCCCTATCAACAGTATCATATTTATAACTCACCATCACCGAAGATCTTGGATGGGGGCCAAGAGACGCGAGCGGCGCTGGGGTAGACGCCGTAGCAGACAAGCTTGCCTCCTCGGCGAACATAGTGGATAGCATCCTCGAGAACCTTGGAGCTACCGCTGGCTTCCACAACTATATCCCCTATTAGCATCGTCGAGCACTCTTATTATATGCGGTTTGCCTACCAATGTCGAAGCCATATGGGTTGTCCTTCTTGATTTGTTCCCATTGGGGCGCGGAGTTTGATCTGGATAGAGGAACATAGAAATCGGCAGCATCGAGACTCTTGGCTAATTCCATCTTGGAACCTTCGGGGGCAGCAATAGTTAATTGCGAAACACCATTCTGTCGTCTGTGGAAGAATATTAGCATCGGTTTCTAATGGCAACCGGGATCTGCCTTTCGTACAAGAATTGAGCCATCATGAGACCGGTAGGACCAGCTCCGATCAACAAGGCATGGGATCCAGGCTTCGGGGCAATCTTCTCCAGACCGTGCATGGCGCAGGAGGCGGGTTCGATTAAGGTGGCATCGACGTCGCTGAGGTTGTGGATTTTGAAGAGTTTACCTTGGGGGTAAGAGGTCTACATTTAAGAGCATACGAGTTAGCTGATAAAAGACTACACGACAAACGGGCAGGGAAGTACGCACGTATTCGGCGAAACCACCGTCTAATCCCAGGACACCGTGGGACTTGAAGTCCTCACAGAGAAGATCTTGGCCTCTTCGGCAGTAGAAGCTTTAGAGGTGAGTTAGCTACGTTAAGAAATTATAATCTAATAGGATTTCTCTTACCAGTGACCGCAGAGCTCCGAGTTATCCGCAGCAACACGGTCTCCGACCTTGAATTCCTTAACATCGTCGGCAATTGCTAATTGTGATTATTAGTTGGTATTGCGACGCATTTTATCCTCTATATCTTCTTACCGACAACCTCGCCGACTGTCTCGTGGCCGGGAATTAGAGGGAACTTGGCAATGAATTCTCCCTCGTGGATGTGCAAATCAGTACCGCAAACACCGCAGGCCTAGGGTAATTTCGTGTTATTATTGCTGCGAAGTTATAGGTGGCAAGCGAAATTGACTTGCCTTGACCTTGATTAGGACGTCACCGGGACGTAATGTGGGTAGAGGAACCTCGACGATACCCCATACTTCTGGCTTCTCATATCTACGAGGGGTATGGTTGTTAGTAGCCACGTGCAAACAGTAGGCTAAAGGGGCTTTATATGGGCATTGAGAGGCGGTCCTTGATTGGTACAATATAACTTTATATGGAGGATAAGACTTACCGGAGAGCCTTCATGGTCTTTGGAAGGGAGGCCATTTTGTTTGTTTTCTAATTTCTAAACTCAAAAGTCTATCGTAGGATGAGGGGTATTATAGAAATAAGATCTGTACAATAACGCTAATGGAAGAGTTGTAGATGAAGAGACAAACAGAGGAAGCTGTTTGTATATTAGGACTGAGGTAGATGGTCGCGATGTACTAAATCTAGTCAAGAAGGAAGGAAGTAAAAGGAAAACGAAGACGTTTGGGAATGCTGTCTTCTTATTAATAACGTCCCGCGGGGGAGAGAGAAGAGGCGCAAGCCCCTCCGCATTATTCACACTTTCTAATGGGATTGGTTCCAATCATGAGTTTGCCTGCAAAGCTATCCATGCCACCAAGAAACAAAGGGGAAAGGAGGGGCAATAGTTCAGATCTATGTTGCTACACCCCGCCATAGGAGCGGCATGCGTTCACCTCGCAGATAACCCGACAAGCTAGACCCCAGCTGATTGGGTTAACTAACCGGAAATAGGTCCACTGAAGGTATAGTTCGATCAGAACCAAGACTCGTAAACAGGTACGTTGAACTTTGAAGTTGGTCTCGCTAGTGTTCCGCGTGTAAGTGACTCCACTCGAGCAATATTCTACCTTGCAGAAGCTGACTAGGTTAGTATGTATTATGGTAAGACAGTACTGGTAGAATGACCTGATAAAAATGTTTGGTTGGAGAAGTGCCCCCCGATGGAACCCAGACGTCATCCTGCGTGGTCCTATACTATACACAGTATCATCGCGCTCTCTGCGAAAAAAAGGAAGCGTGTCGAATGTGGTCTGCCAATATCCCATAGATCTGGGTCGACATGAATTAGGTATGTATTCATATTCGACATACCAATTAATAGGTAAATGGCATGAGCATCACCTGCAAATGTCCTGGTCAATGCCGTGTTTGTTTCAATTCTGACTTTCCACCGGATGGTTCGGTCAAACTTTTTTTGAGATTGGAGGCGCCCGGATGTCACTTTGACTTGACCCCCGCGATCTATCAGGTAACACAGCGTTAACGTCGAGCGCCGCTTCGGCATCATAAATAAAGGCATTACTACATCTGTCGGAGCTTTACAAATTTGCTTGGTGGCATAGCTTCGGGATAAAACTCATAGTGGTCGTGTGCCAGTTAAGATTCTGTCGAAGCGGCACAGAACTAACAGGTACGGTTTAATGTGCATGGATCTTCTATCCGTATTATAGAGGGTCCCCGGCGATGCTCGAATGAATATCAATGTACTCATAGATTCGTCCGATCGAAAATGATTAGAGAGATCTATGCCCAAGGTTTCACATTTGAAGAACTTGACCAATCTAGAGATGTTCCGGAGCTCGGTGCGCTATTATAGTCCAGTTTATTGTTTAAAGATGAGAATGCTGCGGAGCCTCACCGAGTTTTGAATAGGACCTATTAACTAAGAATTACGAGAGTTCTGTTACTAATGTACCTGACAATTGAGGAAACCGCCGTGAGGATCAAATCAGTAGCGCCGGAGCCGAGCGGAAGTCTCCGATTTGTAAATCGAGGCGGATAAAGTACTACGGCCCCGGTAACTTACATGGGTAACTTCTATGCATAGTGCCTTTCTATCGATGTCGTCTAAGTCATGCCACTCACCTGGCGACAATTATACCCGATGCAAAACCTCCCTTTTTCTACGTTCAAAGTTGACGGGAAACTAGCAATGGGAATACTCCGAGAACACCTTATCACAAACTTCTCCCTTCCGGAACTTGAATAAAACATATACTTCCTTAACAAGTTGTAGCCATTTTGCATGCTAATCGTAGGGCTCATATCGGCTTGGTTATATTTCCTCGCGCTCCATTAACTTTCACCGATCCAAGCATCTTTAATTGGGAATTTTGGTCTCTTCACAGCAAAAGCATGTCCATAATTCATTGATGATTTCCGAGGATTTAGCCTCCTAATAACTCCCAACCGTGCATCCGAGGTTCCTCTCACGAGTTTTCTATCACGTGCAGAGAAGTGAGACTATGCAGATGCTCCATTCCCTAGAGTACATGTCCATACCCGGCCACCATGTGCGTCGAAGGGATTTCTAAGAGTAGTGATAGAAGCTTCTTACGAAGGGGGGGCGCCACGGCCACGACCGAATCCACCACGGCTGTTGATTTGTGTAAGCATAAGATCATTAAAATAGGACGGTCATTCCCGTAAAAACTTACAACTCAGGCTTGAATTCGCCAGGAGCACCACCGCTCTCCTTACCCTCACCAGCATCCCGTCTTCGGTAGCCACCCTCACGGTCGCCACGGTCACCACGGTCACCACCACGGCCACGGCCGAACGGTCGGCGTTCACGCTCGCCCTCACCCATCATTCCTCGGGGAGGAGCGTGCGATCGCTGCTGCTTAATGTGTGTAGCGGGGACGATCTCGGCGGGAAGGTGAAGCCATTCTCGGAGGTAGTCGAGACCCTCGGGGGTGAGGGTGTAGTAGTAGTATTGCCAGGAGAATTGAGTCTTGACGTAGCCGCGGGAGTCGAGCGACTGAAGAGCCTTGATGACGAAGAGGTTCTTGGTGTCGATATCGGCGTGCTTAGGAAGGTTGAAGTCCTTCTTCGCGACCAGCACGCCCTCTCGGAAGAGGTACTACATGGCGAACAAAAAATGTTAGCTCGACAATTCTCGAATTTGTAGAAAATTAATTTAATTGAGCTGCTCGTCTAACCTCGTGGATCTTCTTGCGGTCAGCCTTCGGCATCAGCATCTTGGCGGTTGTTTACGGTGACAAGATGTTGAACTGGGTGGGTGGACGTGATTGATGTGAAGTCGACAGGCTGATGGATACTTTGCGATGGATTGAAGGTTCAGGGAATTTTTGGTTGTGCGCAAAAACCCTATGGTGGAGACGGAAGCGACACTATGAATTTGAGTGGGGTGTGGGAAACCTGTCGCTTATGTAATGACCTGACAGCCAGGGCTGTTTTATGCACAGACCAACAGTGGAAAGTTGCTCAGTACCTTGTGGCTGAGGTAGATTACATAAGTAGCCCATTTAGATAAGGGACTTGGCAAAAAGGCGATAAGATCCACTCTCGCTCGCCATCTAGAATCATCAATCCATTCCATCAAGTCCAATCCGGGAGCCTCCTCCTACCTTTCAACATCTTTAAGAGCGACGCCTTAAACCATAAGGCAGATAACCCAGCGAGTCTTTCCACATCACAATACATACAAATCCTACAAGATGGCGTCCGGGAACATCAACGTCTTTGTAACAACCTTCTCAGGCTTAGGCCTACCTCCTACTCTATCCCTTCCTATTCCTCCAACCGCAACTCTTTCAGACCTTCACCATCGCATCGAGGACCGATTACCGCAAATAGATTCGCGACTTATCCTGACCACCGTATCAAACAAACAAATCCTCTCTACTTCTAGAGATCTAGTCTCTACTCTGTGCGACTCTGATGATGTATTCTTGTCTCTACGATTATCAATCCCGCTATGTGGTGGCAAGGGTGGTTTCGGCTCTCAGCTCCGAGCAGCCGGTGGCCGAATGTCTTCGAAAAAGAAGAGGAACCGCGGCGACGAAAATGCATCTAGCAGGAACCTAGACGGTCGCCGAATAAGAACAGTCAATGAGGCTAAGGCGTTGGCCGAATACCTGGCCATTAAGCCTGAGATGGAGCAGAAGGAAAAGGAAAAGCGACGCGCGCGCTGGCAGCAGGTCGTCGATGCCGCTGATGAGAGAGAACACGAGATTAAGAACAGCACCAAGGGCCGCTTAGATGGCAAGTGGGTTGAGGACAAGGAAGAGGCTAGCGAGCGAACGCGCGAGGCAGTTCTCGCTGCTATAAAGGCAGGAAACTACAAAGACAACCTGCTCGGCACATCGCATGGCTCCGCCTCCACGGAGGATATGGACGAAGACTCAAGCGAAGGAGAAGATTCTGAAGAGTCAAGCGGCTCGAAGGCTCCAACTCCGCCGACGAATACGAAGTCAAAGAATACGACGTCAAAGAAGCCCGTGACGAGAGCGTTCGCCGGATTTGACGAAGATGACGAGTTTATGAGTTCTTCAGATGAGGACGAGGAGAAGAAATGAGGAAAGGAGAGCATGTTACTAATGATACCCCCAAAAGATGAAATAATCAAGACTTATTCCCGGGTCAACTTTCTAGGCCCCTATACTCTATCCTGATTCTTTACACCAGCAATCATTAGTATCAATCAGGTATGTGTATGTAGTTGAGTTTAAACAGCGCGCTTTTTAGTCGTTAATCGTTCACACTTACCTGGATTTGCACTTCATATGCTTGTAACCTCACTTATATATAAGAGGTACTAAGGTTCAAAGCAACGCCGCGATCACGAAAATGACTAAAGTACCATGGAGCATAGTGATTTTACGGAAACTTATGACGATGCCGAGGGCGTTGGCTTCGTCAAACTATCTTTACGAGATATCTAGCTTATAGAGAAGAGTTAATCAAATTACAATCAAATATATATACATACACTACCCAAAGACTCAATGCAGTGATTCCTCTCAAACTCTGCCGGCCTCTAAACACGAAGCTATTGCTGATCAACTATATCTCAATGATTATAACGAACACCCACCACACCCCTACTTCACAAGCTTCGCTATATCTTCCACGTCCGCATTTCCCATCTCACAACTAAACTCCCTCCACTCCTCCAACTCCCCCCTCACCCTCTCGGTCTCCGCCATAACCATCTCCCAATTGTCCCCCCCTTCCCATCCCCATCACCGCGTAAATATTCTCCGCCACCTCCGGCCCCGCAAACCCCGCGTGCAAATCAGTATGTATTTTCCATACATAAACGCTAGCATCCCCGTCGTCGCCCCCTCCGACCTATCGTAAGCCGAGTGCCGCGGCATCCGCCGCAGAGAAGAGGAGGTATATACGCATGACTCTCAAATAATTTCACTTAACAAATCAAGCATAGCCACCAGTCGGTGATCACAGACAGCTTCACATCGTATCTAGATACAGCATTCATTCCATACAACATAATTATTCACTTTACGAGACCTAATTTATGCAAATCGGGTAGGCTTAACCCCTTTCTATGCATAGAGTCCGTCCTAGCTCCGCTATAACTCCTGCCTTTATCCCGAAATGGAGATTCTGCTTCACACATGTCGAATCATTTTCGGAGCTTAGCCATAGAAATGTTGGCAATTTCTTTAATACGCATATAAAGATACAACCCTGTGCCTCTTATCTACATAGTATCCAACTTCCAGTATTAGTAGGCTACGGTATTAATTTAGATGTAAGGTGAGATACATTATTAAACCAATTATCTCTTGGCGACCTTATTACAAAAATCACACTACACATCACATGCACATAGAACTTAAGACTAAAGGACAAATAGCCTACAAGGCATCAACAATACATTAAGACGATCCCTACTTTTTTAGCTTTCGGCGGCTAACCCATCTATGTAACAACTCTACATATACTCGTCAACAGGTCTGTTACTTCGTCAACATGATAACTGATTCTCATCTATCCGTGAGCCCGTAACGTAGTTCGTACCTCGGTTCATGTCCTAGGCCGTAACTTTGCTCATCTGGACTAACCGTTTAACTCCAACCTATGGGTTTGTTAGCAAGGACATCCATGTATATAAGGGGTTTCGACATACCATCCAGTTACCGCATTCCTCGGTCTTGTCTCGTTGGATCTCTACCTGCAAGCGCTGTGCCTCCGGGTAGTCCTTAGACTCTAACGCATGAGCTAGCTGGGTTAATTGTTCGATGGTGTCCGGCTTCACGAGTTCCTCATTGTTGAGATGATCAAATAGCAGACCTAACCGTTTTTGCGTATCTTTCACCTGAGGAGCAAAGGAGGCTGGTGCTTTGGAAGCTACTCGTTGCATGTCCCGGCTCAGGATATCAACTAACTGTTGAGCGTTAGGGGGAATGTGAGAACGATCACCCGCAGGGTGTCGGGGCTTCGGCGGTGCCGCGGCTCGTGGTGGAGGAGGTGCAGGTGAAGTTGTTGCCGGTGGGGGACCGCCGATGCTCGACGGGGGACCCGTAGAAGGTGGCCCTTGTTGTACCGGTGGAGCACCATACGGGGATTGGCCATATTGATTATGAGAGGGTGCTGCCTGGGGAGGCGGCGCATAGGGGTTTGGCGGCGGCGCTCGGCCGGCATGGGGCGGGGGAGCCTGCTGGGAAGGGGTGCCGAGTGATTGAGGCACCGGTGCTGGGGCGTATCGGCTTGTAGGCGCAGCTCCTGCCGGTGGCGGGTTGTAAGGTGAAGACATCCTGGGGACGACGTGGCCCATTGGAGGTGGAGGCATACCGGGGCCTCCCTGTGTCTGGGCAGGAGGAGGCGGAGCGTAAGTTTGTGCCGCAGTTGATCCGGGTCGAGGAGGAGGCGGTAATTGACCAGCCTGGGGAGGGCCACCAAGGGGAGACATTATCCTTCCAGCCGCCGGGCCTTTAGGAGGGGGAGGTGGCGGTGTTGCTGTTCCGTGCTGAGAACCGTAGGGACTCTGTGGTGGAGGCATTGCCTGGTTTGCTTGGTTAGGGAATGGTGAGGTGATAGCGGCAGCGCTCGGCGTGTTTCTTCGGGGAGGCGCTTTCGTCACTATAGGTACATCATTCCAGTTTCCTGCATCCGAAGCCCTTGGAGGAGGTTTTGTCGATGGGGTTGATGTTCTTGGGGGAGCCCCAAAAGATGTTGGTGGTGGACCATAGCCTTGATGTTGAGATAGTTGAACGGGTTGCGGCTGCGACGGCTGGTATCCTTGCGGGGCGTAGGGGTTACTAGCAATCGGCGGCGCATAGGGATTAGCTGCGGGAGTCTGGACAGCCGGGGGCGCGTAAGGGTTGACAGGATTAATGCCAGTAGCCGGTTGAGGTGGTTGATATCCTCCAGCTACGGATGGTGCCCGAGAAGGTACACGGGAAGTCGCTGCGGGCCCCCGAATTGGCTGTCTAACAGCAGGCTGGGGAGCCGGTTTTTGCGTTGCTAATTGCACACGCTCGCGTGCCATATCGGCAGCGTCGTACTTCGATGGTAGAAGGCTCAGATACTTGTGCGCGATCTCTAATTGGCCGTGGGCTGCGACAATGTTCGCATACTCTATGTATTTGTCATAAAGAGAAGATAATTTCCAGCCTGAGGTTAGACCCGTCTCGGTGTCTTGGAATTTTGTTACGTGGCGGAAAACTGTGACCTTCTCAATAAATTGCTGGAGAGACCTTGCGTGGATAGAGAAAGTAGAATCATTAGCCTCGGCCAATCCAGCCTTCTCAGCTTCCTCCAGCTCAGCAACCCATATGTCGATAACCTTCTCGAGCTTGGAGCCAACCAGATAACAGAAGGAGGCATCCTTCCTAGATCCAGATTCAGATTCAAGGATACGGTCTCCCAAGGCTTCGCACAGATCAGGGAATTCGGTCGGGTCCGCATACGTGCAGAGCGTCACCATGGTCTGCTTCCAGTCAGCTAGATCAGCATTGTAAACAACATCCCACAGATTCTTGACAATAACAGAGCCCAAGAGCCGTAAGTAGCTTGGGATGCCTGTCTTTTGTGATAAATAAGTGGATTGGACCTTGTCGACGAGCTCCTTTCCACCACAGTTGGCAATGATAAAGGCATCCGCAATACGACCATCCTTCAGGGAAATTTCACTTGCTTTCTCAAACTGACCCAACATCAAAGCCTTCGTAATCTGCTTCTCAACACCAGTATCACCCTCACCAAATAGATGGAAGGGGTTATCCGTTTTAGCACCCTTTGTAGCAGACAGACTTGCTAGGAAGTCCTCGCTTTCACCTTCGCCTCCATCGGAGAAGAAAGTCGAGATACGTTTCTTATGGGCCTTTACTCCTATTTTGGATTTCTCTGGCTCGGGTTCCTTGGTCTCTGAAGCTTCTTCGGCCACACCATTAGTTGGTTCGTCGTTTGCTTCTTCCTCGCTGAATCCCAGGTATTCGACAATTTGTTTTCGTGGGTTGTCAGTGAGCAGAGTCTCCAAGACACGCCAGTCAGCTTTCTCTTCTTCTGTCTGGGCTTGCTCTATATGCGATTCACATATAGCCGTAACATCACCGGATTTGAGCGACTCCTCAAACTTCTCAGTCGCGCTACCAATATCCGAATCTACAGAAAACTGAGAAATTTCGATCTTAGAAGAGCGCTTGTGGCCAGGCTGATGAGGGTTCTGCTTGAAGATAACGAGTTTTCCACCGAATCCAAACGAAACTCCAACGGGCCTCTCGAGCCACCTCGGAGCTTTCCCTAAGGAGAAAGCAGCGCCTTGAGGTTGTCTCTGGGCCTGAGTAAAAAAGTCTTCGCCATCCAGGCTATTTTGAGATGTGTTCTGTACAGCCGAGGGGTTCGTGTTTTGGAGCGTCTGAATAGTAATCTTTCCATCGAAGGACGCGGTCGCTGAGATACTAGGGTTGTGAGGGTGGAATCGGGTAAGGAACGTCCAGTTGGTGACTTCGGGGAATTCTCCATAACGCTCGCCCGTCTGAGGGTTCCAAACTAATGTTCTGTTATCCTTGCCAGACGAAATCAAAATGTCGCCGTCTTGCTCGCACCAAGATACCGAAAGAACACCTTGCTCATGACCTTGGAGTGTCCTCTCCGGTGCATTAGAGTTTCGCAAATCCCATAGCAAAATGACGGGAGTAGTATCGTCGGGAGTAGCGGTCAATAACTTGGTAGAGTTATTTGGATCCCACGCAATGGAACTAACGGGCTTTCGGTTGTTGTTAAGTGTTAAGGAGGCCTTCTTCGTCTTTAAATCCCAAACAGTGACAAAACCACCAGTTCCTCCCGTAGCAAGAATATGGGCTACTTTCGTGTTCCATGCTACACATTCTAAGTCGTCCGAACGAGCCGCAGCAGTGCCCAAGCGGAAAGCATTTTCGGGGTCGTAGACGTCATAAATGAATAGTTCTCCCTTCGCGCCGGCAGTGGCTAGGATCTGGGGTCTCAAAGGGTTGAATTGTAACGACTTAATAGGCCCTGTATGCTTCGTTGTTCGTGATATTAACGCGTCGGATTCTCCTGCGATGAGTTTTGCGGCATCCCAAAGATCGAGTGAACCGTTTTCGAGAGCACCAGCGATAATGCCCTGCGGGTAGTCTTCGGAGGGTTGACCCCAAGCAATATCGTAGAACCTAAGGAATCGACTTGTTAGTAAACCTCGTAGGCTTATCAAGACTGCAGGGACGTTTATTCACCTGGAGTCAGCAGCGATGCTTGCAATAGGCTGAAGCTCAAGTCCTTGTTCTTGGTTGTCAAGGTTCAAATCCCACAACTCCAACTGCGTCTCGTCGGAGAAGTCGGCGTCAACAGCTCCAGCTCGGGTTCCAGTAACTATCAATGGCTTCGTAGTGCCTGGCGACCAAGCGAAGGCCGCAGTACGCGAGATCTCGCGCAACCTGACCATATTGTCTTGTGGTGACTACTCAGAAGGGTAGTCTGGCCTGAGTTTAAGGTCGATCTTGTCGAAGAATATTCCGTAGAAGAAAGGGGGATTCTAAGTGAGATTGGCTTAAATGCCAGGTGGCATTGAGCTCTCTAGGCCAGCTAGGAATGTTGGCAACTGGTCGAATTATAGAAAGAGAGATTGGTTGTCTGAGTTTCCCTATATTTTCCCTAGACTAGAGAGCGGTAGAGACGTACTAGTAATTCATTATGTTGCCAGATAATGCAGTTCTGGCAGTCCAACGGTCCCTAGAGCGTAGAGGTGTGGGCGCATGAGCTCACAGGCCAAGCCGAATCAAGATCCTGGACACAATCTGTTCCTTTCCTTGGCTGTTGTGGAGACAAGTAGAAGATGCCATCAGCCACATTTTAGTTCACGTGATATATTAGGTACATATAAATACCGGGGCTCAATGACGGAAGATGCCTAGCTCTTATGTAATACATGCAGATATGGAACCTTTTGAAGCTGCAATTTCATTGTTCCATCCATTTAGGTCGCATCTTGAATGTACATACGAAGTACATAAGTACTTAATTTCAGTGAGCCACACTCTCGGTTCTCTAAGGCATCAGGTGCCTCTTATTTATTAGAACCTGAGCCTCACGCCAAAACTCACCTATTATACAAGGTCAAATTCGCCAAAGTCTGCTTATAACCCAAACGGACACTCAATATGACGGACGCGGCCCGTTGGAAGGCCACCGTATACGTCGGGGGGCTAGCATCTGTTGTCACCACCGTGAATCTTCACGATGCTTTCATACCGTTTGGTGAAATCGCGGATGTAACTCTGCCTAAAAACGATGCGCCAAACTCCACCGAGCCCCATAGGGGATTTGCCTACGTAGAATTTGAGGACGCCGAAGATGCCAAAGAAGCAATCGACAACATGGATCAATCAGAATTGTTCGGCAGGGTTTTGAGAGTATCGGCTGCTAAACCTCCTAAGAGTGCAGAAGAAGGACTAGGTAGTAAGACGGCAATTTGGGAACAGGTATGTTTATATTCTTAACTAGTTATACGGCACTATAACGGGTTTACTAACAAGCACAATAGGAAGGGTGGCTTGCTGAGAATGCCGTCAGCGAGGAAGATCGAGCTGCAGCTACGGGAGCCAGAGCTAGCGAGGATGACAGGCCAGAAGACCCGATGCAAGGACTCGAGGGACTTGACGTTGCTGGACCAAAACCGGAATAAGCCGGGACTAAATAGTATCTACGTGAACTTTCTCGCATAGCGTTGGCGTTAAAAAAAAAAGGATTCTAGGACACAGAGGGAAGTCTTTAGAATAGGAGCTTGCGGCTGAAGTCTATACCATGCTTAATCTCCCGTATTTGACATTTCCACCACCATGGCTACATGTAAAATATACAGTGTTTTGCTTCTCCAAAATCCAGAATGCGCCCTTCCCCAGTAAGCTCCTTTCGACTGACCGTAGTTCAATCTCATGCTCATGCCATATAGACTTCGCTTAATGTTCCTCGGCGTGCTCCGAGGGGTCCTCCTTACGGTTTTGACGGCTGAGTCTGAGGTTCTTGTCCACACTGAACTTGCGAAGGCTGGAATAGGTAGCAGCAAAGACAGCGAAGCCAACGACAACTCCTAATTGTATAATTAGCACACATGATCCGGCTCGTCCTCGTATAAAACCCTGGGTCGTGTAGGTAGACTAACCGAGAGGGATCAATTCTGCCGGAATTTGTCGCAACTTTCGGAGGCGCTGAGAGACGGTATGTGCTGGTATATGCGTTAATATTCATATCTTAATTGATGGTATTCCGATGTAAAGCTCTTCGGAGATGTCATGATAGGTTTGAGGCATCAATGGTTCGCGACGGGCGAGAACGTACCGCTCTGATCCTCCTTCTGTTATGGGTCATTAGTAAACGTCATAGGTTATGCGAAAGTAAAAAAAAAGTTAAAGAGGTTCGTACGGGAAGAGGAAACATCATGCGCCTAGTGGGCATCATTCTCATAGCTCGTGTAGCATACATATCGGCGGTTTGAGGGGAGATTGGTTTGTAGCTATAATGGAAAATGAGTGTAAATCACTTAAAGCCGTAACCGAAACTAGGATGTGTCAAAGTCAAAAGTCAATGGGTGGAATTGATCTTTCGTAGTTGATGGAAGGTTTTGGAGGAGTAGCTTCGGTAACTTGGGTAGGAGCCAGTGAGCCACAACCAGTAAAAATGGAGAAAAGAATCATAGTGGGGTCCCATTCCCCCAAGCGTCCCTTGTATCATGCCACCAAAGCCTGAGGCAACTAAAATTAACGCTCCATGATTCGGTTCGGCAAGAAACCAATGGTCCAAGAGCTCTTTCCAAGCTGCCATCTTCCTTAACATAACATCCAACATCACCACTTTTTACTACGAGCCCGTCGCCATTGAGCCCGCCAACCAACATCTTTTTCCTCCCAAAATAAATAAATCACTTCAACCGCCAAGATGTCCGACGACGAACGCGTAACCATGCCCTTCAAGTTCGTCACTGGTAAGTCGACTCCCCTCGAATTCCCTCAGACTTTTAACATCCGTTGTGCCGAATTCTGACAGTAACTAACTAATTGACTTCCGACAGCCGGTAAGAACCCCATCTTTCCTAGATCCGCCAAAGACGACGAGACGAGACGATGCGATATGATGCGATTGAGATGATGGATTATTGCTTAACCCTTCCGATCTAACTTGCGCCTAGGTGTCGACGCTCGATTCCCCAACCAGAACCAGTCCAAGCACTGCTGGCAAAACTACGTCGATTACCACAAGTGCATCAACGCCAAGGGCGAGGACTTTGCCCCGTGCCGTCAGGTAATGCGACCATTTATAAATCTGTCGTCCTACATATCGGAACATATATACTGATGAGCCCAGTTCAAACTCGCATACCGATCTCTATGCCCGAGCTCATGGTACCAACGATGGGATGATCAGCGAGGTCAGTAATCTGTCGTCAAGCCTAAGGTACCAATGCTAATATAGTACAGAGGCTGGAAACTTCCCCGCCAAGTTGGATGCTTAAGTGCAACGCTACGGGTTTTTATAAGCACCCGTCGAATCAGCAAAGTTGGCCTTCTTCGATGTAGTATATTACCTACCTAGTTAAGACTTTAAGCCAGCCAGCAACTAAGGACTCGCTCCGAACCTCTCGTTTCTCATGCCTATGTTTATATGACTAGTTAGCAAATATTACCAGCCTTAATTCTCACCATAGGCAGGAAAGCCAAGAGTATAATCTCAGGCATGACTCCTTTATGTATAATACGGGTACCTAGGTACGTCATAAAACATAGGCAGATATTATCATGGTGAGACGACATATCTCACCCCTCTTGGTCCCCAACCGTGAAAGCCATCAAGTCGCCAAAGCCTTCTACTCATATACCGTCAAATTCTATCGCATTTACGATATAGGGCAACAGGACCCGTCAAAACCAGCATTTAGAAATACCGGCAGGAATATCATATCTCAATTTTGATCGAGATGTCTTCATAAGTAATTTACATTGGGGTGTATATTCTAGAACGCTAGACGAATGCGACTTCAAATTATTACGCGACCATACTACCAACACTCTCTACAGTGACCGTCGTTATATAAAACGCAAGTACACCATTAAGTAGGTACCTAGGTACTTTTTCGGATCCCATAGGCTTGATTTGCCCTTCTTCAGAGCTGGTGAATGCTGCTAGCTCACTATGTAAAGCAGGACAAAGAACAAGCGGAACTCTTCTTTGGGGCATTAGGAGTCTTTGGGGCGCAAATTAAGGAGATACCTCACGACGAGTACGTACTATGGAACCATACTGGCCCTTTGAGCATAGGTTAGGTATAGTTGTACGCCTTAACGCCAAGAAGATGTTTAAGGCCATCATATAAAGGAGCGCAGGCCTCAAAGGTTTATGGAACTGCCGCCCGGCGAAATAAATTATATTCAATGGCTAAGGGGGTGAGAGTGAGTATAGACTCTCCCAAGCCGACGTCGTTTCTCAAGACAAGCAGTTAGGCTTGTCTAACGGTGAGAGGTGAAGCATTTACTCGCGACTAGTACATTGCTATCATGCATTTGCGACCCCCCTCCCCCCAAACACACACACGGAACTCATTAATAATATAAGGAACTATCCTTTACTAGCTCCATAGCACACGTCGTCGAGTATATTAGACCAAGCAGCCTAGACTAACTCTAGTAAATTAGAGAATCAGCAGCATATTGCGAGGAATATCGGATCATTATATCCCGTTTAAAGTTATTCAAAGATAACAAAGATCAGGGATTACAAGCTTCGTCCTTACTTTCAAACTTAATTTGGAGTTATATATCTATTGGCCTATTTACTCCTTACTTCCTTTCTTTTTTGGATGGTTGCTTTATCTTAACGAAGCTAGTAGATAGTCCAAGTTTTACCTGCCTCTGCCTAGTTAATGCCGTATATAGTAGTATGGTATAAGGGTTTCTGAGATAAATAATGCATGTTGTGATCTTATTATTATACTAGATATAGACGGTTATCCCCAAATTGCCAGAGCCAATATCGAATGGTCAAAGCTACCTGCAATAGTGATACTAACTGTTAGAGAGGGCTCTTTTACGACCCATCGAATTTACCATTCAGCATAGTCTACCCTCTACCATGAATTATTATTGTGATCAATTAAACATGCCATGGGGATATATTAAGAATATTTAGAAGAAGCACAATTGTATTAACTAAGCTATTTAATTTTTCACATTGCCCAAACATAATAACATCAATTCAAATCAACATTACTACAGATACTACGGAAAGATACGTGCAGCCGATCCTAAAATGTTACATATTATATGTTGACGCCACATGTAGCTAAACACGGAACATATTATTATGGTCAGCTACTACTCAACTGATTCGATTGCGTATCCAGGCACATTTCTCGGCGACAAGAAAGTCTCTTCTTTATCAGGAGAATCCGAATTAATCCTTTCGGGTATAAAAACTTCCGTGTTTGTTGGGTCTGCCAGTCTTCCCATCTCCTGTTTTAGAAATTGAAGCTGTTCCTTGAGTAGGAAATCTGGAGGATCCCATTTAGGATATAGCTTTAGGTGGGACTGTCTCATATTGAATTTAGATCTTATGTTAACTAGAACGTGATAGCAGAGCCAACAGGGACCTCTGCTACATCCAATATAATTGAAATCATTCAATGTGCTACGTGATAGTAGAAACCTTAGCATTCGCATCTCGCAGTGTTGCCAGATGTTAACTAAGCCATCACGTACGTTGTAACAGCCTTTCATTTTGGCAGCTGCTTCTTCGCCGAGCATTCTCGTTTCGATAACTATTTTAGAGATTCTGTCCCAAATCAACTTACAGGCCTCTGATGTTATGGAGCCTTCGCCGAGTTGAAGGTTTATCTGTAAAGTAGCTGAGCCATTCCTGACTTTGAAATATACGATATCATACCATGCACGGGGGTAGTTTGATATAGTGTAAATTAGCTGTCGAATCTTCCATAAAGCCCTTCTACGTTTCACAGGTTTGTCGCCAGATTCCCGCCGAAATCTTTCATCCAGTATATCAAAAATATCTCCCATATACTGTGCACGGGTTTCTGCCAAGTTGAAACATAGTTGCGCGAAATCATGAAGGAATTCTATAGGTTCCTCGTTCAATACATCATTAGTCCCCAGAAGATACCAAAGTTTGTAATAGATGCTGGGAGAGCCAATAAAGAACGTTTCCAATGATTCCAAGACGTTCAATATCCCCTTTTTAGCCTTAGATAGCCCCGACGGAAGGGTATCGAATACTTTTCTTCCAATACATCTTAAAGCGCATGATAATTCATCCTTCTTTTCTCCTTCTGTGTCCCCGATACATGCTTCAAATATGGATCTTGTGATACTTCGATAACAGTTACGAAGAATACACCTCCATAAACTGCTCTGGCGGCTAAGTGTGACAGTATTTGCGGCGTCTGTAACTCTATCCATAAACCATGCTTTGATTTCTTCGGCGGGGGGAGTAAGTGTATCAATCGAGTGACGATTCTTAGAGATGTGGAGAGTGTGAATAGTATGGTCTTCATTGCTCTCCATTGCTGCCGCTACGACGCCTTCACCACCTAGCTGAGCGAATATTAAAGCAAAGGAGTCAAGGAGATTCTTCCCAAGGCGCTCCTTTTTATCATTCTCTACCTCGCCCCTTATCAAGTCTTCGATGGGCCTAGGATCCTCCCAGTCTTGAAATACTTCACAGCGCCTTTGAGATTCACGCTGTTGTAATTGTTGATAGTTGAGTACGAAAGCATTGGCATAGAATTCTTCTACAGAAACACCAGCTCTACCGAATATTGGATTGCTGTCACTTGGCATGATTTAGGCTTTATTTGTATCGATATTTTGATATGCACTTTGATGATTCGTCGAAGTGAGTACCCAGATTACACAATAGTACCAGTAAGATGGATGCGGTTTATATACTTGTCTATCACGGCCTTCTTATACACCTACAGGGTCGCTCAACTTAGATAACCTACCTAATGCTTGTATGGATTGCCTCTAGCCATCTCACGAGATGAGTCGAATCGGAGGTATCAAAGTGATACATTTGCTGGCGTTTCGTGATGACAACGCATAGCAGTAACAGGTCAACATTTCGACCGTCGTTCGAAAGAGCCTCTACTTAAATGACCACGAAGATTCTAGATGAGTATTACAGCGAATGAGGTGATGTGATGATATGGCTACTACGTATTTATGATGTGTACGTTAAACCAAACTACCTAAGACAAACCGTAAGTTACTATCAGAATTTATATAAAACAGTAAATAATCATAGCCGCGATGCGGGAGTAAGCTATGGGGGTAAGTGAGACAATATAAAAGAGGTCGTGTATTATGTCAGATTAGCAAAGTGAATGCATATGCCATTGTAACGTGGCGTGTTATGTCTTGAAGTGTGTATCGAATTTGTTTCAGAATGTTATACATCTAAACCGTCCAATATAATATCACAGTTTAAGTCCTATTCCCCCCTATTCCCCTTTGTTCGGGATTAAAGGGGGGAGGTTAAAGTTTATATGGGGCTTATATCTGATTTAAGGATACCCCCGAAAAAGGAAATCGGAGTATTTAGCGGCCCGCATTGATGATTGAACCAGGATCACCGACACTGCGGGATCCCCAAAATTTCAATGCGCCCACTTACCAAAAGTTATACCATTTTGACCTTGCGCCAGCCGAATTGAAAACTTGATAGCGAGCTGAGAAAAGCTCGCAGGACGGTTAATCAAGATGGTGAACCCGGGAAAGCGGATGCACATACTGCAAGCCGTAAGCACATACCCTCGATTATTTCTGCATCCTCCTCGAAATTGTCTGCTGCTAACACATTGATTTAGAAGGTAAAACGCATAACCAATTAAACTACAAGTCCTCACGTTCTGATGCGAATCCTTTCTAGCTACTGGCATTACGGCATGGCCCGGGAGCAGCAATATTACCACCCGAGATTACGCGGATACATATGGACTTCGCATTGAAGTGGAATGATGGACACCTTGGACCGAGGTATGCTGCTTTGCATTGCATTGCTAACCTCTACTTCGCTACCGTGACCGACTGCTTGCTAACTAGCAATTTACTTTTCCCCCGATTATAGGAAATTCTGGAAGATGTGCCTCCCACGTCTGAAATTCTGGAATCCTGCAGTACCTATGCTCGTAAACCGAACGTCAGATCAATCGGCTCCGGCCAAGATGTCTATCTACTTCCGACAAGCCGCGCTGGGCTCCGATACCCCTTCCGCTCTAACCACCAAGCTTAGTGAGCTGCCCTTAGCACGGCAACCGCACTCGAGCACGTCGAACGAGCACCCAGCACCCGAGCCCGAAGAAGGCGAGCGTGTCGTGACGATAGACATGAAAAACGTGCACTCGGACGACATCCTCAACGAATTCTTGACTAAGACGGGCGCTACTCTCGTCCACCCGACACCCGACGAGCAAGTCGAGATGCGGCAACTTGAGGAACTTCAGGAGAAAGCTGCCGTCGACAGGGCAATCATGAAGAAATACATCGACGATGTGAAGCGCGAGGAGCGCATACTGGCTATAGCTCGCCAAGAAGCCGATGCTATCAAGATGGCCAACGATTAAGATAACGGGGACCACTAATTTCTCTCTCCCCCCCTGTCTTCTTTATGTACCTCTCTATTTTAGGCCGGAGAAAAAATTTTCTGCCCCAATAAAAAGAGATGGTCGATTTATAAAGCTGGCCGAGAGCAGCTACTACAACAACAACAACAACAACAAACCTTTCGAGAGAACCTCTTCTTACGTTCGACTCGTCGCTCTACCTGTACCAAGATGTGTATCATACGCAATGATGCTAGGCGCATTAAACCTCAGGGGATATATATGTATATCGAGAAAAGGAAGTATATACCGCGCCTCTGCAAGAAGGCGGGCGTTCATGAAGGGACGCCTGCCTACCTTACCTATCAGGTACTGACTGAATGAATAAAAATACCAATCAGAAGAAATGCGTAGTCTTTTCTCTCTCTCTCTCTCTCTCTCTCTCTTTCTTCTGCTTCTCTTTCTATACCTCAGTTTCCACCATTACAAACTCCTTGCATACACTCTGAGATATCTGCCCTGATCCCCATGGCTTATCTCAATTTTGCGTCAAGGAAGATCGATTATGACCACATCCTATTCCCCGTGACCTCCTTTGCACTAAAGGTACATGGTTTATCTTGTTGGCCTACACTTTTACTAGAAACCTGGAATTGCTTGAAAGCATAGGTACCTAGTTACCAGTTTAGTCTTCGAAATAATTTGTGATTATGTCTTCGATTATCCTTTAGATCTGCGCAACTATATTTCTTACCGTCTTGGGATATGTAACATGATGCTCGTATCAGAATTGACTTGGTTAAATCATGTCTTAATGATATTAATGGCCATCAAACCCCTCGTAGAAAACACCATTCATAGCATCGAATGATGTAAGAGTATATCTTAATTACTACATGTACGATTTCGTGTCTCATGCTATAAATCTAATCTGGGTTAAGTACAGTATACAATATTAAAACACCCTCGAAACCCATCTCCTTTCAAGGTCCTTCATAACTCAAACTACCACCCCCAACTCCACCATCCATCCATCCTCATACACACCCACACCCTCTCCCAATAACAAAAGAAAATAAACCATCCAACCAACCAACCAACCAACCAAACCCTCTACACCTCCGTCTCAACATCCGGCTGCCGCCCACTCAACGCCCCCATCCTCGTAACCCTCCTAACCGCAAACTTAGCCTCGTCCTTGGCAAACTGCGCATTGCGCAACGGCCGCCACTGCATCAGCCCCCGGTGCTGCCGATGCAGATCCCGGCTCCGGTCCCGGTACTCCTTGTACTGGGTAATCGGGTTCTGACTGCTGCGGCTGCGCCCTGATTCCGTCGTGCTCTGGCTTGCCGTGCTGTTGCTGGTGCTGGTGCTGGTGCTGGGTCGGCCGGGTATGTCGTCGCTTGCGCGGGGGGGCGCGGTGGTGGCGTCTTGTACGCCTAGGTCGGTTTCGCCGCGGCGGAGATCGGCGGAGGCGATGGGGTTGGTGTTGGTGGAGAGGGGCATGGGGGTTGGTTCGTCGGTCGTGTCGGGGATGTCGAGCTTGTCTGGCGTGTCTGCTATGTCCTCCGAGGTCGCGTCGGTTTCGTATTCCGTCTCCTCGCGGCCCTCGCCACCGGTCATTATGGCCGCGGGATCCTGGCCGAAAGCACCTGTCCAATCTGTGCCGTCTCTCGCGAGCCACTTCCTTCTGTCTTCTTCAGAGACCGTGGCGAGGACATCACGGTCTTTGGTTAGGGAGTCCTCGTGCAGTTTCTGGACGGCGGGGGGTAGTTCTTTGGTGACTTCCTCCTGGCGCACGCCCTCCGCGAAGCAGGCTTCCCAGGTCTCGATGGTTTCGCGGGAGTCGTTGTCGCTGATGAAACGGAGATGGTCGCGGTCCGTGCCGGCCTTGAAGCGCCCGCGGAATCGCAGCCGTCCGACCTCTTCGATCATGATGTCGGGGATTGAGTGGAAGTTCTCCTGCGTGATGTAGTTTTGCGATAGCCGCGTTGCGTTGTTGCACCTCCAGACGGGAAGATCGAAGTCCGTATCGTCGTTGTCGACGAGCTCTGGTAGCCATACCGCTGCGAAATATTCCACGCTCCGCTTTCCAAGTAAGTGGAATTCGAAAAACACAGGTGATCGGTAGCGGTATCGGACGGGAAGACGAGGGCGTGTGTTATTGTCCACGCCGCTGATATTCCAGTCTACAATATCGCCTTCGGCAGAGCATTGCTCGCGCTTGACGGTTGCAGAACTGCCTCCTGTCCTGAGCTTCAGCTTTATCTTACCCTTGCCCGAACCCGTAAAGGTCGAAGTGATCTTGTCCGAAGTGAACTCGAATGTGCCGACATCCCAGCCTAGCTGTGAAGGTGGAAGCTTCAGTTCGATAGATCGGAATAGTAGGGAGATGCGAATTCTTCCGTATCCAATTCCGCCGTCCAAGGGGTACCATCGAGTAACCTGGTTCTTAATATCAGCATTCAATCCAAAGGGGAATGATAGGAAACGCGCTCGACCTACCTGGCTACTAGTCTGCATAAGGTCAGTGATCTTCAAAGGAACGACACCAATGATAGGATCGTGCTGCCTATTACGCGAGTCACGAACCGTAACCGTGAGAATGGCAGACCTCCAATCCCGAACGAAACGCTCGGTACCGGCGTTGAAGATGGGCTTCGAGGAGACCACCTTCGTGCGAGTCTTGTAGACCTGCGCGACATTAGCAGCAGCATAGTTGGCGCCGACTGGAAAACCTACCAGTTCGTCATTGAGCAAGATGGTGCAATAAGCACTCGGCAGCTTCTTGCTAGATTCCTCCTTAATCTCGCCGGCATCACGAGCGGGTTCGTACTCCCGCCCTCCCTTTCGCTTTCCGCCTTCCGAGCCCTTTACGTTGGCTAGCTCAAGGTTAACGATTTGGTGGACGACAACGCTGAGAATACCAGAGGGCCAGAGTGGATCCGGAGGCGTATGCACAACAGCGTCTTCCTCGTCGTTCTGGATGGCGCCCTTGTCGTCTTGTAATTCCTTGTTGTCTCGGATCTCCTGCGGTAAGGTGATGTCCTTGCCGTCCGTTCGCAGACCGGCGCGGAATCGCGTCTTGGCAAAGTAGCCCACTTCCCAGTGTAGCTCACCCGGCATGCTGCTTTCGGCCTTGACGCCGCGCAGCTTAGAGACTTGCTGGTACATCTTGCCGGGGTGCTGGATTAGCTTCTGCAGCGAAAGCTCGACCTTGCCGACAACATCATCGGCGCTCGAGCGGTCACTGTCCCAAAGCTCCATGGATAGCTGCTCATCCGCCTTGATGAGGTCAGGGGTTACGGCAAGGGCGCAACTCTCTTCGAATACGGGATTGAGATCGTCCTGAATAACGCGAGTGCAGTACATAGGCTTGCCGAACTTGGAGAAGCTGACAGTGATATAGGGGTCAGAGCCGCCGCCCTCGGAGCCTCGGCGGTCTTGCTTCGATAGACCAACAGCCTTGTGGATGCGTATGAAGAGTATGCCCAAAGCCTGAGTTTCCTTCTGGATGTCGTCTCCCGATAGCATCTTGCCAAGGTCGAGCGTCAGGGACTTCGGCGCGACATACATGCTAGCGGCAGCTTTGATGGCCCAGTTGACGAAGTTAGAGATCACCGGTAGGTTGAGGATGTTGACTCCTCGCTCGATCATCGGGGTACAACTAGCTTCTACCTTGGGAATTCCCATGAGCGTCATAGTAACTGCTTTTAGGAATGGCGGCTCGGGGGTCATCTGGAGTCTTAGTCGCACGGTTCCCACCAATCCGGTCAATTCAACCCCTAAACACGGTCAGCGATTGAATCAGACTTGAATAACACGGCGACTTACAAATCGGTAAAGGAATGCCGAATAACCCCTTGATACCAAGATAAAATACCAACTGCATGCCCATATTCTGAGCATTTACCGAAACAGCGCCTTTCGTAGGCTTCGCATGGTAAGCAAAGGAGGCTTCCAAATTGTAATAGTCGCCACCCTCTTCATCAGCTGCGAGTTCCTGTGGATCCTTGGTCTTTTCGTTCTCCTTGTGCATCTCGTCCTTGATCTCCTTCATGTGACTGTCGGGAAGAGCCCGCAGACTGAGGATCCGGATGGGGTTGTTACCCTGGTTGATATCGGCCACTTTGACGTTCTCAATGATTCCTGGGACGGAAGCTTGCATGACATCCTGCTTCTGTTAATATCCCCTTTTGTTTCAGATGTATGAATAAGACTTACCTCGAGGGTGTCGGCCACCGCGGAGAACATATCAGGGTTAATTAGACCCCAGACGATGCCGAGGAAGGTGTTCATCCACTCGACAGACTCGGGAATCAGGTTAGCAACGGCCGTCTCGCCGCGCTTCTGCTCGCTCGACCATTCGATGTCCCGGCCTCGCTTAACCAAATCTTTCATCCATAGGAAAACACCAGAAGCCACACAGATGGCCAAGGGTATCAGACCCAGTAGTCTGCCTCCAAAGAACTTGCCCACGAAAATGATGCCGAGGAAGACACCGATGCATAAGAGTGTCGCCCGTTGCTCGATAATGGCGAACATTGGCTCATAGCTTACCGACGGCGTCGGGTGGAAGAGGATATTCGTCTTCTCACCATGGATCGGCACATCTGAAGTAGCCCCTGTAGCTACCGGGTCTGGTGGTGCTGTTATATCCTGTGCTTTCCTGTATTCCTCCCCTGTCTGTGCCGCGTCTGTCTTTACCGTGGTATCCTTCCCCAGATTTGCATTTGGTACTGACAGCTAACATGATATTAGTTACGTTGTTAGTGTTTTCTTCCTAGCTTATACGACTTACGCGAGGATCCTGTACGGCCTTCATGAAATGAGGATTGACGTCGTCGATAGTGACTTTGTTGCCCGTAACGGGATCCGTAACCACTCTTCCCTTACCCCTATACTGTTCAAGATCGTTCTCATGTTCCTGGATATCTCCATTTTTCCCGTTCGTTTTTTTAAGTTGAGCGTCGATCTTCGCATCCCGTTCCTTCTTGTCCTTGTCGAGAGAAGCGACGAATTCTTTTATGTTAGGGACTCTGTTAAGCCCTGAGTAGTGGCCACCTGGGATGTGGTGCTGCTGTTCGGAAGCCATAATGTGGTACCTATTATAGAAATGGGAAAGTTCTATGATGCATGGGATAGCTTGGTATAATAATAATAATAATAATAACAATATAGATAACTATAGGAAATATAGGAAGGAGATGCCCTCCACCCGTCGCTTATCAAACTACTACCTAGAGAGCAGCAAGAAAAATGGAAAACTAGAAATATCAAGGAGTCAATGTTGAAGATGGGGATAGAGATCTCGGTTAGATATGTTAATGTTATTAAATTACATAGGTAGCTACAGCTACTAAAATCCAAAGCAGACTTGTCTTTAGACTGACGGGTTTACATCATTCTGCCAAACGCCTTTTCTTCTCTCCTCTTTCAGCTGTATGTAAAATGTGCAAGATTGAATCTCGCAGTGCGGGAGTCGGGAGTGTATGACGTCGGTGGATGGAGCTAAAGTCTTTGTACTTTGTATAGTTACCCAGTTAAGCTTGGATGCCCCACTCCGGTCTAGCCCGTTGCAGCCGTATTGGCCTGAATGTCATAAGGTTTCTTGGCGATGCGAACCACCGGACTGGGACGAGTCCATGTTACTTGTTTCGATTATTTGTTTCTATTATATATCCTGCTTGATCGTCAAGGCCCGTGTTACCTACCTACTCTATCATCAAGCTTGTTTTTATGGCAGGTACCTAGGTATCTAGGTAGCTATCATAATGCACTTATACATAAATAACGGGGGGTTCTAAACGACTTACTTTTTCAAGCCTGTGTTACTATACACAGTATATAAAAGACCCGAGTTACCTGCTAGTTCCCGGCATAGCCCGGTACAAAAAACAAACGCCATTTATCTAATAATTACTGCCTCTGTCTCACCTCTACGTATGACATATGTACATAGCCGATCAGCTAAAATAACAACACTATTAAAATAGCCAAGGTAAACAAACAGATAAGCGAACGAAAACCATGGCGCGCCCTTTGCAACGTGGGCGGGGTGGGGAGCAGCACTGACAAGATCTACATCAAGGGTTAAGACAGGGCTTGCGTCATAGGCCTACAACACAATCAAGCTTGATACATGCTTCCCAAATCATATCTTGCTGCTTCGGATTTTCAGTGCCGTGGCTTCGCAAGCTGTTCCCAACCAGGGATTGACCTACACTAGACTCGGAAATGCGGCTCCCAAGGATTACTTTTGATATGATGACATCTACACTTCAACAGTCTACCAACGATCCATAACACATCAAGATAAAGCGTCATGTAATTCAAGTTAAATCATATTCAGATATTCATATTCAGATATTCATATTCAGATATTCATATTCAGATATTCATATTCAGATATTCATATTCAGATATTCATATTCAGATATTCATATTCGTATTCTCATGTCACCAACCATTTTGCTATGCCAAACCGTGAAATACACAATGCCATGGTATCGAAAAACGCCCATGCTGATTCAATCAGGCCACCCGATGCGCTCGTATTCCTTGCGGTATGCGTTTAATCCTCTCCATCCCCCTATATTGTAGTTCCAGCCATACCGGTCCTCTGGTTAGGACTTGCCTATAACCAATCTTCAAAAACTATCCTAATGTTTTTTTTTGTCCTCGTGGATTATGACTGCTCGTTGCTCACCAAATCAGGCGGTATTGGCGTATCCCTCCTATTTTCCGCCTCGGGATTGACTAGGTCTACAGCCCCAAGGTGTTCTATTTTCGGTAAGGTCGTATTGAGCATAGCCACCGTTGGCGTCTTTGTTTCCGACTCGATATCGGGAGGCGTAGTAGCTCTGCTCGACGATATACTACTCGCATCGGACATCTCGACATCCATCCCATCCCTTGCTAGGTCTGAACTTGATTCTGTAGACTCAAAGCTAATTTGAACCGCTGTTATTGGTTCCGACGTAGTTGCTTTCGTATGTCTAGCCTCAGGTACAGATAGAGATAGTGGCGCCGAGGACCTAGGGGCGGATGCTTCTGCGACAGCCTTAAGAGCCGCTATAGCACCGCTCTCATTCTCCTCGTCATCCTGGCCAATAGTCCAAACCCACTTTCGCCTCTTCTCCTTTCTCTTGCGCTTACGGATTCCGTCTGGTCTTGGGGAGTGAATCGGCGTCTCCGTGCCTAATCCCGTCATACGCCTTCGCATTTCCTCAAAAGGCCCAGGTGTCTCCCCGCCATCACGTGTTTCATCCCCTGTATATGCCATTGCAAGATCAAGTATCATGTCGGAGTCCTCCGCAGCTGGCGAAGGCGTATAAGGAGATGCATCGTCCGCAAGGAGTTCGACATGGGACTTAATGTACTTCTCGGTCGTAATAGTCTGTGTCAGCGGAGATACATATCCGACGTGCCTGGCCGCCTTTTCCTGCAGCCGACGGGACTGCCTCCGCTGGGATATAGGTGATATGGCACTTAGAGGCGGCAAAGGTGAGTTGCGTAATATGCTATGAAGAGATTTATCGCGGCTATATGGCGCTTTTGCAGGAGATGCAAAGGGTGCATAAATCACTCGACGCCGGGTTTGGGCGGGAGAATATAGGAGTTCCTGTTTATTCGCCTCGGTGGGTGCGAATGTGTAATTATTAGATGACTCGACGGCTCCAGCAGACAACGGAGGGGTTGACGTCATGGTACTTGGAAAGACCACGTCCATCTGATGAGCGGGTGAGACAGGATTAGCAGACAGAGGAGTGTCCGGCAACGCTGCGGTGTAAGGTGTCTCTGCACTCGGCTTGTGAGCCCTAAGAGATTCGGGGTCGGTTTGAAGCTTTAATGGTTGAAGAAGATTGATAGCTGTTAAAGGAGTCGACTGGGTCGGTGTTGACCTTTCAATAGCAGTAACGTATAAGTTGGTGAGAGTATTGAAAGCCGTCGGTGATTTAGGGTTAATATTAGGTAAGGTGGCTTTCGACCTGCTGGGTCCTGGAGATGGTTTGGTTTGAAGAGATAATCTGGGTCTCTTGGATGACTCGGTACCTGCCATGGCGATGATGGTTTTACGAACTAAGTTCGTCCAGATTTAACCTCTGTAAAATCCACGAACGACGATACGGGAATATATGGAAAGGCCGTTGAGTATACCACTTTGTCTGGGCTGCTAGCAGACGAGGGCTTCCAAGCAACCTCCTACCAACCGGGGTGTATTGAAAGCAATAAGTGTAAACTCAACGTAAGATAAACGCCGGTAGAGGGGGTACGGCGGCTATAAAATACCCCTTGGCTTCAAGAGACTGATGGGTCCAACAACGTGGGAATGGAGGGTCGGTTTAGCCAGTAAACCGCTCAGGAATAGAACTAATGCAAAATGCAGTGTGAAGCAACAATACCCCGGAAGCGAGAAGGGGGTGAAAGAAGAAATTGCGGAAGCGGTATAGACAACTATAGGATCTCAGGGCAGTGTGATCAGTGAAACTAGACGGTAAACGGAACATGGAGTTAACCACTCGCAGGTCGACTGCGACAGTAAAATGCAGTCACCTCTACGTCTGGATCTTTGGTTGGCTATAAAAAGTGACGAGGACTTAAGAAGGGAGGGATGACTGAAGACGCAAGCGCCGACGTATCCCTGCTTCCTGCGCGATCCTAGCTAAGTATAGCCAATGGTGAAGATGGCGAGGTCGGCTAATGGGCCACATCGCGTATACGATTGCCGCCTCTGGCTTCTTCTGGCGCCTATTCCTTTCTATCTGTCTATGTATGTCGACAGCGATGCTTTTCCCCGCATCTCGGAGTAAACGTTGTTTCGCAGATAGTTGAATTAGTTAGAACCTGCTAAAGCGGTGAAAGTAAAACACGCAGCTTGGGGAGATCCGATAGACCCAGTAGACCCAATAGTATATTGGATACTTAGTCTAGCCGACTTTGTCCACATATATTCTGAGAAGAGCAGGTGACTATACATTGGGCTCAGAGGATCCTACCCTTTTACAGCAGAATTTGTTGGTCCTTGCCAATCTCCTGATTGCATAAGCCACGTTCCCACGAACCCATCGGTGCGGGTAGAAATAATAATAGTAAACTCCCCCGGAGAATAGAAAGAAAGATGGAACTCGGTCGGGGAATGATGGGCATGCTCTCGGCACTTTTCCATCTCGGAACAATCTGGTTGTAACGCTGGAGCGGGTGGTCTGTGCCGTTCCGCTAACCAACCTAGAAGGAGATCCCCAGGAGATCTCAAATCCTAGGTACCTATATTAAGAAACCAAGTTGTTTTAAAACATGTATAATCTCTCTTGGGAAGTTCTTTACTTCTCAAGTCGCAGAAACATTGTTTTGCCTGTCTAGATTCGGTTGCAGTACCACTATGTTTTTGCAGACTTACCACAATTAGACCAGCACCCCTTCGGCTTGTGGCTACCTAGGTACCTAGCCATATTATTAGGACTGGATAAAAAACATGGCGACGTAGGAACTTCCTATACTAGGTCTCGAAAAAGCGACGGGGAAGCCGATTTAAAATGGGCCCAGATGAAAATCCCCAAGGATGAGGGAGAAAATAGAAACAAAATAGTCAATTATGTTCTAGAATATGACGTTTAATCATTCATCGGCCATGGGGAATTGTGGATGTTGTGGATGTTGTGGGGAAGTTTGGGTATAGAATTAAAACTTTGCGTCGCAAGCTCGACTTTCTTTTTCGAGCCACATTATTAAGTAACTCGTGGCTGATGGGTGTTACCGACCTAAGATTCGCCAATAGGAACACCCCCTTTAGGCAACAAGGTGTCTTACCTAAAGTGGCTTGTTTCCTGATTGTATAATTCGACATTCAAACAACTCCATGCAACACACTCTCCATTAAGCCGAGACATACTACGAACAGACTAGTATCACTAATTGACATTCCCCGATTGCGTGGCCGGTGTCTAAAAATGGAACAAGATGAAGACAGCAGCGCTGACGTCGGGACGAGCCAAGACGATCGCCGTCAAAGCCCCTAAGAGGAACAACGACCGCGTCATTCTACACTTCGTAGGCCAATCTCAATTTTTAGATCTTATGTTCCTTCCAAGAGCTCATTCTCATTGAGTCTCATTTCAGAAACAATCCGCTAACTAAGACGCGCAGGACTACGACTGCTTCTACGCCAGCGTTCTCGAGAACGCAAACCCGGGCCTGAAGGGTCAGCCGCTAGGCGTCAAGCAGAAGAGCATCCTGGCGACGTGTAACTACGCCGCACGTGCCCATGGCGTCAAGAAGCTGATGTCCATCTCTGAGGCCCACAAGATCTGCCCGGGCCTTGTTGTCCTTAGCGGTGAGGACTTAACGCCGTTCCGTGACGCCTCTAAGAGGCTTTGGTCCTTCCTGAGGAGCCACTCTTGGAGTGATCGTGCCGAGCGTCTAGGGCTCGATGAGGTCTTCCTCGACGTCACTGATGTCATTGCGTATAACCAGGAGCTGCTGAACCGCAATGCCTTGCAAGACTCGTTCTTCCAGCTTTCTCGGCACGACCCTGAAAAGGGGTTCAGTTTTGACGCTACGCAATTCTTCGGGTGCGTGCAGCCGTCGTTCGACCCGAAGGATTTGGTGTTGATTCTAGATAATCCATCATGCGTTCGCCTATTGCTCGCATCTCACTTAGCCGGCTACTTACGCCTTAAGCTGGAGGAAGATTTCGGGTATACCTCCAGCGGTGGCATCTCAACCAACAAGACCCTTGCCAAGCTCGCCGGCAGCGTAAACAAGCCGCAGAACCAAACCACGCTCCTCAATCTCCGTGACGATGACGTCCAGGCCTTCATGGACGGACACAAGCTGCGGCAGATCCCAGGCATCGGCTCTCGTATTGCACAGTTGATCCAAGACCATGTTTTGTCCATTAAAACAACTCCAGACTCGCACGACTTAGAAATAGGAGCCAAGGTAACAGTCCGCGAAGTTCGACTGTTCCCATCCATGTCTGCAGACCTCCTAGAGCGAATCCTCGACCGTCCCGGCGCCGAGCGTGGTAGCGGGGAGAAAGTATGGAACTTCCTCCACGGCGTGGACAGCTCCGAAGTCAAGGAAGCAAGCGATGTGCCCACACAGATCAGCATTGAAGACACATACATGGCGCGGCCACTAAACACTCCCTCCGAGCTAATGAGGGAGCTAAGTGCCTTAGCTACGTCTCTCGTCCGACGAATGCGCGTCGATCTCGTCGTAGCAGATGATCCTAACCCCTCAGATCCCGCATCGCAACAAAACAGCCAGCAACATCTACGCTGGGCCGCATACCCCAAAACCCTACGCCTATCCACACGCGCGCGTCCAAAACCCAACGGCACCTCGACCCCCACGCCCGAGATCTTCAGCCGCAACTCCCGCAGTCAACCTCTCCCGCGCTTCGCACTGAACCTCAAAGACGCGAGCGTCGAGGCCGTAGCCGAGCGCTTGGCCTCCGAAGCCCTCCTCCCGTTATTCCGACGCCTGCACCCGGAGCGACAAGGGTGGAATCTAGCCCTGATCAACGTGTGCGTGGCGAACATGGTGATGGTAGCGGGACCCGGCGAAACGGGGAATGGTGCGGGCGCAGGAACGGCGCGAGATATCGGGCGCATGTTCCGCACGCAGGAGGATAAGCTGCGGGAGTGGACTGTTTACGATACTACACCCGTAGCGCCTGTTCTCAATACCGCGTCTCCCTCCGAGGATATCGTGCATACTGTCGAGAGCATCCCCCAGAGTGAAGAGAAAGATACCCTAGACGCTATGGATGGATTAGTAGAAGCATCCGACCCGGCGGCGGTCTTATTAGACTCGGACGTAGACGCATGGGAGGACTCGGACGGGGATGAGTCCGAGAGATGTCATCTCTGCGGCCACAGCATTCCAACATTTGCAATATCGGCGCACGAGAGGTTCCATAGCATCGGGGACTGATATATATATAGGCTAATCATCAGCGTTTGATCTTAATTTCATCTACTACTAATTAGATAGTTATCGATACCCCTTTTTGAACTGAACAAGATACCCCAACACACGAAGCCGCCCCTACTCCTATATTCTTCGTTCTCCCCCTCTCTAAAGTAATATAATAAACGTACATACATATATATCCATCCACAACATATCGAACGTAGCAATTAGTGTTGAAATTTGCCAGGCAGTAGTAGTAAGAGGTATATATATATATGCAAATCGGCCGTGAACCTCATAGCTTCATATTGTCTTTCCTACGCCCTTTCTCACGAAACAAGGCAAAAACCCGCCTGCAAAAAAGATACAGTCTCTGTAGTCCACACCTATGTAACAACTCCGGAGGTATCAATAAAAACAATCGAAGGGATGCACCTGAACAAAGTTCGAATCAAAAATCAAAATACCACCAGAACCGCGGTCAACCCCCCTAGAAAGACTTTTCTCATCGCCCGGCTTGCTACGACCCGAAACAAAAGACCCGGCCAAGTTAAACTCCGGCACAATAAAAAAGATCGCGAGCTCACTGAATTCGCAATTACCCCGGCGGCTTGACCTCTGGCGCACTTACGAAAACACGACAGGGGAATCGGCCACAGACGGAATTATAATCGCTCCAACTCCTCGTTGCCTTTCAATAGAGCTTCGAGCCATTCTCCCGCTATAGAGAGCATAGTACTCTTGCTATAACCGCCTCCCCGAAGATTTGGAACAATCTCGCTCAGATCGTCGAATCCTTCTTTTATTGCACCTCTTCTTTTTTGTTCACTCTTGATATGGTTTTCTCTCTTCTGAGCATCCGTAAGATTTTCTCGTGCCGCCTTCCCTGCGCTTATAGTAGACTTCCTCCGCTTGCCGGGCGTCTCTTGGCCTGTCAAAGATGCATCTGGAGTTCCTCTTAGGTCTGCTTTCGATTTACGCTTCCTTGCCACGGATCTCGGCGGTATAGACGATAAATCTTCGGCCTCTTCCTCAGTTTCTTCCTTTGCCTTGCTCTTGCTCTTACGTCGCTTCGCGGGTGGACCTTCTCTGTCAAGCTCTTCTTTAACGTGACCATTCGTATTACCATCACGCAAAGGATTGGACGAACTTTCCCCGTTACCTACAGGAGTTGGAGGTCTAGTCGTCGCTGCACTTTCACTAATCGAGAGAATCTTCAAAACACCCATTCGCTTCTGTTCAAGCAGCTCACTGGATTCATGCTCGGGCGGAATGTAGCCTTGGGCTCTAGCAAAGCTCGAGTCGGAACCCCACTGTAGCTCGGGTGGCTCCATTGGTCGTTGGCTTGGTAGTCCCTGAGAGGTTCCGAACATCATATCCGTAAATAGCAGATCGGCCTCGCCAGATGGAGCGTGCCTAGACCGAATGGAACTGTTCCGTTCGGGGCCAACGTGGGTTCGAAGCGATTGTCTTACTTGATCGACGGCGGTTCCATGTTGGGAGGGTACAATAGGTATGCGATTTATGCCATTGGCACCGGACGGATACCCATTCTGGTGGCCATGATGAAGGGACGTTAAGACAGCGGCCACATCGACGTGGGTATTCTGCTCGATCGGTGTATGGGGAGCTGGCGTGCTGTGATGTTGATGCTGAAGTTGTAGAGGCGGTTGTGGCGGAGGTGGTATTGGCGGTTGCATGATATTTTGGCCAAAAGTAAACACGTCTTGATATGTAGTTGCGGGCATTCCGTTCATGGAAGAAGCTGACGGCTGCTGCGGTTGCTGCCCGAAGGACGTCGTATGACCTAGGAAAGCTGGTGGAAGTTGGCTTATCCACTGATCACTGAAGTTGAGTCCTTCGCCGTACGACGTGGGAAACTGGTTGGACGTCATATCCTCGAAAAAATTATTCAATAGTCTAGAGTCGTCGTTGCTGAGCAAAGGATCTCCCGGGGGAGGCGTAGGGGCTCTAAGAAATAGGAAGTCTTCGGAAACATGATCTATGGAGGAATTAGTTTGCTGATAACGGGTCGTAGGTAAAAACTGCGAGGGACGTACAGCCAAATGGCGCATTGCCGTCAGGCGGTTGCGAAGAACCCATTTTGGGACGTTGTATACACGCGGCGCTCATGGGTGCTTCTGGTCGGTTTGGCCGTGAAATTATAGGTATGCAAATACGTTCAGATCAAATCAGAGTTTGGAGCTTGGAGCTTGAAGCGGGAGGCGGGAGGCGGAAGGCGGAAGTCGTGTTTCGTTCTATGTTCTAGTAGTAGTGTACTCGTGAGGGATTCGTGATGGTCGCATAGAAGTTTACGAAGTAGGCGTGGTGCGGACGTCGTAACTTCATAGGCACACGTGATATATAGAGAGAGGGAGGGTCTGTAAGATAAGTATAATTCGTAGAATACAATATGTATCAGAGCGGGGAGGATCGGCTTGGTATATGGAGTAGTTATGGGTATAATTAATCGTCGTTATAACAAAGTGTAGTTCAACGTCGCGACAAGGCTGTTCGGCTGCAAGGCAGATCAACGGTCAAAAGAGATTCGAATAGTAGTGGAGTCGTCAAAGAAATCAATCAATCATGTACATGGTCGGGCTGGAATTATTTATGGTGGCCCCTCAAGTCCTAGTCCTCAAGTGTAAGGGCGGAGGATGAAGTCGACATCGACTAAACTAGAAGAATAGTATCTCCAGCCGTCGAGTCGTTCAAGCTTTTGGGATGATCGACAATGCTCCATGGATCATGGATACCTAAAGGTGGTAAAAGGTAGGTAGGTATTGTATGTGGAGAGTGGCAGAGTTGGTAGATGTAGCTGTGGATGTTAGATGTAGCTGATGCGGCCAATTGGCTTTTGATGACAATCTAGCAAGTCGATGGCTCGGCCGGTCGCTTAGTTCCGCTTAAAGGGTGGTGTAACAATTCAAAAAGTATACCTACCTTGTACTTGGACGTGCAGTAATTGGACAATAATTGGACGAAAGGGAAAAGAATGACTAGCAGGAAGTATTCGGAGTTGGCCACTATTCGCTGGAGAAAACCGAGTAACTAATCGATTAGGGAAACCACCATCACCATCCTTTACTCCGCAAAGAAGTACCTACTAGTGTATGTAGCAAGCATCAAGTAACGAGTAGGAACGAGTTTAACAAGCCACCTTTTTTTCTTTAATGTTTTTTTTTCTCTTGCCTTTTTCTTTTCTTCCACACTAGACTAATACCTATAAGGCATGACATCCATGCTTACATGCATAGGTACCTAGGTAGGTAATACATTAATAGTACGGAATTAAGTACCGGTAGTAAAATGAGGTGAGGGGTAGAAGAGGAGAACTTGAAGCTATGAGTCTATCGATGATCTCCCTTCCATCGGCCCATTGTCACTTAGGTATATACATGTAAGTTTATACATGTAAGTTATGTAGGAAACTAGAAGTCGTAAGTATTTCCTTATAAAAAAAAGACTATTTTAGCTAGGTATTTTAGCGTTTTGATAGTAGGTACTGTCTTAATTGGTAATAGGTCACGGTATGTTACTTGAGCCTTAATTATTAGTGCTGAGCTCTTCTCCACGCTCCGTCCTTGTCTTACAACCTGTTTAGGATCTGGGGTTATATTGTATAAAAAGCATCGAATGTACGGATTACCTACCTACCTGGGCATGTATGTAAGTATGTAAGAACGGGGTAAGGTGACCTTCAATGTTCTTACACAGCATCATAGCCGAGGTGTCTGGGTACAGCAATAATTTCCCTTGCTGTTGCTTCTCAATGCAAATTTTAGGTTAGGTACATTATGTACATGGAGGATAGCTTCCATACATGTAGGTACATATGTACAAAGTTACTTAGGTACCTAGATACTTCAATGTGCTTGACTCGAGATCCTGCATTGCATGGACGTCTCTTGACTTCCATCATCTAAAAAGTTATTCTTAGCTTGGCAGGGGAAACGCTCCGAAACTCAATCACATGTCAATTTCTTCCTCTCTGAGCATCCGGCTTCTTCATAGACACCGCTTTCTATATTGCAGAACGGGTCGAAATATTATGGTCTACGGTCTATGGTGACATCGCCGAGTCAAGCCGTTCGTCTCAAATCTCAAAAAGAGCGACGCAAAAACATTCCGCTACAAGTTGGCCCAACGTCTAATTAACACATTGTTGTCGACTTGCACGCTATATTCGTAGCGCTCCCCATGAGCAAAGACCGGGGCTGTCTCCGACTGCGTCCAGTCGTTTACCTCCGTACCATATCTTGTTTGCAGATTAATTAACTACTAAACTAACTATAATTATTGTATGTATTATCTTTCTATCATCCCACCACCCTATCCGTCTATACGCGGGATAATCAAGTCTATGGTGGCCATTGTCGCGGTAGCAAACGCGCTCATCACAATCCAAGCCGGTAGCACGTCGCCCAAGATGTGTCTTTCCATCCTTAAACTGAATTCTAAATACGAATATTCGGCCGAGATAATGTTGGACGATCCCAGATCTTGACCCCAAAATTCCGGGGTTCGCTCAGTACAAGAAATAATATTCGGTGACCAGTTTGGTTACTAACTTGGGCTTCTTTAGGCCAGTTTGTTTATATGATTGCTACAGCTCGCAGCACAGGTTGCATGCATGCATGAACTTCACTCCAGTTTTATAATTTGTATGTGGCTCAGTCAAGATATTCCTATTTCCTATGTACAAAAACTACGTCTCCAACAAGCAGATCTACCAGTTTTATTTCTTCGGGCAGCATCGCCAAGGCACCTCGGCTGAATCGCCAAAAGAGACTAGCGAGCCAAACTTACATTTAGTAGTGTTCGCTGTACGGTCAGAACGGTATAGGGCGGCTTTGCTTCATTAGCTAGCTCACTACACGGTCTATCAATTAAGCCAATTACCTCATGGTCGGTTTTCTAGAATCGATATTTCTTTTCGGCGCGCATAGCTTCCGCATTTCTAAATCACCGACGCGGAAGCTCATATCCCTCCGAATACAGACCCGGTTGCTCGGCCCCTTGTCAGGTATTAACTAGACCAAAAACAAACTATCTTGATGCGTTTCATTCTGAGCCGGCGGCATATCTCAAACAATTATACGAACATAACAAACCTACCTATCTTAACCTATTCTTTTCATGGGTAATTCATAAGTATAAACCAACACTTTAGGACCTCTCGTCCGCAAGTCGCGGTGTCGCATAATCCAACGCGTTAGTCGTGAGCGTTATAACGATGACATCGTCACTACTTCCACCAAGAAACCGAAAGAGACTGGATGAATATATACCACCCCTCCTAAGACCTCTTATTCGGGCCTATGTCCTAGGCTACACTTCTTCTGTTGCACCAAGGCTCCTCACGTTGATTCTCCAGCATGTAACTAGAAGGGGGAAAGACAAGGGTGCTGCCACTGTCACGCAGCCCCACGACTTCATCTCATCCTTGCAACGTATCCTGCGTGGGGGACTAGAATTTCAAAGATTTCCAACCTTCTGTGCGGCCCTCGTAGGCGGGACTACGTTACTAGAGGCAAGACTTCCCATAACTACCTTATACCTGCTCGAGTGAGGTCTATAGACAGTGCTACCTTGAAAAAACCAAGGCTAACTTGCTCGTTAAAGGTTTTGCTTAGTAGAGCGTTGAGACGTCTTAGCCAGTTTCCTACCCCGACCCTAAAAAGGCAAGTCCGGAGCTCTATGACAGCTGTGAATGTTTCGTTGGGGGAAGCTTGGCATCAGTATGCTGCCTTAGCGTATATCCCAAACTCCCAAACCATCATCACTTGAGGCGTTCAACTAACCTTCATTCAACTAGACTTTCAAGATGGTTATCGACGTTCATTGCGGCCTGGCTCAGCCTCCGACTACTACAGTCAAAGAAGAGCGATGGCTTCTCAGAAACGATCACTACCAATCCAGATGATCCACAAACCACGAAGCAAGAAACGGTACGCTATGCCGGACGAACTCTTGACTTGACCTTGTTCGCAGTTACTAGAGCTCTCGATGTGGTAGTCAGTGAGGCATGGTCCCGGAGAAGGCAACGCAGGGTTGTTGCTAACCAATGGACTTGGGTACGAAAAAGCCGCTGCTAAGCTAACAGAGGCACGCATCGCTAATAATTCTTAGGTCGAATCTTTGATATCGAAGTTAGCTGACCCAACTATCTTTGCTACTTCTTCTGCCTTTATAATGTGGGCGTGGTTCTACTCACCTTCGCAGCTACCTAAGGCATACCAGAAATGGATCAGCTCGGCCGCAGCGGTGGACTCTCGCCTTATCGAAGCACTTCGGCGTTGCCACAACGGGGAGCTCCAATACGGCAAGGAAACGGGACAAGAACCGCTCCTCCAATCAATGTGCGTAGACTATAAATGGCCGTCGGTGTGGGGCGATCCTGCCAAGTCCATCCCGTTTCCGTGCGAAATCGTGCATATGGGTTGCGGGTCGTCTTGCGAATACCACGCCCTATCCCGTTTCTACCGATCCTTCAAATGGTCTATGATCACGTATCTGCCCCTGAATTTACTAGCCCGGAAGAAGGACCTGAAGGGGCTTCGGACCGCGCTTCTATCCGCAATACGCTCGTCGACATTCCTAGCCACATTTATTACCCTTTTCTATTATGGGGTGTGTCTAGCGCGGACGCGGCTCGGCCCGCACATTATTGGGAAGGACACGCAGTCCAGACAGGCTATCGACGGGAGTATCTGCGTCGGATCTGGCTGTTTCCTGTGCGGATGGAGTGTCCTCGTAGAAAAAGCGGCCCGCAGAAAAGAGCTAGCACTCTTCGTCGCGCCCAGAGCTATGGCAACGCTTTTACCAAGACGATATTCCCTTGACAAGCAGTGGAGGGAGACGTTCGTCTTCGCTTTTAGTACAGCGGTGGTGTTCACGTGCGTAAAAGAAAAACGGGAGAGCGTGCGCGGTATGTTTGGGAAATTCCTTGTGGGAGTTTTAGAGCCATGACGGATTATTTGGCGCCCGTCTAGACCATACATCTAGCTTTGGAGGTTCTACCGTTTTTATTTGCTTAAATGTTGTAATATTACCCGGCTAAGGGAGTGGTGTACTTCTAAGGCAGCATTGCATCGGGTAGGGGAAAAGCATCAAATGGAATACATAGAGCTTAAAAGGGGGAGCATTAGCATATTGTACAACTACTCCAAGTACGACAATCGTATTTAATCTATCCAAGGGGGGGACAAGATCCATCGGAGGGAATGGTCACGAGACAAAGAATTAAACTGGACTTGGGGATGATTTTAATAGTCAATGAAAGAACTCGGGAGTGATCTCAGATCTACCACTTCCACACTTGGCCCCCTAGTTCGCCTGAGTTGGCTTCTTCCTACCAAGCAATATATATCTATCAGACACTAGAGTGCGATCTTAGTAGAGATAGATGAATAGAAAGGCGAGGACAAAAAACACTTTACTTGGCAAGAAGTTCAAAGTCGGGATGAAGGATACCGAAAATACCTCTGAATCACCATTGTACCACTTAGCCACCTAGTTCGTTGAAGTTCATCTTGAGATTCAAGTCATATTAACGAAAGAAGACTACGGCACCTAACCTAGCAACTTTGAATTTACCATCCCATCCCCATCTACTTCTCCTTCAAGGGGATATTCTACACAGTGGATGACCTAACTTCTCTAAACAACCCAGTCTCGCGAGGCGTACAAAGCTGAAATAATATACTGACCATCCGGTAACCAACGAAGCAGTATTATATAGATGTAGAAATCACTGTGTGCATTGTTCGATACAATATCTAAAGTAGGATCAAACACCGTAACCTCGACGGAGGAAACAAATAGGCTTTACTTTACCATGATAACAACCCAGCGTCACCATTTAAAGGAGCCAGTTGATACTGCTTCCGCGTCCTTCCGCATATAACATCATGTCATATTATTATTATCCACCGCGCATAATGCCCAGTTCTCATCATCTATCCCATAATCATAATCACCATCACCATCCAGCGACCAGACAACCAACAAACCTCACCCTCGCGATCTCAACCACGAACAAACCCCCAACACAAAAACACAAACCAACGCATCACTCCTCACCGTGCTCAACATCTGCCCGTAGCGCAGCGCATGCTGCGCATACGCCCTCGCGCGCCCCGGCAAAAACCCGCTCGCAGTCCACATCCAGCCCTTGTTGGGCGCATCGCGGCCCTTGTCCAGGAAATACCGCGTCGTCAGCAGCAGGGCCTCGACCGACGCGAACACGGCGAAGAAGTACGCGCGCGCGCGCTCTACGCTGTCTGTTGTTGTCTTCTCCGCGCCCGCGCCGTTGTTGTTGTTGTTGACGGCCGAGCGCTCGCGCTCCGCGAGCGTGCCGGAGAAGGTGGTGGATAGCGCGACGTAGAGGCCGAGGCCGAGCGCAAAGACGGCGTGCAGGATGCGCCAGATGTTGGCGCTCTTGTCGGCGGGGGGTTGTTGCTGTGCGGCTTGCGTGGGGGTACCGGGGCCGCCGGCGCCGGGGATTTGCCCGCCTAGGCTGCCGAGGAGGCTCTCCATAGGTGTCCCGGCGAAGGGGTTACCGCCTGCGCCGCCGGGCATGCTGCCGCCCATCATTTGAGAGAGCATCTTCATCATGGGGTCTTCATCTGGGCCCTCCGCGCCGGGGACCCGCGGTAAGGGGCCGTCGAGCGGGTTCCGGCCCGGTTGTGGTGGGGTGGCGGAGGATTGGCGATCGAGGCCGAGAATCATCTGCCGTAGTTGAGCTTCGGATATGTCGTTGGGTGGAGTGGCGCTTGGGGGCGGGCGGGCGGTTGTGTTCGGCTCGTAGTAGTGCTGCGATATGTCGACTTCATCCGGGTCTCCATGCTGTTCTGAGGCTTGGGTGGGTTTCGTGGTTGGCGTCGATGTAGTTGAGGTTTCTTGTGGCGTGTCCGTTTCTGACGACGGCTGTGGTACTGGATCTACGTACACAAGTTAGATCATTAAGGACTTCAGTGGAAGACCAAGGAATTTATTTTTACCTCGTTGTACGCCTCCTCCTAGTCCTGTGATCTTGTTCAGGCGTGCGGCTCCTCCAGCTTTGATCTTAGCTTCTCGGCGTTCCTTGCGCAGGCGTGCTTGCTCTGCGGCTCGCGCTGCCGCTGGGTCGTCTGTAACCTGGAGACCCTCCGTCATTGTTAAGGCTAGACTTGACTTGAGTGTTTGGTGTGAATATGTAATGTCAAGTTAGATAGCTGCTGTGCGATGAAAAGATGTAGAAGTAGAAGAAATATGCAGGGATGAGCTGAGTTGTACATAAAGGACAGAAAGAAGGACAGCTGGATCCAATAATTGACGTAGCAGCTGACACCTGTACAAAGTACATAATGTACTTCGTACCTACATATACGTGCAGATTATGTAGCTCGGGACTTTGACATATATCGATAACCTTATCGCTCGTGGTAACAGGGGTACGGGTACAGATTACAGGGGTTCTTTTTAGCTCTAACGTCACTGGCTCGCCGCGACCAGAAATTTCTAAAAAGATTTTGGTTGAACATTTTTACTACTACGTACCCTCACATGCCATTGTATTCTTCTTCTCCATCCATTGCACGATAAGATGCACCGCGCCTTGTCGTCAAGATGGCTCAATACCGCACTTAACCTTGCGGAACACCCAAGAAGAATCGAGTTGCCTCTGTTTTTATGTCCGTCTCTAAATCCTGCGTCGTATCACCAGAGACTTGGTGCTGCCGCATCGTCTTCTCGAGTACGACCTTCACGATGGAGGGTACAGCATCGTTGTTTGCACATGCAAGCTGATGCGTCTCCAGAGGGCTCACCACTTCCTGAAAGCGGCCCCCAGAAGAGTGTTCCTACCCAGAGGCTACCAAAACAATGCCGGGGTTGCGGTGCCTTGTCGCAAACTACTTTTTCCGATCAACCTGGATACTTTGATTTAAGTCGCAAAGCTGTTCAAAATTGGATCCGACCTCAATTGGTGAACCGTTCTCGCCGCGAGGATCAAGTCTACGAAGATGCGCTTAAACACTTCGACCACGAGGAGCTGAGAAGGAAGGGTGTCGACGTGGAGGCGCTTGCGCTAAGCATAGTTCCTCCAGAGGCATACCAACGACCGCCTCCAAAGGTACCCTTGTGCGATAGGTGCCATTCATTACTACATAATCATGCCGGAGAATCGATATATCACCCTTCGATAGAATCCATTAGGGATACGATCCTCGAATCCCCGTATAAATATAACCACGTCTATCATGTTCTCGACGCTGCCGATTTTCCCATGTCCCTACTACCGCAACTTTCGTACCTGCTCGATACCATGCCTCTGAGGACCAAGAACCGTCGTTCCATGACAGGGAAATTTTATGGTAATCAGAAGATGGAGCTAAGCTTCGTGATAACTAGATGCGATTTACTCGCGCCGACGAAAGCTCAAGTAGACAGGATGTTTCCATGGTTGCAAGAAGTACTTCGGGATGCTCTTGGGCGGACGGGACGTAATGTACGTCTGGGTAATCTAATCGCCCTCAGCGCAAAACGGAGTTGGTGGACCAAGGAGCTGAAAGAAGATGTATGGAGACGGGGTGGCGCTGGCTGGATGGTCGGCAAGGCAAACGTTGGCAAAAGTCAACTGTTCGAAGCTATCTTTCCCAAGGGCAGAATGAATCTGACCCCTTCAAGACATCAAATCACGGTTGGAATGCAGGCAAGGGCATCGGGCAGGGACGCGACTTCAGTGGAGAAGACTGGAACCCAGCCAGGATTAGCCCAGGAAGACTTGGCAGCTCAGGAGATTGAAGATATGGAGGAAGAGGAGCTTGACGAATACGCCCTTTTGCCGCCCGCAATCAAGGAGACTAATTACCCAGAAATGCCGCTAGTTTCCGATCTACCAGGGACGACAGCATCGCCGATCCGGATTCCATTTGGCAACGGTCGAGGAGAGCTAATCGACCTTCCTGGTTTAGAACGCACTGGCCTTGAGAAGTATGTCAGGAAGGAACACCGCTTATCTTTGGTTATGCGCTCTCGAATCGTACCAGAACAAATGACGCTTACACCAAGTCGGTCCTTACTTCTTGGTGGCTTCATCCGCATTACGCCGAGAGAGCCGGCACCCATCATGTTGGCATATGCATTCACGCCAATCGAGGCGCATGTATCGAGGACGGAGAAGGCGATTGGAATCCAGAACCAGACAGGCGAGGTCAACGTTGAGAATATAGCAGTACCAGGGACCGGAGAGAAGACAAAACTAGCCGGCTCTTTTGAGCTCAAATGGGATGTAACAAAGCAGCGAACTGGGCCTTTAATGAGAAAGGATGCCGTCAATTTAAGTATAGACCGGCTACCATACCGAGTTCTGTCTACTGACATCCTTATCGAAGGTGTCGGATGGGTAGAAATCACTGCTCAAGTGCGCACAAGGGATCTTTTCAAGGAGAAACCAGTATCGGACACGCCGGCTGTTGAGGAACCTGAAGAGAAACCTGAAGAGAAAAAGGAACTTTCAGCGTTAGAAAAGTTGGAAGCTCTTGCCGAGGGTCCTAAAAAGAGGCCACCTCCTCCTCCCCCCGTTGAAAAGAAAAGGGAACTTTCAGCATTAGAAAGGCTAGAAGCTATTGCAGAGGGTCCCAAAAAGAAGCCACCCCCTCCTCCCCCTTCTCCCCCTGTTGAAGAGTATGACGAGAATGATGAACCTAACTGGCCTATCGTGGACGTGTATACTCCCGAGGGCAAGTTCGTCTCTTCTCGTAGGCCCTTAAACGGCTGGATGTTAAACAAGCCAAAGAAGAGTGCGGCATCAAAAAGGAATCGTCCCCGAAGGAGTATGAAGGGTAGGAAGAAACTCGAGAAGAAGCGTCGGCGGGAGAAAGAAGCTGCTGCTGCTGGTACTTCTTCGTTTTAATACTATTATATCTCGCCTCTAGCTGTTATACGCCTGTTATACGCGTAAGGGGAATAAACATGTACCATATAAAATAGAAGTGTTTGAAATTTGTACCATTGGTGTATTAGTTGTGTGTAAATTGACTTGTGAACTCTATGTGAATCAATTAAGAGTAAATCAATTAAGATGGGTCGGACCCTGAACCGGGGTCCTGGGTTAGGTGTGTACAGTACGGATCAGTATGAGTAAGCATACTACAACGCGGGGCAGTGGTGGGGCCATGCTTTGAACGATAACAACCTGATTGTCTTCTTCTCGGTCCATCTACTCCATTTTCCCTTTTCCCCACGACATGCATCACTCCCATTGTCTAGAAACTTCAGGACTGAAATGCAACATTCCTTAGTTACATGGGTTAATATGTTTATTATAAATTGGATCTATATATACATTCACTATGAAGCTTAAGGCGGAAGAAGCCAATAATCTAAATTCTCTCTTTACTATTACTGGTTAACTCTCTTGTCGGGTTACCCGTTTTTCCGTCTCGTGCTTGCAAAAGTGGAAGTGCCCACTCAGCTTTCTTATTCCAGTATTCCAGTATTACCCCAAGCTTTTCTTATTGCATATTACATAGTGTACACACACACACACATACACACGAGTGTGTACCTCGTGCGCGACTTCCTGAGCTAGGGAGAGGACAGAAGTTGCGAGACAAAAAGAAGCGGGGGAGAGTTTGATGTGACTGGGGGGGCGAAAACAAATTAACACGAAACTTTTTGGAGATTCTCTGATCTCTGATATCACATTATAATCGCTCATTCCAGAAAATCCAACCCGCCCGCATACAAAAACGCGCACCCCTCGGGGCGTCCGGAACGTTACAGACAAGGAACAAGCATACAAGCATACAAACCAAAAATCAAAAAATAATACTGCCGAACAACTAGAAGCTCTAGAATCATATAGACCGCGAGTGAATCCGAGGAAGCAGGCAGTTGTTGATCCTTCGATAACCCTCGACCGTTCCAAGGCCTACACGTATGCATACATAGACGATCGTTACTCCTCCCTGCTCCGCAGAAAATCTGCACGTAGGAGCAGCAGAAGCACAAGCACAAGCACAAGCAGAAGCAGCAGCAGCAGCAAAAGCAGCAACAAAGCAGCAACGCGCCGCAGGTAACGTAACGGGAATACGGATCCAGTATACCGTCTTCATTCGACACATTCCCCATTCTCGGTCGTAGGGAGAGCAGTAAATACCAGGAAACAAGTCGTAGAAGTTTCTTGCTCGACCTACGTACATACACACCTCATCTCTACTCGCCTCTTATTATTACTTATCAACGGTTTTCCACCTCACTCCACTTGTACGTACATACAGAATACACGCGTAAACAATGTCTGCGCAAAATCCCCAGCGCCAGCGCGATCGCTCCCAGGGCACCCAGACCCAGGTCCATACGGAAGCGCCCACCGGCTCCGCAACCCAGACCGGCACCCAAGCCCCGGCGTCGGCAGCCCCCGCCATCCTGCGACTGCGCGGCGCGCACCCGGCTTCCGATCACCGCGTCCAATGGGCCGAGTCCGTAGTTGATAATGAGGGACTGGGACGGAAGCGGTCCAAAGGTAATTTTATATTCCTCATCTTTACTCTTCCCTTAAGCCTTCAACCCCTAAATGTGCAAATTGTCTAACGGATGTTGATAATAGTATGCTGCATATATCACCCACCCAGGCAGGCAGGCGAGTCCTCCGACGAGTCGTCATCAGACGATGACTCGTCGTCGTCGTCTGACTCAGACTCAGACCGCGGCATGCCAGACTCAGACCCTCGGGAGAGGGCACTAGCAGCGCGACGGCGTCAACAACACGCCCACAATCACAATCATGATCACGACCACGACCACGACCATAACCATGGAAACGGAGGCGGAGGAGCCCAGCGCAGGCGCAGGCCAAGTCCTAACGCCTACGAACGGCAACCGAAACCAAAGCCCAGATCTAACCCAGGAGGCGACGGGCGGAATTCAGGCAATCGAGGAAACCCCGGTGCTGGGGGCGGGACTCGATGAAGAAGAGCCTAACCCAAAGTCCAGCCAGCCTACCAAGGCTTTCGCTCAAGACGACATTTAACAGGCCGCATATTGAATACAACAAACAAGTGCTCCGATATAAAAGCTAGGACAAACACCGTAAAAGCAAGGAGATTACAGCAGCTATGTAGAAAGGCGCCGACCCCAACCGCCGGGCGAAGGAAGTAACCTATAAGAATCCCGGATCTGCATTCCGAAAGGGGGGGAAAGGAGAGGAGAGGAGACAAATACGACGTTCACATTCGGGTAATCAGCCAATCGTCAGTCCGGTCGACCTAATGCGAAGGACGGAGAGCAAATACACACTTGAGAGAACTACTGGTTCTGCTTGCTAGGGGAGTCAGGAATACATAGAGAGTGGGCAAGATAGTGAGTGTTGAAATCAAAAGTATACCCGGATCGTAGAAAAGGGGGGGGGGGGGGTGAGGCTTGGCGCCGCAACAGCGAACACAACGACAGTTCAAGATAGTTAGTCGAAGAAAAAAAAAAGGTTACATGCAAATCATAGTCCCATTAAATATTACGTGCATCCCCGTGCCATGTTATGCATAACTCACATCAACATCTACTCATCTCAGAGTTGCGTGTCTGCCTTTCAGAGGTTCTTTCTGTAAATTGAACGCGATCTGCCTGCCTATCTCTGCAATAAGTCCAACGACATATTCAAGCTGGTCTGGTCTTTTACACAGTGCTTCTCTCCACTCCTCTCTCATCATCATCAACCTCTCACTCACACACACTCTCTCCATTTTCATCTCCTCCTTCATCTCTCTCCTCAACTAGGCTAAGCCATCTCAGCTAGTTCGTCTAATAAGCACATTTTAGCTAGACATTATTCCTCCTAATCCTTTCATTCGTCTAATGCTGTAAAAAGCCGCCATCAGATGCTAGTTCGGAACGGAAACGGGAACGAGAACGGGAACGGAATATAGACGGCAATTTTGAGATCTCTTCTTTCTCGGATGAATATGACTCTGGGGACCTTTCGCTCACCCCCTGTGTCCCCTCGCAGAGCTATGGTACATGACTGGGCTGGGCTAAAAACCCTAGACCAGGTTAATATTACATTCTATCAAGTTGCTGGATTCAACTTGTGGTTGTGGGCACGTAGTCGGCACAGCCAACTCGAGCGATGGAAATATTTAGGGAGAGTTGGGGATCAGCATGCTGGGGACCTGCTTCCTCATGACGCCTCTTCTGCGTTGTTCAGGATGCGGTACGCCTTGAATAGCACGAGGTTCCTTCATTAGCGAAGGGTCTAACCGAGCCGGCATTCTCGTTGTCACTGAATGATAATCGCCCTGAAACTTCGAGCTCGGTACGGGAACGCTGGCAGTTCTCCATATGTGATCAGATGTGTCAGTTAGAAAAGAGGTTGGTTTCATGTGTCTGGATGGTATCTGTAGACCGGGTAGGGATGCCGAGACGCCATGTGAGGCTCTTATTGTCGAGAGGCGTGACAATCCCGAAGACAGACTGGTTTTGCCGCGAGCTTTTTTGGCGAGAATTATGTCATCGAAAAGCCGAATCTCCGGATTGGTAGGAGGCTTCGTCTCACGCTCATGGATGAATTCGTTAAATGCTAATGCGTGATTAGTAAATACTATGATATACGCGCTAAGAATAAATAGTAACATACCTTGCGTCTCCTTCATCATCATTACATACTCTTGCTGATCGTGTGGCAAGCTCTTGATGAAACCATTCATGTCGAATCCATAGAGTTGGCCGTTGTTCTTTTGCTCCTTTGTTGGCCGACCGAGATATTTGCGGTACGTATAAAGAATACTCGCAAGGCAACGAACGAAAGAAGCCCGGACCTTATCGGCATTGAAAGCAACTGGACACACGAGACAAACACATCCAAGACATCGTCCGTGCGAAATTGCTCCACAACCAGAGCACTTGTACCATCCGTCACCTTCACAACGCTCATCGCAAATCGTACAGGTTGAGGTTGTATCGTTACCACTATAGTTGAAGCAATGCCCTTCGACCCACATAGTAGAGTCAGTGTTCTCCACGGGCTGAACGAGCATGTTAGGCATCACCGTAGATGCTGCTAAGGTTGACTGGGCGTAAGTTGATGGGGCGTAACCACCATAAGATGACTGCGAATCGATCGAAATGGCTGAGATGGATAGGTTTGACTGATGGCCGTTGAAGAATGGCGCGTGAGGTCGGTGGACAGGGGCATGGCCAAATGACGAACTGCGCCGGCCTTCCTTCTCGAAATGACCTGATCTCTTTTCTCTCAGCGTGGACGATAGTGCGTATCCAGAGTCGCTTCTGGAAACCGGCGTAGCAGGCATAGGCGGGAAATTCACAGAGACGGGCGACACTGATGATGGAGGGCTGGTCTTGTTTGATTTGCTGGTGGTAGGCCGGTCCGCCCCAGGCTTTGCATGCAAAAACGCATTAAACACAGGAGGCTTAAGGGTATCTGCGGGCTCTGCCTCCCCAAAGGAAGACGAGTTCTGTGCGACCCATTTGTACAGCATACTTGGTGAGGCTTTCTCGTTGACAAGAGCACTATTCTCGACGGAGAAAGAGTCATAGGGGAAGGACTCAATTGCATAGGGAGGCGGCCCCGTCATGACGCCGTAACGCAAGCTATGCGGCGCCGCAAATTGCAAGAGTGAAAGAAGCTTCCGACGATGTTGCTTTGGGAGGCGGATTGGCAATGCCGTTGCATCAATTGTGTCCTTGTCGAGATCAACCAGGACGTAATCGTCATCTGGAAGCACAATATTGTCATATCTTCGCTCAATACCGACGATATAAGGGCAAGGTGCGTCAAGAGCAGATATGAGTCGTGCCGGTAGGATAGGTATGAAAATACTCGCCCAGGTCAACGGATATAATAAGCTAACCAGAGCATGGGAGGCTAGGTGTAGCATCGCGGTATGCGAAGAGAGCAGGATAATCCGCGATTCCGACATGGCATACTCGAAAAGGGCGACAATATTCTCAAGGGAGAGAGACCTGAATAAGGCATAAAGATCAGTGTTGCGAGAGCCCGGAAGCTCATTGATGGCCTCCTTCCGCGCGTACAAGCGCAGCTCGCGTACACCGATCTCAACTTGGGTCTTGGAGCCAAGAGGGCTGAACGCTTCCGTGCAAAGGTTAACCACGTATCGTTCCAGTGGTTGCCAGCGGCCAACTCGCGGAGAGCTTGGAGGTATGCGTAGAAGCCCACCATCCGACATTGGCACAATGACAGCCCGGAGCCAATCCTTCCAGAAGCCCACTCTCGTAACATCTCTGCCAAGAATGCCGTACGCTCGAGGTGTCCAGAGACCACTCTCACCAGCTGTCAACCCATCTATCTTCGACGCGGCACCATGTCTCAGGGGTCGCAACATTTCTGTCATCAGACTGATTTTCTCCTCTACCGCACTGATCTGATCATCAAGTGTCTCACGAGCGTGGGACCCAGACGGTATGGTCGGGAGCTTGGCAAGTAATTGCGATAGATGCGCACGTTCTGCAGCGAGACGTGCCCCAAGGCTACCTGCAAGCTCCCTCTCCTCCTCAGACATATGTCTTTGCCTCCAACGCTCGCAACGTCTCTCGATATCCTCCGCCACGTCCATCGTGAGTGCCGTCCATACAATAACGGTTACACCGTAGATCTTAGAGTTGTCATCCGATGTCATCGTGAACCCATGCCAAGTCGACCTCGGCCTGTCATCCGACGACACGATATGAATATCATTGGGGAATGCGAACATAGGCACATAGTCTGGAAATCTCCCCCTCTTACTTAAACCTTCCATATCATCTCGGGGAGGGTACCGGTCTAGGAGCTCGGGTTCAAAGCGTCGCTTCAGAGGGTGCATATCCGGGTCGAGGTTAAGGGGCTCGGGTGGAGGGATGACGGAGTTATAGCTACTCATTCTCCTTGTAGTCCGAATTGAAGCTAATTTGCAGAAGTCAGTACAGAACGTCGAATTTTTGTTGCAGTTATGATCGAAAATTTCCGCAGGCAGTCCTTCTGCCAGCTCATTTAAGAAAGTCCTTCGGTCTAGGTTGCGAAAAGGGGCCATACCAGGTCTCGGAGTTGATGGCTGCTTTCGCACGCTGTTCATGTCTTTGAAGCTGATTTTCCGTCTTATGCTACCACGGATGCTTCCCCTGATGCTTTTCATAGGACTCATCCTTCCACTCGACTCATCAGCTTTTATCCTCTCTGCCCGCGGGTTCACCATCGGCGGCCGCGACTGCGTTTTGGCACCGGCCGAGAAGCTTAGATCCTCCAAGAAGTTTTCCCTTTCGGCTGCGAACTTAACGAGGGCCTTGTCGAAGTCGAAATCGCCAAGAAGGTTTTCATGGCCGCCGGCAGCCGCAGGAAGAGGGATGGGCCTGATGGTAGCACTGCTTCTATTACTCCTCGTATTCCCATCTACCTCCTCGAGGGTGTGGATCGAACTAGTAGATATCTTGGAGAGTCTGTTGTTAGAGTTTTGGCGGGAGTGTCGGGCATTAGTCTTGTTGGCGGGAGAAGCCGCCGGGTCGGGCAGGTCCTCGTCGGGCTCGCGATCCTCGGTAATGGTGGCTTCTACTTGAGTGGCAGAAGCTGGAGGTGGGAGATCATGGTAGGACACGGATGCGACACCCGCAATCCAGAAGTAGTCCGCGAGCGGTGCCGAAGGGCTCTCCATGACATCTCAGGTCTATAACTTTCCCCCTTTTTTTTCTTAGTCCAAATTGAACAATGTTAGGTGGAAATCGTAATAAGGTTAGAAAAGTCAGACTAATTTTTAAAAGCAAGCTTGCCAGGGGCCCCCTAGATATCAATCAACAGGTTGAACTGCGTTAGTTTGTTCCTTTTTGTTTCTCAGACCCGGTTTGTGGGTATCGGTGGCTTGGATACCAGTGTCCGACGCATATATTCCGTCGTACAAGCAAGGTAACGAGAGAGAGGTTGCGATTGAATGACTGGTCAGATATGACAAGGTAGTGTTGAGCAGCAGGATCTAGGTACTCTGCAGAGCGTGCTCGAGGGGATATCGATATATCGTCTTTACCAAGGCAAACCACCGTACTAGACCAAAGCCAAAACGGCCATTGACATGAGATGGGTGTTGACAGATCAAATGTTGGTTTTCACTTAACGACCTGTCAGTTAGTTGGCCCGTTCTCCGAAAGGAGCTTGGCAGCCGCAAGACACTTTTCAGTTGTCGTCTATGTCCCCGGTTGTAATTTTTTCGGTGGTTGTCTTATTTTTCGGGCAGAAGCAGCCGATGGATGTACTGTTTATCTGCCCTCTTTTTTTTTTTTTTTCTTGGATCTATTTTGGCGCCGGGTAGACACGCACGATTTATTGGTATGCAATGCTTCCAAAACAGCCTTAGACAATTATGCAGTGCTTTAATGCAGCTGCATGCCCCTATGCGGCGTTATCGTTCGGGTGGGTGGACGACGGGATGCAGGCGGGCAGTTCGAGGGGTGTGTATGAATTTGTTGGATTGGATGGGATGGAATAGGATGGGCGGATGTAATGAGAATTTGACTGGACCAGGAGAGAAAACAGCTTCCCAAGCTGGCAGGCTGGTAGACTGGATAGGCTCCAAAAGGATGTCTTCAAGAAACAAGTGTTTTTGGCAATGCAAAAGATCGATCCCCAGGTTCGCGGAGTACTCTGGAGAAACTTGAGAACATCCAATGACGGACTAGGTAGTTGAATGAGTGGTCGTGGAAAGAGAAAATCAAACCCAGAACTACCTTGAATAAACCCTTACATAGAGAGGTTTAGGTAGGTAGGAAGGGGCAGAGGGGCCTGCGTGGCATTGGATGTGGCACTTGGATGCGCGAGCAGTGAAGATGGTTGATGATTGATGAACGAAATGAAGGAAAAGATGCAGTTGGACAGTCGGGGGCTACGTACCCGCTAACTAACCCCACCATCTTTTCCAATCCGGGTCTAGTTGTACATAGTGGGATTTTTAACGTATCACGTATCGCACAACATAGCTCCAGTGCCCAGACCTTAAATCCCTGTCCCGCCCCCTCTTACAGGGGTAAAAGAGCACTGAGTCGACCCGACAGGGGAATTATGGGTGTACCGCTTTAGTTAGTCTGGCAGTTGGGAAAGCCACATTTTACATAGGGGGTTATCCGAATCGCCTGCGAGATATATTTTGTAGGCAGCTGCATGCATAGATAGACCTGTAGCAGTTTCCGATCCAGAAAGGTCATTGTAACATGTTAACAGGTACATATTATTTACTTCCCATTGAACTTTGTGAAGTTGTGGAAGGCGCGCGTCTACTCCGTAAACTTTTATTTTTATCTTTAGGGTCTACAGTGTTTTTCTTTTCTTTTTCTTTTTTTGCTTTTATCAACGTTGAACGTCTGGACCTCAAATGGCGCCCTACATATAACATCAGAAGTCAGGTCCTCGAAAAGAAAAGACCCCCTTGACTGCTTGACTGGACAATTCACCAACGACAGACAGAATAGCATGGATGCTTGCCTCATGCGGTGAAACAGTATCTTGAACAACACATCTTCAACAAGCTGTGCATTCGAACATACATCCAGCCCTTTCATCATCCGTTATCCTATCTGCGCAGCTGCGTAATATCTGGCTATTGAAAAATATAGCTTTCTCTAGCGCGCATCTTGAAACCACATTATGATGAGCATGCAACTATTAGCGAAATCGTTAGTGCATCTTTATGGCACTATGCTACGCCGTTCAATACAAGGACAAGGTCGAATACATACCCATAAGCTTAGGGCAATAGGAGTTGTTATTAGAGACGCAACCAATTCTTTAGCCAGTATCCGGCGCCAAAGAAATACTCGCAACTAACTGGTCCGGATATTTGGTCTTGCGTACCTTGCAGATACATAGGCCATGGCTACCTATTACCTGTGTCTACAGTATCCGGACCATTGCATCTCAATGTCTTTCTTTTCCCCTATTTTTACATAATATTTCCTTTCCTTTCTAAATGGAGGGGAGACGTACTCAACTAATAAGGCTCGACTAATAAGGGCCGTCGGAGGAATTGGAGGAATATTCGCATGCACATAGTAGGTATCTAATGGTTCCTGCATAGCCTACCATCCAGGGGCATTACACCCTTTTCAACCCGTCTTGACGAGTCGAGAAATGAAAATCTCCTTTACCCCTATTAGTCCCAGATTGAAAGATACAGCTCGTATTGGAACATCAGCAGAAACTTTTACATCGAAAACCACAGAAGGCCACTATCTATTTCGAGTATGGCCCGGCCTGTTATGTGGTCTTTCAGATGCAGACATACTCCACTAGACCCTGTCTGTGAGCCCGTAGGCCAGCGATGGTCTGCTGCTTTTCTAGGCTTGCTAGAAACTAGTGGCTAAGACATGCCCCCATTATGGTACATACATATGTAGGAACCAGAGCTTCCTATCCAGGGGTTCATATCGAGATCATTACATAGTACTATGTAAGTAAAAAAGCTCACGGTCTTAGCCGGGATTAGCGCACGGTTACAATTGTCTGTGGTATTCGTTCCTTTTTATCTTTTTTCGAGGCTACTTATCTACATACATAACCAAATACCCAGGCCAGCTTAAGCACGATATATTATCAACGATGCACCTCGCCCGATCTTGTCGTCCAATCTAACCCAATAGATACGCGATTCTCGGGTAGAGAGTCAACGTGTCAGATCAACAACAATAATAATAAGGCGGCGGCAGCACTGATTCATATGGCATAATTTATTCGGGTTACAGTCAGGCAGGCACATACTAGTATATGACCTCTGCCCCGAGTGAACAACATCCTATCAGCTAAAGCCGATGACTATTTGACGCCGCTGCAGATATCCAGACGGAAATCGGCCAATATTTGTTTCAGGCGTGTGGGGTTTTGTCATGGATCTGAGCGACCAGGCTACACAGTAGACAACCGAAAACATGGGAAGATGGGAAATCTATCAAGTCTATCAAGCTCAGTAGCACTCAGCAGCTCAGCTATTGCTTTTTTCAGAAGTTGAAGAAAGAGGGCGGTCGACCCCGAGAGCCGTGCCCATCAATCCAACCTTACAAACAACGGTGAGGTGACCGCTCTTCACGGTTCCTAGGTAGTCTGCGCCGATCCTAGGCGTTCCGCATACCGAATTCTTAGAACCTGTTTGGAGATATTCAACTCTGAAGCTAAGCTTCCAAAAAAGTCTTATCCCGGAAATCCAAGTGGGTTTCATATATACAAAAACATGAAATTCTGGGGTGGGAAAGCCGAGGACATGCAAATCTGAAGCTTGCCATGTTCTCGTTAAAAGGTCCCGATCCTTGTGCCTGACCTTGTACCTGTCATCTTCTCACAGGATTTGTATTCGTGATTGACAAGCTCGTGGAATCCTTGCAGCCGTTCATGGAGTCCATGGAGGCCATGGAAGCACCAATCCACCTGATCCATGGATCCATGCTCACGTCCTAGTAACCTAGCATCAGGTACAGCATTGCCGTGCCGCACAAGTGACGTAGCTGGAACAAACGCTCGTCAGAGCGGATTCGTAACTTAGCTGACTTGGTCACTTACATACTGACCTTCAGTTGAGACCAAGTAACATTGTCACGCCATAACAGTCGAGTAACTATGTACCATGGCAATTTCGTTATTACGAGAGCCTGTCAGCAATACGGGCCGTTAACCGCGTTGTTGAGCTGATCGTGTATCACTTAAAGCTATGGTTACGTTTGAAGTTGATCGCCGGTATTCAAACGGGGTTCAAACGGGGTTGCAATTCACGACTTCCAGAATAGGCCACACACCCTAAACTGGTCATCCTACCGTCTACGTAACTAGCGACTGATCGTCGGCCAAGCTTATATGAAATTATCGAGATCCTCTGGTCTCTCACCTGTTCCGGAGATTCGGTTATCTGGTCGCCGCCCACTTTCAAGTCTGACGATGGACAATGCTGGGATATAAAAGGATTCAATATTGTCCTGGTGTCCTGGTGTCCGATGAAACCTTCCGGACCGGAAAGGATATTTAGCAGCCGCACACTTAATAATAGCAACGAGCTCCCCCCGCAAAAGGTAGCATCGCAGGAGTTTTCCGGGAATCCCCAAAACTTGCGAGGTATGTCGTAACTATCAGGAATGGAATCATGGAATTCATTCTTCAATATCGTGCGTGGAGGATGAGAGCGGCTCATCCGTTGCGCTTTGGCCTCGTAAATCCTTGCCAGCTCGATTTTCTCTCTCTCGTCCGAGATTTTCGAACGATTATTATGATGGCGTTATTATTGTTGGAACCGGTTTGGTGCAACCAGAAGATCGGCTTTCTTCTTCACCGCTCATGAACTACGTAGGACGCAAGACACTATCTACACCCGCCCACGTCCTCGCCAGGAAAAAAAATCCCGGGTGTGCATGATGCATCTGCATGCGTACTTGGACTCGTGTATGCGTCGAGAGCTTAGTTAGCCCTAGGCACTCGGTACGTTTCCAGTTAGCCAATGGGGTTGGATACTAGGATTAGAATTCTCTGGGGTCCTCCAAGTCTGTCTGAGCGCCGCCGCCATTACGCCAGCTAGCTAATCCATGAGTCGATCTAAGGACGCGAACATGCGGCCGTTTTTAGTGGCGTACATGGACATGGACGTGGTGTATGGTACGTATGTAGGCAAAATAATGGTGCTACGTAGGAGAATTTCTATCTGACAGCTCATTTTCCCAAATATCCGGATAGGTGTAACTGGAGAAGCTTGCGTGTCGTCGCGAATACGCTACGATATTTATGGCATCGTAGTATATTATGCCCTGTTATACGGCTCTTGGGGGCGGTAATTCTACCTATATAGAAGGGACCGATTGGGAATACTTGTTCGTTAATTGGGTAAAGATGCTCAGATAGGTAATATAGGAGAGACTATTAGTTTCCGAGATCACCTCAACCCCAAAGACCCGAATTATGCTATGATCGGTTATCAACGACAATAAATCTTTCGGGTGCGTGCTGATAGAATGGCGATGACACACCTATCCTACACCACCCTACCACAGATATGTCGTGATCCCCGATGTAGTTCAACCCATAAGTTTCATACCTCGTAAACCGCGTAGACATCGCCCTGATAACCGGTCGTGACCTATACTATATATGTAGTGATACGAATACTAGAGCCCACGGGTCGCTACGGCCAGATATCGTAGTCCCTCTTCGTCGTGACCATCAAACGTCACACCTACAATAGATTCACTCACATTTCGTCGCCATCGTCACTTCATCGACAACAACCAGCCAGCCAGCCAACCAGCCAACCCGCTCACTTGACAATCCTCGTGCTCAACTTCCCCGTAGACAAGAACCCCTTATTCCCCATCTCGCTCCGCCAGCCTATCCCCAACACCCCAAACACTATCCTCCCGTCCTCATCAACAACCAACTTCGTCCCATCCGCTCCCGGCTCCTCCTCCTCCTCCTCCTCCACCACAAAGCAGCACTGCTCCACCTCTCCCGGATGTAGCACCGGCTTCCCACCCCCACTACCCGCGACTTCCCAATTGCAATCTCGATATCGCAGCCCCGGCTCGAGATCTAGACCTACGCGGGACAGCTGCATGACGTCCTCGCTGCAGTTCTCGAGCTGCGCTTCCATCACCCATTTCCGCCTATCCCCTCCCTTCTTCTTCTTCTTTTCGCGTATATCATCCGACTGCGACGGCAGCGGCGGCGGCGGCACCAAAGCCCCGACTTTGGTGCGCACGATCAGCGACCCCTTACATATGAACTGGTACAGCTTCCTAAAGGTGCGCGTGCGCCCCGACGTCTCCGTCGCTTCGTAGTAGCTGACCGTCACGGCGAGCACGTGGTTGCCTTCTTCCTTGAGGTCGAAGTTGACGATGCGCTGGAGCGTGTCGCCGGGCTCGAGGTCTATGCCTTTACTACCACCATGGTAATGATGATGACTATGACTATGGCTCTTGCCGTCGTCCGTGTCGGCGTTGCTCTCGACGACGCCGTCGGCGCCTAGCAGAGGTAATTTCAGCGCGGCGCTGGACCCGGGCGTTTTCATCTCGGCCTCGATGCGCACGTCGCGGGTGAATTTGCGCTTGGGCGGGTTCATCGGGCTCATCATCGGGGCTAAGTTTGGTCCGGCTGGTGCCGCGGCGGCTGCGGGGAGTTCGCCTGGGAGCGGGACATCGTGGTTGGCGCAGAGGGTGCAGCTGAATGTCTCGCCGACGTATGCGGAGCCGAAGGAGGGCGGTAGTTGTAAGATTGGGGCGAGGAGGAAGGGGTCTGGATTCGTGTCGCCGTTTGTGCTGTAGGCGAGGGAGGCGGGGATCGGTGGTTCCTGCTGGGCTGATGCGGGTAGGGAGATAGGTGTTGGTAGGGGGTGTTGGACTACGAGGGAGGGCCTAGATAGTCTGGTTACAGTAATATGATATTAGAACCTATCGCCAACAAAGTAAGGACAAGTGTGTAGCGTTGGTTACCTGAGGACCTTCAAGGAGACGGAATGAGGTTCCTTAGGATCTATCGACGGATAGCGTTGGTGACTCATTGTGTAAGAAGTATCAAGGGAAGAGACTCGTAAATGGCCCCTAAGCGAACCCGGATATGCCCCTGAGCTTGAGCATGAATCATTCACATGGCCATGGAATCAAGCTGGTAGAGTTAATGGAATGTTGCGTGCGACTCCAGATAAACTGACGTAGCCTTATCGATAAGACGTATATATTAAGCTCATTCAGGTACCTATGCTCCACTGAAGCATAGCCGTATCATGTTGATGAATGAGCTGAGAGTTAATTTATTTACATAAGCAAGAGACAACACATACATGTAGAGCCATGGTTTATCTACGTACATGTAGGTTAGGCATTTAGGTACATGCCCGCTCAAAAATAATAAATAATGTGCTATTTAGAAGAATCAATGTCAAATAATACTATCTAGACTGCTGTAAAGGGTGAGCTATGTACCTCTGACAGAGCCTCAGACCCCCTTATGATGACCCTTTTTGACCGCGTTCTTGAATAACTCATTAGTTCCTTAAATACCATAAACCCCTCTTTTAGGACACAGAAAACACGTCCTATGGGTCTCCAAGCCTAAGTCTTGATCATAGCCCAGGAGGAGGGGGGACCTAGACACGACCAATTAGCTTGCATACACTAACATCTCTCGGTAATATGACTTACAGCGCCATAGCTTCCAGCTCCAGGCGGAGGAGGGGGAGGTGGTGCAGATCCTCCAGGAGGCGGTGGCGGAGGGGCTTCGCTAGGTGGAGGAGGTGGAGGAGAGACGGCAGCACCAGGAACTGGTGGTGTTGGTGAGCCTTGCTGAGCGGCTTGCGCAGCAGCATAGTAGTGCTGATAATACTGCACGTATCTGGAATGGCGTTAGCGATCTTGCATTTCTTCGTGGGTACATTACTTACGCTGCGTAACCGCCGTATGCTGCATAGGGGTCTTGACCACCGTAGTACTGAGCGTATTGGGCAGCGTAGTCGCTGTTGGCATTCTGTGGGCTGCCTTGACCAGGAGGTGCAGGAGAGGCCGAGCTTGCAGCGGGATTGGGCGAATTATTGTAACCACCGTATCCACCATAAGAGCCCGAGCCACTCCCTTGCCTATCCCCATATCTGTCACCGCCATAAGATCGATCGCCATAAGACCTCTCGCCGCCGTAACCACCACCATTACCATTATGGCCACCATGACCACCATAGTGCTGGCGCGGTGGCCGGCTCTTAAATTCTTCGTATTGCTCCTTGACGTTGGTGATGAGGTCTTCACATAGCTCCTTGGCTTTCTCGACCATCTTAGGATCGGGACCACTATGTATCTTGTTAGACAGGTGGCTAGGGCAGGAGAACGTGCACCATATACTTACGCAACATGAAGGTACATGTCGTCATCGCTTTCACGGTTAGTCGAGGCTTCGAGGTAGCCTGACCCGCGTCCTTTGATCTGGACACGACATCCGGTCTCTTGTTGAATATGCTTCACGTAAGAGCCACCGTGTCCGACAATCTGCGCTCTAAGGTTAAAACCTCGAATTTCTTCGAGACCAATCGGGATTTTCGCCTCCGGCCATTTACGCTGCTCAACATTAGTAAACGTCTACTATAGAAAACAAGTATAATTAGCTGACCCTTCCAAACTCATCACGTTCGACTTGTTCCTGGTCTCTGCGTCGAAACCGTCGCTCGTCAACCAAATTTGGGAGTTCTTGCTTCATCAATTCTTCGATCTTGGCAACAGCAGCTTCCAACCCGGTCTTGGAGGTGCTGGTTATGTGGAGGAACAAGGGGGGGTTCTAAGCCATGGTTAGTCCTATGAGCTTTCCTAAGCTGGTCGAGGAGGTTCTCTTACCGATGGCGTGGCCATGCTTTTATCCGGGTAATAATTGCCTCGAGTCGTGACATCTTTCAAAGTCAACTATGGTTCTAACAATAAATCAATAAACAGCTAGGAGGTATCGTACCAGCTCCGGTTTCTTCTTTAATCTAAATCAAGCAGCGGAGGTCAGCAGATGCCACAGAGGGGATTCGTGTGCGAGCTAGCACGCTTCCATGTAAGCAGAACTCTTCGCACACGATAATAATACACTGGAAAAGAACCACCAAGCTAGTGCTGAAACTCTGGTGCAAATCAGTAGGAATTAACCAAGGGTATTATTTACCATCTTCTGTGTGGAACTCTTCGTGAGCAAGTATCGATTTCGCAGGTCGTTCACTTCGATATCCTTGATATAATCACCGTCGGCAATGTACATTTCGCCATTAATATTGTTGAGGTTAATGGCACCCGGGGTGCTCGCAGCATTCGGACCGGGAGATGCTGACGACGCCGACTTAATCGGGGGTACGTCTACGTGCTGGATACCCTTCTTCGCCTGGATCTGCGCATTGATCTTAGCGGCGGCGGCAGCTAAAGACGAATAGTTAGCTTGACGAAGTTGCTAAGCTCCATCCCGGGAATAAATATATATACCTGCTGCTGCTGCTGGGTCGACAGGACTCTTCTTGGGCTCATGCGAGTTGTTTTCTTTATCTTTATTTTTATCTTTACCTAATGGACTACGTTCGCGACCATCTCGACTATCTCGACCATGCTCAACCCTCTTCGCTGGTGGGGAACGCGACCTGCGATCGAATCGAGAACGGCGCGGCTCGGGTTCGGTCTGGTCGAACCGAGATCGTTTTGCGGTGCGTCGTTCCGTGTCGTCCATTTTGAGAAATGTCGCGACGGTTGAGGAAGGTTGGATTTATTTAATCAAGTAAAGGATCAGAGCTTATGGGAGCCTGCAATGGAAGTATGCGCAGAAGCTAAAAAGCTGCGCAATGCAGGAATTGCCGATTTGGATAAAGAAATGGTTGGTCTAAAAAATCAAGGTTGAATAAGGTATAGGCAGTATATATGGAATTGTCGAGAATTCCGCCTAGTTCAATGTTTGAATTAGACGGAACCGTAAGAAAGGAAGAGCAACACGCGACGGAAAGGGGAACATACATAATCCGAACCCAGAAGTCTGGGCCGTGGATCCCGCCCGTTGTAACCAGGTGAAGGTGGGGTCTAGTTGCATAGAAATATGGGGCATTTAAGTACATACAGTATGTACCTAGTAACTCCGGGATTCGGAGCTACCCTAGATTCATTTTCGGTCACCTTCACCAGCCAACATTTTCATGGCTTTTTTATTAAAATGGCCACAATTTTCCACTAAGTGGTGAGTCAAGTTGGTAGAAACTTTTACCAATTGAGCCCCGCCAGACTTCTGTCAGGCTTCGTGGACTGCCATTTCTGATCAGAGAGCTTCTTGAGTTCTCGTGTACGGTCAGAAAACCATGGCGTCCCGTACACTTGTTCAAGCCAATTGCTTCAAGGCTATCGCCGCAAGCGTACGAGCCATCCCCCAGACATCTTCAAGATGGAGTTCTAGTGGTAGAAGTTCTACTTCGGCCATTGCCTATAAAGCTCTCCGCCGCCGTCAAGCTCCTCTCCCTACCAACGACACACCGTCATCATGGTCTGCGCAAGCAGCCGTCTCTAATATTCTCTACGAAACCCCGACGCCCTCGATGGCCCCACCGAAACGTCATGTTCTCAACTGCTTAGTGCAGAACGAGCCTGGTGTCTTGTCCCGAGTTTCTGGTATTCTAGCAGCGCGCGGTTTCAACATCGACTCTCTAGTCGTGTGTAGTACGGAGGTCGAAGACCTCTCCCGCATGACAATTGTTCTCACCGGACAAGACGGCGTGGTTGAGCAGGCGCGACGGCAATTAGAGGATCTAGTACCCGTTTGGGCTGTCTTAGACTACACAAATGCCGCTCTGGTCCAAAGAGAATTGCTCCTTGCCAAGATTAATATCTTGGGGCCGGAATACTTCGAGGAGTTGTTAGCGCATCACCGCGAAATAACAGCCGAGTCTGAAGAAGCAGACGCGGGCGACAAGTCCCTGGAAGATGTTGCTCAAGACTTCCATCCTAGCAAAATGGTGGCTAGTCAGGCTCTGCGACTTAAGCATGAGCATCTCAGATCTATAACTTACTTCGCCCACCAGTTTGGAGGCAAGGTGTTAGATATCAGCACAAGCAGCTGCATTGTTGAAGTGTAAGTGGTTTCATCGAACCACTCGAATTAATACTAATGATTCATAGGTCCGCCAAGCCAGTCAGGATTGATTCATTCCTAAAACTAATTGCACCCTTCGGAATTCTAGAATCGTCCCGGACGGGTCTCATGGCATTACCTCGATCGCCTTTATATGGCCCAGACGAGGAGAGCATTATTAAAGAGGCGGATGAGATCGTAGATGCTAGCCAGTTACCTCCTGGATAAACTGGTTGTCTGGCGGAGATTAGGCGTTGGTGGTCAGAGAAAAATCCACTGGCTTACTTTGATATCATTACTTTGTACACGAGGTTATACAAATGCGAACTACTTGCATCATTCCATGCAGAGCTTGAAATTTTCTCTCATTGTGATCCCCTTTTTTGACTATGCCGACCAAAATTGATACACGTATCGGAGTAGAAAGCATTTTGAACACCACCTCGTTTACCTCGAAGCTGCCATACCAATCTCACATAACCCAGTATATGCTATTCCATAGTAAACAATATCACCTTCTCCAGAATTACGCATGAGAAGTTGGGCATATTTCTCCACGATTTACCACGAACCCTTCGAGTGCCGCTATATAGGAATCAGAATTGGAATAGACAAGTTCGGAAGGAGACGTCACTTACCAACAGCAGCCCAGAGCCTATTTTCTGCTTCGGGGAAGACGAGGGACCGGCGAGAGTAGAAAACTTCATCGGCGACCTCCTCAGGGTGACGAGGTAAACAGTGCATAAACTTCCAGTCCGGCTTTGCTCCACCTCGCTTAGCAAGCTCCTTGGTGACCTGGAAACCAGCGAAATCCTTTAGTCGTTTCTTAGACTCCTCTTCTTGGCCCATGGAAATCCAGGTATCAGTTACTATAATATCAGCATCCTTCACAGCCTCCTCCGGAACATAAGTTTGGTTCAGAACACCTGGTGTAGATGTGGACTCGGCTTGACTTGTAATCAATTCTACTTTGTCCTGTGGGATGCTGTAGCCCCGAGGCGTAGCAACTGATATCTCGACACCTAATTTCAGACAAGCGATGGCGAAGTCGAATAATACGTTGTTTGCGTCTCCAACCCAAGCCACCTTCAACCCCTTTGGTACGACACTCTCCGTAGAAGACCTGGGAATAGACTCATGGATCGTAAGGAAATCAGCAATTATTTGAAGGGGATGGAAATCATTAGACAGCGCGTTGATAACCGGAACGCTCGAGTACTTGGCTAAGTCCGCGACATCGCTGTGAGGCCCGACTCGAGCCACCATGCAGGATGTCATGGATGAGATAACCTTGGACGTGTCCCTCAACGACTCGTTTACCTAGAAAATTGGTTGATTAGCTAGCTCTCACTGACTCGAGATACCTTGAATATGCTCACTCCTAGTTGAATGTCGTTTTTTCCAAGGAACATAGGATGGCCTCCCATCATAGCCACGGCGGCTTCCGTTGAGACTCTGGTACGGGTGCTTAACTTGCTGAACATCATGGCCACCGTCTGCCCCTTTAACTTTTTGTTTAGGCGTGCCGGAATGCCTACAGACTTAACAGCATTTTTGCGAGCCGCGGCATTTAACACCAGTTGTGAAAATTCAGCACCCGTCAAATCGCTGATTGACATAAGATGTCGAACGGGAACCCGGGTGGAGTAATTCCTCGTTGCATAGGGAAGTGCGCTTTTGGCTGATCGAAGAGCCGACGACCGCATCTTTGCAGTAGTGAAATGTGATTTCCTGATTTAGGTTGGAGATATGTACTCGGGTCGAGTATATCGTTATCACCAACTATGGAGATTGGAGAAGTATGAAGTTGCCAAGGCGTAGGCTTCTAGTGTAAGTGAAGATAGCTACTGGCTTAGCTCTTAGCTCTTAAGAAATTCGGTATTGATGAGGTGCCGTTTATTTACTATAAAAGAGTGAGATATCCGGCTAATGACCGTGAAACTGGTAAAAGATTCAATTCAAGATTCGAAGTGAGGTATTTCCAATTGCTTCATCTAAGAATAAGAATCACGGACGAGATAAGAGTCACCATTGAATCCGCTCTTCGTCGTGACACCAGCGCAACTTTGTGGAGATATCGAGATACGATAGCCAGGTTCAGGGCAAACAGGTGTCTGTCAGCTGGCCGATTTCGGGAGGTTGTACAGTAGGTTAGGTACCTGTTTACATATTACCTGCAGGTACCCTAGCAGGGCTGCTACCCTGCAGACTTTCCCCAGACATGTACGCTTTATGCTGGACCGTTAAGTGGAAATAACCGCTCTGCTATTTCCATTTGCTTGATTGGTTTTAACGGCCGGAAGGTTGAGTTGGCTTCGCCCCAGCAGCCCAGCACCTGCCCAGCCGAAGGGCCTCGTTTCAGCCAGTGTGGACCATCGAGTTGTCAGGTTGTTCGTTGATGACGACTACTCCACGCCTTCCAATTTATACCCATAACCTTATCCTACAAACGTTAGGGATTAGGTACCTAACCTCTTCATTGACATCAATTTAACTGTCTTACAATACATCACCAGTCCCATATACCACATTTCTAGACTCGATGATGCCTATACCGTTCTGCCAGTTAACACTTATTCATTAACTACCCGCCATTGATCTAGTTTTAAAATAGTGATCCGTCAATCTCATCCCAGCCGTCATCATGTCGGAAGAAGAATCATCGCCTTTGCTCTCGGCAGCGGCGAAAGGAAAATCCAAGTCCCGCGAACGGGAAGATTCCGGCGAGTCGACGCCGCTGCTCTCGAATTCGTCGACAACGCCCCGTTACGATGGAGAAGAAGACGAGCATCATGTAGATAGTGATGATTCGAGTCCAGCTCACCCCACCGATGCGTCCTCCGCTTCCAGTTCGACTAAGAAGTCTAGGAGATGGGCGTCATTTATCGCCATGTTCATACTGGCAGCGCTCATTGTCGTCATCATTGTCCTCGCCTTCCTCGTTCCCCAAGCTATTCAAGAGTATGCTCAACAAGCCGCCGTTATTGAGCCTACCAACCTCTCCCTCGAATCCATTACGACGGACGGCGTTCGAGCTCGGATACAAGCCAACTTCCATCTAGATGGGTCGAGAGTTAGTAGCAATCATGTACGAAGAGTAGGAAGAGCAGTTACATGGGTGGCGGCTCAGCTTGAAAGTGAGCAGACGAAGGTCGATGTGCGCATTCCTAAATATGACAACGTATTACTCGGAAGCGCAATCGTCCCGCCTCTATTGATCAATTTGCGGGATGGCGACGTAACACAGTTTGACATCGTTGCGGATATACTGCCGGGCGATCCAGAAGGCATTCGCATAATTGCGAACGAATGGTTCGAAGGCAGATTGGACGAACTGCGTCTAAATGGACAGGCTGATCTCAGTCTCAAATCTGGGATCGTCCCTCTAGGGACGCACGCCATCTCGGAATCGATTGTATTTGAAGGTCAATCACTCTACCGCTCCTTTGCTTCCCTCTACTTTGGGAAGAAGTCCTTATTCTAGCATATCCAGATAAAGCTAGGCATATAATTACTTAAACAATATACTAATGTTCTGAACAGCCAACAAGGTCCCTGCGATACCAAAATATAACATTACTCGTTTTCAAGTCGATGACGGCCCGATGAAAGGGACGATGCTAGCGGACGTAGCACTGACGGCGTTCAACGAGTATCCAGTCGAACTTAATATTCCCGAGCTTGCGTTTGATATTTTAGTACCCGGCTGCGTTAGTTCAGATCCCTTCATCATAGTAGCGGAAGCGGCTACGAGCGAGGTTCACGTCGAACCACGCTCTGATGTCGGGGTCGATGTTAAAGGGGTTATTCGCGAATTACCTGACTCTTTGACTCACGTTTGCCCGGATTCTACTTCTTCACCTTTAGATAATATCCTTCGACAATATATGCATGGCGATCCCGCTACACTTTTCGTCCGTGGGAGTCGTCATCCTGATGGCGACACGCCGAAGTGGGTTGCAGACATACTATCTAGCGTAACAGTACCTGTACCATTTCCCGGACGTACGTTAGACGGTCTACTTAGGAACTTCTCCTTGACTGACGTCGATTTTGCTCTACCTGCTCCCGACGCCCCAGACTCCAACCCAACAGTTTCGGGAACTATTTTAGTTACAGCAAGCATTCCTTCCGAAATGAACTTTGGTATAGACGTGACAAACGTCCGCGCTACTGCGGACGTGCTTTACAAGTCGAATAAAATGGGAGAACTAAACCTCCGAGAATGGCAACACGCTAATTCTACTAGAGTTGAAGGCGAGGGAGACGAGGGGCCTATGCTCAAAATTCAGTCCCGCGTTATCGACGCGCCCCTCAATATCACCGACGGTGCCGTCTTCGCCGAAGTTGTCAGTGCCTTGTTGTTTGGCATCAAACCTGTCCTTCTACATGTTGACGCCCTAGTCGACATCAAAGTGCAAACCACATTAGGAAACCTTACTGTGAAGGAGGTTCCTGCGGAGGGCAAAATTCCAGTAAAACGTCCGTCTTCGTTATCCTAATCTGTTAGTCGCTCTCAGATAGTCCGTCCAGTAGGGCGGCTTGTTCTTAGAGGTGCAATTCCTTGCCCTTCCGCCAAGCCCGTACATAGTAGCATGTGCTAACTTAAACTTATGCTCAGCCCTTCCCAGGGGTGCTGTTGGCAGTATCGAACCAAAGGTCGGATCTCTTAGGGTTTTGGACACAACATCGGACTCGATAACGCTTCAAGCCTTAGTCAATGTAACTAACCCGACACTCTATACGGCTTATATACCATATGCGAACATCCACGTCTTGAGCAATGGTTCGATCATCGGGAGTGCTACAGTAGAGGACCTTAATATCGCCAAAGGTCCAAACTCCAACATACTTGTCACCGCAAAATGGAATCCACCAATGGGCGGCGCCCACGGTCGAAAAGTTGGGCGGGAACTAATATCACAGTACCTGTCGGGCTGGAACACGAGCATCACCGTAAAGCCACATCGAAATAGCATTCCAGGCCAACCCATCATCTGCGAAGCCTTATCGAAATTTAATATGACCCTCGCCGCTCCCAAGCTGAGTTTGCCCGGAGATACTCCTGAAGAGAAGACTCACTTCATTAGAGATGCTACTTTCCACGTATTTTCGTCCACTGCCACATTTACTCTTGTATCACCATTGCATTACAACACATTATATATAGATTTCGTCAACGCTACCGCGTTATACAATCATACCGAGCCGGTAGGACAGATCGTCTACGACTTGCCGTTCTCAGCACCACCTGGAAAGTCGGAAACGCCAAAACTACCAGTAACGTGGTCCCTAGACTCGGTTGGCTACGATGCTGTGAAGAAAGCGATAGGCGGAAAGCTCAAGCTGGATGCACATGCCAACGTAGATGTGCGACTGGGGAACTGGAAGGAATCATTGTGGTACCAAGGCAAGGGGATTGGTGCGAGTGTACAGATTTGATGCTTTGACAGATTGCGGTTTGGCGTTATTGAGGAGTTAGGGAGGTTTAGAGATACACTCAAACAGGGACGGCGAATCGGTTACTTGACTATCAAGATACAAGATGAGAATGATAGACTAGATACATATTATGTTACTGTGTTGGTAATTTGCTGTCTGGCTTGAGGTTCGGAATAACCAACATGATATCAATAAACGAGGTATAATAAGCTTATACGGCTTTAGTTTCTCTAACAACATTGCCTAATATGCTGATATGCAGTTAGAGTATCACTCAAAACTTCGAAGACAGTACATAGGAGAGAGATGGTACTTGCTGACTAAGAAGGTATGACATAATTTAATATATCGATCGGCCCCAGGAGCTTCAACTCAGTTAACTTGAACTTCAACAATATCAAACACAAGTCTAGAACTGAGGGCAAATGGATTAAACCGACGTAATTTACATCCAGGGCTCTGAATAATAAATGTGTAATTTTGTTCCTCTATATTACTTTCAAGACCTAAGTGCTCAAGCTTAAGGTCCTAGCTACCCCCGGCACCTCAGCTTAGCCACTCACCTAAGTATACTTATTACTCATATTCATACTCGCATCCGCATATACCTTACACCTACACACAATACGCACAGACGTACATAATGCCTAAGATGCCCAAGCTCTACTCGCCCTACGGCCCGCGGCCGAAGCGCTCAGCCCAGCTCATCGCTATCTGGATGGCGATCCTGGTGTTTGCGCTGATCGTGACGTTTTACCTTACGAGTCGGGAGCGCGGGGCGACGGCTTCTTCGTCTTATGCGGGTATGAGGCTGGCGGATGAGGTGGGTAAGGAGAAGGATGGGATTAGGGGACGGAGGTGGGCGAAGGTGGTGCCGTGATTGGGGCATGGGCTGGGCGTGTTAAATCTCTGGTGGTGTTTTCTTTCTATTGTGTAAGTTAAGATGTTTATAAGGGGGGTTTGGGATTGGGATATGCTTCAATGGGAGAGCTAGGTATAAAAGATTTTGGGTATGAATTTTGAGCTGTGCTCAGTGGCAGAAGAACCTAACAGCATCGGGTTCGCTCAGATAGGAAAATTATTAAGGAGGAAAAGAAGACGAGGGATAAAATAATTAATAATGTCAAGATAACTTGAGGGATTAGCTGCTCCATGATTGAAGATATTGAGAAAGTATTGGGATAGAACATGCGATAGCTTCAATGATCCAACCAGCTGCGAATTTTCACATGCAAGACTTCTCGAATCGCAAAGGAATGTCCACAGATACTTTTTACAAGCTAAAATAGCACAGGCGGACCACTATGCTAATTAGCGACCAATAATCGTCTACGCATAGGTACTAATATAATATATAGTGTAATGACACACCAGAAAAACATGTGACATTGGAAACAATGATGACCATAATCCGGTATAGTGTAACGGCTAACATACCTCGTTTTCACCGAGGAGCTCGGGGTTCGATTCCCCGTACCGGAGATATTTCTTTTGCATTTATTTTATTTTTATATAGGTACCTACTAATCATTTGGAGGTAAGTTTCACTTTAGTTCGGCACTGTAGTTTTTTTTTTCTCGTAGTGGGATTGTCAATTATATGTAATGAATGGTGGTGAATTGGAAACTTGAATATCTATCAGAAGCACAAGCTTAAGGGCATCAACTACAACAATTTGCTACAATACACAACAGTACAAGTTCATCTGCAAAGGTGCCATGCGATGCCACATCAGTAAGCAGCTAGCGAAATATAAGCGATCAATGTTACATGCAAGTTTGCCGATGCAAGTCAATGCAAGTCTGTCTCAATACAACGCAAGGCCATAGGTTTCAATCTCATCGTCAACGCACTCATCACTCATCACTCATCTCTCTATGAATAGAGCACGACCTGCCATGCCAGGCCTCTTGTCATGAACATCATCCCTGATTCGGAGCCTTTTTCAGTTATCATTAGTTAGAACTCGTCCTCACTCTCATCCCCGCCCTCACCCTCATCCTCATCATCAGCATCATCACCTTCGGTTTCATCCTCATTTTCATCCCCATTTTCACCATAGGCCCAACTCTCGACCATGTTCTCAATAATGGGATCCGTCTCGTCCTCATCGTCGTACTGACCCTCGTCCTCCTCCCTACCCATTCGCCACTGACTCATGTATTCCTGAAAGCTCATGTATGAGTTAGAATTCTTCCATCTACCATATAACTCCGGGCCAAGCTCCCGATCGCTCGGGGTTTCGAATTCATAGTCATCTGAGTCGAACACAGAGGGTGCCTGCTCTTCTTCTTCGGGCTCAGACTCCGGCTCAGGCTCAGGCTCAGGTTCGGACTCAGACTCATGCATAGCCGGGTCATCCCATTGGAGAAGCTTCTTCTCTCCTAACTGCTGTTGCCAGGCTGTGAAGGTGTCCTGGTCCCAGAAGATTTGGCATGAGAGACCCTTTTGCAGATCGTCGCAGGTGTAGTAGGAAGAAATGTCGTCCTTGTTCGCTTTGAAGAATTCGTCACGAGCAGCTAGGTCGATCGCTTTCGGGTCCGGCTGGAATGGGGATTCGGCAAATACCATGTCCTCGTTCTCTAGAAACTGATCGAAATACTGATATGCGTCACGCCGCCCACTCCCTCGCCCCTGCTTGAAATCGCGGAATGCCCAATGTAGGAGGATGATGGGTCGGTTGTTCCAGTCGTGCATCTGGAGCAGCCCAGCTTCTAGTGAAAAGACCCGAGCGAAGGAACGATTTGTGCTGGAAAAACGGGACCTTTCGAGTTCCTTATCGTCAAGATAACAGTTACGACCCCTGTTGCAATTGAGAGCTGCCAATTCCAATTAGTACACATTAACTCATGAAGCTGTACATTATGACATACCGTTGAACAGGTTCTGCTCATAATTGTCAAACATGAGTCTTGCCGCTTGCACTTCGACTTTGGAGAAAGCCGTCCAGTATGCGCGCTTCATCTCCCCGAACTTGCCCTCAGCTAAGTTCTCGTCTGCTTCGTGCTCCAAGCCCCTGAGCAGATTTGCTGCCGTTTCTATCATGAAACACGCCCGTAGCTCTCGCGCGTATTCCGTTGGCGTCTTTTCAATTCCATCGGGAGAGCGGTTTGGATAAGGAGTTCTCACAAGCGGTGTATTGATGATCAATTGAGCCGCTTTCACGAGTTCCGGCAATTCAGAAGCAATCGCCATACTTTTGTAGGTGGATGGATAGTCACCCTCGTGTGAGATGTACTTCTCAACGAACTCCTTCACCTCATAGCGGCCGAATTGTCGAGAGGCGACGGCCATGATTCCGAACTTTTCGACGGAAGGGGGCAGCATGTTGGAGATCCACGTGCTCGCAATAAACGATTCGTTCTGTCTGGTTATCGCCAATGCTCGTTTGCACGAATGCGCTGCTGCCTTGAAATCTTTCCAGGTGTCCATGTTGGCGAAAATCATGGATACAACCTCGACGGGCAGGCGGTGGAAGGGGCTGGTTCGGTTTTCTTTGCCATTGGGAGAGTAAACCAAGGCGAAAACTAACAAATGATCAGCATTGTTCCATCCAAGGTAAGCATAACAATAGAGACAACAATTGTAAGAGTTAGTCCGAATGGAAGGTTATCAGAACCATGATGAGTCATGACATTTTTCAGTTTATGGAAGGGCAGATGATGAATGTGAGTACTGGAGGAGAGAATAGCTTACCGGATAGGGAAGACTGGAACTTCTGAGTGGCCGACATCTTGTATGCTGTTGGACCGTTGATAGGAGATAGAGTAAAACGAGCCTAGGAGTAGGGTTTAGTAAAAAAGAATAATAAAATGTAGTAAGAAGTCGAGCGCCTTTGCAAGATAGTGAATGAAGGTGTCAAGGAAATAGGTAACACGGGTGGAAGAAGGCATCCGTTTTGATGAATGCAGATAAGAGATGGCGCAGCAGTGGGCGGTAGTAGCGATGGTGATGGCAACAATAGTATATGATGAAGTGGTAATGGAAGTGATTCTGTGATAGGGTGCAATCGTGCTAACTATATAGTAGAGCGAGGTATCCATGATGATAAGGGTAGGTGAGGGTAGGTTAAGGTGTGCCAAGGTAGGTCAGGGCAGGTTAGGGTCGATCAAGGTAAGGATGTGGTATCAAGAGCGACAGCAATAGAGAGGAGAGGGCTAGGAATATAGTGCGCAAGGCTACTCACAGGTAAAACTGTACGAGAAACTGTACGAGAAATAAAGGTCTTCGATAGTGAAGACGTGTATCCGAAACGAAACTGAAAGAATATGTCGTGAAGACTTGATTAAAGATGTGTGATCACGAAGTATGATCAAGAAGAAGAAGAAGAATTGAAATGTATGATCGAAAAGTGTGATCAAGAAGAAGAAGAAGAATTGAAATGTATGACTGAGAAGACTGTATGGTCAAGAAGGATGGATGGTTGGGAAAGTTGTATGGTCAAGAGACTGATGTGTGATGATGATGTGTGTTGGGGGAAGATGGGAAGAAATGTCTGGGGGACGGGATGTTTATATAGAATAACATTCGTGAACACAATCAGTAAAGGTGCAAACCTAAAGTGCATCTCATGAGATTCACTGGGTAGGTACGCATCATGTGGTCAAACGCAGGAAGATTGCTAGGGAGTGTAAAATAGTGAAAGATCACAGTATGTAAACAATCATAGAGGGAATCAGGTATTATTATGGTTGATTTTACCAAATTAGGTAATAGTAAACGGGCCTATGCCGAAAAAAATCAAAATATCGGAGCCTGTGATACGGGATTTAGTACTGTTGCCCCCCGGGGCCGGCCCCGGAGGAGGTTGGACTGCTCCGGAAGGCTCCGGAGGGCTCTGATTTTTAGAATCAAACTTTGAAAATCTACTCTACTAAACCCTTTTTGGGCAACCTGGTTGCTGATTCAATAACAAACAACATTCAAGAAATTTATCATTGGCTAGGATTGTACAGTGGCTAAATGATAGATGAAAAAAAATAAAACATTCATGTATACTCGAGTATTATTAAACACTAATTGCAGGCTTAAACTAATTTCCTACTGTGCTTTGTAAATTAAATATTAATTATCGACTAATTTACGAGGGTAGACAAAGAAAGGAAATCGCTAATTAAAAATGGGAGCTCTTGTGGCGTATATCTTAAAATCAGTAGTGGGACGTAAGTACGAAACAATGGCCTTCTAAATCAAGGATATTTGATATTGATGATATGGATGTAACCACGGAAGAACATCTGATCCGAGTCCCAAATGTCCTAGACAAAGAGCGCCTTTCATGTTATTCTAGTGAAAGAATGCGTGGCTTGCAGGTTATTAATCGACTGAATTGTGTCTCGGCGAACAAAGCGGTTGACCAGGAACAAGACATACAATGCAATGTAAAGGAACCTGAAATACTTGTAATAGATCCTCTGCATTGTTTACGAGAGGTAATACTGGTGTATATAAGCCCGACCAAGCCCAACTCTTCTCTGGATATCAACTCATCTCCAACCGAGCTTTCTCTAGTATCATCCCTATTGAGACTTAAACACAGTAAGGCCATCTTCGTAATTCGTTACAGCTAATCCCGTAGAATAGCCTATCAAAAATCCTCGAGGACATCTGCCCATCATGTCTCACAACAGTAAACGTCGCTCATCTAGTTTTAAGCCGGGATCGAGTGATAATATATATCCCCCCACGGCCCTCACCTCTGTTTCTCATACGACAGTTTACACAGGCGACCATCGTGTCCCCTATAACGAGCGTGTTCGATCTATGCGTCGATCACCAGACGGACATGGGGAGGAGGTTGGACCGGACGGTAGCGTTGCTTCAGTGCCATCGACGGTGGACCCGAGAGAGCCGAGACCTCCTGTCTCCCATTCTCCTCCGGTACTTTCTACGCTAGCTAACTCTACTCAGGTCGCAGAAACCGAAGAAAGCCTTCGCAACCTACGGCTGTCCCTGGCCGGGTTCGAGATCAATAGGAAAAAGGACGACCACACCTCTGATCGTCGGGCACACGAGAAAGAGGAGGCCGCGCCTAAGAAGAAGCCTGCCAACACGACCGAGGAGGAGAGAGAGCATAGGCGTAGTAGTCAGCCAGCAGCCCCTCCGGGACGAAGGATGGCTGTGTCCATCTCCGCTGAGATGGCGGAGGGCTTAATCGCCATCCTTGACGAGATGTGTGGGAAGACCCCGAAGAAGAGTGACGGGAAAAAGAAGGACGACGGCAAGAAGAAGCACGATGATAAGAAGAAGCATGACGGCAAAGACAAGAAACACGACAAGAGGGATGATGATCATAAGCCCAGAAAAGACGGCCAGACGCAGACTTAAGCATTGAGCTTAAACATGCTAGGTAAACACGGGGGATATATACCTACCTAGGTTTCTTGAGGTCTCATGCGTTGAACGGCACGTACAAAGTCAAGTAGGATTGGAGCCACCGTTGATCTGGCTTCCCTGAAGCGATGTTCGTCCTAAAACGTATACCCTCATGAACCCTTAGATCTATCTCCCTATAACGTCTTGCCCCTTGCCCCTTACCCCTTACCTCTTGCTTTTCTACGTACCCCCTACACAGTTTCTTCCTTACATGCACATACATAAGCAAATCAAGTTAGCAAGTATTTTTAGTATAGATGATAAATACCAAAAAAAAAAATTTGTTTCCTTAAAAAACATATGGCGCAAATACTACGTGACTCTAAGTGGCTTTTTCTGCTTTCATGTGTCTAACCTAAGTTGATTTCAATGCGGTAGGTACTTAGGTACATACGCTCTTTAATCAAGATCAAGCAGTGAATTGTTTAATCGGCAACAGTACGTAGGTACATGGTACGTCTCCGGATCAGAATAATTAAATCGAAATCATGTCGATTTTAAATCAACGTACCTGATTCACATGGCCTTAGAATCACAAGATCACACAGTAGGTATTTTGAGGCAGTCGCGACTAGGAGGTACTTACCTACTTGTGTCGTTGTACCGCCGTACCCGAACCGTGCGCACCTTCCTCACAGTTCGGCAACCGTGCACCGTGCACCGTGCACGGAATCTTGTACCCACGTACCTACCAAGTGCACACACCCCCACTCACAACGTTTTTTTTTTTTTTTTTTTTTTTGCACCAATGCCCGCCAACCGTCAAAGTACACTAAAGCAATCGGCCAAACTCCGGCCACAAAAAAACCACATACATACGCTACGCAGAAGCTTTATAAATCCCAACAGCGCGCCAATTCTTCAACAGCTGTCCCTCGGGAGGAAGTCCACTTCCTCTCAGAGCAAGCATTGAAACCCCCACCCCCTTGGTGGTCTAGTTGGTTATGGCGTTCGGCTGTAATTGTCACAAATTGTTACCGAAATGTCGCTGGTTCGATTCCGGCCCGAGGGATCCTTTCTTTTTGCAGATTTTTTACATTGTACAGTTTTTAGCATTTCCTGTCTGTGGGTTGCCGCTGCCTAGATTTTTTTCTTGTCGTCTTGTTGGAAGCGACAATGGCTGCGGTGGAAGAATATGTGGCGATAAGATAGGTGCACTATGCTTGTAAGCCGTTTTTGCTCACAACCACTATGTCTAACTTGGCCAGCACTTTTTATATTTTTCTTGAGGTTATACCATTTCACTTAAGCTTGGGATGTTCATGTTCGCATATGCATTCGTATTTCATCAAGTACTATTGAATCTAGCCTTTTCATTTGTATGTTCGAGTATCTAGGTAGGTATGTATGAAGTATCTAGCATTCCATAGTTCTCAACGTGCTGCTTTATATCTGCTATGTTGATATACTTGGACCTACCTTGCACCCGTATTTTGAGGGGCCGGACTGTGTCCTAGCCATTAAGGCAATACGAGTATCCAGCTTGCAGCATAGAGTCTACAGGATTCAAATGCGGTTCTGATCTAGAGTACTTATGGATAATAGAGACATCTGCCATATTAGTATAGTAATATAGTAGGTGCAAAGTAATAAGGTATGGCAGTAATGGCGTATGCTATGTTAAATCAAGTCACGGGGAGAAAAGGTTATGGCTTTACGATCATCAGTCACGGCGCCGCATCGCTTGAGTGCGGACATCATTGTAGCACATTACGGAACAGCAGACTTGAAAAGACCAGTGTCAGCTCTGAATTACTAACTAATAAGTGTACAAGTAAGGGAATAAGCACCTTTAAATCCAGTCTGTCTGTATATAGCGCCATCACGCAAGTCGAACACCAGCCTCCTTCCGCTTCTTCGTCTGCTGTGTCATGGCCGAGCTCATGCCGACGTTCTGGCTGGCATCCAGCATGCTCTGGGACTCTCGTCGCTTCTCGTCCTCGATTTTCTTGAGTCGCTTGTCCGTCTTGCCCTTGCCGCTTCCCTTGCCGTGGAACTGGTGGCTGAGATGCTTGAACGCCTCCTTCTGGTCGAGCGAACGCCCGTATTCGTCGTGATACTTGAGCTCCACATTGGGTTTGTATCCTTTATTAAAGAGGTCGACTAGCTGTCGTGATGTTTGCTGGTCGCGCATATTGTTCTGCTGCCGGGCCCACTCTTCTCTCTCTCGTACTGACATTCTGTCGAGTCTGCCGCTGTTGCGGTCACGCTCGCGTTGGTTGCGGGCCTCTTGCTCAATCTCTGCCAACTTTCGTTTCTTCTCAGCGACGAATAGTTGATGCTGACGCTGCGTTTCATTCAGTTCAGCAGCACCGGAGTCCTTCAAGAGCTGTCGTTCTCTTAGAAGTTGTAGGGTTGCGCCAATACCAGACCCTATGGTCTTCTCTTCATCAACGCCGATGATGGCCGTCTCTGCTGGGGTTGACGTCTCGCGCTTAACTCTATCATGTTCGTCGTACCCATCCTTCATCGGCTCGTCTTCGTCGGAGTCATCCTCCATAGCTGTGACCGGAGCTTCTTTAGGCGACTTCGGTTTACGAGGTTTGCGATCCTCAATATCTTCCTTCTTCAGCCCCGAAACAAATTCGGAGATCTCATCTAGAACGAGGCCACCCTCCTGAGCACCGTTGGCGTCATCAACTTCTGGCGTCTGTGCTTCCTCTCGTAGTTGCCGCGCTATATCTTCAGGGCGCGTCCTCTTGCGCTTCTTTAGAGCGTCTCTTCTTTGAGCAGCCAAAGTAGCCTGGAGATCTTCGTCATCGGCGAATGTTGTGTCATCTGTTTTACGCTTCTTGTTGACGAAACCGGCACCCGAATCTATGTCCATCGACTGATCTGGCTCTGCTGGTGGTAACGGAAAGATATCATCTTCGTCTACTGGGCGCTGTCTTGTCGACTTCGACTTCTTCTTTTTGGGCTTCTTGATTTTTATTTCTGAGATGTCTAAGTAATCGGAATTCGGCTTGTCCTCTGCAAAAAGATCAAGGTTGATCTTTTGTCGTTGTCCACCGTGTGTTTGATTATCCAGATCATCACTCAACACAGTATTCCCTAGTCCATCTAGTGTAAACTTCTTGCTTCGTTTGCCATCGATTTCCTCATCGTACTGGGCTAGGAGGCTACGCTCGCCACTTTCGTCGATTGCATTGGGATCGTACACGGGCTTCTTCTTTTTCAATTCGAGCTTCTTGTCGAGCTTCTCTCGCTCTCTAAGATTAATGTTTTCGAGTTCGTCACCTTCCTCCTCCTCTCCCAAAACATCTGTATCCTTGAGCGTTAAGATTTGCTCTTCACCCTCCTCGAAGGATCCGATCTCGTGTCCAACCTTGACACCAGCAAGATCTTTGGACGTGTACTTAATCGCTGCTGCAGCCTCAGCTTCGGCGGCTGCTAGTTCCTCCTCCAGCTTTCGCGCCTTTTCGATTTGCTTTTGGCGCTTCTTTTGACTGATCAGCCACGATTTGGTATCAATATCATCGCCGTCATCAGCCTCGCCTAGCCCCTTGCCTTGTAGGCTCTCGAAACGTTTCGCGGCGTCGCGGGCTCTTTTGATGGCAGCAGTTTTCTCTTCACGCTTCTTCTTGGCCTCTTCGGCCTCTCTGCTCTTTTTGTAGTTATCGTACGCGGCTGCTTCTCGGGTCTCAAGGGTACTTCCGACGTCTTCCTCGGGAGTGGATGTCTTTTCTTTGAACTGAGGACCGCTTGCGCCAGGAACGGGCAAGGGTTTCATGCCCAGAGAAACGCGAAGGCGATTCGTTTCCTCTATCGCTGCAGCATCCATGATGAATCGTGGTGACTTGAGCACACGTGGATGACTACCTCTTTTCGATTGTCGACAATGAAGAAATACGTGAGGCCAGGGTTTTAAATGGGACGAGGTTGTCTGCGGCTATTGCGATTATTGCGATTATTGCGATTGCTTACTTGAAATTGGGAAATAGTGATAAGGATTGCTGGATAAGAGGTACAGAGCTACAAAATCATTGCTAATGGAAGGCTCTTTGTCGCAACACAAAGCCGGCACATACACTAATGCAGGTGGTCAGTGCACATGTCTTAGTCTGCCCCACTTTCGCATCAGCCTCTGCACAATAAATTTCAGAATTTTCTTTCTGAAATTTCTTCTTCTTTCCTTTTACACAATCACGGATCTGTGCCCGATCGTCCTCTGTTCGCTCGCGAATCCAGAGTTGATGGTCGAGGCAGCTCGAATCACATATGGAATCATCCTTCTTTTTATGATGTCAATCCAATCGACAGGTCCTAGAGTAAGGGGCATTTCTGGAAAGCCTGAGTTCGCCGTCAAGGCTGTAACTCGGTGGACTGGTCTTGTTCCAAGAGTTATATTCCACCCCTTTTTTCCGAGATCATTGATCTATGAGGTTGAGGAAAACCATAATTTATCTTACATACCATTTCCGATCTAAACCCTGGCCATTCGTACAATCCTGCGCTTTCTAGTGCTGATGGACGGAATCGCCTTGGTCTGGAAATGATGATACTTATTAGTATTCATGCCGCGTGCTAAGTTTTGTAGAATAAAATGCCGATAACATGACCGGCTCTACCTCGGACGTGTAACGCGTATTTATGCGCCTATTGCTCTAGTGAAGCTGCGACGATGCGCTATGCTAGTTCGAGGACATATCGTCCGTGGTGAGGAGAGGTTAGAATATTCTTCGGCCTCATCGCGGGCAGACTAGTCCCTGGGTCAGAGTCGATGTTGTGATCCGTATGTAGTTGTAATGCGATTACTAGGACGAGTTAAGGTTAGACCGATCGTCATATAATAAGACCGTATAATGAGTTGTTTACTGTAGTTGGCAAGTTGGTTAAGCGGATATTAGATGTACGTAGGGCTCTTAGCTTGTTTCCAGGTTTTCAGGCTCCATTACGGTCTTATATGACGATTCTAACTGGCAAGTCGAGTGAAGTTATACATTAGGTAATAACGCCTGGATTCAGAACGGCATGTGCCGTGGTCACGCGTGGTCACGCTTGGATGAGAAGTTATTTGATAGGAACAGGTGGTGTGACGAGTGACGAGGTATATCACGGGCCAATATACATATATAGAAAAGTATAATGCGTACCTGATCCGTCCATGTACAAGGTAGGTTTAGGGGTATGGTCGCGCATGTGATACTGAGCAAGACTATTTTACATATTATTGGTTTAGTTGTTGTGATACCTTACTAAATAGGTACTCGAATATGTACTCTGATGTGTTTGGTTACCTAAGGTACTTAATACTTAAAACAATTTATGTAGATCGAATGAATTATTAAACCTCATATCACTCTCTCATAGTCTTGTCCAATTACATATCTTATTAGTTTTCAGTTGTGAAGTGTCGGTACCGCAAAAAAGGTCAGCAGTTACACTGGCTCAAGTCGGAATCGCACACGTATCTAAAAAGTCTTAGCATCAACCGGAAGACGTCCGAGGTATGGGTTGTGGACTCTCCCCTTGCAACTCCTTTCCTCTTATTCATCGCATCTACTCCAACTTCTAATAATGCGGGGACCGATGCTCCCCGCATGGGAAGACATTTAAATCTATGGGGTTAGCATGGAGCTGTGTACTTTTATATTTACCTCTAATCCAGCCTCATAGTCCGTCCCTGTTAACGCTCTAGACTACCTAGGCATCCAGGGGTCTATTGCCAAATCCGTCGAATCCGCCCATCCCCATCCCATATGCACGGTACTGACGATTCTTGGAGACATCCCCCCCCCCTAGAGCGGCCCGATTCCAGATTCCCCAGGTTGCCCCAGGTTGAAGCTTGGTTGGCTGTTGTTTACCACCGAATTATAGAATTAAGCATAGATTTTTGTACTAACGTCATCCAATTTCAAGGCGGAGTTTTCTTTTACGGCGTTACATTTACCCCATTATACACCGCCAGGCCGATTTACTTGCTCACGTCCTAGGTATTGCCCGGAAAGTACCGCCGGAGGTACCCTGGAATTCGGTCCTACAGCTGTCCCAGAGTAGCATCCGGTCAGGTGTCCAAAAGAGGCAAGGGGCCTCTTCACGATGCTCCTGAAAAGCTTCGTATATAAGAGTAGTAAAAGATGGACGTCTTACAGAGCTCAAGTCAAGGGCTTCTCGCAAGCAACAGCACCTCGTTGATTGAACCCATCATGCAGGGCCTCACTTCTCTATTCCTCTTGGGCACGTTTGCCTTCCAAACCATCCTCGGCCTGCCCGGTTCTTCTCGGGCACGACGAGAGGGCGTAATCCTTAAGAGAGCGGTGGACAGCTTCATAGCCACTGAAGAGCCCATTGCCCTAGAAAAGCTCCTTAGTAACATCGGATCGACTGGGAGCAGTGCTCAAGGTGCCAGCGACGGCATCGTTGTAGCCTCTCCATCCAAGTCCGACCCTGATTGTATGCAAGCTTCTCTCCCGAATCTTCACAATATGCTAATTATTTAGATTTCTACACCTGGAGCAGAGATGCCGCTCTTGTCTTCAAGGCTATCATCGAGAGATTCACTAACAGCTACGACGCGAGTCTACAAACTCAGATACAGAACTACATCATCGCCCAAGCCAAGCTGCAAACTGTATCCAACCCATCAGGTTCTCTATCTGACGGGACGGGTTTGGGAGAACCCAAGTTCAATGTCGACCTTAGCGCTTTTACTGATAGCTGGGGTCGTCCGCAGCGTGACGGTCCCGCTCTGAGGGCCATTGCTCTTATTAGCTATTCCAAGTGGCTTATTGCAAACGGGTACAATTCAACGGTTACCAGCAGCGTTTGGCCCATAATCCGCAACGATCTTGCCTACGTCGCCCAGTACTGGAACCAGACCGGCTTCGATCTCTGGGAGGAAGTTAACGGAAGCTCTTTCTTCACTGTTGCTGCCCAGCACCGATCCCTGGTCGAAGGAAGCGCTTTAGCGGAGACCCTTGGCGAGAGCCATGACTCTTACGATGCTATTGCGCCTCACATTCTCTGCTTTTTGCAGACGTTCTGGTCACCATCAAGTGGCTATGCTTTAGCCAATATCAACGTCAACAACGGTCGATCTGCCAAGGACGGCAACACAATCCTAGCTTCGATTCACAACTTCGACGCGGCCCTGGGTTGCGATGCTGCGACTTTCCAACCCTGCAGTGACAAGGCTCTTTCCAGCCACAAGGTTGTTGTAGACTCGTTCCGTGACATTTACAGCCTTAACTCGGGAATTCCCAGCGGATCAGCTGTTGCTGTGGGACGATACCCCGAAGACGTCTACTACAACGGTAACCCGTAAGTACCTTGCTTGATTAGTTTACTAAGTACACTCGTCGCTAACATTCATACCAGATGGTATCTCCTTACACTCGCAGCCGCAGAGCAGCTTTATGATGCCCTCTACGTGTGGCAGACTACTGGATCCATCACGGTCACTTCTACTTCGCTGGCATTCTTCCAGGACCTCGTCTCGGGTGTCTCGGCTGGCACGTACGAGTCCGGTACAGATACTTACACCTCGATCTACAATGCCGTATTCCTCTATGCCGATGGCTTCTTTAACATCGTCTCCCAATACGCAGACTCCAGCGGCGGCCTTGCCGAGCAATACGATCGCAACAGTGGCACACCACTATCTGCTAAGGACCTTACTTGGTCGTACGCCTCCTTTCTGACGGCCGCTGCACGGCGAGCTGGTGTAATCCCCCCTAGCTGGGCAGGCGCAGACTCTACTGCCACTTCGGTTCCCGGGGTTTGCAAGGCGACATCTCAGGGCGGATCATACTCTACGGCCTCGGTTTCGTCTTTCCCAGCCAGCCAGACTCCCATCACCAGCACCGTCCCGACTGCCACCTTCACCCGTCCCACAGTTACCGCCACCACCGCCACCACCACCGGTAGCTGCGCTACTGCTACCGCCGTCGCAGTCACGTTCAACGAGCTCAAGTCTACGGACTATGGCCAGACTGTCAAGGTAGTGGGTAACGTTGCCGCCCTCGGTAACTGGGACACCAGCAAGGCGGTCACTCTCAGCGCTTCGCAGTACACCTCCAGCAACCCCCTCTGGGCAGCAACTATCACTCTCCCCGCCGGACAGGCCATTCAGTACAAGTACATCGTGGTCAACACCGACGGCTCCATATCATGGGAAACCGATCCGAACCGCGCTTACACCGTCCCCAAGACCTGCGCGACCTCGTCGTCTACGACGGATACGTGGAGGTAATCTAAGAATCTAACTATTTATCCGAGTCGCATCTCAAGAATGAATGTTATGTTAGAGACCCCGATGGGTTATTAGAGTAATAGGGAAATTGCGCTATGTACTAGGCTAGAATACCTTAGTTATATTATATTGATTAATGCCCTAACCTAGAGGAGTTATGATGATGCTGATAGGCCGCTTCTCCTGAGGGTGAGATGATGAAGGGAGGAATGTGGAATAGAAATAAATTATTGAAATCTACCAATTTTGATCGTATCTTGATTTATCCTTGAGTGATACGTTTTGATATAATAGTAACGTTCGTCGCTTCTGTCTGCAAACAACCCAGATACCAGTATAGATGAGATCTAACGCCCTCCCCTCTCCGTCCATCCATCCATCCATCCATCACCTCTCCCTCTCTCCCTCTCCCTTTCCCTCCCCTTCCTTCTTCCCCAACACCCCCTCCAACTCCCTCATCAAAATATCCACCGCCCACTTAAACGTAACCTCCATATCAACATCCAACCCAGCATCGACCTGCGCCAAAATCCCCTTCTCCCGCAACACCCCCCCATCCAACCGCCCCTCCACATCCCCGTCCACAAACAACCCCGCGTGCGCCGCCGCGTAGTTCGGCCACACGACCTTCTCCACGTACCCCGGGGGATCGGCCCAGAACCCTTCGAGCGTGACGTACCCGTCGCGCCGCTGGCGCCGCTGGGTCGCGCGCGCTTTGCTCACGAGCAGGAAGAGCTTGGCGTCGAGGAGCAAGGGGATGCGCCCGGATTCGAGCTGCGGCGAGTACAGCAGGAACCCGTCTAGGAGGCAGATGCGGAGGTTGGAGGCGTGCAGGATGGCGTGGCCGGGTTGGCCGGGCTGTAGCCACGAGGATACTTTGACTTTGGCGGCTGATATGGCGGCGTCGGAGACGGGACAAGCGCCGATGGAGTTTTGGTCTTCTTTGGAGTCTACGAAGGGCTAGGATGGAGGGTTAGTTTGGGGGTTTGGTGTGCTGAGGAGTTAGGTAGTTTGGGGGAGTTGGATGGATGGTTGTGCGTTGCTTGCGTGGATATATATGTATGTAGCTCGTATTTCATTCTTGTAAAGAATACAGCTAAAGCAACGATGTGCCTAATATCATATCTCTTCAACAAGGGCTTACGGGAAAAGTGCCATGAGCGCGGATATGTTCCAGCGCGCGCTTCATGTCTGGGATGTTAATGGCCTCGGCGCAGTCCCAATCCAGGAGGCCTTCTTTGTAAGGGAGTCTAAACGGCAAGTAGTTAGCATTGAGCTTTTTTTTTTTTCATAAAATCTGTTTGAATAGAGAGAAATAAAGATATGTCAAAATACTCAGTCTCAGGCCTATAAAAATCATCCTCGTGCAGGACAAACGTATTCGGGAAGACATCGCGCAGCAGCCGGGCAAGCGTCGTCTTACCGCTGGACGAAGCCCCGCTAATACCGACTATGAAAGCCTTTCTATCGTCCATGCCGACCCTCTTCTCCTGTGTATATTCCCGTAATGCTTATATTAATATTTTTTTTTTAAAATTATCATGGGATGAAGTGAATGGAGGGTAGGAGGTCTTGCTCTCGGCTGGCTTGCAAGTAAAGGATTAAAATGGTGCGATTACGTCGTTAGCGGACCGAAGAACTGCTTAAGGTAATTCCTCTAAGAGCAAAATTCGGAGCCGCCCAGGATGAGTCAGCCGGCTCCCCGACTCCCCTTTTCTCCGAATATTATGAAGTTCCGCCGAGGAGTACGAGTATATGATATAATGTAGTTTTATATTATTCTGCTGTATTGCTTCATTTTGTAAATACTAAGCTTGGACTGCGGGATTTATATAGTCATGGTTAATCTATTCTAATATATCCATTGCCGTCCGTCTCATTAGAAATATTATTATGTGAACTATTCTAACATCAAGTCAACTCCCAACTATGGATCCGAAGGGGATGACCATAATTATAACAATACGGCGATCCAGAAGATGGGAAGTTAATTCGACTTTCACCCGTACTTCGTGTTAAGCTTCTTCATAATCGACATCGCTCCACTCCTGTACCCACCACCAAACAACGCCCAATGGTTCAGGTGATGATATCTATATATACTAGTTAGCTTCGCAAAATCCGAACAATAATACGCCAATACGGAAACAGCACAACTTACAACTCATACAGCGCCACCCTATCCTCCCACTCCTCCTTCGGTTCGGCCTTCGGCACCAAACCCTCATACTCCCTCCAGAAACTCGTCCCAAACCCTCCAAACATACGCATAATCCCCAACTCGTACTCCGAATGCCCATACACAGCCGACGGATCGAACAAGACCTCTTCAACACCCCCCTCGCCCGCGATCCTTCCTCGCCCGTGATTCCCGCTCCACAAATCCCCATGCACAACAACCGGATAAACACCCTTGACATGATCATCCCCAATCAGCCTCGGCACCACCGTACCAGCCGTCCTCTCCACCGCCTTCGCCAATTCCAGGTCCGAGCCGTTAGCTTTGACGCCCTGCTTCAGGATCGCGCGCAGTCGATTGTTCGCGTAGAAATCCGCCCAGGAGCTCTTCCACGAGTTGTCCTGCGGCGAGGACCCGCAGCACGTCGTCACCGGGAACCCGAACATGGGCTTATCGAAGCCGTCTGGGATCGGCGCGGGCGTCGTATGCAGCTTTGCCAGTTTCTTGGCGAGGGAGTCCCCCGAGCCGTTCGGGCGCGATGAGCCTAGCTCGAGGAAATCTGTTACTAGGAAGAACCGGTTGGGGTTCTCTTGGCAGACGCCGTTGGCGTGGGATTGGGGGCACAGGTTAGGAACGACAGCGTGGATGGCGTTGAGAGAGACGTGTTCTCCTGTGTCGTATTAGCTTCGTATCAAGTGCGTATTAGGTATATTAGGTATCATGATGACATAAAGGCATCCCACCCTAACCTTTAAACATGAGTTCAGAATCGGCCCCTGTTCCGGTCTTTACGAAGTAATTCTTCTCCTTCCCGCCTACCGTTGAGCTCAGTTTGAAAGTCGAGGCAAACCCCGAGCCGCCATGTGAAGTTATCTTGGTGGCTTGCGCGTCTAGGCCTAGCGCTTCTAGAATCGCCGGGTCGACCTTGGAGGCCATGGTGGTTGCGTTTCTGATGTTTAGAGATTTGCGTAGATTAATCGGTATGCATGCCAAGCCTGTTAGGACTTTCATGTAATATTACCACTAAGTGAAGCCTTAGAGACGAAGATGAAGCCGCTGATCGTCTGATAGATAGTTTATATGAATGACGTCACTTTTCCCGATTGGCGCAACTATCACTTCTAAACAATTAGTCGAAGTAAGGACCGGAGACACACGGTAAAGCTTCGTATCTATCAACAAAGAAAAATTAGATATCTATGTAGAGTGGTGTAAATCCAACGCTAAATCGGGGGTATCGTCGTCCTCGGAACTCCCCGTACAAACGCGATGAGCGAATAATTGAATCCGATCAGTCGCATGCCGCACGCCGCCCTATCACCTCACCTAACGAATCCATCTTTTAGGGTATCGATAAGCCCACCAAGCGCCCTAAGAAACTCTCCGACAGAACGGGTAAGCCCGCGCAAAGCTCGGCAACCCATTCAGGGATCTGTCTACCCATACCCATGTCTTTCCTCTTTCTAGTAAACCGTAACGCCACACATTAATAGGTATGGACCTAACAGAAGCCTTAAGGCCAAGCTATTAAGTAGCGGCTAGATTTTTCACCTAGTTGCCGCAGCCACAGCTGAACGCTAACAAAATAAAACGCTAAACACTCCTTTGCGCCGAAAAGTTCACACGCCGGTACCTAATTCTTCATTCCTTCGTCGCCTTACGAGGTGTTGTTGCAAGGGTGCTCGGGATTCTTCCGCCTTCGTAGGTAATTAGGTATTCAGCATCCTTGCTGATGAACTCAAAATTGAATCTCAGGCCGTGTATCTCCTAACCGACTTGCTGAGTCGAAGTCGTTGGTGCTGAGCATAAGGGAACCAAGTCTGAAGCCACGCTTGCCATGCTTGGCTTACGGGTTAGACTGCTTGCCTGCTTATACCACGGCTTCTTCGTGGGTTTCGATTTGGACCCTTCCTCCTTCGACTTCTCAACGACGGCAGCGCTCGTTTTACTTCTCGGTGGGAGAACCTCGCCGGGATCTATAGGATCCCTAAAGACTTCTTGACCGTGTCCCGTACCATTGAAGCAAGCTGCGCATGTGCAGATAGCTACTGTGGGCTGGAGACGAGATGGATGGACGGTCTGACTCCGCCACCAGTTTTGGAATTCGGCCTTCATTGTGGTGTGATGTGCTTGAGGCAGGTACACTAGGTAGTCCTCTATGTATTTCTGTTTGCAATGCCTTCGTAATGTGTGAAGATGGTATGTGTATCGAGCCGGGAGCTTAGTTGAGAACAAGAACAAAAGGTAAAACCCAGCTACGATTGTCTAGAGATCCGAAGCTATTTAAGTACTTAAGAATCAAACACTCCTTGCATTCGGCCCTGCCCAGCGGACACTAGCAGAAGTAGGCAAAAATTAAAACTCGTTATATACCTAATGTATTTGCTGCCCTATGAGGCTCTGTGCCGTGACATGACATTCCCGAATTATCCCGCGTATCGTCACTTCGGGATGCCAAGATCTTTTTAGTCCTGAATTAGTCTGCTCGACATGTGCATCAGGCTGACTGACACACGCGATTGCTCCTAGTTTATAAATTAAAACATGCGGGTAACTCGCAAGGGATTGTCCAAGGTAGGTGACAAGTCATTACCTCTCGTTTACACGTATGTATGTATGTACCTATGTATGTATTTAGGGGGCCAGCCAGATATTAATAACTTTCTTCACCGTTTTTTGAATGGAGGAATCTTGTGCCTCGAAGACGTTGTATGCTACCACCATCGAGGTCGTAATTCGTTGCACACGATGAGTGTCGTGGGTTACGCGAATTGTTCCTGAGTGGACCCCACGTATGATATGCGTAGGTTCCAGTGCGGCGGTGTCCAACGTGTTGCATTGGGGGCGCCTTATTCATAGTCGATGCTACCTTTCTGCATACAAGATCACCACTCGTCCAATTTGTATCAGATCGACCGCAAGGTTAACATTGGGGTGCTTCGTCTACAACAAACTTGTTTGCGACCCAGGATAAGAAATGCAGGGTAAGGAAAAAGTAGGAAGGGAGAAAAAAGTTTACTTACAAAGTCGGCGATTCTGCGGGCTTAATTCGGAAACCTTATTCTGGGCCTCTTACTCAACATTACCAGGGATGCACGTGATTTATAGAACTTCATAACCAGGGTCACTAACATTATGATTCGACGCGGAGGAAAGAAGTTGAAGATAGACCATTTCTAAATAAAATTTCGCATCTTTTCCACTATTAATTGAAGCCTCGAGATCAATCGCCTATTTTTATTTTATTTTATTCTTAAAGTGGGTCGTGGTAGTTACGGTAGGTACTTGCTCTGCTCGCATGTGCTGCCGACTGCCATACGTGGTGTACAAATTTACCAAGTGCCTCCATTAATCGATTAATTAATTGGAATGATTTGTCTGTTAGAAAATCAAGAAAATCAAATTTTTTTTTTCCAATGAAGATGTGATTTACTTTAGCACTGGAAGATGATGATTCTGCGCAAGGTTTCCTCCCAGTAAAAAAGATACTTTAGAGGGGACAATATTTAGATCACTCCCATGCATATATATCTAAAATAAATCTATAGGACCTGGTAAAGTTACAAGACTAGTGACCGTCTGAGTAAACATCTTCTTATGTCTTGTCTATTAAAAACACGAGATCATACTCTGTCCGATTCCATGGGGTTTACAATAAGGATTTTTGAGTTCCCGAAACAGATCTGGGCTGGAAGTTTCCTAGAAGATCTGACTTGCAATTATACCATATCGTTGTTGTAGGCTTTAAAACTTCTATAGTTGTCTCATGTGTAGGATCTGTAGGTAGTGAGACACCGGTGACGATTTTAGAAATGTTGAGTTGGAAGGTAGGATAATGACAATCAAGACAAATATTGCGCTGTTAAGCCTACATTTGATTATCATTAACAACTCATTTAAAAAAAAAATACCTAGGCAGCAGGGCAGGAACAATGAGGCTGGCTGATTCTACAATAAATGGTGTATTTCCAAATCGTGCATGGACCATTTTGGGAGTGATTCTAGGGGGGAAATAGGAAGTGAGGCCCTGATTGTGGTTGAGCAAAAGAGTTTAGAAATTTAATCAACTGCCTGCCCGTGCATCAACAACTGATTTTACAATACAACTGATCCTACAAATGATGCATTGGAACCCTAACTTTTACCACTACCCTTCTGTCTTCTAAATTCGCACATCTTCACCTCAGGTATCCAAAGACAATCAACCAACCATCCAGCCATCTTGACTTGGTGATTTCCCTTAACTCTACTATTTCTAAAGAGAGTCAACGCACCACAAATTATTTCCCCTCTTCTTTCTCTTTACATTGAGAGGAAACTTTTGTATTAAATCCCACGACTTCCACAGCTGCAATTACACGCAAGCCAGGTGGCACCTACACCTAACACCTAACACCCAACCACCAGCCACCCACACAATTCCCTCCCAATTACTCTTGGGAATTTCTATTCCCATTCTTCAGAAGCGCAGCTTCAACTTCATATCGCAACCCTAACCGCCGACCTTCAATCCGGTCTGCAAGACATACACCTGTCCGAAGAACATCGACTGCAACAGCGACAGCGACAGCAACACCCCACACCCCACACCTTAGGTTCTCGAAACTAACTAACTACCAACAACCACAATGTAAGTAAAGACACCCATGATATACATCACCAAGATATCATCCCCAAGCGCAATCACATTACTAACCCAACCCCCCAGCCCCAAAGCAGCAGCAGCAACAACCACCATGTCTCCCACCGGCATCTACACCGCCCCCGGCGCCTACTGCCAGACCACGCCCTGGTACCAGCTAAGCTCCAACTCCACCCACCGGCCCTTCGGCACCTTCTCGCGCGGCCGCGGCAAGGCGCCCCCCTCCTTCGGCCCTCACCCCGAGGAGATCGCGCGCCTCAAGAAAGAGGCCGCCTTCGACGAGTGGTACTTCCGGATGGTGCGATCCCCGCCCGGCCCCTTGCCGCCTCCCCGCCGCCGCCCCTTCCCCGAGCCGCAGATACCTCTTCTAGGCCGCTTCGTCCTCAGCGTCGGCCGCGGCCTGACCCGGTGCGCGGACCGCGTGCGCGCCTGGCGGGACTGGGCCGTGCGCACTCACGAGCAGGTCAAGCAGGACTACGCGCGCGTGGCGTTTGCCGCCGAGAGGAAGTACTGGCTGGCCATGACCGAGTACCGCAAGAGTCCCTGGCCCAACACCCTGCGCCAGCTGTGGTATCTGCTGCTGATGCTGCTGGGGCTTATGCTCGTGGCGTGGGTTGCTTGGTTGAAGATCCTCGCGGTGATGGAGGAGCGAAGCGAGAGGCCGGCCTACCTACGTCCCATTCCGGAGTACATGGTGTATTCTGTCACTCAGCAGCCGCGATGCAATTGCACTGCGATAAATAAGGCTAAATGCCTAGTCTGGTTGGAGTGAATGAACTGAGAGGAGTTGGAGTTTGGGTCTTGGGATGAAATGAGGATCTTAGAAAAGAAAACACACACAAAAAAAAAGGGGGGGAAGGGGGATAGAATGCATAGGAGTAGGATAGGTTTTTAGGTGGTTAGGGGAATTCAAGGGTATCTGGAGTAACCCAATCCTGTCTCAATATCAGCGCGTCATTACTGGGTATTGCACATGTAAAGCTCAAGGCTTAAGCACCTAAGCTAGATTAGATCGAATTAGCATAGTGGTTTTGCAAAGTTGGCAGTTTGGCGTTCACGAATTCGAATAGGGGCAAAGACTCCAGGATCTAGATTAGGAAAAGCAATTCCATTGAGAATCAAGAGGGCGAGGCAAAATATCGAAATGCATGCAATAGTGACAAACCCGCCCTAGCTCTATTTCGCAACACCTTCCCCGTTATTCTCACGCGTCCAACCCTGGAAAAGTTAGTACAGTCTATCGGACCGGTTCTATACATATCGTCCTTAGATACCCAAGCTGAATTCGACGCCCACGTCAATGTCCCGAGCTAAGTGAGTGTCAGCATTATCTACTTCACTTTGGAATAGTAGCCTATAAAAAAAACAAAAAAAACTTACCCAACTTCACAACCTTGGACAGTTGTACAGACTTCTCCGCGGCGCTTTGGAGGTCGTCGATGGAGAAGATCTTCATTCCCGAGTCGTTGATTAGTTGGTGGGCTTGCTCCACGTTGGTGCCTTGTAGTCGAGCAATGATAGGGACCTTAAGGTTCAGGGTCTTGACGGTGTTGATGAGACCGTGGGCGATGGCGTCGCATCGCACGATACCGCCGAAGATGTTGACGAAGACAGCAGTAACCTTAGCGTCGCTGGTGATGAGCTCGAAAGCCTCCTTGATAGCAGCGGGGGTAGCACCGCCACCGACGTCGAGGAAGTTGGCGGGCTGGCCACCGTTCAGCTTGATGATGTCCATGGTGGCCATAGCTAGACCGGCACCGTTGACGAGACAGCCAATGTCACCGTCGAGCTTGATAAAGTTCAGGCCGGACTCAGCGGCGCGAACTTCATCGGGGTCTTCTTGAGTGGTATCGCGCCACGAGAAGATCTCCTTTTGTCGGTACGAGGCGTTGTCGTCGAAACCGAATTTGGCGTCCATGCACATAACCTGGTGGTCAGAGGTCTCGGACAGGGGGTTGATCTCGATCTGCGTGGCATCCTTCTCGAGGAAAATCTTGTATAGCTTCTGGATGGTGTCCTTAGCCTCCTCGATGCACTGCTCGCTGAAGCCTAGCTTGGTCGCAATATCCCGCGCAATCTCGTCGGTGACACCAGTGTTGATGTCGATGTAAGCGGTGTTGATAGCTTCGGGGTTCTCCTTGGCGACGGTCTCGATATCCATACCACCCTGAGAAGAGGAGACGATGACGGGGCCTTGCGAAGCTCGGTCCATGAGAATGGCCAGGTAGAATTCTCGGCGAGCGAACTTGCGCTCGCAGATATAAACCGAGTTGCAGAGGCGGCCAGCCGCACCAGTCTGCTTGGTAATGAGCTTGTGGCCGATCATCTGCTCGGCGAACATCTTGGCCTCTGTAGGAGAGTAGATGACACGGACACCTCCCTTCAGGCCGTTGTCGAAGCTGCCCTTTCCACGGCCACCGGCCAAGACCTGGGCCTTGATAACCATATCCTCACCACCGATCTCCTTCGCTACCTTCTCGGCCTCGGCGGCGGACTTCGCATTGTAACCTTTCGGAACGCCAACGCCATACTAGAACAACGTGTTAGGATATATTCGAATACAAAAGTTGAGCGCTAATTTCTACCTGTCGCAATAGGTCGGCTGAGAGATATTCGTGAATGCTCAGATTTCTTCGCTGTTGTTGGGCGATGCCGTTGAATCTGGTAGCGGGGGAGAAGGCGGTCTAAATCAGAGACGGATAAGTTAGTATCTCACTCAAACGTAATATATGTTTGAGTAGACAGCTTGGGCTTGGAATAAAGTCGTTCAGATCATCTCACCTTAGAGGCCCGCAGGGCAGAAGCCGCTGCACGGCTGCGAGCGAAACCGTACATTATAACGAGCTGGGTCTGAGCGTCAATTGACTTTAAAATGGCTCAGGGAAATCGAAGCGCCACTAGTTGCTCGGTTATAACGGATGAAAGGGAGTTTGTTTTTTTTATTTTTTTAAACTGATGTTGCGATGCTATCGTCAAACAAGAACAACAGGCCCCGGTCGTTAGGGAGAGCTCTTTTCCGGCAGAAAACGGGAAAATCCGGTCAATTCATCTGGCAAGATCCACTCTGCCCGGTGAAGCTTAAACTTGCAGCTGATGCTCCTGCATGACTTCAGCGAGCATGTGCCACGGGGACTGGATCAAGTATCTTCCGTCGCATTTTTTTCTTTGATTAAGGGGACAGTGGACGTTACGTAAGAAGGTTTTTTCATGTAACTTTGCCATGTGCTAGGTACCTAGGTACATAGTGAAATTTACGCATAATCTGTTGTTTCACACTGTATCGCTATCTTATCTACCTATCTTCAATTCATCCTTACCTTTTTCTTTCCTTACCGATGGATCTGAATACCGATGCGACAGCCCGCTGCCAAACCGGACGGCAGCAGCGTACAATATGAGCACCATGATCTGGCGATAGTATAGCCCGCTAGCTAAAACCTCTAATACTCTCTCTTATATAAACTGAATACCTAACTGCCGTTCCATTCCACCACCATGGCGCCAACTTCTACTTCGACCTCGAAGGCCGCGCCCACCGGTAACCCAGCGCCCGACTTCACCGTCACCATGAACCGCATCCAGACACAGCTCGAAGCGCGCATGAAAGCCGCCCGCGCATTCCTCCCCTCGCGTTCCGACCTCAACAACGCCTCCTCCTCCTCCTCCTCCTCCTCCTCCGGCAGCGGTTCCTTCTCTGCGCTCGGCGGTAGCTCCAGTACCTCCAACCCCCAAACCCAATCTCGCGATGCGGCAGCCAGACGCGCCGCCGAAGAAGCCGAGTTCGCCGAGGAACGCGGTCTCGATCCGAACGCGGGGATAGGGCTAACTCGCGGCCCCGCGACCGGGAACGAGAACACCAGCGGAACAGATCGGGACACAGCCAGGCTGCGCGGACGACTGTTAGGAAAGCGGGGGAGAAACGGCGCGGGTACTGATGGGCAGCAGAAATGGGTGCGCAAGGAAGACAGCAGCGACGAGGAGGCGGGGCGGAGCGGGCTTGGGCGAGCCAAGAGGAGCGGCAAGAGGTCACGGGCGGAGATGGAGACGCAGCAGCAGAGTAGTGACCATGTCGAGTCAGCTATACCCTCAGAGCAAGGGGCTGATATGAACGGTACCAAAGCGCAGGTTAGCCATACCAACAGTCCCAAGGACGGAACGGAGACCCTGGTTGCCGAGCCCTCAGCAGCGCCCGAAATTGAGCCCAATCAGCCCCCGTCGGAAGAAAGCCCGAAGAAAAAGCGGAAGAGGAAAAAGAAAAAGAAGGCAAGGGATGGAACTGGAACTGGTGGGGAGTAGGGTAATAAGATTGGATCGTCCCTGTGGCTGTCCCTTAAATTGACAGAGTTTGCAATTGGATCTTCTGAGCCAACCATTTTACTCCGAATACCTAGACTTACTAGGGAGTCTTTAAAATGTGATAGATCATACAATCAATCAAGTTGCTAAGGAACCACTGCGGCTCCCTGGCCGGTTACATAGTATGCATGCAAAGAAGCCCCTACTCCTCCATTACCTAACTACTTTCTTAAGAGTACATGATTAGTGACTCCGCGAGCGTAGTTGCGCGTGAAGCAATTAGGAGAAGACTATTCCCCTTCGGTTCCTATCCAACCGATTACGACAGCACCCCCCTCCGAAGCAAGAAGCAAGCCCGTGTTCCGTGTTGTACAAAACCCAGTGGGCAAGTTGGTTCAGACATCCGACCCCCCAGCCTCCAAATTTCAAAACCTCCTATGTGAATGGAATATAGTGAGTAGGTATCTTCTCACCCATCGCCATGCCATCGCCAAACCGTTCCGAGCAATTTCCAACGTAGCCAACACTTTTTTGGTATTTCAGCGGGAAACTTAAATGTCCAAGAAATGAGTATAGCAATGCAGTGAAAGAAAAGAAAATTTATGAAAAACGAAAAGAAATTCGTAAGGTGCATAGTCAATGTCATATAACATGGCAGTAGCGCTTCGTCCCGAATCCTTTAGAGATTCGTATTCCGCATCAATCGCTCTATACAAAAACAAAACCCCGCCGTGTGTGGTATAATGTGCGACAACGCTTTCCATGACGTAAGATATGGGATGTTCGAAGACCTATGATGCCAATTATTATATGCGCTTTCGCTTCCGATCGTCGTCTCCTCGAGGGTCGTCCTCGTCGTCTCGTTCTACTGTATCGGTTGGGTTAAGAATATGTGCCATACTTCCCCTCCTGGTTGGGGGAGCAGACATGTCTTTGATTGAGAGGTTCTTGTTTTCTCGGTTGGCTCCATTCCAGGACCAGTTATTGAGACTTTCTAATCCATTCCCGATACTACCGTTTGAAAAAGGAGCTGGTGGGGTAGCAGGTCGGGATAGTGAGTAATGAGGCGGCGGGTCGCGGATACGTTGCTCGTCTTGGGCGCCTCGGTTAGGGGAAGAGGGCCAGTGAGACGAAGGCGGGCCAGAAGAGATGTACGGCGGCGGGTTGACTTGCCACCCAGCAGCTCGGATATCGGCCGAGGTGTGCCGCCTGGACAAGCTGCTCGGTGGGGGTTCAACGGTAGCAAGCGGATGAGGCCCAGGAGGAGGTGGCGGTGCTTGAGATCGGAGGGGAGAAGGCGATGACTGGGTTGTGCTCCCGCTAATCGACCCATGTGATCGACGTGAGCTTATCGCAACATTGGAAGAGCTAATTGCGAGATTAGAAGATACTGGAGGTCGGTAAAAATTCGTTCGAGATTGAGGGTATCCCCCTATTCTCCTTTGATCGTCCTGAGCTAACTGCCGGGGAGATACAGGGGGATTTTCAAGATTCGCAAAGAGCTGGCGGCTATTCGGGAAGGTTGGCTCATGTGGCTCGTCGATGGATCGGACGAATTCGGTCTGGCGTTGAATTTCGCCTTGCAGCGCTAGAACTATAACCTTATTAGACCGTCAAATGTCTTTATTGTCAGTATAAAATGAAACTTACCATCTCTATGGACAGGATTTTCTGGCGGGACGAGGCTCAGAACTGTTCTAGATAATTCTTGATTTAGTTGCAACAAGCGATTCATCGCGTCCGACATTGCTTGCTGCTTCACGTTCATGTAATGAGCATTCTCCTCGCTGCGTTGCAGCCTAGTCGTGACTTCGTACAAGGAGTGCTCGATGCTCGCAAGCCTCGGGTCTGAGCCGTCATGAATTGGTGGCATGGGTTCTGCTGGAGTACCGGGCTGCGACGGGGTTGGCTTCTGGTTATTGTAGTCTCGGTGGTCCCGGTGGATTAGCGTGTGACGAGACGCTCGTCGCTTGATCTCACGCAGTCCAACCAAGTCGCCCTTCTTGAAGTTCCCATTGCCATGTTTAAATTCCCACAGCGCAGTTTCTGGAGATCCGGTGTGAAATACGTCGCTTACTGAATTGTCCATTTCGTTAATCGTCTAAGGTTTTCCAACAAGGGCTCATATTCCTGTGCATACCTTTATGAAAGCCGTACATATTAAGTTGTCGGACGAAAGAGGATATATTCGTGTGCTTGAAATATTGGCTGTGACTCAAATTAGTCTCATTGGTTGGCCGCACAGGACTGGAGACGTACGCAAGAACTTTAGAAAAATCATGTGAAGGCGACATGACGAAGCTCTCAGCGGAGCTAGACCAGCTAATTAAGTGTTGTATGTTGGGATCTTCTAACATACTACGAAACGGTTAGTGGCTACCTACGCAATCATCCGTTGTAGGAACTATACGCACTTGTAGAGTTTATGGATAAACGCAGTCTGCACTATCTTCGGCTGGTGAACAGCCGCGGCGGCGGGCGCAGGCATTGTAGTTGAAGCGAAACTCGAGCTCTGTTCTCCTGATAGCGCGGAACCTTGGCGATCATTAGAATCGCTACCTTCCCCCTCGGAGCTCTTCCTAGCACTCTGCGGGGCTGACGAGTTAGTTGGCGTGATATCCATAGGGTCGCCCGACGGCGAAGGAGCCGACATCTTTATGGTTGGCATCGGCGTAGGAGTGGTGATGATTGGAACCGTACGTGCACCCATGCTTTCGTCAGCCTTGTTGATAGGTATGTTTCGCGGCGCACTCTCAGTCGCAACGTCCATCTGGCCTAAGTAGGGGAAAAAAGGATGCACTAGTTAGCAAGACTATAAAACTGGAAATTAGAGACAGTCGAGACAAATTGACAAAGAGGGACACGAGACTACGGCGGGGAACTGGAACTGGGACTGGGCCGGATTTCTAGAAAGTACGGAACCACGAACCGCATTGCTTCTAGTATTTCATAATCGTGCACGGTTTAAGGGGCCTCCTGAGTGTTTTCGTTTCTAGTTTTTGTTTCTGGGCGAGGTATTGCTGCTAGCTCCCAATTATCTGACATGGGGTCCTTTCGACCTAATTGTCGCGGAAGTCAGCCTTGCAGATTGATGGTTTAGCTTAGCTGCTCCTCGCTGCCGTTATTCCTGTCGATGGTGGGGGAGAAAAAAGAGCAATACGGGAAAGTCGATGTAGCTTGGTTTAACTTGGTGCTTCTGGCCAAGACTTGAAGGGAATTATTGGGGTCGGCAAAAGAACGAAAAAAAAGCTGTTCTATGCTCCCATCGTTAGACAACCAGCGGTACAGGATATGGTACAGGATACAGGATATGTGGATCTCAAAAGAGAAGTAAGATATTCAAGTTCGCAATGTGCGAGCAGGTGATGTAGTGTATGTATGGAGGCAGATGTATGTATTGTACGAAGGTCGCCATGTAGATAGGTACTTACATACAGCACGGTAGGTAGTAGAATGGACGTATTATAACAATCTGTAGGGTGGCTCGGGTTGTATGTACGCAGTTGCAAATGGAAGGTAGGTGTGGCCCCCGTAGTATAGTGTATGGCCCTTTGGCAACCTCGGGAGCAGGGACTGATGTACATATGTATAAATCTTACATGGTTCAGCCCAGACCCGGCGGTGGATCACCCTAGAAGCATGGTCCGTGAGGTGCTTGCTTCGGGGAAGGGGAGATATACATGTGTACTTCGATACTTATCTTAAGTACATAACTCATGTACATACAGCGCCTCACCACACGCACTAATCAGACAAGGAAATCAGACAAGGAAGGATCGGGAGTTTCAACGGAACAACTGTGGGATTACCTAAAGTGAGCTCTGTGTATTTTGCCAAGGAAATAATGTAGTACAATGTACAATGTAAAATGTAACTCACCAATGGAGAGGTGCTAAGATGCTGACGTGAAGATGTGCATTCCGCAGCTTTTGATCTTCTGTTCGTGTAATAATAGAAGAAAAGAACCGTAAGAGATGAATTGATTGCGGGATATGATGGGGAACAACGGCATGTCTCTCCCCTCATATGGATACAGTATATGTATGAACTGAGCAATGCATACATTAGGTACATAGCAGACAGGCAGACACAGTTGGACGATTCCTCTAGAAAAAGAGGACCATATTGTGCCCTAGTGTAGTTCCGCTTTAGGGGTATTGCTGGATCCAGGATCCTTCAATTACCATGTCTTGGCTTAGTTCGACTAGCTTAGGTAGGTATTGTACCTAGACACCGCATGAATATCTAAGGGGGGATCCTAGCCCAGAAAAATTGTATGTTCAATGGCATAACCTCCACTCGGAACTTCGGGTCGTTGATCTGAAGCATCAGAAGAAGTTTGTTGATAATTAGTATAATGAAACTAATGTGTAGCGAGCTAATCCGTACTAGCCAGTTGCATATCAACGAGGAAACACGCCCCAACGTAACGATCGGCCAAATTGCTAGTGTACATGATATTTTGCCTTTCTGCATCAGTTTTGGACTTCTAGAAGAGTTTAGGTAGTGTATAAGCGGGGAGGATGAGAGTCGCACCAGAGATAGCCAAATAAAACAAAACGAGGTCATGCATGATGCCAAATGCTAACCTAGAAGGTTATTCCGAGTCTTTCGAATAAAAGGAAGTACCGTAGAAAAAAGCCCTCCTTTTTTTCAAAATTCATGTCCTCACAGTCGAATATCTTATCGAGGCAGGGAGTTGCTAATACCTACCTACATAGATAGAAAGAGAAATATGCTTTCACTTGAGCAGAACTGCACTATTGTATGGCCGAGCTAGAGCCCACTCGAGAACCTGGCGTCCTCCGAAGCTAGCAGCACTAACTGTGCTACATAAAATGCCTAAAGAGGTACTATCTTTGAGAGAGACAGGAGGGGTGAGAAGAGGTACCGGGTAAGGTATCTTGTTTGTATGGGTTTGTACCTATCCACTAGGGAAGTACATACATCACCTAGCAGATTAGGTAGGTTGCGCAAGGCGGTCCAAGTGGTCCGAGTGCAGTCCACTAGCAGTAGTTCGACGGAACACATGGAAGGAACCAGGAGGGACCACGTCTGTATTATTACTCACATACGGCACTCATACATACCTGTGTAAATCAATTATTACTTACCGCACCATACGCTATATTACTACATACCTCCTGTACGTGTACATACGCGCGCCAGTCCGCCTTTAGATCTCAGATCAGATCAGATTACGGAATAGAGCCTAGGCAACTTGGCCCCGGCAACCTCGAAAAAACGGCCAATTCAATTCAATTGATCCTTCCACGCTAATATTCCATCATATAGAAATATCTACAGTGATATTTGGTGATTATAGCATGGTGGAATATCTTCACGGCCTTTTAATACTCGGCATGGGTTCCCGTTCAATAGCGCCATCTCGTCAATTATATCAAGTACCTAACTCTAGAAGATAACTTAGGAGGTCCAATAGGTACCTATCTACGATGTTTGAGCGACGATGATCTGCGCATACCCTATCTACATTTCATCCAAGCAGCCAATATTAATAGCAATGCTAATAATGGATCACAACCGGACTTATTTTATGATATACATACACTACCTCTTTCATGAATCATGTAATTCTGGATACCCCTGGATTTTTCCTTTCTACGACTCTTAACCTCGCAGTGCATACATATATATCCTGCTTGCATAGTATACTACATCGGTACTCGATATGTAGGTAGGTATGTATACGCCTCGCCCAATTATACCGATTGCACGGCTACCTACGATCTCACGTTTTTCAGCATGGCCCGGGCGATGCAATTCAGGGGCATTACACCATCAACCACTTGGAGATGTCAGCTCCTTCAGCCCACCATTGAAGAACATACGGCCAATTCGTCGTTTTCATTGGTAGTTTCTTGCATTCCTTCAGCTACACATATCTTCGTATTTGGCAAGAGGGCTGTCAAGGATTTATTACTATGATATCAATAAGATATCACTCCCAATCAGCAGAACGGCCCCACGCGCAATAGAGCACCATTCCGAGAACCTGAGCATACTACAAAAGTCTCGCTGGGCCTTGTCGATGAGTACATATGGCAAGCCTCCTGACATATTTAGATCCAACAAATACTAAGCCCATGTCATCTTACCAGCCCAGTCTAGCTATGAGAACCGGACCCCATGTTTCATGAACCCGTTTTCGGCAACCCTGTGGCTGACTGTCCTGATAGTTCAACTTCGATTCTGCATGGGTTATACGGTCCGCGAATAGCTCAGCGTCAGTCGATAAACTGTTTATTGAATAATACCAGCTGACTAGTGTCGTTGGCGGGAACTTGTCGATCTAACGGCTGAAACTCGTCCAAAAGTTTTACCTTATCTATAACCATGAACCGGTGAAGTTATTGAACTTTGGTACGGCATAAATTCTACCCGACGCATTCATATGTAATAACAGATCCGTGAGTATCTATGTAGGTAGGTCTAATGCTTCCGCACCAAGTTCATTCCTATCCGTACTAGTTCCCATACCTACGGATCAGCGGATATAGGAACAATATATTTTGTAACTCTTCAATCCCATGCTAGCCTCCATACCTATCATCAACCCCAAATGGCCCCCAGAAAGACGAATTACTCGATTACTAGCTAGGGTCATCTCCACATTACTGGTGTGTCTCGGTTAACTGCCTAAGGTAATTCTGTGCCACTGCGTGGTAGGTTACTTATTTATAGCACCCATGCCCTATTTTCAATATCCAGTCTATACATCTCATTGGCTGGCTTAGTTTTAACGACACTTACACATTAGGTATATACGATGTCGGAGCTGGGCGTGGGTAACACGTAACAGTTAACAATTCACAGCGGCATGGAAGGTTTCCGAACAAATCGACTCAGTATGCTGCTCATTATAGACCCTGTTCTACGGACAATGGATCAATTATTACCGCTGCAGAAAACGTACGGAGGCTTAAATCCTGATCCCGTCTATGCTACCCAAATGCATCCTAGAACGAAGTGAGCTTGCGTGTTCACGTGCGTTGCCGCTAACCTGCATACATATTCTGTAGTCAACCTGCAAGTAATACTCTGTAACGAGAGTAGCGAGGCGTCTGGTCTGCAGGAGGCTATGTGCCTGCGTTAGTGCACGCATCGATGATTCTTGGATCATTTAATTTTACTACGGAAAGGGGCTATTTGATCGCTTAGGTGCTCATCACTATACAACCCCATACTCTGACGGACGACAATAATCCACCCTGCTTCAGCTCGCCGTCGACAGCTACTATAATTATCCCGCCACTGTCTACCGAGCCTATACTGATGCGCGGCTTGATTCTACCTTGAGTCGTTTGCGCGGAACAAGTAACATAAGAAGGATTACCGATATAGACGACCGAGAAGTCTGTCTGCATCTTTTACGTCTACTACCACAACTTCGAGGGGTTTTGATGTAAGTGTCCTCGTTTCACGACCTACTTATCTGGCGGAAATACCATGTGACCAAGTATCTTCGTTGGGGGTCACAGAGATACAATACAATACTTAACGTCGTGGATTGGATGCCTCGCGGTGGGGTAATCCATCCTTGTTTTCTCTGCAGCTACTGTATAGCTTCGAGTCCGATTTGCTGCGCCAAAGCCTGCTCTCTTCTACGTAGTATCCCAGGAGGCGCCTTGCATAAGGCTGGCTGTGCTATGGCAGTATAATTATTCCCGGAAGCGCAAGAGCTTTTAAAGAGGTATTCAACCTATGTATACCTATTTGACTCTAGAGTGGCTACCGGACAAACACGTTGGCACTCGGGCAGACATTATGCTAATTATGGTAAATTTAGTTTTCTCACTAGCCAATTTTGCTTCTTCGCATATCTAGAGTATGGCACTAATGTATGTTGTATATACCAAACGTCTTGCACCGGTTATCAGAGTTGGCATTCAGCTTGCATTGCCACTTACATGACATTACGTTTCCCTCCGATGATCACTAGGTAGACTGAAAGTATCATCCAAATTCGGATCCAAAATAGTGTTACAGCAGGCCTCCATCTGATTACGTTGATGGAGGTCACGAAAACCTGATAGCGATGCTGAACCGTAAGTTCAAACAGACGGTTAATATACCTAGCTGCCAAGTCGTCGTCCAGCCCCACGTTTTGCGGCTGGCCAACAAATAAGAACTTCCATCGAGCCTTTTCAACATAGGTATATTCATGATTGGCCGACGCTACGTTTCCCAGATCTGCTGGCTTCTGGGGCCATGCACGCGATTTGGGCGGGTACAACGGACGGCAAAAATGTGCAATTGAGACGCGGGGGCGCTTCTTCGGCAACATACCCGGCCGCGTGATGTCGCAGTCCGCCTACTGTTTCAGTATGCGCGAAGATCTTGTCGACTAACTGATCATTCGGCAAACTAGCGCGGTCATCTGCGCGCTTCCTTCGGCCTCGGCTTCAGTTCTTGTTGCGGAGTCCTAGTCGCACAAGCTACGGCACGGCCCGGCGCGGTTATCTTCAACCTGCTTAAGGTATGTATAGCAGGCTAGTTGTATACTTATAAATTGGGCCTATTACGGGGGTCTACGTGTAGTAAGATATTGCCATACAAACGTGACGATGAGACCAGAAATTAGGGCTATGAGCTGTCATGCAGGAATTCTAAGCCAACTAACTACAAGCTAAGCTACCTCCTACGTCCAGATAGTATTTAATTCGGTGTTAAGAAACTTGCAACTAGGCGATTACTATGCTTCCGTCCCAGCATAGCCGGCACGTCCCCATAAAAATCATGGGGGATTCTCTTCACGGTTCCTTCTCCGCGGCTACGCGCTAAGCCTCGATTGTTACAGTCTTTTTCTTTAGTTCTAGAATAGTTAGTGGTGTCTTGAACCTGTCGAATGCTACGCAGAAGGTTAATATAATTAGATGTTTTCCCAGAAGTAACGCAGGGGCTTGAATGTTTCAAGCCCACCTAAAACCAAGTTATACTCAGGAACTGCCTTTTTCAGACGCATCGGCAGTCCTCCTCACCGAGCCAGCATATCCCCGTTCCTGGATCCCTCGGTGGACTGCATGGTCGCATCTTAAGCCTGCAGAGTTACCCTCCGACATCTATCGGGTTTCCGTAGTGGTATCGCCGATGATAGAGTTATTTCGGTGTTTTGATAATTGGCTGCGCTGCAGAAATGTTTAGCAGTTGGGAATAAAATTAGCTTTATTTCTGGCTACTTTTACCTACTCCTAAAACATCTATAGAGAGAAGCCCCCAACGATCTGGATCTGTGGTTACTTGTCTTTGTGTCAGGGACGTCGTAGGTGGTATCCATTCATATTCATGCACGTCTATACGTCGGAATTTTAAACAAGAATGGGACCTATCTAACGTATAAGACTAGCTAATATCTATAGCGCGTATGCTGTTATACCCTCTAACAATGTACCCACAACCCTATGGAACTTGAAACTTATAAAGGGGGGTCGGTTTCTTACCCGTATGGAAGCACATGTGCTTATTATAATGAACGGGGGGGATGTTAGCAGGATATCTTGGAATTAGATGCAGGTTTCGAATATAGTCCACCATGGCACATGTGCTCTACCCACTTGATTGACTTTACTACCTAAATGTCTTATATGCTCATGTACAAGACGTCCGTGACCGGAGTCGAACGGGTATAGCTATTCGGAAAGCCATACATAATCTCCGCTCCCCCGGACAGAGCAGGCGCGTTTACTCGAGAAAGAATTATGAATATTAGTGGTATGAGATATATCTAGCCCCAATGCTACGCCCCGTAGTGATAATAACACGCAGAGTAAATGATTTATAGCACAAGCGGTTAGAAACCTTTTCATACTTGAATACATATAGATCCTTCCTAGATATGATTACGCTTTTCAATACTATAGGGAATCAAAACTGGATCCTCTCTTTTGGGGTCTATAATATATATACCTATGCACGCTTGCCGAATTAATAAGGGGCAAGGTTTATATTAAGGGGCACTTAAGGTAGATGATGGAGCTTGGCTTCTCGGGGGGGTGGGTCAGGTAAGTCTCTGCTGTTCGATGGGTTTGTTAGTTTTATGCCTAAGCTTCGTGAGGTCCTAGGTAGAATACTCGGAAGCTTAGATAATGCCTAACTGGCCAGCTTGCCTATTAACATGTTAGGTATTTTATTGAAGTAGAGTGTGATATCGCTCTGTAACAATACTAAATAAAGAGCATGCACATATTATTATAGAGGCTTTAGAGACCCCAACCCTTTCTTATGGTATAATAGGGTTGGAAGATAATACGTATCACAATGTACACCTCGAAGGCGTGGAAATGACTTCGTTATTTCATGAGGAACTCTGAGCCTATAATAAGGAAGCTGGTGATAGGTATACATTAGTTATTGAAGATACCATTTATCCTAGGTATCTTAACTAGAACTTTGACGGGTTTCTAGATATTAACCGCCGGTCGAGTGACTGCGGAGCCCTTACGGCGACAAGAGGCTTGGGCCTCAATCAAGCTAGGAACTATAGTATAGCAATGCTCTACCTGATTACGACATCTTAACTCTTAATTACCTAAGTACTCTTAATGGGGAATAGGTATCTAGTTAATAGGGTAAAAAGTTCTCATTGCTTCATAATCTGCTACTGAGTTAATACTATTAACAAAAAGGAGCTTGTTGGGGATAACTGCGGAATTTACTCTTTTAATTAATCAGACACTACTATTTCTATACTTATAGGATATCAGTGTCTGATATACAGGTGATAGTGATACAGCGAGTATATTGTAGTGATCCCACCTATATAGGGCGAGGCTTGAGTTTCTCGACTACAACCTGTGTATCGTAGCTATCAATGCCCAATATGAACTACAATAGAAGAGCAATTGTGTAAAGGATTCTTACGCCAAATATACTCTAGAATAATGTGGAAAAAGGATAATTCAACACAGCGGGGATGAAACTCAAAACTTACGGAGGTTGACGTGGTAACTAAAATCGTATGCCTTACTATTAGGCCATATTTCTGTTGTTAGCTATGCTCATTGGAATGGATTCATGACACGGCTAGAACTTAGCTTCTAACTACTGTGAAAGAGAACATGCTGTTTAAATTTCCGGGTTTGACGTCCTGTTAGGGTATAAGTGGGTTAGGGGTAAAACCAGGGGTAGATCTACTAGGTAAGAAATACGCAGAGCCCTCATAAGAGGCCAGAAGGCACGCATTAATAGTTCAATCATATTTATTCTAACATTATTCTATGTATAACATCAATCAAGGGTACAATATTTGACACGTCCTCTTAATCGGTATAGCATCTTTACCCCTTAACCTTAAAATACCTCAAATATTTAAGGTGTATGCTTGACTTTTGCCTGGTGTTTATGAAAGGATATCATATTTTTATTGGCAGTTTTTTAATCTAGTGATTTTTGGAGTGTCTGCACCGATATATCAAGCATTGCTTGACGTCCGTTTTTCTCGTAGGGCGTCAACGCGGCCGACCGCTCAGACATAATCGACATTTACGGCGAGACGGTGCTGACCATCGCAAGCAAAGACAGCGGTGAATGGCCTAATTTATGTTTCAGGAAGTCCGCCTATGTCCGTAATATCCCGTACATCAACAACGGCAACGCCTACCAGAACTACAACGGCCAACTTGTCGTTAGCCATACGAGATTGCACAACCTTGTCACGAGCTGGAGCTCTGGCACGGACTGGGGGAGCTATTTCTTCGTTGGGGCCCTAGAACCCGTGGTCATATTGGCGTCTAATTAGGCGGCAGGTTAGTGGTTAAGTGCTAGTTCGTACGTGTCTAAAAACGCGGCTTCTTATTTCGTGTACGTGGTTTAACGAACGGGAAAAGGCGCTTTTCACGATGAAACTATCGCTGTGAGACATGGATAACTTGAGAAGGGCCTCTGGCGATACCCATTTTAACGATTAGACTACCTTTGTTACTGTCAGCTGTGGTAGTACTATGCCGGATAGACGCTAGGAGTAAGCCCATGTGCTAACTGAATATTAAGACCGCAATACTTATATTATCAGAAAATCGTCTTGGTGACTACCGCGGAGTGCTCCTCAGGCTTGTATACTATCATTTAGAAAGAAACCATCCGCGATTAGAGGAGAGAGGTTGGATGAGATATAACCTCATAATCGGTGTGTTACATCCATACCCAGGTACCTAGCAATCAACGTCGAGACCCTAACGGCCCTAGCTCAACGTCAGTGGTGCTATTGCCACCACGGTTGGTAGGCCATTTTCCTATAGTCCTCTTTAGCCTAGTCCAATTGCCAGCAGTTTGCTCTCGCCCTCCTTCTTCCGTGCCCCCCTCTTCCGTATTCCTCTCCGCCGTATTCCTCTCTTCCGCTTCCTCCTCTTCTATGTCCTCCTCTTCCGTGTCCTCCCCTCCTAGGCTCTTTTCTTCTGCGTGGATATTACTTGCTTTTTGTCTGATGTATGCTCTCAACCCTTTCTTTCCCCAGATGTGGAGACCTGCAAACTGCAACCCAACCCACATTGCCAGCAAAGTCACAGCAATTGAAACGAGTACGGTAGCCGCTAATACGGTCAGAGTTGTGTCAACAGTTAAGGTATACGCGGCTAGTCAGCTTACCACTCCATTTTCCAATGTAATTAGATGAGTAAACGCCATCCTTCTGATGCCCGTCTTTCCCTTCATTGAATTTGTCTATTGGAAGTGCAAAGAGTGCGGCAACGAACGACAAGGGAGCAAATACAACTGTGACGATCGTGAAGCCAAAGACCATTGCGCCCACGATAGCTGTAGAGTGGGCTTCTTTCAAGGCTGCGTGCTTTTGCTTCAGGTCTAGCTGAGTCGAGATATTTCGCTCAACCCTCTCAGCATCTCCTTCAAGCTTCGTGATTCGCCGTCGGTACTTGTTAAATAAGACTCGAGGTCGCCAAACCGCGTTCCAATCTTCTTCATTCCTAAAACCAGTTGGAAATTGGGGCAAGCTAGGTTCGGTTTCTTCGCTATTTAGTGTACGATCTTGTTGTTGACCAAGTTCTTGTCTCGGCCACATCTTGCCCATAAATTCCTTCCACACTTCCTCCTGCTCAGCGAGTACCGACTTTATCATTGAAAGCTCCTCGCGAAAGTCGCTTATCTGATGGAAAAAGGCCTTTTCCTGGTCGATATCAATGTCCTCAACGAGCACGCTCTTCATGTACTGATTCACTTCCTCCGAAATAACGGACAACTCATTTTCGTATATTTTAAGGAGCGACCTGGGTGTTTCGCTTGAGGGTTTATCAATGAGTTCTATGACATGTTTAAGGATAAATGCGATACCTATGCGTTTGTCAGTATACGTGAATGCCCCATTCCAGTATAAATCGTTGGCAATTTCCCGTGGTAGGGTTGAGATAGCGAAGCTGCCGACTTTCCAAATCCAAACTTGGCGAATAAAAACCGCATCTGTTGATGATGAATTCTTCTTCACTACCGTTTCCTTGGGCGGTCGACGCTTGGAAAATTTCCACGTTCGTGGATCTATTAGACGCCTAAGCTCATTAACGTACGGCCGCACAAGTATCCATAGCTCCTTCAGTAGCCCTGGGGCACTCTCTCCGCCGATATCGCTGGTCAATGTTGCCGTAGCATTACCCCTTTCTTGCCTTTTTCTCTCGTGGCGAACTAGTACCTGGTCCCTGTTACGGAACTTGAGAACTTCTTGAGGCAATGCTGGACTACAATACTCGTCCAAAGTGAGCGCCATATGATTCTCGAGCCATTCGCCGTCTTTGCTAATGCAATATCTTAGTGATTCGGTCGCCTTACTAGACTTAGCCTTCCGCTTTGCCATGGTTAACAATTCGTCGACAGAAATAAAAGGCATCTGAGGTTGTTAAAATCCGGCTTCTCATAGGTATTAGGTGTAAACTAAACTAACCACGAGTGAAATGAAATCTTTCGAACCGAAAATAGGGTAATCTAAGGTATGGAAAATACACGAGGGTTCTCTAGATCTCAGGTGCTGGGGTGCCTCCTGGCTTTCATTGAATGCTTGACGAACTTGGACGAGGATGCGTGCGAGGCATTCTATGGATTGATCGGTTATTTGAGGGTCGTTTATGAGGGTTTCCCGTGAGTAGCGAACGAAATGACCTAGTCCTACCTAGAACCGGTGTTAATAGTTTCACAATTAGGTATCAGTGTACGTAGCTGAATACATATACTAGGCTCATCTACACAATGACTAGATCAGCAAGCTGGAGCCTCATATTGCGTTTAGTACCGTCTAACTTACACTGTTGATTTTTATCACCTCCCAGCCAAGCCAGACCAATAGGCCGTTAGGATCGCATTTTCCTTCATGAAGAATTAAGGCAGCAATGACTCCCCATTTTGGTTCCCCATAATTCAATGCGATATCCCATGCATTATTTCCACGCCAATCTTTTTTTGCCACGCTTGCGCCTTTTTCCAAGAGGAAGAAAGTAGTATAGCCATCGCCAGCAGCGACTGCTGAATTGAGGGCAGTGCTACCATCTTTCGAAACCTCATTCACATAGCTGCTCACGGTATCATCGGTTAGGTGTCTGATGAGTTCTTTCACGAGCGGAAGAGATCCTCTCTTACCCGCCGCTAAATGGAGGGCGGTTTGATTCTCGTCGTCTTTCATCCTAACATATGTGGATTTACTTGTGGCATTCTCGATGAGTAGACAAGCAATGTCAAAGTAATTAAAAAGGGCTGCGCCATGGAGGGCAGTCCTACCCCAAGAGTCTCTTGCGGTAACATACTCGTTTTTATCGTCAACATCCTCAAATCTCTGTCTCAACTGCTCGAGGGAACTCCCAAACCTTACTCGAGTAGAGAGATCATGTTTGTCCATCGTGACAGCGGTTGACCTAATTTGTAACGATATTACTTATTACCGGTCTTTACGGCTCACTGAAATGCGAAAGTAGTTTGACCGCCTCTTTCCAACATGTAGAGTATTGTTGAAAGTACGTTGTATCGCGTCGCAGTCTCTGGGAGACTGTACTCAAACTAGGATCCCAATTCTTAGTTCAAGCCAAATGATGGATAGGTACGTTGCCATACTTGAATTAGTTAAGAGATATTGCTTGGATCAGATAATGCCCTTGGCTCTTTGGCGTCAAGGCCGCCGAGCTGTAGTAATGCCTACCTCAGGTAGGTAATTTGCTGTAAAATGGCACTACACAAGGCGAAAGACTAAGTTGGAGTTTCTAAGACGCGGAGGGGTTAAAAGGCACGGTGGAACGCGCCTAAAGAGTATTGGTTATTACAACTGCAACCTTACTGCATAGTATCAGCATCAAGTAGCATTTTCACATACGTGGACACAGCGCTACCTGTTGAGAGCTGAAAACCATAATTGCAACTACTGCATACTAACAAGTATCATGCCTCCAAATCAACTGGCTTTCCCGGCACACTTCTTGTCTATTGGCTGATACCTGCCTTGGTGGAGAATTATTGACAAGCTGTCTTCTCAGAATCTGGAAAGTAATCTTCCTGGCATTGATAGTGAATGCCTCTGTGATTGGGACTCTGCAATGCCTCCCTTAAACCGCGAGGCTTGCTTCGGTAGTACCATGTCCAATCGAAATTCACCTTTCCGTTCTAACACTTCCGCTGATTACGGCTCCAGGTCTGGTAGCAAGCTTTCGAACTTCGTACGTGAATGGGGTATCATTCCGTTGTTACAGTCAACCCCTGTTCTGCATACAGAGAGAAGCAGGCTGGCGTCTACCTCACTACCTCGCCAAAACCTCTATAGCAATACGGTATAATCACAACATCATCGAGACTTATCCGATGAGTGATACTAATTTAGGTACAGATTACCATGACAGCCCTTCCATACAGATTACCCCACAGAACAAGTGCATGCACCTGCCCACCAAAATCACTAGTAAAATGACATGGCCCCATTCTGCCCCGTAACTTTCTCAAAACACCCAGCATGCCAGGCGCTACAGGCGCTGCCTGGTCCCTAATTCGAGGCCAATATTCGAGGCCACTATTGAAGGCCATTCAAGGCTTCTTACGTAATATGAGGCCCCAAGGCCTTTTACATATTAGTATAAGACTTGTCACTCAACAATATCTTTTTTTAAAATACCCCATCTTTATACAATTTTAACACCATTGGATGCGCCTCATCATAAGGATTATGATGGTATAAGTAACAGTTATAAAATACGGTGTATTGGCTGGGAAATGTAGTATACGTATTGCTATTTACAGATTAGTTGGCCTTATATACAGATTACATGCCACTATTTACAGATTACTTTTATAATAACTTAATGAGATACTGTCGCATTATAAAAAAAGGATAGATCGATTAGATTCAATTAAGCAATTCCATGCATGTAAAATCAATGAGACAGAAAGTGGCCATGTTATTTTACTGGTATTTTTGGTGGGCAGGTGCATACACTTGTTCTGTGGTGTAATCTGTATGGAAGAAATATTTTGTAATCTGTAATTAGTATCACTCTATCCGATTACCCTAGAACTTCAGTTCCGATCCGCTCGCGCCCGCGCTTTCGTCTCAAATTGATCTGGTTGGTCGCCCTTGAAGGGCCACTGAAGCCTTGGAGGAAGGGCCACTTTCTCTCTTTCTTCCTGGTTTTTATTTTTTTATATCTTTTTTATTAATATATATAAAACTTAGGCTTTCGTAAAATATAACTTAAGTTACCTAAAGACAACAAACCGATATAATAGGTGATTGAATAACTAGCATCTACAGGTATGTAAGGTTTATCGTAAGGCCATCAAACTAGAGTTACTCGCAACCTGAACTTCGTATTCCTGGCTACGCGGCTGAGCACGATAAGCCCGGATTATATAGCTCAGAAGAAGGGCCAGCGAATATAGCGAGCTAATTAGTAGTTAATGAATTATTACCCCGTAAGTGATTCTCCATCTCTTAGAGTTGTAAGAACAAAAGACAGGATCGCCCCCCTATATACAATGCAACAGCAAAATATATAAACTCGCCAACTTATTCTAACTCATAGGCACTCAAGAATCGAAAGAGTTCATAGCTACCTACCTTAATTGACTTTTAATAGTTCCGCGGTAACTTACCATGAGCACGTGAGAGCCAAGATCCTTCCTATTAACATTGCCAAGGACCAGCATTTGATAGTACATACTACGTAGTACTGCGTCGACCTGAGCCAAGATGAGTACCTAAAGTAAGCTGATAAAGCGACAATCGGCACGCAACCTACCGGAAGGAATATTTGGCTTTATGATTGGTCTATTCATAGCGAAAAGTTTCAGCCACGCACGTAGGAGTCGGACGATGAGTAGCACACAACACGGTGCCATTTACGCTCAAGAGTTGAACAATTCACAATGGAAAATCGTATGTTTAACTAGGGTTTTTTTTATGAAAGCATTATTGTCCTGCTACGATGAATTAAAGATATAAGAATATTGGGTATAAGACTCTCAAGCATCGAAGGCATTAAGTGTATGTCGATAATCCTTACCGGTAGGCCCACATACAATCAAACACGGGTGATATTTTGAGCTGTCCGGCTGGCTATATATACGACGTATGACAGGGTGGATACGGATGAATCCCAGGGCATTCCTTCGTTTTGCATTTTCGCCGGCGTAGAATTTAATGTGAATTCTCTTCCTTTTACCTCTCTGCCTACGATATGTATGTCATATAATCTAGAGCAGCTTCGCGATGTTGACTTCTCTAGCGATCCCGACGTCATGCGTGACGGATGTATGGGTAACTTCAACTGGGACTCGTACGGGGGTTTTTCTCGGCAACCCGTTTGACTCGAGCTGCTGGCCCGGCAAGAGGGACTTAGCGACGACGATCTCGCCTGCATTCTGTCCGGTCGGATATAGCAGCGCATGCAATGCTTCCCCATCAAATGATGACAGCGAGACGGTATGGGCGTGCTGTCCAACGTAAGTTACACTTATACGCATTATACCAATGATGCACCCGCTAGTTCACGCGACTAATTGCCCACAGAGGATTTACCTGTGACGGGGGCTTCTACTCTTGCCTTTCGGGCGGTCGGACAAGCAAGACATATATTGTGACCTATACCGATCGCGCCGAAAACACCCTCACATCACAGCTTGTGACGGACAGCGGCGTAAACGCGCATTCCATCAGAGTCGCATTTCACTCCTCTGACGTCTTCGCTACAGCTACTCCCACTCCCACATCGTCTTCGGCCTCATCGCCCATTCCTACGTCAACTTCGCCTAGTAATTCCGACGACTCAGATTCCGAAGGAATATCGGCGGGAGCTAAGGTCGGCATAGGAATTGGTGTTGGTCTTGGTGGTTTAATATTGTTCTTGGTACTTGGCTGGCTGGCATGGCGAAGATACAGAAACAAAGTAGCGCCTGGACAATACCAAACTCATCCGGGCACTCCAGCGGCGAAAATGAGCGTCGTGGCCAACGCTTCCGGCATACACGAACTAGGCACGGGAGCTTACGCTGAGCTTCCTGCGGAGATACCGGCCAGCAGCCCAGATAGGAGAGGCTGATGAGACTCTGGGTATTCTTTTTATTTAATCTTGTGCATAGCGATTTAAAACTCACATCAGTCGATGATTTTCTATGGTCAGACGGGTTATGGCACCAGAGTAGATGCTGGCTTCAAATGTACATTTCAAACAGCTCAAGTTATAATGACCAAAGACCCTTACGGTTAAGCGGGTCCGTTAATGAATATAAACTTCTCGTAAAGCTTCTCACGGGCTCGTCGCTAATTTGATGAACTCGATATTTTGAAGTATGTGAAGGCTTGCATCTATATTTTTAAGACTCAAATTGATAGCAGTATTATAAGTGAGTCCTGCAACAAGTTGATCTTTCAGGTCTTAAACTAAGCTCCTTACACACTAAGTTAAATGCCTTAACAGGTAACTTTAAGATTTTGCTATCCTTCATGCTGTTATACTCAAGTTGGGACCCGGATGGCGCCAGATCTGTCTGACGATAAGACGCGTGATAACTATAACTTAACCGCAAACATTAGGTACCTAGGTTATTTCAAAGTCGCCATTTTCGGGCCCCTGGAAACCCGCCCTTAAACAAATGATTCAACTGCACGATAGCTCAACAGGTTCAACAACTCATACCTTTATATATACCGCAATAACGATGCATATAATATGAGAGCATCCAAATTACTCATATTGCATTACTCAAATCATCTTTTATGAAGTGAGCGATTTTCGGAGACATGGTATGTTTAGGTAAGTGTACGTGCTGCTTAGTTACATTACCAAGGAGGATTGTTTAGTTCCGGAAACGTATCAGTTAATTGGAGACGAAATCACACAATGGGGTTTCTAAAGGGGGAGCAAGTTCCAGGAGAACGGTCCTCTCGGTCGTCTGCAGTGAAGACCGTTTAATTGTAGCTAATGTTCTACTTCAAAAATGGTTCATTAACGTAGACAACGATAGGCAGACAAAAGTTGATAGGAAATTCGGTTCGAAAGACCATCATTGGGGTTTGCTTAAGAGTATAAATGGCTGAGTTTAAAGACACAAATAAACTTAGCAGAATTAATGGTACATGTGTTGCTTAAATAATAACTGCCCATCAATAAAGTTATTTAGTTAATATTTTATCTTGGCCAGTTAGCAACTCTATACATAGAGACTGTAAGCTAGCATGTTGCCCTAATGAGTTAGGATACACCTGCTATTTTCAACATGCAATGTCCCCTTGAAATTTACACCATTACGGGGTATAGCGCGGTACAGAATTTTCGACCCATTATTAGGTATGTAAGATACATGTATTGTGTAACCAGACTGCCCTGCGGGAGAGCCGATGGTTCTGACCAATCATTCGGAACTCACTATGAATAAATATATTAAAGATTTACACTCACTTAGATCGCTGAGTGAAAATGTTGGCGAAGTAGTTACGTCCACGATAAGTTGTGTATTGGTTGGATCAGCATTGTCTGATTGGCTAGACTGTATGTATTCATCGATCTGCATCTGATAAAGGTGATGCTTCGTTTGTAAGACCCGATCGGATGGACTTGCCTATGGATGTACCTATTATACTAACTACGGTTGACCTAGCCTAGCAGACTAGTAGATGCTTAAGCTAGCTAGCGTAAGGCCTAGGACTTCTATGTCATCACCACCCCACCGAGGACCCACAGGAGGCTTGACGCTTTGGACGCCTTCGATTTTTCACACCAAAAGAAGACTTATCAGGTCTACAAATCGCACTTGCCCGACTCCTAGTGTATGCGGTCAATGACAATAGTATATGTATATGTATTTTTTCTTTTTAGTCTTACAAATCCATATCGTTCATTTCTAGAGTCCGAACTCCGACCGCATTCTCAGGGTCCCCGGGTTCCGACATGTGGTTATCATCTTTATTGTTCCTACCAGCTCTGACTTCTATGATGATGTATTGTTTTACGTCTCCCTTGTTTCCCTTTAGAAGCTAGAGATCTTAGACATCACCAACACCTATGATGTGGTTATTTTAGAATTTTATTTCATACTTAATTAAAAACCATACGTGTCTAAGCCACGTCTTTCCCTTCTTTTTGGGCGTGTAGAACCCTTCGTCTAAGTCATAATGGAAGGCGACACACCTACTCCGGCAGATACAGATGTACCTGGCGGGTACCCTGAGACGCCATCCTCCATCCCAGCCAAACGTCTGTCGACTATTAGCCGAGAGTTTTCACTTGCTGCTAACCGAGAAGGCTCTATACCAGCTGCTAGGTCGTTGAATATCAGTACCGACGCGTTAACATCGACACAACGCGATGGGGTGAATTATGCCAATGTCGATGGCACCGCCGCCATATTTTCTGGCGAGAATGCTAGACCGAGTGATGCTAGTCCTTCCTCTTCTAAGCATACTATTATAGCACCTCAAGCTCAGCCAGCCCCTGGCGAAATATCGTCTGATGAGTCTGAGCAAACCGAGGTGGAACCTCGCTTCGAACCTATCAAGTCGACGGCGGATCAACCGAAACTCGAGCGTAATGAGAGTGAAGCCAAAACCGAAGATGATCTATTCCGTGCCCTCTCACGGCGTCGTAGCCACACTTCAAATGCCGAGTCTCAAGGAGAGAATGACGAAATAGAGCGACTGATGTCCCGTATGTTTGGCCAAGCTCGACAGCAGCATAGCGAAGAAGAAAAGACAAGGCATGCTGGTGTCATCTTCCGAAATCTTACAGTTAAGGGTGCTGGCCTTGGGGCTAGCTTACAGCCTACAGTTGGCGATCTTTTCCTTGACCTACCACGATTCTTATGGAATCTGGTGACCAAAGGGCCCAAAGCTGCCGCCGGAAAACCGCCCGTAAGGGAGCTGATCAGTAACTTCAATGGCTGTGTACGACCTGGAGAAATGCTGCTTGTCCTTGGTAGGCCAGGATCCGGCTGTACGACGTTCTTGAAAACCTTCTGTAACCAGCGAGCAGGGTTTGAAGACGTTTTAGGCGACGTAACTTACGGCGGCACAGATGCGAAGCGCATGGCTAAGGATTTCAGGGGCGAGATTATTTACAATCCAGAAGATGACTTACATTATGCTACCTTGACAGTTAGGCATACCCTCACCTTCGCTCTCCGGACTCGTACCCCTGGGAAAGAATCGCGAATGGAGGGCGAAAGTAGAGAAGATTACGTAAGGGAATTCCTTAGGGTAGCCGCGAAGCTGCTTTGGATTGAGCATACATTGGACACCAAGGTCGGGAATGAGTATATTAGGGGAGTTTCTGGCGGAGAGCGGAAGCGAGTCAGTATTGCCGAGGCACTCATTACTCGGGCCAGTGTTCAAGGTTGGGACAACTCGAGTAAGGGGCTGGATGCATCGACCGCTGTCGAGTATGTCCAGTCATTGAGAGCACTTACGAACATGGCCCAGGTTTCCACTGCTGTTTCGCTGTATCAAGCTGGTGAATCTTTATACAACCTTGTCGACAAGGTTTTATTAATCGACAACGGCCAATGCTTGTACTATGGACCCTCCGACAGCGCCAAACAGTATTTCCTGGATCTCGGATTTGACTGTCCTGATCGGTGGACTACGGCCGATTTTCTTACGTCTGTTACCGATCCCCACGAGCGCAGTGTCAGGTCGGGATGGGAGAATCGAATCCCACGATCAGCCCAAGAATTCGCCGAGATTTTCAGGAAAAGTGAAGCCTATCAACGTAACCTTGATGATATCCAGGATTACGAAGCTCATCTCGAAGAGCAGCGGCGTGCTCGGGCCGAGAATACCTCTAAAAAGAACCAGAGAAAGAATTACACTATATCATTCCACCAACAAGTGATCGCTCTCACTAAACGTCAAGTCCTAATTATGCTTGGTGATAAAGCGTCCCTTATAGGAAAATGGGGCGGCATCATCTTCCAGAGCCTTATAGTGGGAAGTTTATTCTACCATCTCCCACAGACAGCGGCGGGTGCATTCACGCGAGGCGGTGTCTTGTTCTTCATTTTGCTGTTCAACGCATTACTGGCTCTTGCTGAGCAGTCTGCGGCATTCGAATCTAAACCTATTTTACTCAAGCACAAAAATTTTTCCTTCTATCGACCTTCTGCCTACGCCTTGGCACAAACTATCGTAGATATACCCCTAGTCTTCATCCAGGTGTTTCTATTCGATATCATTATCTACTGGATGGCAGGCCTCTCTGCCACCCCATCTCAATTCTTCATCTCGTTCCTGATCCTGTGGACGATTACAATGACGACTTACGCCTTCTTCCGCGCGATCTCCGCAATTTTCAAGACCTTGGACGATGCCACCAAGTTGACCGGTGTCGCAATTCAGATTATCATTGTTTATACCGGGTACCTAATTCCGCCTTCGTCAATGCACCCGTGGTTTAGTTGGCTACGCTGGATTAATTGGCTCCAGTATGGGTTCGAATGTCTCATGTCCAATGAGTTCTACAACCTACAACTGGATTGTGTAGCCCCATACCTCGTCCCTAATGGTGTCGAAGGTGTTGAACCACAATATCAATCATGCACATTAGCAGGCTCAAGACCCGGCGAGGTAATTGTTAACGGAGGAGATTATATCCAGGCGTCGTTTAATTACTCGCGCGCCCATCTTTGGCGGAACTTCGGCTTCTTGTGGGCTTTCTTCGGATTCTTCCTTGCTGTAGCAATGATAGGCATGGAGAGGATGAAACCTAACGCTGGAGGCGCTGCCGTGACGGTTTTCAAGCGTGGACAGGTCCCAAAGAGTCTCGAGAAATCTATCCAGACCGGAGGTCGTAAAGGTAATAAAGGTGACGAGGAAACCGCAAATTCTATGGAGAAAGTTACCATCCCCGAAGAGGCCTCTGCAGCGCAAGAAAGACGAGATGAAGAGAACATGCAGACAGTCGCCAAGAACGAGACAATATTCACGTTCCAAAACGTCAACTATACGATTCCTTTCCAGGGTGGCGAGAGGAAACTACTGCAAAATGTCCAGGGTTTTGTCAGGCCCGGGAAATTGACAGCCCTTATGGGAGCGTCTGGAGCTGGAAAAACGACGTTACTGAATACTTTGGCTCAGAGGTAAGAATACTATTGACTTTCAGAGGAAATGTGTACTAAATTACTATTCTAGGATTACGTTTGGTGTCGTAACAGGCGACTTCTTGGTAGACGGAAGACCCCTTCCAAAATCATTCCAGAGGGCCACGGGGTTTGCGGAACAGCTTGACATCCACGAGCCAACTGCAACCGTACGCGAGGCCCTGCAGTTTTCTGCGCTTCTTCGTCAACCGAGGGAAGTATCGACAAAGGAGAAGTATGCTTACTGTGAAACAATTATCGAATTGCTTGAGATGCAAGATATTGCCGGAGCAACGATAGGAGTGGTCGGAGAGGGTCTTAACGCAGAACAGCGCAAGAGACTTACCATTGGTGTTGAACTTGCATCAAAACCAGAGTTGCTGATGTTCTTAGACGAGCCCACTTCCGGTCTCGATTCAGGGGCAGCATTCAATATCGTTAGATTTTTGCGCAAGTTGGCTGATGCCGGCCAGGCCATCTTGTGTACCATTCATCAGCCTTCTGCCGTGCTTTTCGAAAATTTTGACGAATTGATCTTGCTCAAGTCCGGGGGTCGTGTGGCGTACGCAGGCGAGCTCGGAAAAGACAGCCAGAAGCTGATCGAATATTTCGAGTCTAACGGTGGCCCGAAATGCCCTCCCGATGCAAACCCGGCTGAGTGGATGCTGGAGGCTATCGGAGCTGGAAATCCGGATTACGCAGGCCAAGACTGGGGCGACACCTGGTTACAATCTAAAAACTTCGAGGATCAGTCGAAGGAAATAGCACAGATGAATGAGAAGCGGCGGAACGTTCAACATTCGAAGAACATCCAAGATGATCGCGAATATGCCATGCCTCTATGGACGCAGACGACAGCAGTCGTCAAGCGTTCCTTCGTTGCTTATTGGAGATCGCCAAACTACATTATGGGCAAGATGATTCTGCATATATTCACTGGTCTTTTCAATACCTTCACATTTTGGCGTCTGGGTGATGCCAGCATCGATATGCAATCCCGCTTATTCTCAATATTCATGAACCTTACGATCTCACCCCCGCTGATTCAGCAGCTTCAACCCGTTTTTCTCAACTCACGAAATATCTTCCAGTCTCGCGAGAACAACGCAAAGATTTACTCGTGGGTTGCATGGACCACGGCTGCAGTGCTGGCGGAAATACCTTATGCTATCGTGGCAGGTGCCATCTACTTCAACTGCTGGTGGTGGGGATTAATGGGCTATAAAATGACTGGCTTCCCATCCGGATTTACCTTCCTATGCATGATGATTTTCGAGCTATACTACGTCAGCTTTGGTCAGGCCATTGCGGCATTCAGCCCTAACCAACTGCTAGCAAGTTTGTTCGTTCCCCTCTTCTTCCTTTTCGTCGTGGCTTTCTGTGGCGTGAATGTGCCCCCGGCCTCGCTCCCATACTTCTGGCAGAAGTGGATGTATCCGCTCACCCCTTTCCACTACCTAATGGAAGCCTTCGTTGGTATCGCTATCCACGGGCAACCTGTCACGTGTAAACCGAATGAGCTCGCGCGCTTCCGCCCTCCTCCCGACATGAGCTGTGAATCGTACACCGAAGGTTATTCTGCGCGCGCGAGTGGAAGATTGCAGAGCGTTTCGGCTGATGGCCTCTGCGAATACTGCCAATACAAGAACGGGGACGAGTTTGGAGCACAGTTCAGCGTCTACTACAGCAATATCTGGCGCGACTTTGGCATCGTCTGGGCTTATATCGTGTTCAATTACGCTGTGGTTTATTTCGCTACGTACCTGAGATTCAGGGGCAAGAATCCCTTTAACGGTTTCTTGGCGAAGAGGAAGCAGAGGAAAGCGTAAGAGTAAAAGAAGCGTGGTGTAATGGTCATGATACGGTTTTCTATGGTCGGGCTAGACTTCGGTGTTGTACCCGCGTGTTTGTATTAATTGAGTAATAGGGCCTGGGCCTGGTTTAAAAGGAGAGGGATGTTACATGGGGTTGGGAATGGCTGACATAAAGACTATGAATAAGGTAATAGACATAGATGTATTAATTATTGTGTATACGTACCTCTACCTATGTTGTGGTAATTGCGCTGTGCATTTTGAAGTATATTATTTAATGTAGCTGAACAATGTTACGAAATAACTCAGAAAGTGTAGAATCTGATAGTTGAGTGCTAGTGATGAGATGTTCGCTATGAATACCACCATAGCCTCAACTGTAGGTATATTTTGGAGAGTCCGAGTACGACGTGTCCAGAACAGATAGAGAATTTCAAGGCCGAATCGAAATGCTATCAGCAAAATCACGCTTATTAAAAAATAAATTCAGGGGTATCATTAAAACAGCAATGCGCCTAATACTTATCTCCATCCAAGAACCCAAACCTCCCTCAAGCTATTGCTTCCCCTCCTAAGACATTATTTTTCTTTGTCTTAGTATTGTCACTTTTCCCACCGCTATTATTACTCTCCACAGCCACCAGCCTTAACCGCTCACATTCGCGTTTAAACCCGCGGTGCCCCTCGGACCGGACCTGGGACCCGCCACAGGCCTCCGCGTCCCTGTCCCTATCTTTATCGTCTTCGATCATATTCGCCGGGATGACTCTATGCAGCATGAAGTCGTCGCGGTAACGGCGGCCGTAGGGCTTGCTTTGGAGTAAAGTGCCGTCCCCGCCGCGTCCGTGCTCTAGGAACGATGGCTGCGGGTCGAAATGCGAGGAGGAGAGCCGTCGGTGTTGGTGCGTTATGTGGACTTCTTGCGTCACGAAGATCTTGTTGAGGAATGCGTGGGTGAGGGTGGGCCAGAAGGTTGGGATGGAGGCGCATATGCTCGCTAGGTCGACTTCGAGGGCGGCGAGGATTATGCTTTTGGGCCCGTACCAGGTTGGGTCTAGGACGGGGTGGGTGCCGGCTTTGCTGGCGACGATGGTTTGCAGGCGCCATATGCTGAGGAGGTTTACGCTGTTGGGGAAACCTCGCGTGTTAGTAAGTAAAGGTGAGCTTTGGGTGTTGGGCGTCGAGGGGGGCGATGGGGACAATGGACATACACAAGACCTAGAATCAAGAGGATCCCAATGCCCAACCGCTGCTTCCACGCCGTCGACTTCCGGAAGTACAGCGGGACGGGAATAGCCAGGACCAAGGCGTCCAGGACCGCGTTCGACGCCGTGTGCCCGGCAAAGGTGCCGGCTATCTCCTCGGGGACCTTGGAGCCGAAGCCGTAGCAGCGGGCGGGCGAGGTCCAGTTCCAGAACCCGGAGACGGGGAAGCAGGGGAACAGCGCGCAGAAGGAGAAGCCGGTGCCCCAGAGCCCGGCGATGGCGAGTCCGGTCCAGCAGACGGTTCGCGCGCGGGACCCGGGTTCGAAGATCCGGAGGTATTGCGATAGGAGACAGAGCTTTACTAGGGTTGTGGAGATGGTGTATGTTGCTAGGCAGACGTAGAATTTCTGGAAGGGGGTGTTAGTATGTAGTTGACGTAGTATATTAGGGGGGAGGAGGAAGGGGGAGCTGTATGGTTAAAGAATAAGTGCTTGCCTTTTGGAACGCGACTATATTGTCGTATCCGATCGTTAAGATATGCTCGCCGAACCCATTATTCAGCGCTGGGGTTCTAGTTAGCCGGTAACTAGTTCTTCCTGGGAATAAGTGAAAGGCAATAAATATCATACAAAGACACAAGAATATCGAGCCAACCGTAGCCGATATCTATACTCGACAGTTAGTTAGTTCGACGTCCTTTTAGACGGTCGTCCAGGCAGGTAGGCGGTTTACCCTGCAGAGCACCACGAATAGATCGTCCCAGCCCAAACACCGTAACTTGACCCGGGTGTATATCCTGAGTACCACGCAGATATAGGAGACAACCTGCATGCGTCAACACGGTTAGCAAACAACTAGCCTAGTATTGCTTCGATATGTAGGTAATCCTCACCATGAAAGGAATTACCAAGCCATAGACGGTAGCGCGGTGATTGAACAGCGGTCTCGGTTCGCGAGAGTTATCGTACGCCGTCATGAGGCGGACGAGCTCCGCGGCATCGTCGGTCGACATATTCGAGCCGGCGACGAGCTCTCCATATACCAAAAGCAGCGATCATTAATGCTCCGCGTCGCTATTACTCTCGCCACCTCATTATCATCTTCTTCTTCGTCGTCGTCGGCGTCGTGACTGCGTACGAGTTGGGAACTGTCAAAAAAGGTGATTTTGGGCCGGCCACCCGCTTGTTTTAAGCCGAAGGATCGCTGCTGCGCCGTGTTTGCACACATTCACTCACTCGCCCACATTACTACCTACTTACTTACCTGTCTATATATATGCACTCACATACATACGTATAGCTGATCCTCTCCCCGGCGAAGTCCCTTTTGCATCTAGCCGCATCTCGAACAGCTAATTCCTACGTACTATAAAAGACAAGACAAAGGGTGTAGATACCACACATAGCGTATTTCTGGCCGTCATGTCCACCGACATCGTTCCGGAGGCTTGATACATACATACCTACCTACCTATGTACCTATGCGGTGCGGTAGTACGGCGTACGCACTTGGAAGCGGCGCAGCATTCGAGAAGCATCGCGATCCAAGGGTCCAAGTATCAGCAGGCTACGCATGATAGACTACCTAACGTATCGAAACAAGCACACGGCTTCCAAGTTATCTCAAACTCGACATCAAGTTAATTCAGCCCCCCCCCCTAGTCGGACAAGCCGAACCACCACATCGTCCTACACGACATATCTGCAGCAGATCTGTACCATTTGGAGATATCGGTATTCTGCGTACGACGCTTCCGCATCATGTAGGACTAGGTATGTAACGCCGGTATGCAGACGGGCTACCATCGCTCTGGTTCGGCTGAGTTTAAAACATGACGAATGGTCGAATAGAGCACATCACCACCCACCGCACTACCGGCCATCTATATACTTCTCCATCGGGCCTTTACGTCGCTGTGTCTCATCCCACGGTGAGGTTGGAGGTACTCCCCCGAGGCGAGAACCCCAAGGCGGGGGCCATTTCTTGTCATTGACCCCTGTCTGACCGACGCCCACGTGGGGGAATAAATAACGACTCGTATACATACATACCTACCTAGGTACCGTCACCATTTGTTGGGAGGGATTCGGGCCTAGTTCGTACTACTCGGGTTTTAATGCCCTTTTGGATGAAAAGGTATCATGGGCCGCATCTGAAGTTATCGTCAATACAGGTAATGTACAGTAAAATCATGGGCGCTGCCGAATTGGGGAAAAGAGACTTTGTAGGGTTTCATAGACTACAAACCCTCGACTGCGACTTATACGGAAAATGTAAAAATGATATTTACTTTTTAAGGAGATTATGCTTTTGAGATATATAGTATAGGAATAATATGCTTAATAGCGATATCGTGGTTGATCGAAAGTGGATTGGATATATGTCGCAACTACATGAATATAAGTCGAACAGAATACCTGTAGGATCGTCTCGCAAGATATCACCAATATCAGAACGCTTTTTTATTAAAGCGTCATTCTCCAACTTCTAATATGCATGCTTCGAGAATTAGGTACCCGTATTCAACATATTCCACTCTCCTGACCGTTAGAACCAGGCATTATGTAGTAACCAACGTATATAATCGTAACTTAAATATTATACACCCCCCTACGCCGCTCCTATAGCAGAGCAACCCTCGTAACGCCGGCGTAATCAAAGCGCAAATCAAATCTTCGTACTTCCACGTCTTCGCACAAGTTCTCAATAATCATCATCCATGGCATTAACCCTACGCTCGCCAACTTCGCGTATCTTCTCTCCCAAGATGGATCTTTCGTAACGTTCTGCAACCTTATTCGCGGCCTCGATCATGCGTCCCGTACGGTCGCGCATGAGCTCGACAATCTCGAGCGCTCGCATGCCGCGATCCTCGCTCTCGCGGCACTCGATGGCCAGGAGCTGCAGGAGCGTCTTGTCAATCTCAAGCTCGAGACGCGCGAGGTTCGACCGTTGCGTGTGACTACCGCTTGTGGAGTCCGCCAGGTCCTGCAGTTGTGCCGCCGCGATGCCCTTAAGTAGGAATTGCTGCTCCAACTTGCGCGACTCCGAGTCGTCGTCTTCGGGCTCCGGTGTACCGTCCTGGTCCATGGCGTCGGGATTCTTCTGCTTAGGTGGTTCGGAGGTGAGCGGGATAGAAAAGTCGAATTCGGAGAGGAGGGGGCGCGGGAAGTATGGGTATTGGTCGCCGCCCTTGAGGATGATGCAGTGGAATTTGTTGTCCGCAACGGCGATAGGAAAGTAAGTCTCCGTCTTTCGACCGGATGCGAGACGTGGGAGAAGCTTCGTATCCAGGAGCGGTATCCAAGACGCTCTTGACGGTTGGCGCCAATGTAGCAGGGTCAAGAGTGTTCCAGTAGAATCATAAATACACGGATCCTATTACTAACTTAGCATTATTCGTAGAAATTGAAGACATTTTACTTACGCCATTGTCAGAGAAGAAGACGCTCTTTAACATTGCGCCCTCAGGTAGCGCTACGGTGTCTTCATTTTGACAAATTTCGTCCCTCTTCACGTTCTCGATAGTATATAAAAGTCTGGTATGTCCATCCGCACCAACAGGGCCATTGCCGATCGTCATTACGTAGTCTCTCCAGCTTGTACAGGTAACCATCGGGGTACTCTTCGGTCGGTACACCTTATAGGGGATGCCGAAGAGTGTGTACACTCGAACGTAGTTCGCGGTGGTCGTGACGGTTATGAAAGAGTCGCTCAATGACATAGCGAGGACTGCCTCTCCTTTTGGCAATTGCGTCCTCCAATCGGTACGGTTTGTCCATGTCTCATGAGGTCTATAGAAGATCGTCGCTGGTGTGTCATCTTTAGGCGGACAAGAAAACAAAGTACCGTTCTCTGTTAGGCAAGCCTTATCATAAAGGAATGTGTCAGTAAAATGGAAGTCTCTGTGAAATTCGTGGTCGTAGAATTCCACAGTAACTGTGTTATGTCCATCTTGATCTACTGTCCAAACAAATCCGATAAGATTCAGGCAAAGGTATTTTCGGTTACCTCGCCACGGCGTCGACCCAGGTTGGAAAGCCTCGTGGTATTCCGGTTCGAGATGAGGGCGTTTGCTTATCGGCTCGCCAAAAACATCAACATCATCATGCATGCGTTTCCCATTTCCATTGATCACGTATCCAGCTCCGTCGTCATCTATTACGAAATCATCGTCGTCTTGCATTGGCCCATCCATAAGAGAGTCATAACTTCCTTCTCTGTTTCTTCGGTTAAGTACGGGTACGACCGTTTCTGTAGGCCTTCTGATATTTGCTCCAACTTCTGATAAGGGATCGTGAATGAAAGGGGCAGGTTGCTTTCCAAGCTTTAATAGAGGCGCAAACTGCTCCGGTACAAAGTCTGGATGAATGTAGACCTCACCATCCGAGTTGGTGAAGGATACTAGATTCTCTCTAGGATGCCATGCTATGTCTATAACGTTGGCATAGTCGAGCCTGGCAATAACACTCTGGGTCTTGGTCTCCCATAACAATATCCTCTTGTCCTTGCCGGCGGAAGCTAGTATGGCACCGTTCGGCGACCAGGCCAAAGCGGTAACTTCTCCATTGTGGCCATTGGAAAATATTCGTTGCTTCTCCCAGTCATTCTTGGAGATAACCTGGATGTCTCTTGTCGGAGTTGGGACTGCGAAGGCACGCCCGTCAGGGTGCCATACGATCTTTGAACTAACATCTGACTCGGTATCCAATGCGCCAATGACGCCGTCAACTTTCTTTATAAGTTCTGGCTCGTTGGATGAGATCGAATACACATATACGATTCCGTCGGTACAAGCTAGTGTGACAGTTGACCCTTTAATATCAAAAGCGAGATGCTTCGTAGGCTTGTTGTGTTCTTTGAGGTGGCGGATTTGGCTATTGTCATCGGTTCGGACAAGCTTCACAGTTAGTTCGTCGCTAGCTACGGCGCACCACTTCGAGTCTGGCGAAAGTGCAACGTCTCGGATTGGGAGAGAACATCGAAGTAGGAACTTGTCGAAGGTAGCATCGGGTATCGAATAGAGGCTAACGGTACCATCTTCAGAGCCGACAACGAAGAATTCGTCAGAAGCGTCTACGCTAACGTTCTGTTCTTGGCAGTCGTCAATGTTGATAGGCTCGCCATCGAAACCTGTCTTGTATAGTCGGATCGTATTATTCGAACCGACAGTTACCAGCTTGGAACCATCAGGGGTATAGGCACAGTGAGTTGAACCCTGAGTATGGGCCGGCCTTGCTCGAGGACGAAGAGGTGCTGTCGATGTCATTTTTGTGTTTGTCTCTCACTTTAATTAGACGACATCAACAGTGAAAAAGTGAGAGTGGGAATAAAAAGTTGAATTAGATACCTAGGTAGGTATAACTTAGGATAGTGGAAAATGTATGGTGGAAAACGCGTCGCGCGTCGACAATTCAATTCAATTAACGAAAGCGCGTTAGAGCGAACAGGGATGCCCCTCTCCCGCGTGGCCAGTGCGGCTTATAACCCCACCTTTCTCCAAATCTCCAATATCAGCTCTATTCGTAACGCGATAAAGCGATAATGCAATAACAGGCACCATTTCTTCTAACTTATCTGCTTATATACCTTAGGTACCTAACCTAGGTAGGTAATACATAGTACTCCGTCACATTTCAACCCGATTTTACATAAGAGGGCAAATTCTAATGGCAGCTCTAATGGCAGCACTAGTATAGTATAACTATGAATGTAGCTGCCTACGTAGGCAACGATTTAAGAAGGATTATAAAATCGTAGATAGCTACACTACGAAGAAGTAGTCGTTAGTGCCAACACGGAAGACTCGCCTTCAGTATCATCACCTTTTTTTTATAAAAAATATATTATCCAACAACCCCTGAATACCATATCTATTGACCCCAATAGTCGTCACCATGAACAAAGGAACATCTCCAGACCAATTCTTCCAGACCGAGTAGGCTATATCCTAGAATATACTATCTGTCCATCTGTTTTAACCGTGTTTAAATAGTGCCGAGCAGGCCAACAGAGAAAGGCGTGCGGTGAAATCTGGTAACAAGAATGGCAACCCCATCGCCTTGAAATCAAAGCTGTTAGCTGCTATATCGGACCCCACCGACCCATCCTCAGTTCTCATTGCCGAGTCTGCCGGATCAGTCCGTAGGGTGAATGTCGATGTGAGTTAACATAAAGACACCTGAATAAGAGTAAATGTGTTAATTCAACTACTTCAGACGGGGGATACCAAGCAGGTGTTCCGAGGTCCATCAGCCCCAGTAACTTGCGTTGCTGTTGGCGGGTCCAGCAACAGTACACTATTTGCCGGCTCTTGGGATAAGAACATATGGTCCTGGGACCTAGCTTCTAAGACACCTGGTCGCAAATACGATGGACATTCGGACTTTGTTAAGGCCGTCGTGACCGCCAAGATTGGAGGAAAGGACATTCTGATCAGCGGCGGTGCAGACAAGAAGATCATTGTATGGGACCTCGAAACCGGATCTCGACTCCATGTGTTGCAAGACCAAGCTGTGTCAATGATGGCCATTCAATACCTTGTCGTTGACCCAGTGCAATCGGGACCTGACGAAGTCATACTTGTCAGTGCCAGTAGCGACCCTCACATCCGTCGATGGCGCATTCGGCTTGATGGCTTTGAACAGATCAAGGAAGCCTCGCCGGATGAACCTGGGGCGGTTCGTCACACAATCTTAGAACATGATACTACGGTATACAAAGTGGTATTTGATTCCGAAGGCGAAGAGGTCGACCTATGGACATCAAGTGGCGACGGCACAGCAAAGTGTCTATCACGGCTCAAGGGGTTTACTACTGTCGATTCCTTCCGCCACGGTGACCACGTGCGGGCCGTTGCCATGACGGATCAATGGGTAATCACCGCTGGAAGGGATGAGGATATCAAAGTTTGGAATCGTTCATCCGGGACACTATACAGTATACTCGAGGGTCACTACTACGAGATTACCGACCTGGTCCTTCTCAACGCAGGCAAGCGAATTGTTTCGGTGTCTATCGACGCGACGGTAAGGACATGGCCACTTGGCCAGGCCGAACTTGATAAGATTAATAAGGAGAGAGAGGATAAGGGGCTTAAGAACGAAACGCCAGAAGAGCCCAAAAAGGGGCTTATGACAGCAGAGGAAGAAGCTGAACTTCTTGCGTTGATGGAAGACGATGAATAATACCCCTGAGACGTTTCGAGGCAAGCGACGAATTACTCGAAGACATGAGTACCTTTCACTTAGGTAGATTAGGTACGGAAATAGACAGGTATAAATCTGCTTGAGACCTCTTTAGGGAAAAGCGGTTATGATCGCGGCTGTCGGCCGATGAACGGGAGTCTTTGTTTCACCCCAATTAGATGAAAAAGTTCACGTGTATGAGGCGGCCATGCGGCCATGCGGCCGATAGATCATAGGCCAGTGTCCCCTGAAACCTTAATCTCGTACTCCCACTCGAGTTTCATTGGCGTCGTTTGTCTGACTCGAATTAAAAGAGGCGGCTGAGTTTGAGGATATATCATGTACTACTCCATTTCACCTAAGTCATACCACACGGCTGGCAACAGCCTGACGGTCCCCTGCGGCAATAGTTGATATTCTATATAAAATAAAATAAAATGAAATACATCATATATCGTCAACCAATTCATCCTAATAGCCAGGTTTAATAGAAAGTTGCCAAGCTGAATTTAAAAATTACCTACAGAATATAGAAATATTCACACGAAGGTACCAGAATACGAAAGCCTAAATGGGCAACTTACATCTTTTCGCTTAGACTGTCTCGTAGAAACGTGCAAGGAGTATTATGTATGTCTCTAGATCTAACCCTCTTATATCCTTAGATGATCTTCTACGCGAGTTGCAAAGGAAAAGGATCAACCCTTACCTCATCCATCTATTTTCCTATAGGATTATTCAAACCCGGCTACTAGGTAGGAAATGTACGCCAACATGCAAACGATTCGTTCTTGTAAGCGAACTCCGCCGTTTGCGTTTTTGGGGTGTCTGTGATCAATGCACGATGCTGAGTGGCGTGAAAATCCATGCTGGCCGTGCAGAATACATACATGTCCAGTAACTCGATCGACAGAAGCAATAGGTCAGGGGTAATCCTGTTAGCGATCAAGTTAATCCAGAATCGTAAAATATGTTGGCCATGGTATGCGGGAAAGATGGCCACATAATAAGCAAAAACACCCTTTAAGAAACCTCATAAATCTGATGCACGCCACAGGTCTAATAAGGTACAAGGGAGTGATCTACCTCGCTTGTCGCGATCTCCGACGCGGCGTCGATGAAGAACGCGTCCCCGGCTATCTCTCAAACTGGAAAGCCACATTAGTAGTTATGCGGAAGGCCGCTCATCTAAAAATCCGACTTTGACGCGAATACCTCAGTCGGCAAAGTTAACTCTCGCGTTTAACTACCTATTCTCGATATTGCTATTACCCCTTACTTCGTAGTTAGAATACAGATCATTTTTAGAGTTGGAGGGCCAGCGAACAACCTACTTTCGGGATCTAAAGACGTCAAACTCTACGATGCCGTGGAAAATCATAACGTACAAGATATAATTAATTACCTTTTGCTTTTTCCATGCAGCCACAATCCCCACGGATCGCCAAATTTGCCTAAAACCCGGGGGTAGGCAACAAGGTTAGGTACTTTATAGTTCATCTGAACCTTGCTCAATAAACCTCTACCTCGTCTCATACCGAAAGTATCATGTAACGGGCATTATAAGCTCAATCTAGATGAATGGATCTTGCTGTTCTAGGTGGAGGAAATATGCGGTGAAAATCATGGGGGTATCTAAGCACGACTTCATAGTTTAATATACAAACTAATCAACGAATAGCACAAGCAGTACTACTATATAAGTATCTCAAACACTACCTAAAGAGATAGGTAGAAAGTGCACGTCGAACTTGAAATAAGCATTCATTCCTACGGGGTAAGATAGAGTGTTTCGCACCAAAACCCAGCATTCTGATTCACCCAAGTATGTAGATCCTTATTCTCATCGACAAACACATGACTTGCGTTTGCTCGTCCTCGTGGGATCGTTTACATTTATAGAAATGGTAACCTGCTTTATACTGTACCTTACTTGAACCAACATGGACTCCTTGCCTTGCTAGTTCCCGACCTATATTTACTTTTTTTTCCTTAATAGTACTGCCGAAAGATGGCTTGGCCTACTACATGCATCTATATTCGCCAAACTAGCATCTCAAGTGCATATGCCTGGACTCTTCTTCGGTAGTCACATATCAGATCTATATGTCCGAAGTAGCCGCCCTTCGAATTACCGTACTCGGAAAACTTCAAGTTTGATTTCGGGTCTTGGGATTTTAGACACACCCCATGTGACTTTTTTAAGACTCTAACCTTGCAGGCCACGCCATGCTAACATTACTCCCAATGCTGCTATCCGTGATGCCCCTCGTCTAAGCAGTATGCAAAAGATAACTGTCTGGCAGGCGTTCTCGCTGCTGCACTTATAACTTCAAACACCGTGTATCGCCATGTACCATGTAGGTACAGAGTTCAAGACCACTCGTTTGTAGTATTCTCTCCAGGAATGCATGCCAAGCATGCAGGTAACTTCTTTCTACACTTCTTCGACTCTTGACTGAACCTCTTCTGCTACTTGCTTCTCTAAGAGTTTCCTATTGGGCCTTAAAGTTCCTTCTCGGCTGTACTATAATCAGCATCTTCCACGATCCTGTCTATCTGATTAGTATAGTTCCTCCTCGTCGGGGACTCTTCGCCCCAAAACAACCACCCATCTATCCATTTATGCTGAACCCCTAATCTTATAGTGGCTTCGCTTAGCACGAGCTGTTATTCGGTTCAGGTAGTCAACCCCAGTCCATATCCCACATTCGCCGGTCTCTCCTAAGAGTTCCTATTCGGGAATCAGGATTGGGCTTTTACGCCTTCGTCAAATTTTGGAATGCGGCGTGGTATCCTACTAAGGTAACTAGACGTTGCCGTTCTATACCTAACAAGTCTTGTATACTAATTGGCGCGCGCAAGTCTCCCAGTTCTTATAAATAAATTAGAGCCGTAGTATAGACCGCATAAACTAATGGGGAGGTCTAAGGCGACATTATGGATGTTATATCTCAATACCATGGGAGCTTGATAGCTTTCGAAGGGCCTCAAGATGCCATATCAACCCAGCTCCGACTGCTTCCGAGCTCACCTAATATCTTGATCATACCACCACTCCAACAGTTCATGAAGGAAAAGGACCCGGATACACCCTTCCATGCCCAGTCGCATATTCTAGCGGTACACAACGCATGTAGTGACAGAGCCGAAGTAGCACGGTCGTTCTTACAAAACTCTACACCAAGGAATAAGCGACTAGTATTCATGAACGGGGGTACGGCGAGTGCCCAGATGGAATGTGTTTCCGACATCAGCAAGCACTTGACAGGCGGGGATTTTGCTAAAGCTGAACGTATCTTCAACAGGCTTGTTAGAAACGGGGCTTCAGGATTACAGAGTCGTTATACAACCAACGTAGATTTGGAGACGTCACAAATCATCCCTGCCAGGCCACAGCCGACAGACCAAGATGGAGAGATAGCCAGCGATCCGGCATCCGAGGCTATGAGAGCTGCTGATGCCCTTGACCTCCAGACTGCCTCCTTGCAACCCAATAATGAGATTGATCTTACGAATGCGACTCGGTCCCGAAGTACGAGCGTACCAACCTATCGGGTGGTCGACGACTTCCAGAACGCAACCCCTTTCTACGTCTTCGGGGCTCGCAAATGGCAGGGGAGGAATACGCGAAACTCGGATCCCCCTCAGACTCCTCATCGCAGTCATACTGCCACGGACTCACGAAGGACTACGCAGCGAGCCCTGGAGCCGGCCGGGCCGCAGACTGATGAGCTAAACAACCAATCAAGATCTCCAGGTAGTCCGCAATCTTTCAAGCTTGAGTCGATCCCCAACACACCATCAATATGTGAAGCATTTGCCGTCCAAGTTCGGCCTTCTGCCACGACCACTTCCTGTAAGAAGATTAAGCCTGTTGATCGGATCTGCTCCAGCGCCATACGCAACCAAGACATACTACGCAGTTTTCCGGAGCCGCCCCGGTCGAGGCCGCAAAGCCTGGATGTAAGCCCGGGGGTCCGCCAGGACAAGTTAGCGCTCCGATCCAAGTTCACGACCGAAATCCCTAGGCCTACTTTCAGCACACCGAATAGGTCTATAGTCAGACGTAACCCTCCCTCTCCTCTCAGGATTCAGAAAGTACCGCTGCGGCCGGCGACTTACGTCGATCGCGGTACAAATCCAAGGAATAATAGCTATGTGGATAGGGGTACGGCTACGGACCCAGAACCAGCTAGTGGGATTTCTAAGTCCGATACGAGGGGTTCTATATTTCTCGATATCGAAACTCCTGCCGAAGCCGACCCCCATGAGACTTACGAGCCAATTTTGCCCATGGTCGAAAACCTAGTGATATTCTTCAAATCCGAGAAGAACGATCCTCGGCTGGAGGCAACGATCCAATCTTTCCGAGAGGGCAGATACCCTATATCTAGGTCGCCGCCAGAACCTGAAGCAGAAAGGACTAGTCTTCAATCAAGCCCTTCGAGCCAACGAGATCCGGAACCTACGTCCCCTGACGACGAGAGACATAGCCGTGCCCAACATGCAGAAGTAGCAGCGGCTTATCGCATGGACTCCGACGACTACGACCCCTTCGCATACGGGAAATACCCCAAGCCATCCCGTGCCTGGCATTTCAAGCCAGACTCGAACAATCACAGACCTTCCTCCACCCCACCGACACCCGCCCAGACCCCTCCCCCAGCCGTATCAAAACCAGAGAAACGTTTCCACGACTTCGCAACAACAGGCTGCCGGACAGCAGTGTGCGTGCAGAACTCGCTCCGCTCCATCCTCAACATCTACTTCCCGCCCGCCGAGGACGACGCCGGCTACCACCAGTTCAACTTCCCGCTGCTCCCCGAGCTCAGCAGCCTCTGGAAGCCCGTCTTCCGGGAAGCAGCAGCAGACTCGGGCACGGCGGCCGTGCAGCAGAAGCGGAAGCGGAAAGTCGATCTGATCCTTGGTATCGGGGCGCAGAAGGGTGTCGATAGGGAGTTCCTCGGGGCGATTAGCGGTTCTTTGGAGAAGCTTGGTACGAAGCCGAACGGCGTTAGTCGGACCGGGAGGTTGGATTTGAGGTGAGTGTCTTACCTATTCTGTCAAACTAGTACATAAGTTAATACGTCGTCGATGTAGGTTCCTCATCGCAAGCGCCATGCAAGCCTTCACCGCACAACCCCTAGCCAACCAAACTCAAGACAACCCCTTTTCCAACCCTCTCCTCCTAGCCACGCTGATCATCCCTCACCTCGAGACATACATGGCCGCGCACTCCGCAACGCGCTTCCTCCTCCTCGAGTACCCCCCCGAGCACTTGGCCACCGTCCTAGCCCTCCAGCGCCTAGTCGGCGTCGACCTGCTCAAGGTAGCCGGAATCCTATACTCCGAAGACGCCTCGCCCCAGCCGTACCCCGGCTTCAAAGTCCAGCCCCGAACAGCCGCGCACAAGCGCACCGACTCTAGGCCTACGTTCCTGCGCAGCAGCACCACGCGGTCCGGGGCCACGCTTCTCGCCCCGCCGCGCTCCAAGCACCGCGAGACGCCGTCGTTTGCTAAAGCCAATTTCCTGCTTACGTCCTCGGCGAACGAGTCTGAGATTGCGACGCTGATCTCGACGATTTGGAAGATCCTGATCGACATCTCGGCGTTTTATATCCCGGAGGGCATGGCGTCCCGGGCTTCGATGCATGTTGAGCTAGATGCTAGAAGGGAGTCACATTCGGGTTCGCATTCTCGTAGCCAGGGGAAGCCGTTGATAAATATATCGCAACAGCCCGCTTCGTTAACTAACGCCTCGGCTATCATGGGATTCCGGCGGCAGTGCGTTGGCGAAGATGATACTCCGGCGGAATACAACTCAGGCATCGTATACGCCGACACCAGCCCGCCCCCTCCACCACCCAAACACCGCTCATCTCCATCAACTCCAACCTCATCCCTATCCTCCGCAGGCCCAACCCCTCAATCAACCCTCCAAGCACCCCTCCCACAGCCCCCTCCACCACCACCACCTCCCCCCTCCTCAACCAAATCTCCCCAACCCAAACCCGTCAAATCCACCAAAGGCTCCGTATCTTCGATCCGCACAACCTGGACCACCCGCAGCCAGCGGAACAAGCTCCGGAGTATCCTGGGGCGGGGGGAGCCGGACAGTAACGGCGGCGTACACGAGGATAAGGATAACGATAAGGATGAGATACGAGAATGGGAATCCTGCTGGGACGACGAGGACGCGCGACTGGCCGCCGAGGCGCGCAAGTACATGCCGCTGTATGGGCGGCGGGGCGGGCCGCGCAAGGGAAGTAGTCGGAAGGCGTTGAAGTGGCTCGGATTAGCTACATAAGGGGTTTTTCCCTTCTTTGTTCCCTCTTGGCTTGGTGCTGGGATAGTTTCCTTCGTTCGGTTCTATACATCTATATTTCTTGGGTCTGGATTTTTATACGCCGGGAAGGGTTGGCTGGGTAGATGGTACTGCGGTAGGTATCTACCTATGTATGCGGTTGTATTTCCTAACTCTTGGTTTTGTTGTACTATATCTATACTAGGACCACCGTTTCTGTATCTGAGGACTGTATCTGAGGAGGAAGAGGGATGGCGGTATTTCCCAGCGTTATACGAGGGGGTTTCAACTCGACAACTCGGGACGATGACGATGTGGGAAGAATTACGATTATATGCTTTCTTGGCGGGTAGCCTGTTCTTTTATATATGTATGTGCTTCCGCCTAGGACATATATAGGAGTAGTTAGTCAAAGTCAGCTAGGCACCGTCTCTTCATGGCCACTTTCGTTACTCGTATGTGCCCTAAGTTAAACTTAGGGCACATCAAAATAGCACAAATTCAGCATCACAAGCAGAGTCAAATTCCTATGCGCAAGTCTGTCTGATTAAGTAGCCCCCTGATTTGCAAAGAATACGTTACACCGGAGGAAAGAAACGAGAGTAAGGTCACAAAGAACGGGAAACGTCGACTGTTTTTCCCCTGTCGTTTCTCTCGATTCCCCCCTCTGAGACCATTGGAAAATACACACGAACGTAGAATCATCATCTCCCAAACCGCAGAAATGCCAGGTTTCTAGAAAGCAGCCGGACAAAATCTAGTACAAAGAAGGCTTCGCCCGAGTCATGAGAAAAATCGCATTAGTACGTAACATCTGAGGAGAATTAGGCTGACAGCCTTTCCTCGACCATTATATGAACCCGCTCTCACATGCCAGAAGTGACGCATTGCGTCTCCGTAGAACGATTCGGTGGACCATCTGGCCATTAGGTAGGATCCAAGTGAAGTGATCATTTCATCTATCCGCAATCAAAAGCGAAAAGTAAACACATCCTACCCCCTTGCCATCCTGATTACACAATGCATGCCTTTCCTGCCAGTCCGTCCCAGGAAATCAAAATGGATGCGAGGATGTTGCTGTACGAGGGTATCATAGTTTGCTGATTTAACAGCAGCCGCCGCTGGACGAGTTGGAAACGCTGTGTCCGGGACCGACTTGAACGCCAGGCTTGGTGTTCGTGGTAGACTGGGTTCCCATGCGCTCCTTGATTTGTCGGGCCATGGTCAAGAAAGATTGCTCGACGTTGGAAGCGTTCTTGGCCGAGGTCTCGAGGAACGGGATGCCAAGGCTGTCAGCAAACTCCTATAGGTTCAGTTAGCTATCATGTTGTCATAGCAAGCAAGACTACGAGTAGCGTGATGCAGATCCCCATACCTTGGCAACTGTGTACTCGACAACCTTCTTGTCCGTCATATCGCTCTTGTTGCCTACAAGCAGCTTGTTGACACCTTCGGTAGCGTATCGGTCAATCTCCTGCAGCCATTGCTTGACGTTGTTGAAGCTGTCCATGTCGGTGACATCGTAGACAACGCAGATGCCGTGAGCACCTCGGTAGTAGGAGGAAGTGATAGTCCGGAATCGTTCTTGGCCAGCAGTATCCCACTATTTTCTAGTAAGCAAAAGGGCCCGGAAAGGCGTGCACGAGTCGGGGTATTCTCCTTACAATCTGCAGCTTCACTGTCTTTTGGTCAAGCTCGATAGTTCGGATTTTCTGTACGTAGTTAGCACCTAGACCACGAAAGGGTGTTCGCAGTTAACTCCACATACGAAGTCAACACCGATGGTTGAGATGTACGACTCGGTGTAGGTATCATCGGCGAATCGCAACAGAAGGCAAGACTTTCCGACACCGGAATCTCCGATGAGGAGGAGCTTGAAGAGGTAATCGTATCTATCGAGAGGGCGAGTTAGCGGGTAACCTTGGGAACTTAAAACCTCGCGTAGCTTGGCTTGGTTTTGTGGCTGGAGACCAGAAATCTGGGGAGTGTGGTAGGGCTCCATGGTTGACGAGGTTGCGATGCTCTGCTCTTAATGCAACATCGGGTATTTTGGTTGGGGGCCTGGTTGGTTCATGCTGAAGAAGGAAGATAGGAAAATACAGGAAAAATCGTGGGGTATGCACTATTGTGTACCAGGTCAGCATCATCGTCGATATTGTTGTCGCTGGGCGACTTGGTATAAGGGGCGTACGTACTACTCAGGATTCATCTTGACGGGGATGAGCGAGCTGCCTTAAACGAGACAACAAGATGGACTAAAGGATTAAATAGGCGCCGATAAGCAGGTTGGAATCGATGGACAATCTTAGGATAGATTTAATGTAGATGGGTGCGATGTGCAAAGGAAAAGGGTTCTTGGGACGATGTAAAAGAAGAGGATGGCCGTTAGCGTTGATGATGTAGAAAGAGAATTAATGAGACAAGTTGTAGGCTGATGCGTCAGGGAACGTCAAGGGCCACCTGCATTTCACCGTCAATCAACTGCCCTGTGCACAGACTCAGAGATAGAACAGGACCGGGGACTCAGATAGGCTGACGGACTGTTGGCGTGCTACAATTGCCAGCTGCTAACGTCCGTGAGTCAAGTCGGTAAGTCGGTAAGTCGGGTCTAACCACCGGATCTAATCACGAGGCAGGCGCAAGCCCCCTTTCACTATGAAAAGTACATAATAATACATTACATGCACATAATGTATATGCTACGTATATGTACGGTACTAATGTACATTGCCGGTATCACCATTCTTCTTCCCGTGAAAAGGACATTACACCTGACACCTGCGGGCTGGTGATTGGCAAGTGTTAATCTACCCACTCGACTGTATTGCATTCAACTTTAATATCCTTTAATGTTTCGTTTGGCTTTCTACGACAAAGAATGTTTCAACCATTCACCCACAAACACTTGTGCAAAATATTATGAAAATATTATTGCAAACAACACATGCATACCTACCTAGGTATATACACATATGCAATATTATGCATTATATTGGGGTTAATAAGAAAGAAGGAATCTGCAAGACTTCGATACGGTAAGATCCGGTTGAGTACCACCAACCAACTTTTCTATACCTTTTCCATAACTTTTCCATATCATCATCGATTCTTCTGCGAAGATCTTCTAGAACGTCCGCACGGATACCAGCGACACATAACCATTTGGTGCAGGTGATCAGCTGAGAACCCGATCTTAGAAAAGAAAAAGAAAAGCAATGACCAGAAACGTCAGCTGAATTAAAGAAGGGTTCGGTGGGTTCCGGGCTGAGAAACAGCTCTAAAAGCCAACGCCAACCCCTGCAGCCCTGTACTCCCACATCTTCGGTATACTTTTAGTGGAACCCCGCTATTCTTCGGCGTACCGGTACCGGGTACTACCATACTTAAAACTTAAAATTCGACTTGGAAGCCGAAGCTTCACTTACATCATACTGAAATTCCTAAAAACCAATAATAAACTTACGGCTATGTATTTCTACATTCTTTTCTGCCCACATGTGAGCCTTTACGAACTTAGAGTTGGTTAGATACCTCTTCTCGACTCAGACAAGTAGTACTCATAAAGCGAATTGATTCGTATGTAAGCTTATTGAAAGCTGCCATCGAGACCTCGGATACATGTCCCTCCCAGCGAGCGCCGCTATTCGAGCGCAGTCCAACGCCGCAAGCTCAAAAACTGCTTTGCGCGCCCTCACACCCGCTATTTACACCACCTCCTCGCCTACACCATGTCCTACCACGCCGACTATAGCGTCGAAACTTCCTCCTGCCACGGCCCACCTCTCACCACATCAGAGCCTACCGCCGATATGGTTCAATTCCTCGTTTCCACGCTTCGGACCCGGTGATTCGCGCGGACCGGAAGACGAGCGGAAAGTCAAGCTTGGAAAAAGTAAGACTTTGTCTCCCATATGTAGCCTATGCGAGCTAGGCTAACTTCGTCTCCAGCACTGCGCATTCTTCAAGAACGACTTCCTACTTTACTTCAATCCCCATTGCCGCAGGAGATCTTATCGCCTCATATCTCTCTCCACCTCTTTCCCTCGACACATCCATACCTCCCTGCCGTATCCGGTCGAGTTGCATACATAGCAGCATTATGGACATCCCCGTTAGCATGGAATCGAGTTCCCATAATCGGTAACGTCAAGCTAGAGATACTCTCGGAACGGATGGTCAGCCAACCATTTTACTCCTCCCCAAAACGATCCGAAGCATACGGCGAACAGTTGGTGGTTAAATGGAGAACGGCGGATGGCAAACCAAAAAGCCCCAACCCAACCGTAACGGAAGAGGGCGAGCAAAGGCTCGACGATACCCTCAGAGGCACGCAGGCCATAGGCGAGAAGAAGGCGTTCACCGGATTATTCATCTTCGAGTTTGACAAAGAGGGCCGAATTATAAGCCACACGATCGAGCACGTAGACGAACACGGAGAATGGGAAAGGGGCCTGGGCGCTAAAGTCGTTGGTCTAACAGATTGGCTACTAGGAGGCATCAAAGGCCGCGCAGATGAAGGTGCCCCCGCACTATGCAGAGTTATGAGCAAACGAGAAAAAGACGAACGGTAAAGTGGAAACGGCCATAGATTCTAGTTCGACGATCAAAACTACGCAGTTTGGAGGGATTGTATAATGTAATTATGTACCATACGTGTCGTTCTGGTAATAGCCAGTCACCACTCAACCTAAGAGGGCAGTGTATATGTATATAAATTATGTAGTCGTATTGTATCATATGGCCATGTTCTATGAATATTCAATGTTGTCCAATAAGGATACTACTACGGTCTAGTCATAACAGACCTGGTCGGCTTCGCGATATACTCTGGCAGATCCGCCTCCCGGACCAGCTCGAACCGCGCATTCGCCAGCGCCGACGTGCCTCTATACCAATCACTCCAAATTCTCTGCACAATATTCCCCTCATCCCCCGGCCTATTCTTAGAGCTACCCCCTACCTCCGCCTCCGGACGCACCAACGGCTCTTCCCCTCCTATCAGCAAATGCGTAAACTCGTCCCTCGGCACAACAGCAACCAACACCCTCCCCCCATCTATCCTCGAGAACCGATCCACAACATGGAACAGCGCCCCGAAAATGTGCTGCCACCCAGCTTCCCCGAACCCCAGCGCGCCGAACGCAACGACCAGCCGTCGCACGCGCCGCGCCTCTTCGCGCCGCAGGAAATACGCCATCGCGCTGTTGAACCCGTAGCTATCGCACGGCTCCAGCTCCCCGACCAAGTACAGCGCGTCCCGCTCGTAGTCGAACCAGACGCGCGGCCGCGACCACGCCGCTGCGCCTGCGGTCGCATGCGACGGGGAGTTCACGACGAAGACGTACGGGACTTTCCACGCGAAGGCGGGCTCGTAGCGCGACAGCGCCAGCGCCCGCGTCTCGTGGTTGACGAGCAGGAGCGCTGGCACGGCGCGCGGAGGCGGGACCTGCAGGTCGGGGAACGAGGGCCACGGAGACGGGGGCTCGTTGTTGTCCTCGTCGGACGGCGAGGAGGCGTCGTCGATGCAGGCTACTGCTACGATGCGCGGCGCTAATAGGTACTCCCAGACCTTGAGGCGTAGCTCGGGCGGCAGCAGGGGGAACTTGGGGAATGTGCTGTGGTGCCCGGCGTGGGTGAGGGCTTGGGCGCGCGCGGTGTCCTGGCCGTCGCTTATGATGCGGAATTCGAGGCGGAAGCGGGAGCGTGGTGGGGGGGTGGATGAGAATGCGGGTGCCATTGCGGCGGGTTGGGGGGTTGTGAGATAGGTGAGTGAGTGCTGGCTTTGCTCGGTGCTTAGTCGCGAGGAGCTTCCCTTCTACTATGTCGATAGCTGCGATACTAGTGGTTGAGATACACGTTTGCTCCCAGTGTCCGTATTCTAAGCGTCTTATAATTCGAGGCAAACAATGTAGTTAGCATTGCTTGGCGAGTTTTGAGTCTAATAAAGTTGTAAGACGTGAGAATAAATATTTCGGAGCGGGGAGTTTTGCAATAGGTAGTACATGGTAAATGTAAGTGCAAGTACATCCCGAGCTTTGCATGTCTAGCTCCTTACTCCCTGGTGTTAAATTTTTACACTCGTCATTTATATTTTTATACGATTATATACAATTACAACTTCGCTATTAAATTGGTTCTAAAAACCCATCTATTCCATCTTATCAATTATAAGATCATCAAGGACGTAGCGACAGCATCCGTTAAGTGTACTAGTACTACGTATCTACAAAGTAGATACTTCATTTATATGTCTTGAAATTCTACCTTGGTTATATTTTACCAAATCTATATATCTAACCACCTGATATGTCCAATCGTCTCTTCATTTTATAAAAATTAAACCATTCCGATTAAGGGGTATCATAATATAGTAAACAATTCTCCATCCCAACCTTAGCTCATCTGCTCTATCGTAGGCTGCTGGTCCGACCTTCTCCCCTCTCCAAGCTCTATACTCTTCTCCGGATCACCTTTTCCGTATATTAGAGACAGTAAGTAGCTTCCGTGCACCAGATGATCACCCGAGGCTTCAGCCTTGGCAGCCTCAGCACCGTCGGTTTTCTTAATAATAGTTACGTTGCCTAAGCACGCTGACACGAGTACGCACTGTTTGATGTGTTAGTACTGTGATAAGAATACAGATAACCATATTAGAACTTACAAGAACCATGAAGGGCGTCAATGCGACGAACGCCCAGGTAATACCGTTCTACAAAAGGATTAGTCAATTCAACTAGAGAAGGGTGATATAAGGACTTACCTTGGCGCCCTCGATAACGTGAGCTTTAATCTCATCTGGAAGTTTATGCAAAGCGTCGTAGTCGTTCTGGAAAGGGGAATCCTTCGAGATGCCTGATGTATTGTTGAAGACGGCGGACATGATAGTAAGAGCCAATGTGCCTCCGAATGTCGTGGCAACAGCCATTACGGAAATAACGGTTGCGACGTGGTTCGGGAAGAAACCGATGGCATGTAGACTGCCTGTTATAAGTTAGGAGGTGGTTGCATTGGTATAAAGGAGTATCGACTCACAAGGCATGAATCGCAGACCCGTACCCGCACCGGTCAGTGCCATCATGCCGTATATAGTAGCCGAGTGCTCGAAATATAGAGCGTACGCCATCATACCGACGCCGATAGCTTCTATCAAGGAGCCGAGGAATAGGGGTAGGAATGTTTTACGAGGCCAGACATTACAGATGAACATCGAAAGGTATACACCGACTACAAAAGTTAATGATATAAATAGTTTGGAATTGGGAGCTACTATGACTAACCTCCAAGTCCTGGCGTATAGTACAACAACTGAACACCAGCCTTATCGGAAAGGAAACCCTATAAACGATGTTAGCAATCATACGCGTATAAGCAGATGGAAGGTTGAGCCACTCAAGCTCAAATAAAATCTTACCTTGACAATGGTGAAGTAAATATCGACAAAGTAAAGAACCTATACAGTTTAGTAGGTTGGCTTTTCCCCTAGATATAGCAATTTGCTTACACTATACATAGCCATCCCCGTAGCGAAGTTGATGTATGACAAGAGGCTAATATTTCGGTCCTTCATCACGTTCCAGGGCAACATTGGCCGTTGGGAAGACAGCTTCAACGACAATGCACCGCCTGGAGTCATCGAGTATTCGTAGTAAAGCCAAGCGCACGCTAGCAGGATACCAGCAATAAGAGAAACAAGTACCGCAGGATGGTTCCAATCGTAGGTTGCACCACCCCACGTCAAGGCCAGAATTATAAGACCGAATCCGAAGAGGAATAAAAGCTGCCCTCCGATATCAAGGGTCATAATACGCCTGGCAAATCTCTCTCGATGACCGATCTCGTTCTCATCTATTTCAGGAATCGGCTGAGGGCCTAGGAGATCATTCCGAAGAAAGAAAAAAACAATCAAGATGCCGACGAAGGCAATAGGCAAATTGATCCCGAAGCACCACCTCCAGTTAGCAGCAGTAAGATACCCACCGATAACGGGGCCGAGACCATAACACAAGCCCCCTACCAGCGAGAAGAGACTCCAATTCTTCGCATTCTCTTCCAACGACACCTTATCTGCCAATATAGCACGAATGATCGTGTTGAGTCCCGCACAAGCAACACCTTGGAGAGCTCGACCGAGGAGAAAAGCGCCGAAGGCAGTCGTGGGGGCACCGGTGCATAGGGCACTGCCGACTAACATGATAAAGGAGCACATCTGGAGAGACCAGTGCCGTCCGAATATGTCGGCCATCTGTGCCCAGAAGGGGATGAATGCGGCCGAAGTCAGGTTGAAGGCTGAGATGATCCAGTTGAGCTGGGCGATTTCGCCTGAAGTTATGTTAGTGTGAGCATTTGAATACCTCATGCGGTCGTGTGAATAGTATCGTACCGAAATCAGCAGCAATCCATGGCAACGCACTGGCGACGCTGTTATACAGGTCAGTCTCATTATATTCAGATGATTTGATATGATTTGCCGTACATAGTTACGTCGAGTGCTTGAAGAGCATAGGGCATGAGTAGGCATAGTACAAGTTTCCATCGATACTTGGAAGCCTCTCGCTCCTCAAGCTTACACATGAGGCAGCTCTCGGGTTGGGTGTTTAGTTCGTCTTGCTCGATATTTCTCTGGTGTATGCATGGTGTTTTCGGTTGGCTCTGTTGTTTGTTATCCTTCTTCGACTTGAAGGCTCGGGTTAGTAGAGTAATCAACATAATGATCAGATATCCTTATGCGAGGCAAGATGTCCAAAAAGCGACTTAAATTTAACAATTATCTAACATCAAAGAAGGAAAACTAAGTAAAGCGACCTCATTGCCATATATACTCCCAACAACGCAAACCAGCAGCGGCACAGCCTCTTGGTAGAAGACGGCTGTCGTAACCTAGTTACATAGTATAGTTATCCGCGATCCTATCTTCAGTATTTCAAATACAAAGTTCGCATTCGCAAACATTCGCAGGCTGTTGGCGAAAAAAAAGATGCGACTATTCATAGGGCAAAGGTGGATAATCCGCCTTAGGTAGCATTGTCGGGTTTGAGTGCGGTGAGTGGTCAACACGTCATATAGTCGGGTTGCTTACCTAAAAGAAGCGTCCATCAGCCTTAAGCGAGTCCGAGGACGTGGAGATGTGAGCAGAAATTAGAAACTTGAGCCTCACCCAGAGTTATCCAAATTTAGGTACTTAATGCTTGATTTTCTGGTTGCGGCTGTGTAATTAGCTCCGTGACTGGCACGAAATTGCGAAATATACACTATTCCCTTTACAATTATGTATAGAGGTACTTACCTAACGTCGTTGTTTAGTATAACAGGAAAAGACCCTGCGATTAGTCTCTAAAATTGCGAATAACTAACAGATATAATTGATCCTTACTAATGTATGGAACGGTGCTGAAAATATCGGAGTTGTATGGTCGATCGGCTCCCCGCTTACCTAACCTTACATAGGTAGGTGTTATACTAAACTGGGTCCACTTCGGATTCGCTTCTATGCATGTATCTTCCAATAATACTACCTGTGCCTGCGTCTCAGCTTCTCTCAACCAAAGGCAAGTGCAAATGTCGAATTACGACCAGTAATGCTATTTCTAGGTAGTGCCTACATTGCCGATCAATAAATATTATTATGAGACCTTGGTAATTGGGTTCGTTTTAAGTGGTGACATATAATCTTGTCATATCTCATCCTCATTCATTCAATTCCCTTCTTGAAGTAAGCCTATAACTAGGTGTTCTTTTAAAGTGCAGTATTATTAATTTTATACTTCCAAAGTCGCTTCAAATCCAAGCTAGTCGTCTCATTAGAAAAATTCAAGTAATATTCAGATGCACTCAACTATAATGTTACATTTAGTAATCTGGGGCTACATCAACCTTCCCGTTGGATGATATATGCTACTACATACGAGGCCTGCATCCAGTACCCCGCGATACGCATTATATCATTCGATGAATAGCATCGGCTCCCGGAACGGCTAACATCTCTGTTCCACAAGCGATTGCCGCGCCGTCTCCAAACTTACAGCCCTTTATCTATCTGTAAGATGCCGAAGCAATGATAAGCAACCTAATAATTGTAGATCGGGGCGGGACCTTTCTAACGTCCGAAAGCTATCGTCAAGATCGTCAGGTGCGGGGGTTCCCCGTGCAGCCCGTGGTCCATTTGCCCGGGATTCGACTAGTGTAAACCTAACCTAACCTAACTAGCCTATCCCATCCTATCCGAATTTGAACACCAACACCAACACATCGGTTTACTTCTTGAAGAAGCACTCGTCCGACCGAAAGGTGATCAAGCATTCGGATCGAGGCGCAGGTAGAGATCGAACTTATAGGGTTGCTTGTCCTCGGGTATAAGATATGGGCTGTTGTTTTTCCTCTTTGACGAGGTTGTGCTTAAGGTTGTCGACTCTGCAATATTGCCAACATTACAACATCTCGCCTATTCTATCTAAGCCATATTCACATGCATTTCTCCTAGCACGCGTCGCAGCCTTGCACATCGTCATTTACCCTCGTGCGCACCAATAATAGCTTGGCTATTATACACATTAGCAGGGAGCATTCTCGAATAACCAACCGTAAGGAAGGGCGGAAACAGGTTGTTACTTTAAAGATTCCGGGGTTGCAAGCGTTACAAGCACTTAACACTGCAGAGTGCGCAGCTATTAACTCCGCTTTTTCTCCTTTTAGGACCCCTGGGCTTGTCTAGGTGCAGCTTTGCATCGTCAGCTGAGGTCACATTGGTCACGTTCCTAAAGGTCTATGCCCGTTTATATATCAATATATCTCACTACTATAAACGAGACGACCTTAGTCGCTTAGCCGAGAGATAAATTAGATCCGTCATCTTCAGTTTTTATTCGAATCGCGAATCGAGATTAACGAAAAGAGCAGCACGCCTTTTCCTTCGCTAGAACGTTACCAAAATCCTTCAGACTACGGTACATAACATAGTAAGACACTTTCTCTTGTCGAGGTGGATTGCTTTAGCGCGACCCCATTCCCGATCCCGAATCCACGAGCACGAGGGCTTTAAGGCCGCCTTTCCCCCGATTACCCAACCAGAATCCATCCACTTGTCCGAAGTCTACCCCACGACCTAGACTCGTCCTTTGAGCTCTTTACACTACACTTACGACTCACGCCAGGCTGACCCCGTGGGGATGGTTACTTGTCAGTCGTCATTGCGACAGGCTAGGAAGGTATCTTTGGTGGGTTCTCGAATTAACTATGTGCCCTTCTCCATCGTCTCCGAGCTCTGACCTCATCTCTTTGCTTGTCTTATGCCTAGCCATTTTTGGCATCACCGTTACTATTCACTGTAGTCTCTGCGTGACGTTCTAGTAGATACAAGTACTAATACAAATTCTAGAGAAAGCAGCCAGTGACATATTACAATATTTCTTGTTATTAAGTTATTTGATTAGTACAAATCTACTTTACAATAACGCCTTAAGGTCGCATATACAACCCGTCCGGGCGGTTCGCTGGACCCGTTATCCTGGTTGGAGGTATGTGAGATCCTGTTTCGCTTCTGGTACCTTTACCCAGAACTCTCGGCAGTTTATCCTATTTCTCCATTCATATTATATCTCGTCGGTCCTGCGGATGAGTATCTAGTTCAGTTTATTGCACCACGACCAATCATATCCCTTTCTCCCTTTCTTTACGCAAACAATGTGCCATCCCCATTCACACATGTGATAGCGAACTATATGCAATTGGGTTGACATCCTAGGACTTGGGTCTCCGATCATCCACCCACCCCCTAGCTTATTCACTTGAGACTCCTATCCCATACTCGGCTTCCGAGTTGATTTATAGCTTCTATCCCCCTTCGATACCTTTCCTCTCGTTATTATTTGATACCACTTAACCCTTTCCCTTACCAGGGCGCAGCTCAAGTGTGATGCCATCCTATTGCCTTCAAGACTGCCATTACTTTTACCGCACAGCCTTGCGCGGCCTGAATATCAATACCTGTGTCTCGCCTTTATACACCTAATCTACCAGAAGTCAACTGACAGTATGCCTACTCAAGTTCGTATTTTTGCTATGCCAAAGTCTCTTGGCGAGACTCTTAGTGGCAGCTCATCAACACCTACGCCTCCTTCTACCCAAGAACACAAAAACGAGAGGCCGGCGAGTCCTGAACTCAGGGGCCGAGTTCCAATAATGGAGACGATACCAGAGAAGCCTAAGGAAGGCGGAATCACGTTTTCTCACCAAGACAGTTTACCCAAGCTGCCTATACCGGACCTGGAACAAACGTGCAAGAAGTACCTAGCCGCTCTAAAGCCGCTTCAAGGACCCAGAGAGCATTCTGAAACGAAGCTCGCTGTTCAAGAGTTCTTGAAGAAAGACGGCCCTGAGCTTCAGAGGAAATTACAAGAGTATGCCGTTGGAAAAACAAGTTATATAGAACAATTCTGTAAGTTGACTCTTCTTGTATGACTATCACCTTTACTAACGGTTACTATACATAAGGGTATGATTCGTACCTAAATTTCGATAATCCTGTCGTCCTAAACCTGAATCCTTTTTTCTTATTAGAGGATGACCCCACGCCTGCGAGGAATAACCAGTTAACCCGTGCGGCGTCCCTTGTCGCATCAGCGTTAGAATTCGTGCGAGCAGTACGCCGAGAAGAATTGCCACCAGATACAGTTAAAGGCGTACCGCTAGATATGTATCAATATTCGCGGCTCTTTGGTACTGCGCGTGTACCAACTGAAAACGGTTGCCAAATCGAACAGGACCCTGAATCTAAACACATTGTTGTATTATGCCACGGTCAATTCTACTGGTTTGACGTGCTTGATGACAACTCAGATCTTATTATGAGCGAAAGAGATATTTCGATCAACCTCCAAACAATAATAGACGATGCAGCTCAAACGCCTATCCAGGAAGCCGCTAAAGGGGCTCTTGGAATTCTAAGCACAGAAAATCGAAAGATCTGGTCTGGGCTAAGAGATGTTCTCACTAAGGAAGAGGGGTCCAATAATGCGGACTGTCTCGGTATTGTTGACTCGGCTTTATTTGTGTTATGCCTCGACTATACAGAGCCCTCTACAGCAGCTGCACTGTGCCAGAATATGCTTTGCGGTACCAACGACGTAGTTAAGGGCGTACAAATTGGCACTTGCATAAATCGATGGTACGATAAACTTCAGATCATTGTGTGCAAAAACGGAAGTGCAGGTATCAATTTTGAGCACACTGGCGTCGATGGTCACACCGTACTTCGATTTGCTAGTGACCTTTACACAGACACCATATTACGCTTCGCAAGGACTATCAATGGCCAAGCCCCCAGCCTTTGGAAAACGGTAAGTCCGGACCCGTCGAAGCGTGATCCGGAGAGTTTTGGGGACGTTACGACGACTCCTCATAAGTTAGAATGGGACATATCACCAGAGCTTAACATCGCTATACGGTTTGCCGAGACTCGACTTGCAGATCTCATCAGCCAGAACGAGTTCGAATGCCTGGACTTCAGCGGTTATGGTAAGAACTATATCACCTCGGCGGGCTTTTCGCCGGATGCTTTCGTCCAGATGGCCTTCCAGGCGGCCTACTATGGGCTATACGGGAGAGTTGAATGTACCTACGAACCAGCCATGACCAAGGCCTATCTCCACGGTAGGACTGAGGCTGTTAGGACGGTATCGGAGGAGGCGGTGAATTTTGTTCAGACGTTCTGGGCGGATAACCCCGCGGAGGCGAAAGTAGACGCGCTACGCAAAGCATGTCAGCAGCATGTTAACGCCACCAAGGAATGTTCAAAAGGACGGGGTTGCGATCGGCATCTATACGCCTTATTCTCTGTGTGGCAAAGGTTTCTGGACGGGGACAATTATTCGGGGAGTAGCTTGGGATACTCGAGCCCAATGGAAGCCGGCTCGGAGCAAGGCACCGAGTCTGTAGTTGGCAGCCCTGGCAAGGAATCCGTACTATCCAACGAAGATTCACGAATGCGGCAGCGCGGCGATAGTATAAACTCACGGTTTGGAGACCACCAAGTGCCAGCTATCTTCGCGGACCAGGGGTGGGACAAACTAAATAACACGATATTATCAACCTCCAACTGCGGGAACCCGTCGCTACGACAATTCGGGTTCGGCCCAACGTCAGGTGGTGGCTTCGGCATCGGATACATCATCAAAGAAGAGGGCATTAATATCTGCGTGGCTAGTAAGCACCGTCAGACGAAGCGGTTCGTAGATACGCTTGAAAGCTATCTACTGGAGATCAGGCGAATACTGCGCATCACGAATAGACGTGGCACGACCTCACGACAGACGCGCGCTAGGGAAATCGACCCGGATAAGCCGCGTACGGGACACCACCACCGTCCGAACAAAGCCCGTGGCCGCATGATTACCGGGGCGGATAACTTGCGCGCGCTGGCGGCGAGGTCATCGACTGGGACGAGGAGTCCGACGGAAGAGAGTTTGATGATGAGCGAGGATGATGAATTGGGCGGTTGTAAGTTTTTTCTTTCTTTTTTTCCCCCTTTTCTTCTACTAGGGTTTTGGATGATTGGAGCTAATATAACACGTATAGACGGCTTCTTCGACGCAGGCATGCTTTTACAAGCGCTCAAAGCACGCGGCGAGGCGCTCGACCAGCAGAACGACCCCAAGGCCTCAGATCGGGCGGCGGCAAACGCACGCAGGAGGGAAATAGGGAAGAAGCTGCGGCTGGTTGAGTATTGACTGGTGCGGTAACCCCTCTGGGTTAAGAGCTTAGAGGGGCTGTAGGTAGTGTTACTGGGTGTACTTATTATTCGCTTTTTATTACATACCTAGGTACATATTATTCGTGTATATAATACTGTGTTTTATTTTATTATACGTACGTTCGGAACCGGAGATATTTTTAGGTACTTGAATAGTAGTGTAATTTTATATATACCATAAAAGTACCTATCTATAAAGACAAGTTACCCGTTGAATACTATTTACTTGTTTGTTTGTATCTGAGGTAGTTATCTCTTAAGCACGTATTATGCTTTCAGATATCGTGACATAAGTACACAGGGATGGAATAAACATTGGAATGAAATATATACCCTCCGATCACTAAATACCACCAAATGTCATGGAAAGCCAAAAACCATTATCAAGCATCTCTCATCTCACAGACCACATACGTTTGCACATTCTGTTTTATATCTCAATATATACCTAGGTACCTAACCTATGTCCGACCGAGTACGAAGCTTAAAAAACTCCAGAATGCAAATGCCGTGCGATCCCATTATAAACTATGAACTATGAACTAGTAAAATATATATGTACCTCCTAGTTTAACTTAAACCAAACCATCTTCCCCATCCCCCTTCATACAACACAACACAACCCCCTTAGTTGCCTAACTCATGCAGTTGACCGTGGTGATTATCGTTATAATTCCGTTCGCCGACGACGTTTCCGCCGGCCTCGTGCACGGTAGGCGGGACGTTGGGGACGGGAGAGGGTTGTTGCTGGCCCGGGTAGGGCTGCTGGTTCGGCTGCCAGCCCGAGTTGACGGTCGAAGTCGGGCTCGTAGGCTGTTGTTGCAGGCTGCTTTGCCTGTTGTCCGTGAACTGGGAGTTAGTCGGGCTGGTCGAGCCGTTCCGGTCGGGAAGTTGGCCGGGTGCGACGGAGGTAAATCCAGCGGGCTTGTTCTGGTCGGCGTAGTATGGCTGTTGAGGGTACCCGGGAGGCGGAGGTGGGTACTGCTGGCTGTAGTGCGGGCTGTAAGGTTGTTGGTAGCCAGCGGCGCCTGGTACCGGTTGTGTTGGTGGCATACCGGGTCCGCCGCCTTGTTGCATTTGGGCGGCGGGCGGCTGGGCGGTAATATCGCGCTTCTTCTTATTATTGTGACGGATGAGAAAGAAGATTCCGAGCCCGATCAAGGCAAGCCCGGCAACTCCTCCTACGACACCACCGGCAATAGCTCCTACGTTTGTTGAAGAATTCGAAGAGTTTGAGTTTGAGCTTGAAGAATCCCCGTCGCTATCCGCTGATGCAGTCGCATCTGCAGAGCCGGCACTTGACGTGCTACTATCGTTATCATTATCGTCGTCACCGCTGGTCTGAGTCGCGGAGGGTAAGGGGGATGTTGCGACCGACTCGTCTAATGTGACGACAACGGGAGTGAAAGTCCGGCCATCTGTTTCACCGTGCCACGTAGTGTAGAGTTGTTGCGGTATCGAGTCTGACAGGGTGTCACAGTAATAGTCGATGATGCCGCTAGAGAACGTGACGGTGCCACAATACGGAGCGGTGCTTCTCGTGCTGCCAGATCATCAGTATTCTATACTAGGTAGTTATTAGGAGTGTGCAACTTACCACTTGACAGTGTAGGTATCTTGGATACAGCCATTATCACACGCGCTCGAGTACAAGAAATCCCTATAATCGATACACGCAACTCGAAGACCACAACCATCACCATCACAACAGGCGACAGCGCCGTACGTAGACGTAGTAACTAGGGCACAGGTTACATCTTTGCCGTTACAAGTATATGCAGCGCCTATGATAATTATTAGTTAGGTAGTCATTTTTAGATAGGTGCAAGGTTCATTACCCGGCCGTCCATCAACGTATCCGCACGTGTTGTCAGGTCCTATAAGGACGGTTTGTCCGTTCTGTCTCTTGGCTAATTCCTGAATACTAGGGGGCAGGGTGATCTTGGGAGACTGGAAGGTTGGATTCGGCTCGGATGCCTGAGTTGGCTCAGGGTTGTTTCCATCGAGAGCCAAGGCCTGAACGGCGGTGACTAATGCCGCAATGGATAGGAGACTCGCCATTTCGGTATACTGGAGGCGACCTGACTATAGGAACTGGACGTCTAGGGCTCCTAGGTCGAATGTATCGGAATTCTACTCGACCACAGAATATTACAGAGAACGACGGTCATCTACGAAAAGAGAGAAAGGCACAACGCGAGCGCGGGTGTAGGGCATCCACGCCCTCTTATTAGGAGCGAGGACCTCGGGCGGGATTGGTACAGTATAATCACCCGCCCTATCCAGCATACCCCGAACAACAGTGGCAATCAGAGGGTCCATCGTCCCAGTCTAGGCAAGCGACATCCCGCACTCGTACATAGTAGTTTTCTCACTGGCTTGAGATGGAGAGTCCCATTCAGCCTTGAGCCATACCTATTCTCGCATGGGGGAGATTAACTGGCAAGGATGAAGGTAGTCATAGCCAATGGTAGCGTAACACCGTCAGAGATGGCTTGCAGAAGCTGCAGAAGCTGAAAGCCTCGAGGGTCTTTCGGTGGTCACGCCAAGAAGCTATACTCGATAGCTCCCCGCGAGACTTCTGACAGACTTGATTTTCTTCCCGTACCGGCTTAGTACTATGTAAAGCGGAGCGGGCTGAATTCCTTAATGTTTACCAGAGATGTGACAGAACTCGATAGGCATCGATAGGCATGCTTCGCTCCCTCGCAAACAAAGCCGAGATGATCTTCGGGAGGAGCCTGAGCGTTCCGACCACATGGGAGATCCATGAGAGACCCATGCATTTAGGTGCCCGGTTTGTATGTGTCGTGTGTCTGTCGTGTGTCTGTCGTGCAGTCTAATGTTACACTGCGGCTGAAAGCGGATGGCCACTGCAAATATTTGCAATTCTCAGCCCCCGTTCCTCTCATCTTCGCCATTTCGTTGGGCAGAAGATAGGATGTTGGAGGCCGCTTGTGGATACTGATCCTTATGTCTATATAGTAGGTAGACATTGTTTACCGACGGACTCTTTATCTCATAACCATCCTTGACTTAGAGGGCCAACCATAATTACACTATGGTTTAAACACGCCATCGAGTAGCGTGGACGAGTATTCACGCTACCACGTACATACGAAGCAAACATTAGTATAATCTTCAAACTGTTTGTGGGCCTAAAGACCCTTGTCAAGCATGGCTGAGTCTCAAATAAAGGAAGGTCTGCAGGTGCTAGTTTTTATAAATGCTAGCTTAGGCACTTTATGTTGTAAGTATCAATAAACAAGCATGAAATGAAATCGCGTATCGTTGTTGAATTTTGGAGATCGCGAAGTCTCAAAAGACCCCGATGAATTGTATTGTACCTATAAGATTAAGGCGGGATAGAGGGGATATCACCTAAACGATGTTAACTAACACTAATGAGGCATACTTAGGCGATAACCCACTTGCACTGATTAGCGGTCAGTTTAAACCTTAGGTACAGTACAATAGGAAAGGTGTGATTTGAAATCGGGATGCTACCTGCCCCAACCTTAACAACCCAATCCATGCATCTGGGAAGTAGCTACTACACCTGCTAACGGCCCTAAACCCCGCCTAAAACAACCCTAATATCTCCCTTATCTTAAACCTTTCCTTTCCTATACATATACACACCGAAGGTCACCTGATATCGTGAGACCACGGGCAGTGCACCAACCCAGATAATTCGGCGGCGGACGATTTTCCGAGGGCAGACCGCGGTTAGGCCGGATCGGTTAAAGGGGGACTACACTACGTAGTGAAATGCGAGTACAAATACAAATGCCCGGACCCCGAGCCCCATGACAGATCTGTCGCGGATCCTGCCGGACTTCCCAATCGGCCGGTACGCGAACCTGTTGCCCGCCATCGAGAAGCACGGCCTGACCACCGCCGACCTGCTCACTCTTCAGGTCCCCGACATCGGCAAGCGTACCCAGCTGCCGCTCCTCGATATCAAGCGTCTATGTGCTGCTGTACTAGAGGCTCTACATGTCGACCTCGGTGTTTCCGAGAAGCAGCAGCAGCAGCAGCAGAAGCCGGGGGATGGTGCTAATAATAATGACGGCGCGAAAGGGAGCCCTACCAGCGTCTTGAGACAGACCGGCTCCGAGCTGCTGGCTAAACCCTGGAATTCCATCAGCACTCTAGACGACGATCTAGACCGCGCTCTTGGAGGCGGCATCCCTACCGGGTACATCACGGAAATCACGGGCGAAAGCGGCGCCGGCAAGACGCAATTCCTCCTAACCCTCCTCCTCGCCTGCCAGCTCCCACCGCCCCGCGGTCTCGGCCGTCCCGCATTATACATCTCCACCGAAGCACCGCTCTCCACCCAGCGCCTGTCCCAAATGCTAACCAACCACCCGTATCTGCGCACCCTCTCCCCAGCCCAGCGCCCGACTCTCGACGGCATCGTAGGCACCATGACTCCGGACCTCGAATCGCAAGACCACATCCTGAGCTTCCAGGTCCCGGTCGAAGTATCCCGGCGCAACGTCGGCCTCCTGGTCCTGGACTCCGTCGCGGCCAACTACCGCGCGGAATTCGAGCGCGGAGCAGGCGGCGGCGCCAAAGGCGGCGCTAATCTCGCCGCCCGCAGCCACGAGCTCGTGCGCTTGGGCCAGCAGCTGCATGATCTAGCGCGGAAACACGATCTCGCCGTCGTGGTAGCGAACCAGGTCGCAGACCGCTTCGCAGGGTCTGCTAAGAGCAGCGCTCCGCTACCATTTTCGCTGCCCCGCGTGTCGCAGGAGAGCCCGCTCGCAAGCCGAACCAAAGGATGGCCCGCAACGCCGCTGCCGCTGCAGCTGTCCGGCCTGGAGCCCCCTAGCAGCGGCACCGCCGAGCTCCTGCGCTCCAGCATGCCGGAACCGCCTCCCGAGGAGACCCCCGCTCCCCCCGCTCCCCCCGCCCTACTCCTCGACCACCAGCAACGGTGGTTCACCGGCTGGGGCGACGAGTACCCGTACCCGTTCGGCAGCAGCGGCGATCGTAACCTAAAGACGCCCAGTCTAGGCCTGATCTGGTCGACGCAGATCGCCGTGCGGCTGGCGCTGTTCAAGAGGCCTGTTTACGGGCGGAAGGAAGTCCTCGACGACGACGAGGGGGAGAGCACGACCGTGTTGCGGAATTGGCGCAGGTGGATGAAAGTTGTCTTCGCACCGCATGTGCCGGGGACGGGGCCGGGGTTAGATGGAGCGGTGGAGTTTGAGGTTACGATGGGGGGACTACGGGCTGTAGATAGGAAAAAGAAGAAAGGGAAGGGGAAGGGGAAGGGGAAGCAGGCGGATGGGGAGGAAGACGACGAAGACGAGAGAATAGAGGCGTGAGAATGGATATATAGCCTAGGTTTATGTATATCATATGGATGAATTCAGAGACTCTTGGCATATATAAACCCTACTACTACTACTGTAAATAAGCAAAAAGCATACCATTTCGAATAATAAGAGCCATATAACTATATCCTCAATTACGTTCCTATTGCAAGTTTCCCCCCAGAATCTTCGGCTCGACTCTTACGAGCGAACATCGTACAAATTCACTAGAGGAACTCTCTTATAAGAAATTAAATCAATCAACCGCAATTATTTTGGTGTCTCGACTACCCCTTCATCATACAAGCTTGATTTAATACGTAGGTATATACATGATTCCAAGCTAGCCAATGCCACGCCAGCAAAAAAGGACGCCGCCCAATGCATATAAGTGATATCTTGCAATCGCAACTGTAATTTTCCATTCCATACTAGGTTAGGTAGGTACATATATGTATACCACTACCTCGGGTGAGGGAACTCATCTTCTAATTGTAACCGCACGCCAACATTCATACTGATAAGTTCCTGTATGAGTAACTTCGCAGCATACGGCATAGTCATGCGCGCGACCTCGCGGCTGCTATGGCACGTGCTACAATAACCCTTGTACCCGAACAAGCCGCACCGCTCGCAGATGTCGATCTCGGTCGCGTCGGAGCTGATCATCAGGCGTTCGAGAAGGAGCTGCGAGGCGCCGTACGCGATGAGACAATCGCGTTCCATTTCACCGAGACGCAGACCACCGTCTCGGGAACGACCTTCGGTGGGTTGGCGGGTAAGGATAGCGCGGGGTCCGCGCGAGCGGGAGTGCATCTTGTCTTGGACCATGTGCTTTAGTCGCTGGTAGAAGATGGGCCCGTTGAAGATGTAGGCCTGGAGCGGCTCGCCTGTTATTCCCGAGGTAAAGTAATCTTTGCCTTCCCAAGAGAATCCGGCATTAACTAGTTCTCTGCTCATGGCTTCGAGAGGATGAGACCTGAATGCATCACCATATCCGTAGTCCTTGCGCCCCTTGACTACCGAGGCCTTTCCTGTTAAGCATTCCAATAACTTGCCGACTGTCATACGAGACGGGAAACCGTGAGGGTTCATGATAATATCAGGTACGAGGCCTGAATCCGAAAACGGCAGATCTTCCTGGTCCACAATGATTCCAACAACACCTTTCTGTCCGTGCCTAGATGAAAATTTGTCACCTAATTCAGGTCTTCTGGTCTGCCTTGTTTGGACCTTGATGAGCTGTGTCTCCCTCTCAGTCTGCGTAACCATAACTTTGTCAATGTAAGCTGGATCTGAGAGTCGATACGACAATGGTGTTTCGCGGTACTCTTGGGTCCTCACGCCTACTCCGACTACTGGTGCTATGTCCACCGGGCTCTCCTTTTTAATAAGGATATCACCATTCTGAACGGGGTATCCTACATCGGCCAAACCGTCATTAGAGAGCGCATTATACTTGGATTGAGTTTCATCCTTGTCACCGATCCTTTCTCGGCTTCCATTAGCATATTTTTGAAGATCCGCCGTGTATTTGCGGAACACTTGGACTCGTCCAAATCCACGATCACAGGATGCCTTGTTCAGAACAAGGGCGTCTTCAATATCGTAACCCGAATATGACATGACGACAACGGTCGCATTTTGCCCGGCAGGCAACTTGTCATAGTGAATAAGCTCTATGGTTTTACTGATAACCATTGGACGCTGAGGATAGACCATAGTATATAACAGTGTGTCGATGCGGTTGAATTGGTTGTAAGCAATAGCTCCGATGGCTTGTTTACCCATAGCGCATTGATAGGTATTTCTGGGAGATTGGTTGTGATGAGGGAATGGAATTAAGCCGGCCACAGCGCCAAGTATCGTGAATGGCTCGATTTCCAAATGCGTTGTCGCCTTCGTGATATCTTTTTCATAGAGTGCTACTAGCGTGTCATTCTCTTCGTTGACGTCGAGGTACTCGACAATGCCTTGCTTCAGAAAATCATCAAACGTGACCTTTCCAGCCTGTAGCAATCTAAGATGACTATCCTTTATTCTCGCCTGGCCGTTCTTCACTATAATGTACGGTCGACAGATACGTCCTTCGTCGGTTGCGATATGCACAGCTGAGAGATGGGGGTTGACATTAATGCCGACGAATGGGGATATCCACCCTCTTCGTCTCATAGTGCGGAATTTAGCTGCAAACCGCTTCGGGTATCGGGAGAGAGCAAACGGAGTACCGTTAATATAGACGATATACGTACCCTTCCTATGCATCTGAGCACCGGAGAAGCATCGAAGCGGTTCAACCCCAGAATCCAATGTAAACACCATCTTCTTAACAGGATCCTCATCCACGTTCGTCGTGATATGCGTCATGAGGGCCAAGTTTTTAATCAAACCACAGGCCTCGCCTTCGGGCGTATCAGACGTACAAAGCATACCCCACTGTGATGGCTGTAGAGCACGAGGACCACTGACTTTCCTCGTCTTTTCGAATTGACTGCTTATACGAGTCATCATTCCGAGGGCGCTGATGTAACTGAGACGGCTCAGAACGTGTGTTACACCAGCACGGTCCATCTTAAATCGCTTCACGCTCCAATTTCCAGTTTGAATAGCACGGTTCATACCCTCAGTGATGTGCTTTCCTTGAGCACCAACCTGCACCAGAGGATCTACGGCGATTGCTCGATTTTGTTTCCTCAGGGAGTGCTCGACGTTGAACTTGAGCTGAGTCATAAAATTCTTGAATAAATCCTCGAAAAGCAAAGACAGAAGTTGCCCTGCCAACTCTAGTCGCTTGTTACCCACGAAATCTCGATCGTCGACAAGCTTAGGGTTGTAATGGGCCATGAGTACTCGGCGAACCATGAGGGCGATATAGATAGCTTTGGGGTAAAAGTCTAGACCCTCGACCGGTATGTGAGCAATAATGAGGTTAGCTAAGGCATCGAGACCTTCTTCGATAGTACTACGCCGAGCTTGTGGCGGTCCTCCAGGCTGTTTTGCTCGACCGCCCATCTTTACTCTCGCTCCGATGTAATCTAAAGCCTGTTGCTGAGTAAAGACACCGACTCTGGTTGCTTCCTCAAAATTAACAGCAAAATCATCCTGGAACCTCCCGTCAGAACCGGTGACGAGCTCCATGATCTCGTAATCCGTAAGACCACCAAGAGCTTTGAGGATGATAACTATGGGTATAGCTTCGACGAGAACGTTATGCTGAAGAACAATGCGGTCCTTCTTTAGGGTAACGTATGTTTTGGACTTTCTCTCGTGTGTAGAACTCGTCACTGAAGCTGTGATTATGCTATTCTTCTCGTCTGCCTCGACAATTACTCGGTTCTTGCTCAGCTGCTCTTGGACAAGAATAACTTTTTCCGTCCCGTTAATGATGAAATACCCGCCAGGATCAAGGGGGCATTCGTTCATGAGCTCCATTTGGGCATTGTTTGCACCGTACAACCGGCATTTGTTGCTCCGCAACATAACGGGCATGCGAGCGAGCTCGACATTGCGACGGATAATCTTTTGCTTTTCTCGCGTGTATGCGATATCCACGAGGATCTTAGCAGAGTAGGTGATATCTCGTAGACGGCATTCCATAGGGGTGATATCATTTTCGACCCTATATTCAGTAAAGTCGGAACGATCCGGAGGTGCAACCCGGATGTCTATAAATTCGATCCAAAAGCTACTATCAACATCGCTTCTAAGCGTGCGGTTGGCCTTGACGATTTCTTTAATTTCATGATCCACGAAGAAATTGTAGGAGTCGATATGTCTAAGCCCATTAATTAGTATCAACCAGTCGTATATCATAACCATCGGACAATACATACTGTTTTACCAAACCTAATAAAATAATGATATTAGCGTACTGTAAATGCTTGGATGGTCATCATGTAGATCGTAGACATACCTTTGACCTTCAAAAAAGCTGGGAGTAGTTGATTCTTATCATCAACAGTCGAAATAGGGTCCGTCAACTTCTTTCCATTGTAAAAAGGCTCTAATAGAGCCTCAAACCCGTCATCGATATAAGGCATTTTGACGGCCAAGCATTTTCATATATTGGCGGCTGAGAGATAAGTGATTGTGAGATGACTCTGTAAAAATTCAGCCTCCTTGACGAAGAGCTCGTCGCGTGTGGCGGCCTGTACCCCACCAAAGAAAAAAAAATGGAGGGGCCACCGGAAGTACCTAGGTACACAAGCTAGGTACCCCAAGACTTCAAAGTCTTATATAAGTAAATGATTACTTAAGATTTGTACCTATTAAGTGCACATGTCTACCTGCACATGTATTTAGGGTACGTACCTAAGTACCGCGAATAGGATCTCATCTCTAAATTACAGCCCTTGTTAAACAAATCGAAGCTATCGAAATTATGGAACTACATGTAGCTAAATAAATCGATGGATGACTCCACGGGGAAATAGCTGACGAGACAAACAGATACGACCCGGAGACTTTTTTAACGTCTCACCTAATGATGACAATCCGAAAATCCACATACTATGGTATCTCCATGTTCCAATGGGCTTGATATATGTAATTTGAAATAATACCGGAAGCCATTTTAAGAAACCCGGGGAATATTATTTCTCTACGTAAGCATACCTACCTAGGTACCTATCTATATACGCGTACCAAATGTCGTCACGCTTATCAAGGTCTATCTCGGTACTCATTTGAGTCACCATGATGGGACCTTTCTCTCCGCCCGGACGTCCATGCTGCCATATGTACAAGCTTCCTATTTGGAAATCATCTCTATTTTTACCCAAAGGCTGTCCTCCCTTTCGAGAGCTACCAGGGACATGCATGAGTAAAGAATCCAATGAGCGGGTAGACGGGGTTTGGCCGAACGCCAAGAACCAAGCTCACCCATATAATGAGCCATTTGAACCCCTCTTTACCCCTCCATCAACTTCGTCCGTAGAGTTGCTGCCCCTCGTCTTAACCACTTCTGCAGCTCGCCTTGCATATTCACTGCAGGAGATAGTACGCTGTGCTGGCAGATCGATCCGTCATGCATTGGTCTGTGAAGCCGCCTCATCCTCTCAGGTTGGATATGGACATAGGGAAGATTTTGTTGAATTCTATATGTAAAGTATGTAACTACAACAAGAGCAATAGCACGGTTGTGCATCTATTTCGTCATATCCCGAGTGACCGTCTAATAAGAAGCATGTATAGAAGAGGGGCTTGTAGGCGGGGATATTTGGTGAGTATGTATACTTATGCCTAGAAAAAGTTGCAGAATGTCGCTGGGCTTGTTTTGGATTGTCGATGTGCCTACCTGATACGTCGTTGTTAGTAATCCCATCGACTCCCTCGAGCTAGTTCCAGACCTCGATCCGTAGCGAAGATCACCCCAAGTTCGCATCTAGACCCTTCGTATTGCTAAATCTCTTAACCATGTCCACAAATTTGCGTGTTGATTATAGAACCGCACCCGGAAGACAAAGAAGTAAAACTTAATGAGAGATATCTCACAAGATGCTGATACATATTAGTGTTTATAGGAAAGTTTACGTTGGCTCACTTGGGTCCAGCATATGCAAGCCACAGAACGCACATCGTGATCTAGAGTATCCGGGGGAAAAGGCTATTTCTCTCCCGGGGCAGGTTGGGTGACGTGCAGGCTCGCTGGGGCAGGTTTATGTATAGATGCTCCGCGTGTGGGCAAAAGTCGGTGAGCTGAACAAGGATAGGTTTACTTTGCGTAGCCGCCCAAACCTTTATCGAGGGTACCTGTTATGTTTGTACATTAGGTAAATAAGAAAACATATCCAAAAAGCTCACTATCCCATCGTATGTAACCATGCGAGCAATAGTCTATTTCAGACGATCTCATTGTCGCCACTAGGGCGGTCATAGTTGAGAACTACTGGTGCTTGGAGAGCAACTCGGGGTTGGTGATCATCGCGCTATGTAGTTTAAAAAGCTACTCTTTAGCTCTGCTTACGACCCCAAATCGGGTTGGAAATGCAATAAATGCCAGTGGTAATCCTGACGGCTACAAAAGGAAATAGGGCAGAAGACGTACACGGAGTACCTAAGTGGGAAATGGGTTCGAGAAGGCAACGTTCATCTCAACAGGTGTCTATCAGTATTGAGCCGCGCTAAGAGCTCATTAAGATCAAGAAAGTCTAGGCTCGACCCGAAACCTTAAGGAGGAAGGACCCTAATAAAGCAAGTAGCGGACGTATGAGACGGTTGGCAGACTACGCTCCGGCAATATGTGAAAGTGGCGCTTCAGGGTGAGGTGCTCGTAAATAGCTAAGAATCGACGCCGCTCCTATCCCCGGAGCAAGAGCCGGGACGAGCTTGGCTCGGAAGAAATGGCCTCTGCAACAAAAAAAATCTAATAAATGTCGAGCAATGTCTCAGAATTCACCAGATGGCGCTGTTAGCCCACATCTGCATTGGACGCGGGTGCTTCGAGAGTATTCGATCACTTATGTACTCTTCGTCCTGCACCCCCAACCGGATAAATGCACCCACTCCTATCGGATCAGTATAAGGTACATAGAAAGGTATAGGGACAATGCTCGTAAAATTCGAGACCCTTAGAGATTCTCTGCTGAGAGACCTATGAGGAGCCGCCTGTGAGCAAACTGATATCAAACGTGGGTAAGGCGTCCATCCAACCAGGGCTTATTGATGTACGTCCCCAATTTATACTTGCATGTATACCGCCCCTGTGGAGCTTGTTAAACCGGGAGACAGAGCATACATATACCGTCTGGTGATACTAATGTAGATGTAGGCGTATGCTTATGTACCTTTGACTGCAGGACGGCATTGGATAACCGGACGGAAGCAAAAGACGGATGGGTGAATCATCTCACACATGGAGTTGGGCTGAATTGACTTCTCGAGTCCAAACACATCTAGATGTATCCCTACGGTCCTACACACGATAGACAAAGTCTTATCGTTGTATATAGGTTCGGATTCGTGATGTTTGTAGCTCGAATATTCCCCGCACCAAACTGAAGATCGACGAAGTATGAACGGTCCGCATATCGGCCATGGCTTAAGCTGGCGTTTGAAGCCAGAAACTTGGGCGGCACTGGTTTGTTCAATAGCTCTTGGTGTCAGGTAAGGTTCCGCTCACCGCTCCCCTCTGGTTTGAACAAGCAGCTCCCAGCTATGTACATGCATACCAATCTCGGCCGCTAGCGACGCCAGGGGTAACCAGGTAGCTAGGATAGCTACTCAAAAGGGTTTATCAGTATTAAATACCGTCACAATAAAACGGTCACGTACACACCTACTTAATAAGAAGGGCTATAAGGTTTTACCTCCCTACCTGTATCTAGTATGATTATCTTTATTGGAAATCTGACTTACCTAGCGTCGTAAATATGAACAATCGTAGACAATTGAACCTATGCAGGAGGTTGAATGAAATTATTAGTACCAATGCCGTCTCCAGCCGTCTCGATTTGAGTAGCTGGGCCGGGCTCCAACTCCACCCTTCTGGTTCCCAAGTCTTTGGTTAGGGTTCGCAACCGGCCGTCGCGATCGAGTTCTCTACCTAGGTTAGAGGGAAACAAAGGAGGGAAGACCCTGAGGATGAATGGATGTAGTCAACCCATCGAACGATCTAAGAAACCGCTTTTACCTATCAAGTAGGTAATTGCCTACTTGGGTAGTCCGTAGCTATATAATCCGTAGCTATAGATCAATATATTCCGACGTACTCATCCAATCCCACCTTTTTTTATACAACAAAAGCTTGGTTGCTCTCTTCTAGCGTATCGATTGGTGCTCTTGGAATATACAACGTTTCTTTGGAATGATCATTTTGCGTATGCACCTAATTGCGGCTTGCGGCTTGCCATTTATTAGTCGATATAGGCGCAAGTAAGTAAGTAAGTAGGTAGTTAGGTAGCACACACACACACATACCTCTAGAGGAAAATAAGCATAAGAGCTCGCCAGCGACAGATGCTTTCGATGAAACGCAAGCATTGAGGTATGTAAAAGTATGTAGAGGTAAGCACGAAGAATGGTAACAATACGCCACGACTACCTAGTCTGCCAGTCTGCGTTTCCGCTAGTACCTACACGTAGCGTTAAAGCATCAGACTCTTAGCTCTATGTATATATGTACATAGAAAGACGGACAGGGACCAGGGGTTTGCGAGGGCAGGAGGGGCCAATCTGTACTACACAAGACATGGAGACGCCCACTCTTGCCCACCGTAATCCACCATCTCGCATGTATTTGCCTTGTACTTCCTTCGAGATGTAGCCCTGAGGGACCAGTCGCTTAGGGACCTGGGACCGTAGTGTACAGAAGTGTACAATAAGGTATACCACATACCTACCACCTTACGTGATGTATTCTAGGCTGTATATAGGTAGTGTAGGTTGTACAATACCACCAAACAGACCTCGACCAGGGGGGTGGGAAGGAGACAAGACGCAGGACTTCACACTGGGGAACAAGCCCGACTAAAGAAGGAAAGAGGGTTGGTTGCGTCTTTGTCCTAATTCCATCTAACATCTAAGCTCCCTGTGCCTCGTCCACTTGCAGACTTGCAGACTTGGAGACTTGCAGCAATTGAAACATTTGAATCTCCTCCTTCTCTTCGCACAACTCCACACTCTTTTATTATTATTTGCATTTTTGCGACTTGCAACCCTTTCTTTTCTTTCCGTGCTGCGCTGCCGCTCCTGGCTCTCCAGGGCTGCATTTTGCGTTGTGTGCTATAGTTGTTGTTCTCATCAAAGGTGAGTGAGTCTAACCTATATCGTCAATAGCCGAAAACAACCCTCTCCAACCCCCCATTCAACATTCAAACATCGTCAACCTACCCTGCCCTACCCAGCGCAAGTTGAGTGCCGAACGAGGGATATGTCGCCCGCGATACAACAGAAGCGCGGCGCGGATCTTGCTGATTGCCCAATTCCCCTGAATTCCCTTGACTGCACTTTGGAGAGAGCAAAATTTTCGGTGTCGGCTTCTTGCGATTGGTTTCATTGTGTATCCCTAGCATGCTGACCATCGTCTTCTGGAACTCCAGTTTATAGAAAATTCCGGTGATTGCCAATTTGGCCTGTACGAAAGCTTTTGGTGTTGTAACAACAGAATAGCATGGATGATTATCGATTTCGCACTCAGCAGTCTCCGAGAAACGAGGCGCCGATGAATTCTCTTGTCTCACCGCAGAGAAATGGCAGGCCCATGCCTCCTCAGCCAGTCTCGCAAGACCCTCGAACGACTTTGCCTCGACGGTTCACCACCGATTCGGGGCGTGTACCAACATTGTCCACTATATCTACCCAGCGAATGCCGGAACCACAAGAATATTCTGCCGTGAGTCTCCCCGAATTTGGGCATCCCGCAAAATATTGTGGTCGGGATAGGCCTTCGGCCTTACTAGAAACTGCCCCGAGCATGTCTCAATGCTCCTAATTGCATGTCTTGTCCTTGTGAAACACATAGCTGACCTTGGTTACCCTAGACGCAGTATAAAGTACAACTGGTAAGGCTGTCTCTTTACCGCTTGTCGTCTCTGTCCATTCCCGAGTCGCACCTCCGCGCATGCGCTCAGTACCTAGATTCCTATTTGCGATTATCGTCGTTTTAGCATAGTTGAGTTAGTGCTCACAATTTGTATAGTTAGAGAAAAAGAAAATCGAGTATGAAAAGCTTCGAGAGCAGAAGCGGCGCTTCGAGGCCGAGATGCATAAATTGGACCAGCAGCAGCGTCGGGATGAATTCGATATTGCCCAGATGCAGGAGGATCTAGGCCGAGGAAACGGGTTGACAGGTCACCAGTCCGAGCCGACGACGCCCCCCGAGTATCGAGAGACAGGCTCGGGATTCCCTACCATGTTCTCTCGTCCTAACCGATATTCGACTCCTAGCCTTGGTCTTGTATCTCCGCCGGGGCTTTTCAATCGACCGGGGAGATCCGGATCTCAGCTCACCTCTCCCCAGTCGGGCATTCTTCAGTCTCGCTTTTTCGACGACGCTATACCATCCCGTTCCGTGCCGGGATCTCGTAGGAACAGCGACGAAGACGAGAAGGAGGAGGCTCTTCGCCAGGATCCTACAAGTCATCGATCAACTAATGCGTAAGTGATACTTCCTGGCATTCGGTTTTCTCCTTTTATCCATTATTTTTTTTTCTCCACGCGCAATCTTGCCGAAATGTTCGTCAGCAACACCGATTGTTGTCACGTCTGGACCTCCATGCATGGTGGTCAAGAAAATTTTGTATTTATGGCAGCAAAAAACCTTTGCGTTTGACGCGAGGAAGGTAGATAAGGCGAGGGATTTCCTTGATCAAAGATTGTACGGGCATCTTGTTTTACTTTGGTAGTTTATTGGGCGCGAGTTCGTCAATTTGGGTTCGCAGACATTGTCAGCGAGGTGCTTGACTTGGCCCAACCTCTCTTTTCATGCAATTCTCTGTCATTATACCATTGCATTATGGCAAGCCCTGGATTGACAAGCCCTATTGAATTCGAGATACACCACTTCGTCCACTTCTACCTAAGTAGAAAAAAAAATATCCCTCTCTTGGAAAAATAAATTCCTCCCCCTCAACACATTTCCCGGCTACTAATACATCCCATCTCCACCAACAAACATCTCCTTATCTCCTTCCCTTCTAACCATTTCTACTTAACACTCCAACGTCGCGCTGTTGACCACTGTACGCTTGGGGGGTTAACATATTTCTATTCTTGTGCCTTTTGTGTACTTCGTCAGCCGGTCTGCAGGTATTTAGCAGCTACTAACGTAGAAACCTTGCCAGTCTTAATCGGTATTCTATGCCCGTTACACGTCGCGGCAATCTCTACGATAACATCGATCAGACCAACACAACTGGTTTTCTCTTTAGAGACGACGAATCCTCGATGGATTTGAACAACTTTTCCAACATTGACGCCAGTGAGGACGGTTTCCCTCAGCTCTACGCGCAGAAAGGAAATCCCAATGTGGTAAGTTGACACCTGCCTTCATCACTCCTTCACTTTTACCTCACTTTACCTGAGTCACGCGTTGTTCCCTACTGTATGTTTGCTTGTTTGTCCTGTTTATGGTCTGTGCTCCCGGTTTCTCGAACAATATTTGAGTACCTTTTAAGGCGAACTGTGCTTGTAAATGTTTTGATCTAGCGCACATATCACTTTCCACCTTACTTTGGAGATTGTATTTCTTTTTTACGAGAATCATTCACTCCTCACATTATTCTCAATTGGTAACCGCTATTGCATCTTCACTTTTACCTTCCGTGAGATATCTAGTGTTGCTAGTTATCGGGACACTAATCTTTCCACAGTTATCTGCTTCTTCTGCTGCAGTTGACCTCGCATCTCACCGTGCAAGTGGTGAAGCTACCCCTACCAACGGCTGGGCAAACATTCCCCGCCATCGACAACAGCAGAGTCTATCTACCCTGGGAACGTCCCAAATGAATACCCCCGAAAGCATGTCTACTAGCCAAGCTGGCTCATCGGCTGATACTACCTCTGTTGGTAGTCGCCCTTTCCGTCACTCACTTGATGTGAGCCAGTACAGGGAGACTAGTACGGACACCGCAACTACCTCAACCATGACCCCCTCATCTACTCAGGTGCTCTCTACACCTCCCAAGCTACAGACATCCTTCTCTGCAGGCGAGATAGCTGCCGTCAAGAACGTCCCTAGCGCCACCTTGACTCCCTCGAGCAATGCAAATGCCCATGCCCAACAGCACTTCCACAACCACAATGCGAGCATTGGCCGAATCCCCCCTGGCGCCATGAAACGTCACAGCCGTGAGCTTTCCAATGACAACCATGCTGCCGCCGCTCAAGCTGGTGCACCATACCCTTCAATTTCATCGCAGTTGCAGGGTGGCGCTCCTGCATTTGGCCCGATTGCATCCAGCCAGGCCGCCGTTCAGTCGCCTGTCTCTGCCGGAACAGGGGCAGCAGCTGCTGGTTCGCCCTCATCTCTTGGGCCTTACCAGCAATTCTATGGTGGATACAGCCAGCCGAACCCTAACGGCCCCGGTCCCGGTCCTGGATACAACATGAACATGATCACAATGGGCATGCAGAACATGGGAATGAACAATTACCCTCCCCAGAACTATGTCGGCTACGGTCCCATATACCAGCCTCATGCTCAGCCTCGAGACTCTCAGCAGCGTGTAATGCAGCAGCGTCGTGCTCAGGATAATGAGGCCATGACCCGTTATGCCAACCTATCCTTGGAGCAGGTAGGAGGTACAATCTACGATCTTTGCAAGGACCAGCACGGCTGCCGATACTTGCAGAAGCAACTCGAGAACCGAAACCCCGAACAGGTTCATATGATCTGGCTGGAGACGAATCAGCATGTCGTCGAGCTTATGACGGACCCCTTTGGAAATTACTTGTGCCAAAAGCTTCTGGAATATTGCACCGACGACGAGCGTACTGTACTGATTCAGAACGCGTCTGCAGAGATGGTCCGTATTGCGCTCAACCAGCATGGCACGCGAGCATTGCAGAAGATGATCGAGTTTGTCTCGACTCCTACACATGTCCAGCTCATCATCGAGGCCTTGCGATATCGAGTCGTCGAACTCATCCAAGATCTCAATGGAAACCATGTGATCCAGAAGTGTCTTAACAAGCTCAGCCCGGAAGACGCCCAGTTCATTTTCAGTGCGGTCGGCAACAATTGTATTGAAGTGGGCACCCACCGTCATGGCTGCTGCGTGCTCCAACGATGCATTGACCATGCCTCGGGAGAACAAAAGATGTGGCTTGTTACTAAAATTACCGAGAATGCCACTCGACTTGTACAAGACCCCTTTGGCAATTATGTGGTTCAATACATCATTGACCTGAACGAGAGTGTCTTCACCGAGCCGTTGATACAGCAATTCCGTGGCAAGATCAGCCAGCTGTCCCGTCACAAGTTCAGCTCCAACGTTATGGAGAAGTGCATCCGTTGCGGCAATGACGACTCCAAAGACATGATGGTCAACGAACTCCTGGCCCCGGGCGAGATGGAGCGCCTTCTACGTGATTCGTTTGGTAATTACGTTGTTCAGACCGCCTTGGACCATTGCACCTACCCCATGAAGATTCCGCTGGTCGAAGCCATCCGTCCGATTGTCCCCACTGTCAGAAACACTCCGTACGGTCGCCGCCTTCAGGCCAAGATCCAGCAGCATGACACTCGAAGTGCCAATACCAGCGGACAGGCCACTCCCGCCGACCCAACCCAGGGTCAGATTGCGATTCGTCCCCCCCACACTCGCGCCATGACGAGCCAGTCTATTGTATCGCCACCTGGTCCCTATACGAATGGTCACAGCCCCAGCGGTATCAACGGTACTCGAGGTAGAATGGCATACCCTCCCCCCAATGGCATGGGCGTGCCCGGCAATGCTCCTCCGCAACCGCCACGACTGGCCCAGTACCCTACATACCCTGGTGCTGGTGTTAACCCCGGACCTGGCGAAGGCGATTTCTTCTAGATGTTTCTCATGCCTACGGCGGTCATGATACTTGTAACGGTACGATAATGAACTCGGACGAAAAACCATTTTCGGTGGAATTTTCCCTAATGGTCGGTTACGTGGTCTTCGTGGCCATTTCGCAAAGAATGAATGAGATGCTTCATACGAGCTTGATGACACTGCTTTCCTTTTCTCGCGCCATCAACATGTCACCCTTACTTCCTTTCTACGCAGGATATTACACAACCTCATTTGCGTCATCGAGCGCCACCATTATCGCCCATTGTTCCTAGGGTTGCTCTGTATATTACGCACTCGATACCATGATTCTCGATACCCTAGTCAAGGCCAGCTCTCACACCAGCATATCGAATTTAATCGTGGCCCGCGCCTGTGTACTCAAACATCTCGGCATAGATTTTCTTTTTGTTTTCTCGGTTTGCGGGATACTTTTCGGCAGACACATGCATTACTTCTATTTTACACGCATCAGGCCGGTATTTTGATGTCATAGCTTCTCGTGATGTCTACCACAGTCCTAACCACGCATGCTCTGCGATAGACATACATACGCTCGTACCTAATCTCCTTGACCAGCTTCTATAGAGACCAGCCTTACGGAAGGGTCTTTCTATACATGCTGGTCTCGTACGAACGTATCATAACACACGACAGCAGGCTATGGGACGCTGGCATCAATGGGTTTCTTGTACACCTACATGTTTCTCACACGGGAAACCTAGATCAACTACTTGCGGCTACGATAAAGCGTGATAAGCTCAGGGAACCCAGAAGATGTAACAGCTCTCGTCATTAAATACAGATGGGAGGCTACTGGATACCAGTTCCAGATGATCTTGGCTTGTGTTTTACACGGAGGCTCATTTATCGGGATCTGTTCTGCGATGTCTTTCGACGGATTTTGCCGATCTCGCTGATTTGGCGGTATTGGGCAACGATTTTCTGTCCTAGATGCCTTCCCCCCGTGGAAGAACCTCTTCGCCTGTACTTTGCAGATAGCCTAATAGAGGCATACAACATATTTTTCAAGTCCATTTTCTGTGACATGGTTTTTCAGGAACTGCTATTTCCTACCTAAGTTGCCATTTAATTATCATAAAACTATAACATAGTAGAAAGGTCGATGCCTTTGACGGATTAAGAGGTACGTAATAGTACAATAACCTATCTTAGGTACTTTATATACCTAACGTATAACAGCTATGTATACCACCAAAGCTCATCGGAGCTAGCAAATCTAGGTAGGTACTTAACCAACTAAAGTTACTGAAGTTATCAAAACTAGTAAAACTATCACAGCTACTGTAGTAGTTAGCTATAATTGTAATGCGAATAGGGCATATAGCTTACCAGTCATAAAAACGGACCATATGTTGTAGCCGTGGTGGCTTCTATCACGTTCAAGCTGCTTATGATAAGCCCAAATAGCGGATTATGTAGCTCAGGAAGGCAACAGCAGCCCCGAAATTTCGATTGCTTTAAGCTGATAGCCGCCGCAAGAAACCCTCGTTCGGCGAGAGAAATACAAAGTCACATTTGGCAAAATAGTGTCATTGGGCACAAAGTATTAACGTAAACAGCCGAAAGCAAATAATTTTTTCGTCCCAGGAAGAATCTTGTTCCTATGTAGACTACGTGCAGTAACTCCAGGCATAACTCATGAGCCCGACGCATGCCCTATTGACCGTGAAGAAAGACGTCATTCCCTGCCGTAACCACGACATCCACGACCAAGCCGTCGTCACACATCCCCTAGTTTCCACCTCTACCTCCGTTAGGCGCACGCGCTTATCGGTAACGCCATAGGGAGAGGGTGTTGTGTCTCTTCCAGGTCTTTCTGCGACCAGCCCTGGTCTTGTTGTAGCGGTGGCCCTTGTTGAGACCACGCGACTTCTTGCCGGTAGCGGTGAGACCACGGGCCTCGCGGTGCTTGTGCACGGGGTTGACGATCCAGTTGATACGGGGGTCCTGGCGGATAGCCTTGTGCTCGGGGTCGACGAGGATAACCTCGTAGTACTTGTAGGTAGAGTCCTGGTTGATCCAGTACGAGTTGAGGACTCGCAAGTTGGAGCAGCGGCGGCCGACACGCTCCTCGGCGGTGGCCTTGAGGGATCGCTGGTACTTGAGCTGGTTCACACCCTGGTTGGTGGGCTTGCCTGTAATTTCGACCTGATTAGTCGTCTGCGTCAAGAATATTAAATATTATCTCGGTCTCTTCGTAGACTTACCGTAGGTGGCACCCTTAGGCACGGGCCGCTTGCGACCACCGCGGCGGACACGCACACGATAGATGACATAGCCCTGCTTGGCCTTGTATCCGAGGCGGCGGGCCTTGTCGGGGCGCGAGGGACGCGAGGCGCGGTGGATGACGTTCAATTGACGAAGCTATATTGATGCACTCTCAGCTAATGTTCAACGAGTGTATAGCAGAGACACGTTCCCTCCCTGCCGGGGAAAAGGCAACAGGAGGGAAGACAGCGTCCACATAATCATCCACGCCAATATATTGGACTGTTGTAGATTTTCGTGTGTATAATACGCTTTTCGTGTCGAGGTTTTAAAGCAATCGTGGAGGTTTCAACATACTTCCCAGCAGCGGACTCGGAGGAGGAATCGCAGAACATCGGACTGCTTCTTCTTCTGAAGCTCTTCGACATACTTGAGGGCACCCATCTTGACTGTGCGGTGGAAAATTAAAAGGTTAGCAACAGTATGAAAGCAGTTTATTCGGGGTAGAGAGCTACAAACCAGGTTGGGAATAGAATCCTGCAACAATGGATGGTCGTGTGTCGTTATGTGTGGTGTGAGGAATTAAGGAATGCGGAAATCTTCAATTGAGTGAAGAAATTTGCTAAAGTTGTGGGAGTGCGTTTGGGGGGAAAATTAAGCGACCCGGGGCTAGCCCAGGAATAGGATAGTGTGACTTCCATAAACGCATTGACCACATATACATTAGGTTAGTACTTAACCTACTTCCTGCCCCACAATACAGAGCTATGTAAGCAGGTAAGTTACCTAGGAGGTACTTCGTACACTAATTGCGTATCAAGAAACTCGAGGTTGATAGTTATAGCAACATTTACCTAGGCAGTCTAATGCTCCATGATACAAGCTAATACAGCCAGTTACATTCTATCATCACAAATTCTCAATATGCTCTTCTATTGTCCCCGCGATAGACGCCTTACTCTTTCCTGTTCTCTCAAGGGAACAGACTTCGCGATAGCCGTGAATTTCTTGACTTGCTCCGCCGCAACCGTACCCCAAGTATCCCCGTCTAGCGCCATGCGGCTCTCTTTAAAGAGATCTGAAGCCATGCTCTCCTTTTCATTGTCCTTGTATCTATCGGGCTGGCCAAGTATGTGAGCTTCTGGCCTAAGCTTATCCTCGACGAGTTTCTCTCCGTACTCGCGGCCGCAAGAGAGAAGGTCTTTCATATCCTGCTTATCCTGTTTCCATTTCGCGGTGGGAAGCTCCAACTTATAACTCTTAAGTTGCTCGTCCGTCTCCTTGAACTTTCTGAGCAATGCATAGCTTCCTGAGATGATGGACCGCGCATCTTGGAATAAGATATGGCCCTCCTTGGTTGGGTTACGTGCCTCGCCGTGTGATTCATGAGAGAGAACGGTATTTGAGTAAAGCTGTCCAAAGGTTTCTACGAGTTTACCATTGGTCTGAGCGCTGTATACAAATGGTCAGATTAAATCTCTTAAATTGCTGGTTTGCGAAGTCTGGTCTTCTCACAGTTGTTTCTCCTGTTCTTGAATATACTCTCGCACCTTATCTGTCTGCTTCTTAACTTTCGCTCCAAAGTTCTTGATGAAAGCCTTCGACTTCGTAACTTCGCCTTTGGTATTGCCCTCGAAAATCTCGGCCCATCGTTGAAAATTTCTGTATATCGCCGACACCATCAGTAGGCAGACATACGAATTATTTTCTAATTTAGCACTTACCGGCTACTTTCTCGGCCCTCATCTTCGTTGTACTCTTCAAGTCGTGAAAGGCGTCTATTCGTACTAGTCCTCTTCTTCTTGGTATTGTTTTCCTTGGTTAACGCCCCAGGATCGTCCGACAGTTCTATAGAATATGAATATGCCTAGCACTACGAGCCATACCCATTCGCTCTCTCGGAAGCGTACTTACGCTCATGGTCAGCTTTTCTCTTGGCTAATCTCTTCAACATGGTGGCTATAAATATATGATGATTGAATATGCTGGCTTCGGTAAATCGCTATGGAAATAAAGTGGGAATCAGATGAAAGTCGAACTAGAGACTATGATGCGATTCAAACAACCTATTGTTATCATCAAGGCTACAAATAGCACTATAAATTGAGGAGGCGCGGAATTGTGTGTAAGAATCAGGGAAAAGAAATTCTTGGTTTGTTATTCTACCTCTTGCTTGGTGACATAAATAAGACATAGGGGCATCTACGTGGGCAGTTCTTTCCCCCCTTAATGGAAGGGTTCTTACTTAACTTACATAGGGCATCTACGTGGGTATCCACATATGATTTACTCCTTCTATAACAGGAGGTCATGTGCCGAATAACGTTAAGATAGAATGTTCCTTCTACGTCAATATCCTTCGAGTACTTGATACTTATAAGGGGCTCATGTAGTTCGGATCCATGGTGTTTTATGAAAACCCGTATTAAACATTACTCGAATTTGACACATGCAACTCAGCGACGTATAGCTATTAGGAGCTTAATTATAGCAATTTTAGCCATCGGAGGTAACTAGAACCCTATCTAGAACGAATCTGCCATTAAACTAACAGTGAAAGTGGACAAACCGAACAGAGGAACCCCCCCTGAATGCATCTTGCAAGGCAAATGGGTGTAATCTTTCATGCGTGGCAAAGTCTTTTCTGGTCGTACAAAATCCGTCCATACCCAACAACTCGTGCAAACAAACCGTCCCTTTTGAATATCAAATTACACATATGCTTGTGCAGCACGTCTATGTTGATCTCCTTCCGAGCGCAAAACTACTTTTTGTCTTATGGTTTCTCTTATACCGTGTCGTCATGACGTAAAATGATTGATGGCCCTCTGCCTTCGGTCTGTCTTCTGCCTCGCCTCAAACCCGAACTCGAACTCGAACTCGAACTCGTCTCTGGCCTCGTTCCGAAGTCTTTAAAAGGTTGAGAAATCAAGGAATACCAAGGAATTGATAGATGCCGGTGCCAACCAACGCCAAAGTCTGATAATTGCGTCGGTTCTCTGGAGTTTTCGCCTAGGCGTACTGTGACTTATATGTACCACAAGCGCCTCTAGGAATAATTGGCTGTATGTAAACAACTTGAACGGGCCGCAAGGCCACCTAAAAAAGGAGAGGATTAAACTGTAAAATTGAGAAAAGAAAAAGAAAAAAAAAAGAAAAGAAAAAGAACGGAAATGGATTTCTGCCAACCCGTTGATCGTAATACGTCTCTTTAGTCTCGGATCGTATAATAGTGATGGTATGGTACGAGGGAAGTATAATACGAGAATGGAATTTTAGTGTAATGAAAATTCGAGGTTACTCAGTACGACATTAGTCTTTACTGGATGGTTGAGGTTCCAAAAAATGCCTTTAGAAGGTGAGTAACAAAGATAGATGCCGTATGGTAGTAATGAATGTTTGCGTCAACGAATTTTAGACTGAGGTTGAACCATAATAGGGGGTAAGGGGTATCGCAATATCCTGGCGAATTGAAAATATCTCCAGGTTCATTAGTAACGAGAGGGAGTTATCGAAAGCCGTAATGGAACGAATTCAATCCAAAAACTCCTCGGGTTCAGCGGGAGTTCAGAGAGAGCCCCTGGAACGCTCCAACCCATTCGTTCTGTCCTGTCATGTTAGGCACTGACTGATCATGAGGGGAAGGAGCCGTGTGGGGACTCGGATAACGCGTTCGCATGCTTGGGGGGAATTCCCCAGGTTGGGAGAAGCCGCCGGGGTATGTATCCATCCCTTGCATCACGCTCGGGACATATGGCACTGCGCCGGACCTCGGAGCACTGCTAAACGCACCATAGGCGGAGTATGGAAAACCGGACGGGGGATATGCAGAGCTGGCCACTGAAGGACGATCTGGCCCGCCAAATGGCTGGTTGAAGGGTGGCTGAAACGGTCGGCCTGCAGCACCCGGACTGGTAAAGGCAACCTGTGAGTCCTGGGGTGGATTGGATCTTCGTTCTGTGTTGGCGGATCCACTTCCTCTTCCAAGGCCGACAGCACCTGGGCCGATGCCGCTGGGCGCCTGCAACCCCAAGGTCGGGCTGGCAAATGAGGCGGGGTTGATAGCGGACATCCAAATTCGCGTCTTGTAGATCTTGAAAAGATCGGTGACTAGCGAGTTGAAGTTGATATACGAATCGGCGAAGTAGTAAAAGGTTAATTTCTTCCAGTCCCTGAAATCTGTTAGCGACGTGATAGATCAAAGATAGAAATAGTTACTCACATCTGGAACTCGGCATCGAGAATCTCCATGTTAAGGCCATGCTCCTTTACCTTCTGCATACACATACGCTTCGCCTTGGCTTCGTTTCCTTCTTTATCTCGAAGGTTGTGAATCTCGTGACTCTGTGCCAGGCGTTTGATGAGCTTCGGTTTGAGCTCGCCCGCGTTTGGTTCTTGCATGTGATGCTGGCTTGGTGGTCCCATTCCGCCGATTGCGCTGCCTTGAAGACCGTTAGATGCAGCCATCAAACCAGCCCCGGTCCCTTCCTGAGCGGCCGCGGCATTTTGGGAATACATCATCAACCATTTGTAGTGCTCTTCAGCGTAGTGCTCCTTCAATTCTTTAGCTGTTTGCCAGTCCACATTATCGCGAGCCACGGTTCCAAGATCCGTTCCCCGATCTGCCTCTACGATGACAAGATCTCCAGGTTTAACCGTAAGGCCAGTTCCTTCCTGGATGTAGAACACATCTGCCCTAGAACACTTGAAAAGAACAATATGCAGCAGTTGATTGTGTCTGGGCTGGCTCATTCCGTACATACTCCTGTGAGGTGATGGCGCACGGTTACCAAAGGTTGGAGGAAGTCCGTAGGGCGACTGGTACGGATGACCGTAAGCAGAGGACGCGATGGCTTGGTGTGCATTAGGAGCATTGCCTCCACCTGAGTAATAGGATACTGTTGATAAAGTTAGTCCTAAACGTAAACTAGACAGCTGGAATTCACTTACCAGGACTAGCAGTTTGAAAGCCCGCGCTCTCGGGGAATCCGCCAAAGTCTTGAGAATGAGACTGTGCTGCCTCTGCGGAAGTTGCATCATGAAGAGAAACACCCTCGCCAATAGAACCGATTGATCCTTGTCGCGTAGGCACGTCGGCAAAGGAATGTCTACGACTCTGCGAAATCTCAGTCAAGCCACCAAAACCTAGAGAACTCTGCCAATATGCTTTCTTAACATTCTCGAGCTTCCTGTTCTCTAGGGGATAAGGGGAACGGAAAGCCGAAGACGCAGACGCGTATTCGCTCATGCGCCTTCCTACTCCTCGTTTCGAGGCACTGTCCGGGCCCTCTCCAGCTTCATCTAATTCGTCAATCGCGAAGTCGGACTCTTCGGGAACGGGTCCGCGGACGCCGTATCCGTTACCTAATCCGTAAGTAGCAGCGGTTGACGCACGGGGTCTGAGCCGAGAGTTGTGATACTGCTGTTGCTGCTGCTGCTGTCTCAGCATAGCATTCTCTCGAGTGAGCATCTCTATTGTCTTCGCCTCGGCACTTTGCTGCTGATGAGATGCCTGAGCCGTGTCACTAGCACTCTCATCATCGTCATCCTCAACTTCCTTTACTTTACCTAGCATCGCACCTTCACTGGACATCTCACTCAACATACTCGGGCGCGAGGGTCTGTGCTGTAATCCAGGATGTCCAAGGGGAGCACGCGGTCTTCCTGATAGCATCGAGGACGTAGGCATCGTCGGCGTCGTTGCATCCGGGTCTAACTGACCCACCGAGTATGACTGAGAGCGATATGTTTTGGGGGTTGGGTGCAAGGGAATGGCGAACGGAATTTGTGGGTTAGGATTCTGCTCTCGCGGAGTGGGCGAGGTCTGCGCCAACGAACTATCTTCACCAAAGAAACCAGCATTACTGGGGACGGTAGATGTCGGCGAAGGGAGGACTTCGGTCAATCGAGAAGGCGGCTCCTTACGCTCTGTGTTCCAAATGCCTGTTCCCCATGGGAAAGACGGCGGTCCTTGATGTCCCCTTCCCATCGCCGCCGAAGATGTAGTATGAGTCCCCCAAGCGGTTACACCCGGCTCGGCTGATGGGGTACTAGGATGCGAGGCTGTTGGTGACATAGAACTGCTCGCAAATGAACCTTTCCTCGGATGGGGTAACGTAGTTTGTGATGTATCATTCAGCCAAGAAGCACGACGTACAGGGTTCTGAGGCTGTACTTGTGGTCGATGCGCGTCTTGTCGATGAGGGTCGGGTTCGTCGTCCGAACTTGCCAGGGCTTCAGAGTCTGGTGTAGATCTTCGAACATTTAGCTTTTCAAGCAGAATGGACTGGTTGTTTGGCGCAACCCCTGGGTATACGCTCTGGCCGGCCTTGGTTGCGGTACTGGGCTTGATGTTGCTGGAGCTCATGGTCTGCAGATGATCGATTTCGGCTTAATAATTGCCGAAAGGAAAAAGCACACTGAAACGCAATGACAATAACCGACCAAGACCTCAAAACAGTAATAAAAAGTTACACCCAGAATTTACAGGTGGTTTCCGCGGAGATGTTCGAGCGTCTATGACAACAGTAAATAGTGTAAACCTACACGATGTGTTAGTCATGCTACAGCACCAGAACTAAAACTGAGATGAAAATAAAAATGAAAACGAAAACGAAATGACAAGGTCACCCCGCCAAAAGCAAATGCTGCAAATGATTTAAATCTGGATGAAGGAGGTATGATTGGCATTTCCTATCTTGAGCGCCAGCGGCGAATCCATCTCCACACGCCCCTTATATATAATGAACCACGCAACGCCGGCGCAGACCAAATTACGTCCTCAGAGATAGCTGATCTAGTCAAGAGTGGACATAGCGTTAAAAAAAAGGAGATTTTATACTTACTGGTGTCAACGAAAAATATTAGATCTATTCATAGGGTATCGAAGAATCCGTGTCTATTGAGAAAATGAAAGGCCAACAGGCAACGCAATTTTAAGGGAAAAAAAGAATGGTCGACCGAAGTAAAGTAACGGTGTTGATCGCCAGTCCCAAATCCAAAAACGCCACCAGAAAGACCCTTCTCGAATTCTAATTTGAGTTGTCAAGATGGACAAGACAGAGAAGTTTTCGTCGCAGATGCAGTCCAAACTGATTTCTTGTCAAGTTGTTTGCCTTCGCAGCAGGTAGAGGCGCCGTGTTGGGGGCAACCTAAAACAAGATTTTGTATGTGCGAATTTGTCAGTTCGTAGGTGTATGAGTACGACCTCGAATGCTTTGCGACGAAGCTATTCGGAAGAGCGCATCGTCGGCTCGGGAAAATCTGTGGTGACGAGTAGTTTGCACAAAGGCCGTTGCTGAGCGAAGACACGCAAATGGTCCGTAGAGATGTGGATTTGTCGCCGTAATTGTCGAAGGCCGGCAATTGCAGATGGACGGACGAAGGCGTAGGAGGGTGTTGGAGGGTATTGAAATTGAAGAGCGGGGAAGGGAAGTAGTTTAGGTAGGTCTTTAGGTATGGTACCTAGGTAAGTAATTCGTAGGAGTAACTGATTGGTTTAGCAGTACAAATTCAGGACCCGTGCCAGCAGTTGAACGTTGCGACACGAGACCCTCGCGTGAGGGAAAGTATGAAGGAAAGTGGCTAGTGGGGAACGGAAGCTGGGTTTTAAAGTTAGGCTGGTAACAGCGGGCAGGGATGATACATATGTATGTACATACGGTAGCGGTAATCCCCCCCACTATATCCCGGGAGAGACAACCAGTCTTTAGAGGCTTTTGGGGGTGTCTTAGCAGTAACTGAGCTCCCTGCAAATCATAAAAGGGTACACTTCGTAGTGCCTATGCCTAACTCAGCGCTATGCGAGGATAGGCCGAAAGAGGAGATAAACCTGAAGTCATAAAACAAGATGAGAGGAGAGAATTAAACCGCAAACAAAATATGAGTGTCAGTTGTGTGCGAGGGGAATTTATCGACCCAATAGGTGTAGGTAGATAGTGAGAAGGGGACAGACGTGGTCAGGTATGATCAGGTAGGAAAAAGGTGGCTACATCGATCATGAACTGACGATGCTGTGCGCAGGGAGATACATGTAAGTATGTATGCACGTAGGTAGCTGGTAAGGTAGTAACTTAGCACGAAGGAGGTGTATGTGCAGTAAGAGAGTGGATGTTTTTCTCGAGGGTGGATGAGCGGATAGGGATATGATGGATGGTCTAGGTATGGAGGTTGGCGATGCAAGCTTGCTTGTCTATGAGCTTGTCCCGTGTATGGTTCATGTGTAAAAAAAAGGTCTCGAAAAAAGAATTCCTTGTATTTTACTAGGCTGTGCGACTTTACATTATGTACATAGACGTAAAAAAAAAATTTAAAATTTTCTAGGTCGGTACTTACATGTATCTAGGTACCTATGCAACTGCCTTTTTGTAAGATGGTTCAATGCTCCCAAGAAGAATCCAGAGGCTGCCAAGACGCTAAAATAACAAAGCGAAGGACCCACTTGACCTTCCCAAATTGAGGAAAGGCGGGCGTAGGAATTTGGTGCACGTCTGGGGACGAGCGGGTCCTACTGATGGACTTTATTAATTTAGTGCACAAAGGATGATCATCAAACTTGGCCCGAGCCGCTTATACATACACCGTACCTCGTACACAGTATCTTTCTAGGAGTCGACATTTTCCCATGATACGCTTTTATTATGTACAATGCAATCGTAACTTGACCCGTCCGAGAAGCTTGTCCGGTCGAGGATACCGATGATTCAATCATCTTGGTTCTAACTTCTCACTTGGGACATACGAAGAGTGTGGGGAAGATTGATCTTGAGCTATCGAGCGTGCGAGAGAGAGGTCAAGCAAGAGACTTCTCTATTGGCCTGAGTCCTGCAATACCCAAGCTTTGGTTTGCTAATGATCCTTGTTATTCCGGGGAGTCGAGAAGACAGCCAATAACATGTCAGTCTGATATGTTCGTAGTCCTTCACAGAAATCTTCTCCAATATCAAATTCAGTGAGATGCACATCCATATTTCCGTTGAGCTCTTTATACTGCAGACTGACATATATACTTATTCAGAATAAGACGAGTTGTCATTTACAATTACATTTACTCCGTGGGTGAGAGATCAAAGAGTACACTCAGAACATATGGTGGCGCTTAGCTGCCGCGAGAGCATACATACATAAATGCTGCTCTCCAAAAGACTTTTGGCTTCCGCCTTTCGAAACATGCCTTCTTTTTTAGACGGTCACTTCGGATGACAAGGACAGTCTTCGTACGAGGAATTGAGACCGTACGTACGGCAACTCAGCTTAGTTAGGATTTCTCTAGAATTTCTTCCAAAATTATCGATAGGCTATATACACACCGAAGGTCTTGTTCCGTAGAGGTGTGCATAAGCCACACCAATCAAGAGTCGAGGATTGGAACGTCATTTCTTAACGACTTAGCCCACCGTTGAAGATCTCTCGACAGAAACTCGCCCGGTGCGGCGAATAGGGCCTTCTCGTTCAGTGCAACGCTCAATCCCCTCTCCTGACCGAGTACATGTACCAAAAACCGTGCATGGACGCGAAAGCTCCATGCTTGCGAGTCTGTCCTTTATTCCAAGTTAGACACAGCCGTCTTAACCGGACTTGGCCAGCTTCGATTTTCACCACATTTACCACACGTATCTGGGGAATGACACCCCGACGAAAGTTGCGCCAGCCCTCCTGCATATCTGATTGATGCATGCACTGCACGTCAAAACTGTTGTTACCTTACATAGCATTAGACTCCGGGGTTAATACTACCTGGCCTAACTCTTCGACGATCAGAAAGCCCACTGAGACTCCATTGGATTCAGAAGCGAGTGAAATATGGGCTTCTCATCGTTCGGGGTCTTGGTACGAATATAGCAACAAAACCAGCATTAGGTAGGGACAGGATACATAGTTGGGTAAGATATTGGAAGCATTGTGGAGGTGTGAGTAGAACATCTCCTGAAGCTAGCCGATCGTGAGACGACAGGGGAGGGGTAACGGACCATTCCTCGCAACGCCCAGCAGATGCAACAGATGCAACGAACGATTCCCGCACCCTCTTTCGGCGATCCGACTTATAGAAACTTCGATAGACTAGGTCAACATCGAGCAAATAAATTCAAAGTCTTATTACGAGTCGCATTACATACTTCAACCCTAATTACCTACAGATCAAGTTTATTACTCCCTCTGCATAACCCGAACACAAGGAAACTTGAATTTTTTCAACTGACTATCTGTATTCCCAGCCTCTTACGCATAGCGGATATCACAGTTTCCTGCATGTTTTAAGCGACCTGAACCAGGGGATGGTGGAGGGGTCGTGACCTTTATACATATTTCTTGACAATTTCTTCCTGCAAGCCTCAGCCTAAATCAGAAGTTGGCCCTTCCAAGAATTTACGCGTGCTGGATTATTTGATACAATCCTCAAGCCTCTATGAGTTTTATTACATACCTGATATTCGAGCTCAACATTAAGCTCAGCATCGTGTTCAGCACATACCACTATTCGGCCTCAGCGACCTAGCTATATACGATGTCGTCACACGATTAGTTTGCACGAACCTTGGAGGTGGCGCGAGTTTCGTAAAAACCCGTACCCAAAGGCGTCGCACATATACCCCCAGGGGCTTTACCCCAGATTTTCAGTTCATGTTTACTAACCCTATCCATGAACGGGCAGTTGTTGGTTACAAGGTCCGTACGGCTATAGAGATAAGCAAATCGAGAACCAAGAGACTGCATGGGGCCTGGAGTCCGCATCATTCACCAAGCTTACCGGAAAAGCAGCATCAGATTATTGCAATTAATTGGCATAAACTTACATTTGTTTGCTAGGATCCATAACATGTTCCTAACGGGGTGTTTGTTCGATGGCCAGTGGTCATGTCAACGCATATTCTCGGCCGATTGCTACGTTCAACTAAGAGAGCCAGACGCTAGACGGGTTTAAACTAGCGAAAAGCTGCCTTTTCTCTAATGCTAGTTATTCTATGCTAGTTATAGAATAACTTCAACTTTGTTACATATGATGTGTCATCATTCCCTAATCAGCAAAACGACACCACCTGAGATAATCCCACAGCACCAATTATGATGGCTCTATTACACACTATGTTGAATTCGCTAGCCCGCCGGACTATAGGAGAGAGGAAATGGCATCTTACTTTACGCGGAGAGAAATTCCTTGCCGGCCTCACACAACATTTGGACTTAGCACTTATGCGTAATACATATGCCCGGGTATCTTGGACACCAAGACACTACATACCCTTTTTGTCTCACATACGACCCCGTGACTCCAACGGGTACACCATGCCATGGAGATAAAAAAAGCATCGTTCGATGCTCTCGACTACTACTATCTTCAAGAGGGTATCCTCGTTACCACGTGCGTATCTCGGCGCATTAAGCCTTGATGTCGTAAGTGAGGTGTAAACATGACATACGCGCATAGTGGATAATCTATGTAAATGAAAAGAATCTAAGGTGATCCAGATCCCCGAAATACTCGCTAACTTTAGACTGTTAGACCCAAAGTAACACATTAGGTAAGGTACATAGGTGGTGATCATAACGCTCAGGATAGGAGGCCCTACTAGATCAGACCCGTACGTCCCGTACGTTCTCAGGGACGACCCATGGTATTCCATGCATCTTGACGTACCTTCTGGTAGAGCTTTTGCGGGGTAAGGCGTGATGCAATCCATAGTCTACCAAGCTAATTAACAAGAAGACCGGCCCCCATCGTGCATACATACATCCTACGGCCCATGGCTCGCGGGGAGATTTCCTGCACGGCCGCACTTGGAGCTGCACGCGACCCCAGCCATACCTCGCCTCCCATTGCCACACCGGCGCGAATCGCTGCTCGCCACGGCCTAATATGTGTGCGTCCGCTGCCTTGCGGTAGTGGTAGTGTCACCACCCCTTTTTTGCCTCATGGGAGAAAACTTACGAGCGACCGACGAAACTGCCCTAACTACTAGCGCCGGGATTTGGACGACGGGGATGCGGCTGGAAAGGTAGAGTAGCGTAGAGATCTATCCTGGAGCTGTCTTGGCCCGTGTATGCACCAAGCGATACCACGCGCCCTATCGCCAACTACCTCCTAATCGCGAAAGTCAATATTGCCCAGCGATGTATACCGGATAGGGTTGCCGAAGGAAAGCGAAAGCCTAATTCGCAACGAAGACATGGCAAAAAATAAAAAAGGTGGATAGGCCGGCGACTGCATTGAATTTCACTTAGAAACACTGATGACGACGATGCTGGCGGTGCCTAGGGCCAAGGGCAGGTGTAAACTCTGCTGAAGATACGAGATTATCGCGAAACTTAGCTAAGTTGGTGACCGAAGTTGCATCCTAAAAAAAACAACACTAGGGTATTCTCATTTCTTCTAGATGACGTACTTCGGATGACGTTCTAATCATACATCAGATGAAAGCATGTCTCTCAAGCTTTATCCAGGGACCGAATCTAATGAGTCCTTGCCAGGTGTAGTCGGTGCTGCATCTGGCCCCTTTTGTGCACGAAGCTTCTCCTCGAACTTTGCAAATTCCTGAATCGCGATCTCTTCCTCTTGGTCCATTACTTGATGTACACCTTTGACCTCCTCGATCTATCGTCTTGTTAGCATTGTTTGCATTATACGTCTGAATTCTGGTGAGGTTGAAAAGGGAGCTCGTAGATCATTGGGCTTTGGATTATTCAGCAACTCTGGCAACTTGCTCGAGTTGAATATTCCTTGCTTTATGTTGAAAGAAAAAAAAAGTGAAAGGGAAAAAAAGCAAAGTAGCTAGGCTACGCCAGAGTTGCAAGATGCTCCGAGGAGAGGCTGTACTCACATAATGCATCAACATTCCCTCAATACCATTCTTTAAAGTGACCGTACTTGAATCGCAAGTCCTGCATGCTCCCCTGAGCTTCAAGTTCACATACCCATTCTCAAAACCTCGAAACTCGATATCTCCACCATCTTCCTGGATCGCAGGTCTTATTCGAGTCTCGAGCAGCTCTTTGATCATACCCACGACTTCGCTATCGTTTTCATTATAGCTCAAACTGTCCTCCTCTCCCGCTTCTTGACCCTCATCTCCACCCTCTTTGTTGTTGCTCACAGCGACTATTTCCTGCCCCGAAGTTATAGCCTCGGTGATCAAGCTGAAAATTTCCGGCCGGATGTGTACCCAGTTGGCGTCGGGAGACTTTGTCACCGTGATGAAGTCGGGCCCGTAGAACACGGACGTCACCCCGTCGATATTCATCAGCTGCGCGGCAAGCGGCGACGGGTACGGCGGCGCGATCGTACTCCGCGGATTTAGGTACTCGATGAACGGCGTGGGCACGTCCGCGGGCACTACCCTGTGATTCGGCAAAAACTTGAGCGCATCCGGGTTTGGCGTGGTCTCGGTCTGGATGAAAATACTTCGCACGCCCCGCGGCGCTATTGCTGGTAACCTCGAGGCCGCCTGTAGCGTTGGCCGTAGCCTTGCCGACACCCCCAACGCCTGTGAACTCGTATGCGCATGTCGTCGCGCGGCTTCGTAGAGTCGGCCGCAAGTAGCGGGCCGGACTTTTCTTGTCCCCGCGGACAGCAGAGCCGCTGCCGGCCGGACGAGTCGATTGGGAGGCATAGTCGCCCTCTTGGATATGCCGATCGCTTTTGGAATCAATTAACTAGCTTTAAAACACGTAGATACCTAATTATTTGCGACTGGGAATATTTTCGTCTGATATATTTTAGTATAAGATGAGAAACTAAATATTAGGTGAAATCGGAGGCGCGATTATTGTAAGTAGACGTTTGCCGAATTACGCCGATGGCAATGACGCAACTAGCGCATTGTTCGAACTTTTAGGTGGGTTATCATTGTACGGATGACAAATGTACGGATGACAAACCGACTGTTGCACAAGTTTTGATTGGTTTGCAGGACTATCTACCGGAGATATACCGAGCCGTCTAGTAATTGCTGCATCCAAATTCATCCTTACTCATTGGACATTTTCGTAGATCGCAAGCCACACTTCGACTACCCGCCTTGACTTTCAGCCTCATAACAGGTTATATTATATTCAGCCGCGTTAAAGCTCTGCGATTTGATTCACTGACACTGATTTGAGTGACAAGACAACTCCTATACCGCGTTGATCAGTCAGCCATGCTAGTACAACCATCTCTCAAGCCTAATTGCATAGAGGCCACAGTCTGAAGAAACTTGTCTGCTTGTGAAGAGGGACGTGACCAATGCTTTTGCCGTTCGGTGATAATCAAAGGCATTGAATGTGTTCTTGAAGGAAAGAGTCAACATCACTAGACCCTTAGTTGTTATAGTTTACCCTCGACTACATCAATTGGAATTATCAGGGCCAATCATTCGGCGTCTTATAAGGCAGCCTAAATCACAGATTTCTAGGCGCAACCAGAATCTCCAGTTGCTCTTAAAGATATTCGCGATATAACGACGGTAGAATACAACTTACCGCCTCGGTTGTCATAAGCAACAGGTAGCACGGTGCACTTGAGAGCGGTCTCAAAAAAAATTTCGGTGACGCGTTACCTTTCGAAAAAGGTATGTTTACGTCGAACACCTCGTAAAGAACCATTCAAAAGCTCATGCAAATACTAAGATACAAATAACTAATACTAATTAAGTTTTACCATACAATACTCCTACTCAGGGGAATAATCTATCATCTGCTTCAGTGAGTGATATATTCGCATTGGGGGATCCTTTTTCGGTATTAACTATGATATAGTTTCGTCACATATCAACTGAAGCGCAAACTCTTCACCTTCATATAATATTCCGTAATAAGATAATAACAAGGAAGACCTCAATAGGTTCTCAATACATATTATTCAGGTGTCTGCATCGAGCCGCCTGTCCTACTTGAACCTCAGGTATTCATCCCAACCATGGCAAACGCTAGACCGCCGTGTCTGGTTTGCAATAACACCGAAAGCAAATACAAATGCGCCCGCTGCAACCTATACACGTAAGTATAGCTTCATATTCGACGCCGGTAAGCTATTCTAACTTTCGTTACATAGGTGCTCGCTTCCATGTTTCCGTGAGCATCGGGACAATCATCCACCTGTGGAGCCCCTTACGCCGCAATCAAAAGATAGCTCATCAGGAGACGACGTCAAGTCTCAACCTAACTACACATTTACCGGTGAAAAAGCGACGCATCAATTCACCTCCAAGGGCTTAGAAATCGCCGACATGCCAGAGTACAGAGACTTGACCAAGAAATACCCTAACTTGGAGCGTCTGCTTTGGAATATTGCCGCAGCCACAGATCCTCCAGCCACCGGCGGTGATAGCAACGGGAAGCCTAGTACATTCCCTAGTTCTAATAAAGGTAACCGCAAGGCGGCTCAACCCTGGACAAAGGAAACGGGCTACGAGAATGGCATAGAGGTGCTCCGCCAGACTCGAGATACCCCTGGAAGCGATAGAGACGCCCTTAAGGAGTACTGCGAGCTGGTCCGACTCTGGAATTTCAGACGAGAATCCGCCGATATGGATGCCGATCTTCGACAGCAGCTCGCTCGAGATAATGCCAGAGCCATCGGAGAACTTTTGCGCACTGAAAAGGCCGACATCTAACGGGTTTTCCTGCGGGTCGACCGAATCGACACGTCTTGGCAACTGGCAATTTGTTGCCTCGATGCTAGCACATTCTTTCACCCTTCAACATACGTATTTCGTACTAAAATGAACCTGGAATTATGTAAGTTTTTCTTCGCCATATCTGATCAACCCGTCTGAGCTACATCTAACCAAGGCTAGACCTACTCTTTAAAAGGCCGATACTGCGTTCCACCATTAACGGACGCGATATTCGCCACTACATGAGATAACATACGACTATCCTATATATTCAATCCCGCAAAGAGGCAAGCCATTCCAAGTCATTTACCTAGGCAAAACTAGTGAAATACTCGCTGTAGTTAGGTTCAGCATTCAGGGATCGTTCTAGGGCCCCTATTTTGAGATCCGATTATGGTGGTAGTTTTGGGATGCCACCAATGGAAGCTTCAGGAACATAAGTTTCTTCATAGTCTAACATACCCGTGGCTTAATTCAGATACAGTCTAAAGATTTCTATATGTGTGTTTTTATTCCGTGTGAATGGTATGCCTACGTTCAGCACAGGCGCTATTCCGGTGCAAGTTTCAGGGGGCTAATTAGATTACCAGCCTCGTTACTACCAAATCTTAACTCAAACGAAAGTACCTAGCTCATCCATCGAGTTTGGAATGTTTGCTTTTTTTCTATATTTTTTGATCCAACTCTTATCAGCACGTCTGATTGGCCAAAAGTGACAGATGTCATTATCCGGATGTCGTTGAGCGTCACACGCGCCCTCGCCTATCGGACGAAACGGCCACGGCACAAAAGCGCCCGTTTACATGCGCATAACCACCACATAAGATGCTGACAGTAAACCACGCATTCCGGGCTGACTTAAGTAGTCGATAATCGAGCTGTCAGTTATCATAAAATCTCCGTACCTTATGTAGTAGCTACCTACCCCTGAGTTGTACCGAGGAATTGTTGAGTTGTTTATGCAAGTCTCCGACGTCGTACAGAAGCTACTACGGCGCAGCACATCGCATTGGAGAATCAATCGCCATGCCTTAGGTACATTCTCAAATAGGACGTGGATTTTACACTCACGAAATCTTCTGTCAACTACGATTACTTGAGGAAGCGAGATCACACCAAGTAGGAACCTTCTAGCCACAAGGACACAACTATAGGACATAATGGTAACCACCACAGTAATGCCAATGCCATGTGCCAACTGGAAGGATGGGGGTAGCGTCTGCTTTCGTGAGGGCACGCTTGTTTGTAAGGGCTGTAAGTTAGTCTTGGTAAGTGGAAATAGTTTCTTGGACACTACAGACAGATAATAATAGTGCTCTAGTACTGCAGTCGTCATTGTCAAATAAAGCACTGGAGAGAGCACAAGAAAGAGTGCAAATCTCCACTTGGAAAAACCACTTGGCTCCCGGCTTGGGATCGAGAACGACGAGCACCAGCCTGGTCTCACGGGGAGGCCGCTACTAACTTACATAACCCCTTTGGACCAAATAAACACTTCTGGGGCAACACGCCGGCGATGGACGTGCTCCAGTTACTGCGGAATGAGGGGCCAGCCTACGATAAGGATATCACGGTCCTGTTCGCGGGTACGTGTGTTGACTGGTAGTCTCATTTGGTTCCGAGTGAGACATTAACGAGTAGCAGCATCCGGAGACGTGAGGAACGCTGTACAAACGATTCGGAACCTGCCCCCTGATTTTGAGCACCAGGTCAAGATGACGATTAACGACAAGGATTTTGATATCACGGCAAAGAACGCTGTGATTTTGCTTCTGGCATTGAGCTCATTAGAGGAGGGATATAATCAGACCGACTTTGAGATATTGGCAGAAACGCTTATTCACGTTTGGTACTCGGCCACCATCACAAAAGACACATTATCCGAGCTGCAGTCGAGAGTCAAGCCACTTATCAGCGACGTGTGTGAGCGAGCCGTCGACAAACAACCAAATATCTTAATAAGAAAAACATGGACCTTCAAGTCGGGCAGTAGTCTCCTCCTGGTTTTAAAGAAGGAAGATTGGGCTCGAGTAATGGAGTTTTTCGACATACCCGAAGACCTAACCCTAGAGAAATCCCGCCAGCTACGTCACGCTATTACTCTCGCACCCGAGCGGGAAGACTATCGAGATCGGTGGTACTTTAAAGACGCATCGCCCTCTATGCGTGTAGCTAAACAGCGATATCGAGAGGACGGCTTACTCCTGCCTTTTGGCCACCCACGCATCGGGTTTGACTATCCTAACCCGTAAGTTATTACCTACATTAGGTACCTAGGTAGCTATATCAAACTCTAGCATCGTAAGTCTAATACGTCCCAGGACCTTATTCCAGACAGTGTTCCAAACAATTTCCTCCTGGCCTCTGGACGATAAAGCAGATCCCCTCGGTGGCTGGCCTCTCGACGAGGTCAGAGCAACGTCAAGCCGTATTCCCCAAGACATATATGGAAAGCTATTCTCCTATCTCCGCGGCGTCTTCAGCGCCTTTCTCCGCCGTATTGCGACGAGAAAAATACACTTTGAGCTCTTTAACCTCGACGCGAAAGAGCTGATCCAACACTTGGTGGTGGAGGAGGGAGTATACGACCGAATCGAGGTGAGCTCGTCTAATCCCTTATGTTACTCCATAGAAACCAGCATCTGCGAAACTGACCGGACAGGCTTCAAACATCTCAGATACATGCTGGCTAGGCACCCGCGAGACTTTGCGCTGCCTATCGCCCCTTCTCAAGACGCCAGCGGACAACCCCCACGCTACGCTTATAACCGTGTATCTCAACGCGGTGATGGAAACCGCTAAGAGCAGCGACGCGGAGGGTGAGGAACTCGATGTCGCGCGCACCCTGGAATATATGACCAATATCCAGGACATCAACATTATAAGAAACCCGCAGGGTGCCGAGATGTACCGGGTCTGGGACGCGCGGGGCTTCACATATGATGTGGATAAGCTCTTTAGCAAGTACGTCGTTGCTCCGAGGAAAATAACCGCTTGAAGAAGTTTCTGGCTGGCTGGCTGTTGGTTACTTAACTAACCTACCTCTAGGTACATGGCTGTGCAACATTTCGAAGACATCGAGAGAGACTTGCACGTCACGATGAAGGAGCAGAATACGATTGGCGACGCGTGGCCTACGGCTTTGAAGCTACGCCCGGGACAGGAGGGGGCCCAGGAGGAATTCGACGATGCTCTTGCGTCGTCTTATACCGGTGTTGAGCGCTATGTTGAGTGGAAGAGGGCGGTGTAGCGTAAGAAAGACGGCCACCTGAGGACTAGAATTATAGCAGGAGAAATACATAGCTACCTACACTTATCACTCAGATGGCTATAGAAACTGAACATAAGATACTGAAAATAAAATCATATACGTGATAATATGAGATAATTAGCAGGCTTCACGCGAATCGCTTATGCGCTATCTAACTACCTAGGCAGGTTTCCCTCTTTTCCCCCAACGCCTTGCTTACACCAGCGATTTTCAAATAAAAGTGTCCTCGGCTAGGCATAGTCACTCATTCATATGGCACCATAGGCCATGGGTATCCCCCATTCCCAGAACGAAGTACGTTTCCCTCTCAAAATTGGTAAAGTACCGGACTCCCCTAGTACTATAGAGAGGGATCCTACGATGCACTTATACGTTTAAAATGCAACGATAAGCCTAGCTGCCTTCAGTTCGCGTCTCTTTTCCCCTGTGATCCCTAGGTACATATGCCCTTATTTTTAGTAGTAGAGTGCGAAAGGTAGATTTCAACTTGCGCCTCTTAGACTTGCGAGATTTCGATCTCATCAATAGCGCAGCATATTCCTCTTCGGTGAACAAGGTCTGCTCCACGATTGATGAGAAGCTCAATGGCCTCTTCTTATAATGTCATTATTTCCGGAGGGTACCCTGACTAGCAAACCGATAAATCTTACCCAAATAGTTTCAGAATGGTGAGTCTCGTTCGGATCAGCTCCGTAATCCAGAAGAATTTTGATGGTTTCCGGATAAATATCATGGTCACCTACTCCTATTAAAGCCTGGTATAGTAACGGGCGATATGACCCACGGATAACAACACGCGGCAGGCTACCGTTAAGTTTTGCCTCGAGATAGGACGGTACGGTGAAGAAAGCCAACACGTTGGGTAATGTATACCAAACGAGTGTTTGAACTATCGGGCGCGAGGTCCGCGTGAGAAGTACCGGGCACGAACTCTAGTAGTCCTTTGCTTCGTGTATCCAATCGTCGTCTCATTCTGCCTTGCCGTTTCTGTACCTCGGACTTAGACATGGGTTTAACGGGCAATTCAATTGCAAATTTAGGGTTGCTCTCGATATCGTCAATAAAGGAATAGGTAACTGAGAGCTCTTCGCCGCACCGTTGTCTCTAACTGGATACTGAAGACGCCTAGCAAGATGGAAAGACCAAGCGATCACTGGCAGGGTTTTGCCAGCCTAAGTTCAGATTCAGACAAATATAAGCGAATCCAGCTCCTCCTCTCCTCGGCAAACTTCGAATATCTGAAGATACGCGGAATAGAGTCGCGGAGGAGGCATTAACCTGACTTGGCTCCCGATGTTGAGTGTAGCATCAATCTGACGCATTTCACGTCTGGTTTCAATAACGTGGTCATGGAACTTGCATTTTCAGACAATGTATACTTACATCCCTTTCCACCTATATGACTTCTAAGAGTGCAGAGATCACCTACCGTCAGTATATGGCTTCGCCAAGAGGAAGTCTTTGGGCTGGCCAGATGATTGCAAAGCTTATCTAGGGAAATAATGTCACTTGGGAACAGCTGAGGGAGGTATACGGCACCATGCCGCTTTTCTAGATGATTTCCGATATCCCTGAATAGGTACCTATGCGTTGCGTGGCCCAAGCTAGCTGCGCCCGCCTCCACGAATCGGTTCAAGTCGCTGTCATTGGTCTATGTTGTCGATTGATAGTAATGAGCAAAATATAAATCCGAATTACGTGTCGCTACTGCAATAGCTTTTACAACCCGCATTGCCCAGCTTTCACAATGTCGCTTCTACGATTACCTCCGGAGACTCTAACACAAATCTTTGATCAAATCGACCCATCCTTTTTTCGCCAGGATTTAGGCCGTCTTACAGTCTGCAAACACTGGTTCGAATTTGCCCTTCCTGCGTGCTTCAGGTCCATCGAATTTTACCAGGACGACCTACGGGAACTGATTGCCTCTGGGGTAATGAAAAGATTATCTCCATTGAAAGACAGCTTGGCAATCTTAGACCTTAAACTGAAGGGATACCGAGCCTGCCGCCACACGTCCTATCCTCGAGATGATGACCCCTGGGGCAATCATTATAAAACCTGGATAAAATTCGTAAATGACGACCTCGCCCAACTTGCCACTATAGCCCAACTTGCCACTATAGCCCAACAATCCCGCAGGCTACGTACCTTACGCATACGAGCCTGGAACTATCCGCCTCCTAAGACCACCGACGGTCCCAAGGATTATCTATCGCTACCCATGATGCAAAGTTTACTCTCGTTAGAGAATCTGAGCGTTCTGGTGCTGGATATGACCCTCGGCTTTCAATATCCACCAGGAGAGCAAGGGAGAGGCTGTCATGTCTGTCCGGCTATCGGCTCTCTTCTTCGTACTCTTCGAACCCTTCACCTACGCATGCATAGCATCTGTCCTGATTGTTTGAAACCCCGAAATCCCAACGATAGTCTACACTTGAGTGCGGTGGTCGTCAACCTAAGTCTGAACACACCGAGCATAACGTCCGCCTCTCACTCTAAACGATGCGGTTCCCAAGCCGGAGGGGTGCTTCAGCTGAAAGCCGACATGCGAGAACAGGCAGGAATTCTCGCAACCCGAATGGCGTCCCCGAAAACCGTGAGGATCCTGACCCATTCACTCCCGCAGTTTGACATGCGGTCATTGGACGTCCTGACTGGCAAGACTATGCTGCTGGACGATGATATGGCTTGGGACGAAGATGGCAAGACTATTGAGGAGGACTCAGAGCCAGAATCAGAGCTTCTAGGCGATGATTTTTCTGACTTTTCTGATTTTTCTAATGTTTCTAATATTTCTAATGTTTCTGATTTTTCAGACGAATAATGTTGTTTTAACGGTATGGCCCTGGCCCCGGCGTCCTCAACCCGACCCCAGCGGCAACCCAGGTTTAGGAGCAGAGACCTTGCTTAGCTGCGCGAAGTACCTGTGAGACTTTCACCTGCTACACCCTGTTACTAAGTAGCTCATGGAGGCGCCGACCCGAAGCCTTCCCGATAAAACTGTTAGAACACAGGAACGGAAGAAGGTAGGCCGGCCCCAGTCTCGGGTCCTTGACGACGGCGACGGCGACGGCGTAGCGCATTGGTTGTTGTTCGGCATTCTTCAAGCGATAGCCAGCTAGTTGTCAGTATTGGGTCATAAAAGGGGGCGTGCTATATCCGATTTACCTTTGACAAACGTCTGATATCCAGGGTTATCTAAGGAAAAAAGGGAGAAAACCCCGAGTTTTCTAGATCTTATAGTCGTATGTGATAAGTGTGTTGCGTATTACTACCTCTTATATCTCATCGTTAAGTACATAGTAAGACGGCAGACCAAAACCCATCGGGTCTACAACAACCGCCGCGGATGAGGTCAAAACTCTATATGTACCTAGGTTAGAATTGTCACATAGACCAAAGCTAGAGAGAGGAGATATTTCTTCATAATATAAGTCCACTACAATTCGTCCCCTTATCTCATAAATACTTTTGCCTACCTATACACCACGGTATCACGACATCATAGGTATCCACGCATCTTCGGCCGGGGTATATAGTTACATACATACATCTCACGCAATCTCCAATACATTCATTAGATAGCAATCACATCATACCCCCAAGATAAACAAATGAATTAAATTAATACTCATTAAAGCCGTCGCCGCCACCACCACCACCAACTATCGTCTCAACTTCATCAAAAACCCGAACCGCGGAAACTTCAACGCCGACGGCGACGATGACGAACCTATCGGGCTCCCATCGTCCTGTAAATGCTTCTGCTGCTGCTGCTGCTGCTGCTGTTTCTCGCGAGCAACACTACCCTTATTAAACCCGCCCAGCTTCTTCAGCGTCCAGAGGGAATCCGCCTTTCTCAACAGCGGGATCCTACCCCCACCACCACCACCGCCACCACTAGTAGATTTCGCAGGCGGTTTTTTCTCGTCGCTCTGCGTCCAGTCGACGCGGTGGTGGTCGTTTATCACCGCCGCCGTCGTGGTGGTTAGTAATAGGGGGTCTACGACGAGGGTCTCCTCGGAGGAGATCTCGTCCATGGCTTTGTCCTCGAGGACGGTGCCGATGCTGTTCTTGCGCCAGGGGCGCGGGGGGATGACTAGCGGGGCGCTGTGGCGGCGGAGTTGATGGTGGTGTTGTTGGGGGTGGAGGTGGGGTGGGGGTTGGTGGTGAGGGCAGCAGAGGTCTTCCGTGTCGGCGGCGGCGGCGGCGGTGGTGGCTGCTGCTACTGGGTGCCACTGCGGGGTTTGGAAGGGGTTCCGCTCGTGGAAGAGCTCCCGTTTGCTTCGGACTCGTTCTAATGTGTGTGGAGGAGGGGAATCGAGTTCATGCTGTTGATCTGCTGATGGTCGGCGTTCGATGCGGTATTTGAGCGTTGATTGGGATAGGCTGTGGCCGAGATTCCTCTCCCGCATGCTGTTGGCCGTTGCCGTACGTTCGAATTGCGCGGCGGCTTCTTGGGGCACGTGCTGGTATGATGTTGCTGCTGCTGCTTTGACCGCGCTCTCGGTCGCTGTCGGGTCTACTACCTCTGACGGTCGGCGCCGTAGCCTGTCCTGGATGGATTTTGACATCGACCGGCCGGTTTTTATTTTTAGTGGTGGCTGGGTATCGCTCTCTCTTGTCGGATCTGCTACCGAGACTTTGCTTTTCGCCATGCGTGACGCGAAGCTCCTTTCGCTAGCTCCTGGCTTCGTGGTATCCGCCTGTCTCACTTCTGATCTGCTTGTGGATCTACTCTGCTCTTGACTCTGGTAAATCTCGTCCGGTCTTCGCTTTTGTCTCTTCTTCTGCTCTTCTTGTTCTGCAATTACTATATACAGTCGCCGTCGCAAATCATCAGCATCGAAAGGTTGCGACTTAGAATGCCGGTGTTGCCTCGTGTTGTTAGGTCTAAACGGATCTGACTTAGGGACGGCTTGCCTAGCCGGCATCGACGCCCGGTGATCGCTCGCGGAACGACCCATGGTAAGCTGCATTATATCCGTCTGTTTCTGTCCAACTGAATTCGACGGAATATAGTTGTAAAAATATTCCATAGACCGACAAATGAGGGTATCAAATTTCGTACTATCGGAGGACAAAAGTATAAGCCAGAAACTTGGAGCGGGAAGTTGGTATTATGTTTCCGGGAAGCGAACAAATAGGTAATTGGGAGAAACTATTATTCTTGATTCTTTCTTAAGTTGCTAGTTCAGCAGCTGCATATGTCTCACACGACATGCATGACTCGTCTCATAAGACACGAGCTTTGATCTCCCGGAGTTAGAAGTAAGACAATAATAGCGATAGACTTTGAAAGGCGGACCTAATAATTAGGTATAATATCTTATACGAGCTAAGGATTGGAAGCTCAAGTCAGCTCAGCTTCAGCGAACGAGGGGATAGATAAACCTTTTCTCGTCTAACATGAAGGTTATAATAGTAGAAGAGTGAAAGTATAAGAATATATAGCTGCATACACATGTGCATACATAGGTATATATGTAGGTTACATTAGTTCCTAGGGACGACGGATAAGGCGATCCATCGTTTACCACAATAGGGAGGTCGACTCTTATTAATAAAATCTGGGGCAGAGGCGTGCAGAATGTGGCCGGCTTGGCTAAGAGGGAATGAAGCCTCTTAGGTACAGTACAATAGGTATTTTAAGGTAACAGCATGGATAGTGTACAGGGGCGCGTGAGCGGTACCGAACGGCAGTGGTCCATCACTTGACTATGTATTGTATCGGGTATCGTCAGTTATTACATTAGTAGCTACCTCTCTACATCTACATACAAACGTAATAGATATGTATTGTACATAGATATGCACATATATAGAGAGAGAAAAAAGAAAAAGAAAAAAAGACCAAGCAAACACTAAACAGTTTCCGGTCGATGCGTGACCTCGATCTCCCTTTGTTTGCCCTGATTCTCATCTGCGCGCGTTGGGAAATCATGTTAGCTCTAGAGCCGAGACGCACTTCTGGTGTCATAATTTACCCGGCTCTGGATCTATAACTGCACTGCGACCTCAGGCTCTCTTGTGGGAGCCAAAGGAGAGGAGAGGCGGTCTGCTAAAGGCATGGAATATGTATGTATGTATGAATTTGAATTTCGAACCTTGGGAGGACAACGGCGGTTGAATCCTTGTCTACAACCCTTGTCGTACATATCGACCCCAGTTCCAAGCAATACGCTGTGACTTCACGTTGGCTCGTGCTACGAAGCTCGCATGCACGTACACCACCCTAGCATACCTACCCTAGCATCACATCCTAGCAGTGTTTTCCCCAAGGGGAAGAAGAGAGCGGAATGGGATGGGAACCAGTATCGAGATATGTACGTAGGAAAACGTCCTCATTCCAAATTCTGCTAGGCGAAGGATGACGGATACTCCCTAATGCTGTTGCACGGCATTTCTCTCAGCGGTATCTTCCCGCGGTGGCTTCGGTGTTTTGTTACCTGCGTTTGTTCCTGTCGTACTGAGAGTTGTGGTCCCGAACACCGGCGTCCCTTGCGGGATCTAGGCCGATTAGACACGGGATTTGGTGGTACGACCGCTAAGGCGATGAGACTATGTATGTATGAATACAAATACATACATACATTACCTACTCAGATATCCATACGCTCGAACCTCGCCAATGTCCTCGCTCGCCGTCGAATCTCGCCGGGCGGCACCTTAGGTTGCTACATACATAGAAAACCATACTATGTACCAACAAACCTGCAGGCCGGGATGCATCAATCCTCTTGTAGACTAGCTGACGAGGGAAAGCCATGTAACCCTGTAGAAAGGATACCAATCGGTAACCCATGCTTATGTCCTATGTTATTGCTATCGATTCTTTAAACCACTTGCCCGTTGCCAGGTATACAAGTCTGGAGAGGGATGGAGAGTGATGGAGACGGTTGAAGGACCTGGTTCGACCAACGTAGCTCCTGTAAATGCGCTTACGTGCTATCGTTGAGCTAATCCATCGTAGGCGAATCATCGTTCTGGAAGACTTTTGGGCGCTTCCATTTCCACTTGGATGCTTTGATATTGCAGAGATAGCCGAGGTGTGAAATAGTAGATGACGATCTTGGGTATCATCAAAATAATAATATTCAAATCAAAGTTGCAAGCTCCGAGGAGACAGTTAAGTGTGTATGTATGTATTGTACCTAAATAGGAATTAAAGCTATACCAGATTACACCCTGATTAACTGATTAATCCCCTTAATCAACCAATATCCAAGTACCCAAGGTAGGTAAGGTAAGGTAATTATCACGAGGGATCGAGGCAAATTGACAATCACACTGTGGTAAATCCGACATCCTTGTCGTATTCCCTGGAGCTATGTATGTAGTAGATCCTGCCAGGAACGACTACCTACTTGTGATAATATCGACATTCTATTTGCATTCCGAACGTAGTCTTTAGCGGACAACGGCTACCTACTATGTAGGTATATACTCGCAGCCCCGAGTAGCGTGATAATTGCAGTCATGGCTGACGCACGTATTGCTTAATACCTTACAGCCTATGCTTCGGCCCAATACGAGGATGACGGATAAAGCAGCAAGGATATTGCGTATTTTTTCGGGCCAGCACCTATGTCTGGATACAGTACCTGCGATAGGTTAGAAGCAGTCGTGAGGCGCTGGTCCAGGAATGATACACGATAAATGATACACGATCTCGGGTGGGCTCGAGACAATATGTGGTGTTCCCTGCCGTACTGCTGTACAATGGCGGCTCGGAGATTTTGACAAGCGCAGAACCGTCGACCAACAGCTCTTTGATCGACAGCGGTAGAACCTAGAACCCTAGGGTTTCGGATGGTACCGAATGATAGGTAAAAGGTTAGACAAGATAAATTAACTACCCTAATTAATTTAATATATGGTGTAGAGTTAAGATTGAAACTATTGCGATATTGAGACCCGATCTTTTCTTAACGTGGTAAAGATGTGCTCGCGTATTGTTCAATGATAAAACAGTCGAACTACGCATTGGATTATGGATCATGATGATAATTCGTATAAATTCGTATACGATGGTGAATAAAATAATTGAACAAGCTGTCATATAATTATGCCACATGGAGCCATCGAGGTTAACAGCAGAGGCAAATTTAAAACGAGAGGCCTCGAAACAAAACAAAACAAAACAAAAAGACAAAAACACGACTTTACGCTCAACTGAGAAAAAAGATGCTCTCGATCGGGGAATCGAACCCCGGCCACCTGCGTACTTGTTCGATGACAAGCAGGTATCCTGACCACTAGACCAATCGAGAATGAATTCCATTCTTTGGAGAATGGTGATTGGGTTGTTGTTGAAGGGCAACGAGTAAAAAGCGCATATATACCGCAAACTAGTAGGCGCTTGCGGAACAATGCATGCTAAGAAAGCCAAGCTAGCAGCCAAGCTTGTACACAGACATAGGGCATCGATTTCTTACTTGGCAAGTATTGGCAAGCCCTCATTACAGGCCAGCATTTATCAATTTACGTAACAAAAGTTAGCAATGGGATTTGCTCGTTGACCATCGCGGGAGCCTCAATTTCGAACTTCATTTTTAAGGTATATAGAAACCTTCTGCGACGAATATTCGCCCTGTCAGATTCAAACGAATTCGAGAACGATGGACTAAGACGACCAGAACAAGCACCTAAAGTACAAACCAGCTCCAACGCCCCTAGCTCGCCGAATGTGGGGTAGATCTTCTGCCCCTCACCAGAGATAAGATAATCACGATGGAGATAGAGATAGAGATAGAGAGGGAAAGCGGGATAGAGAAGACGCCATCTGCCCCTTCTCGGTGAGCAACTTGTTGGATAATACTAGGTAATACGTATGTGTAAGTAATAAGCAAAATCTTAGGTACCTAACCTAGGTAGATTTGATAGAAGCTGAAAGAAAAATTTCAAAAAATACTGTCAAGAAGATATTTCATTTTTTTGCAAACTTCTTATAAACAAACGTATTACAGCTATCGTACACACGTTATCTTTGTGTGATTTGAAATTTAATTTCTTATCGTACTTGCTAATATAACGTACCTTCTAACCTCTTATAACCCCGCAATGGCGACGGCTCACCTGCATTCCCACGACGGAGGCGCCACCAACCATTCCCACGATGGTTTCTCGGCCGCCGAGCACGGGCACTCGCACGAGATCCTCGACGGGCCTGGGAGTTTCCTCGGGCGAGAGATGCCCATCATCGAGGGCCGTAACTGGCACGAGAGAGCCTTTACCGTTGGCATCGGAGGGTGAGTCTGGTCTAAGGACCTAATTCTCATATACATATCCGCCCCCTTAAAGGAGTATAAAGTAGAGATACTCGATTTCCATAGGAGTAATCTGTTATACACCTGCATATACCTCAGCCCTATTATACGATCAGAACCTTACTAACACCCCCCAGCCCCGTCGGCTCCGGCAAAACCGCCCTAATGCTAGCCCTCTGCCTCGCCCTGCGCGAGCAATACTCCATCGCAGCCGTAACAAACGACATCTTCACCCGCGAAGACGCCGAGTTCCTAACGCGGCACTCCGCCCTGCCCGCGCCCCGCATCCGCGCCATCGAAACCGGCGGCTGCCCCCACGCCGCCGTCCGCGAGGACGTATCCGCGAACCTCGCCGCCCTCGAGGACCTGCACCGCGCTTTTACGACCGACATCCTGCTCATCGAGTCCGGCGGCGACAACCTCGCCGCCAACTACAGCCGCGAGCTGGCCGACTTTATTATCTATGTTATCGACGTCAGCGGCGGCGACAAGATCCCGCGCAAGGGCGGGCCCGGCATCACCCAGAGCGACCTGCTCGTCGTCAACAAGACGGACTTGGCCGAGGCCGTGGGCGCCGATCTGGCTGTTATGGAGCGCGATGCTAGGAAGATGAGGGAGGGGGGACCGACGGTGTTCGCGCAGGTGAAGAAGGGGGTGGGCGTGGATCATATTGTTAATTTGATTGTTAGCGCGTGGAAGGCTAGTGGTGCTGAGGAGGCGTGTAAGGCGAAAGGGGGGCCGAGGCCGACGGCTGGGTTAGAGACGTTGGTCTAGGTACCTAGGTAGATAGGTAGTTTATGTCGAATATAAGGTAATAAAAAAATTCACTGCCAGCCATATTGTGCTATTTCAAGTGTGGTACTGAGACGGGTTGAGCTTGAACAGGAGAAGATAAATGTGTAACCAAAATGGTACTGGATTTGGAACCGTTTCTCATTTCTCTCATGATAGTCCGAACGATCGAGATCTAAAGACTCTATAGTATGCCCTCGATGCGCCTGGAAGACGACACATTTGCATACACTGACTGTAACCCATATACCCTGGTATCTATAGAACATCCTCATCCATGGCCTCCTCGTTCCGTGCTTCCGACGCTCCCTCTTCCAGGAGAGGCCCCGTGAAGGGAATAGCACTCCTTGGCCACACACGCTTATATAGACTGACACCGACCGCGTCCAGCGGGTTAATCCTTCCGTCAAAGTTAGCCTTGAAGTATCCGTGGGTACCAAGAGTCTCTTTGATATATCCGCTTCTCCCCCTCCTCGTCCATAGGGGCAACGCCTTGAACCACTCCACATCTTCTCGGTTGAAGAACATATATCGGATGGTGACGACCTTTTTGTGGATGTGATAGGGGTGACCAGTTAATATGACACGTTTGGCGACGACTCTCGAGGTGGAAGGCGCACGAGCCGTTCCTGTAGCTACTAGCTGTAGAGGAACACTTGTTTCGCCGTCTCCTCCCTCGGAAATTGTTCGCTTAAAGAATAACGTCGGCACAGATCCCCAAGTAATAGGTCCCATGAACGTCGCGATAGCAGATTGTCCTGGGTGCAGGTACCGGCAGTACTTGTGCACGTCATTCTCCGTGTTACCGGGAAGCGAGAATAGGGGATTGACGATAAATCGTCGGGGGCCGCACTGAACGATGAGCTCCTCCTTGGCTTTGATAGACTTTTCGTAGTCCTCCTTGTGCGTAATGTCGAAATTTAATGACGTCTTCTTGTTTTCGTGTCGTAGAAGTGAGAAGAGCGAGACCGGCCGCGAAGGGTTATATGACTTCTCCAGGTCCCTAGGGACATTTCTGAGGTGAACGTGGACCCTCGTTCCGGGGGCCACTCCACCGACCAGAGCTTCTCTTATTGAACGGTTTCGGGAAGACTGGTAGTCTGATATTTGTAATAACCTTGACCATTCCTCAGGCTGAAATGGTCGATCTTCCTCCGTATTCCAAGGACTCGTCCGTAAGCTTTTTAATCCTCTGTATTTTGCTAACCTTTCTCTCGCGAGGACGTTCGGGTGTAACTCGATCTCATCCGGAAATTCTTTGTCTTCCTCTACCTCGTCACGTTTCCTGGAACGATATGCTTCTAATTGTGCAGCATCCTCCTCCTCGTCTGGTTCGATAAACATCTCCGATTGAGGATACTCCGACATAGCAGCCTCTGTAGGTTCGGCGTTGGCCAAACCCTCCATGCCGTCCTCTGGAGCCGCAGACATAACATCATCTTGGACATCCTCCATTTCTTGATCATCCATCTCCGACTCGGAATCTGACACGTCATCTAGGTACCAGGCTGCTTGGTAGGATGACGTCCCTTTAGGCAGTTTCTTCGGCTGTGCATACTCCTCCCGCTCCTCCTCGGAGAAATAGTGATGGTCGTCCAACAATACACCCTTTTTGCTTGTCGGCTCTTTTATTTCTTCCTCCATATCTGCGTCATCCATCATCGCTTCTTCTGGGGCCAACTCAACAAGATCATCTTGGTCCGAGCCCGGGGTCTCCAGGATGTTCTCGGTTTCTATTTCCTCTACGGCCATTCCGTCATCTTTCCGTCTCTTAGTAGCAAGCGGTGCGGCAGTGATCTTCTCAATTTGGAAGGTTCCCCAATCTCCCACATGAACCAATCGGTCGGCCTTGAGACCCTTTCCACGAACGACGCCCGTTAATACCGTCAGCTCATTTTCAGTCGACGGCCACCGAACATCGTCAACAAGCATCCACGATCGCTGGTCTCTCCAGTTAATTCCTTTCGGCGTCGCTGTACAGAGCGACCTCATGAGGTTCGAGGATTCTTGTCTCGAGTCGAGGTTATATATCTTTTCCTGTCCTGGGTGGAAATGTGTCATAAACGAGACCAGGGACTTGACAACGTCTGGACGGGCCTTTGCGGGTTGGATCTTATCTAGATTCTGGACAGCTGTGAATAATGTGGACATGCCCTGGTTCTCGATACTTCGGATAATAAGCTCCCCCAAAGCATCCACCTCTGTCTCTGGTGATAATATGAATAGAACGAAGTCCGCAACTCTTGTTGCATCGATACACGCGGTGAGGTCTCTCGTGACTGGTACATATTGAAGCTTTTGTTTGAATCTGTCGACGGATACTCGGAAACTGGACTCGGAGGTGTCGGACTCGATATCGAGGCTGTTGTTAAGACTTTTGATGGCCGCGGAGACGTCAATATCGGCGCAGAGCGGTACTACGGCAACTATTCTTGGCGCACCATCCCGTCCAGAGAAGACCGAGGTTTCTTTTAGGTGTTCCTTGTGTTTCGCAAGCTGGCGCTGCTTTGCTTGGTTGCGACGATCGAACTTAGACATGACTTGTTGATGAGGAGTTTTGCGCTGGCCCTTGTCGTTGGGTACTTTGCCTTTAGAATCAAGATGTTAATAAAGAGAAAAGTCGCTTAGCATATTCAGAAGCCATTGCGATCTCACCTTTAGCCTGGTCTCGTAGAGCGCCTTTGGTAGCTTTTTTGGACTTGAAAGTCTTGGGCGCGACTTTTGTAGTCGGCCGGTGAGAATGAGTGGCTACTACGGAAGGCATTTTCCCGTCGCCTCCAGCTTTGAATCGAAATGGTAGCGACGCCAGGTTGGAAAGATTTATACCGTAGAAATACCCTTTAAATCCTAAAATTTACGTCAAGAACCTCACTGGGCCAATATTGGCTTAACTATTGGAGGGGCGGAGGGGCAATTGAGGATATCGGCAGCCGGAATGGGTCTTATCATAATATTTTTTTTTCTGTGCGGTTTAGTTATCGTCGTTTATCGAACAGAGCTTATCCACCGATAACAACTTTTTTATGGGACTGCATTTCTTATCTGTTTATCGTCTCTGTTGCTCAGAAATTTTTGGGTTTGCGCCTTGAAGTTTGGCTTGGCATTAATTGCCGACCTATCAACTCTCCAAGTATCGACTCTTTGCCAGTCGTACTTCTCCCCTTTCGAAACAATCACTCTATAGACTAAAATGGAGGTCGAAACGAAAGCCGTGGCCGGGCCATCTAAGAGAGATTACGACAATGGCGCGCGCGTCATAAAACGAACCAGAACGGAACTTGTTCCAAAAGAAGAGCGCGAGAGGCGACGACGTTTAAAGGAAGCGCAAAGAGACTATGGCCGAGGGAGCAAAGTCAATGTCAAAGCCGTTAAGGACAAGAAGCTACGGAGTAACCTGAAGTCCCTGGAGCATAAGTATAAGGAGGCTACAGTGAAGGCAAAAGATGCAGAAATACTTCTCGAAAATACTAGCGGTTTCCTAGAACCGGAGCACGAATTAGAGAGGACGTATAGAGTGCGACAAGAAGATATATTAAACGAAGTATCCACCGAGTCGGCGAAAAAGCGATTCGAGTTGAAACTTGACCAACTTGGACCCTACGTTTTCGAGTATTCCCGAACTGGTCGAGAATTACTACTGGCAGGGCGCCGAGGCCATGTCGCTACGATGGATTGGCGCGAAGGGAAGTTGGGATGCGAGCTACAACTTGGAGAAACAGTCCGTGATGCGCGGTGGCTTCACAATAACCAATTTTTCGCCGTGGCGCAAAAGAAACATGTCTACATATACGATCGCCAGGGAGTTGAAGTACATTGCCTGAGGAAACACCAAGAAGTGACGCATATGGAGTTTCTACCGTATCACTTTTTATTGGCAACTCTGGTTAGTAGGCTCGACGTACCGTGGTTTTATTGTTACTAACTACGAGGCTAGGGGATGTCGGGTTTTCTCAAGTATCAGGACGTATCAACCGGTCAACTAGTGACGGAAATACCGACGAAGCTCGGAGCACCAGTTTCTCTTACACAAAACCCCTATAACGCCGTATTACATGCTGGCCACCAGAATGGGACTGTTACATTATGGTCTCCAAACTCACCCGAACCACTAGTGAAGCTATTGGCGCATAAAGGCCCCGTCCGATCACTGGCCGTGGATAGGGAAGGTCGATACATGGTATCAGGAGGGCAAGATTGCAAGATGGCGGTTTGGGATATAAGGATGTTCAAAGAAGTCAATAGTTATTTCACGCGACAGCCAGCATCGTCGATCGCAATATCAGACCGAGGCCTCACTGCGGTAGGATGGGGTACGAAGACGACAATTTGGAAAGGTCTTTACTCTAAGCATGCTGCCGAGCAGGAGAAAGTCCAGAGTCCATATATGGCATGGGGTGGCGAGGGCAAGCGCATCGAGCGCGTGCGCTGGTGTCCATTCGAAGATATTCTGGGACTGGGTCATGACGAAGGGTTTTCGTCGATCATTGTCCCCGGCGCTGGTGAACCTAACTTTGATGCCCTGGAAGTCAATCCATTCGAGACGGCTAAGCAACGACAAGAGACTGAAGTCAAGTCGTTATTGAACAAGTTGCAACCTGAGATGATCGCACTGGACCCTAATTTCATTGGAAACCTTGATCTACGTTCTGAACAGCAACGTCAAGCTGAGAAGGACCTTGATGCGAAACCAGTTGATATCGAGACAGAAATCAGGAATAGGGCCCGCGGAAAGAATAGCGCGCTCCGCAGATATTTACGAAAGCAAAGAGGCAAGAATATTATTGATGAGAAGAGACTTAAAGTTGAAGAACTCTGGAAGGAACAGTTACAGCAGCGGGAGAACAAGCAGAAGGAAAAAGAGGTTGAGCTCGGCCCGGCTCTGGCAAGATTTGCTAGAAAAGACTAACCAGAATTTAATACAAACCCAGGGGCATCCAATCCTGCTTCGGCTTGCTGTCTTATAATGACTTATTTGTTGGCTCTCAAGAGGTTGAAAGTTTGGTTCTAATAAAAAAAACCACCTACGTGGCCGGGTGGGAAGAGACACTAACGTTTATACCAATAACTGTATCGTATTGGCGGAATTAGAGCGGTATGCTTCCAACTGGCCTTTTGCATCATGTTTAAAGGACAACGCAGTGTTTTAGCCCTAATAATGTGAAAACTGCGTGGGATGTGTTTCTGGGAGAATGAACCCCCTCCTTGTAAGCATTGTATGTTGGGGGATATCCCCACAATGAGGCTGTCTTTTTAGAAAACATCTAAACTAGGTTAATGTTTGCACCGAGTGACTTCCATTTTATGGTTTGGTATTACTAACATGACATGTTAAAATCGAACGTTGAAAGCATGGAAACTGCGAATGAAAAAGTATTTGAACAACTCGAGTACAGGTAGTGTGCATTAGTTTTGCTGGGTAGTTGCATTTGTACATGTTCGGTTGCCAGCTGACATCATTTATCTGTCACATCACCCTCCATTGGTGCATGTGACAGTGGCAGAGTGGCGCCCGTTATTTTTGATAACAGCTGTCGAATCAAGCCAGCGAATCACAATTACCACACAGCTCAGGTCGGTCGGTCGGTTTAAACAAGGATGTCCCTGCTGTGTCCCGAAATTGTCATTTCTACATAACTGATCCTCCCTATTGCTCTACTTCGAACTACAACTTGATTCAAGGCCTGGGGGATGGCAACTCTTCTTCTTGCCCCATAAACTTGTAAATAATTCCGATTACTGTTCCGATAGCGTCGATATGAATGGTCATTTCTCTTCCGTTGGCGAGAAGCCAACACAAGCTCATTACGAGCATGGCATCCAAGTTATTGACGAGGACAAGGAGTTCAAGTAAGCTGTCCTTTTCCTTACTACTATGTATTACTGCCCCATCCTCCTCGTACTCTACTAACATACGACATTCTAGCGAGAATATAAATGCCTATTTACATGCAACCGATGTCGCCGATGCTGGATTCAACTATCATCTGATATCCGTGTTCGGGTCTCAGTCCACCGGTAAATCGACCTTGCTCAACTACCTATTTGGTACCGAGTTCAATGTAATGTCCGAGGTGGAACGACGCCAAACTACTAAGGGAATATGGATGTCCAAAAATAAAAGGGGCTCTATGGCCGACAATATCTTGGTTATGGATGTAGAGGGCACCGACGGCCGAGAGAGAGGAGAAGACCAAGATTTCGAAAGGAAGAGTGCACTATTTGCGCTTGCAACTAGCGAAGTGCTTATAGTCAACATATGGGAGCACCAAGTTGGTTTATATCAAGGTGCCAATATGGGATTGTTGAAAACCGTCTTCGAAGTTAACCTCCAACTGTTCTTGAAGGATAAACAGTAAGTGTCATGAGAAACCTAATGGATATGTCGGGCGGAAGGCTAATATGCGGTACACTTAGATCTACCCCCAGGTCTCTCCTATTCTTCGTCATCCGTGATCATATTGGACACACCCCCTTATCAAACCTTCGAAACACCTTAATCCAAGATCTTACTAAGATTTGGTCCTCGATTTCGAAGCCAGCGGGTCTGGAAGGGTCGAATATTGAAGACTACTTCGACTTCGCCTTTGCTGCGCTCCCTCATAAGATCTTACAACCAGATAAGTTCGAAGCCGAAGTCAAGAACCTAGGAGGCAGGTTTGTGACTGGAAACCGAAACTCGAAGAACCAGCTCGAGCACGGTGAACAAGAACTTGAGGGTGGCGTCTTCCTGCCCGAATATCACCGAAGAATTCCGGCCGATGGATTCTCCCATTATGCAAATGGCATTTGGGACCAGATCGTTCATAACAAGGACCTCGATCTGCCTACACAGCAAGAGCTCCTTGCCCAGTTCCGCTGCGATGAGATTTCGCGAGAGGTCCTCGTAGCATTCGATGAAGCTATTACTCCGCTAGAGGAGCAACAGGCGGAGTCTGCTCGCAGCGGAAGGCCTATCGTTTTACCGGACCTCGGTAAGATTGGCAGCTCGACTAGGGAGAAGTGCCTCAAGTCTTTCGAGACGCAGGCTAGCCGATATCACAAGAAAGTTTACTCGGATAAACGTACGGATTTGGAGGGGAAGATCGATCAGCGTCTGAAGACGCTATACCACGGCCAACTGTCTGCTGCCCACAAGTCCTGCGTTACTAGCTTTAGCGACGCCGTGTCCGGTGCTGTTAAGCAGGGTCAAAAGTCTGGAGGAGCCTACGAATTTGCTGAGATCGTGGATGCGGAGAAGACTAGAACTTTGGACACATTCAAGAAGGAGGCACAAGCCTTGTTTATCCTGGATGTGGCGTGGACTAACTTCAAGCCTCAGTATGTTCTCTTCGAGAAAGAACTTGATGAAGTCAGTGCTCGCTTGCGAAAAGAAGAAATGCGAAGACTGGCGAATCGGGTTGAACGGTGGGTCAAATCTCGTCTAGGCGATTCGGTTGGTCTTGAATTCAACAAGCTTGGATCGGGGAGGGGAGGATCTGGAGCCCCTGAAGAGGGCGAGAAGCCTCCTACTGAGAAAGACCTCTGGGACCGTATTTGGAACCTTTTTACTTCTATTGTCAAGGAAGCCGAGGGCCGCTTTACAGACAGGGCCAAGAGCTTTGAGGCGAGTGAAGACGAGGTTGAGGTCGGACTATGGCGTCTACGACGGAAGAGTTGGGTAGCCCTCCGAGGGAAGATCGAGGAAGAAGTGATGGAAGGGAATATTTTGCTAAAGCTTCGCGAAAACTTCGAGGATAAATTCCGATACGATGAAGCGGGCGTCCCGCGCATATGGCGGCCAGCCGATGACATCGAGGGTATCTACACGCGTGCGCGAGAGTCGACTCTTACCCTCATCCCTCTGTTGTCGAGGTTCAGGCTGTCCACAACATATGCACCTCCGGACCTGCCAGAGTTCATTGGCAACCAGCCTTCTGCGGCAGAGCCTGAAGATGAGGACGACTTGGCACCCATCGGTGGTATTGATGAGGAAGAAGGGAAGAGTCTCGAGGAAGAGATGACTGTCTTGAGCGAAAGCAAGCGTCAAGATCTGGTGGTCAGGTTCAAGAAGACTGCCGATGGTGTGTACGTGGAAGCTAAGCGAAGTGCCATTGGTGGGATTACGCAGGTCCCCTTGTATTTCTACGGGTTGCTATTGGCACTGGGGTGGAACGAGATCCTGACAGGTGAGTTACTTTTACACGATGTTACCGTTACTATACTAACCCTCATCAGTTCTGCGCAACCCCGTCCTTTTTGTACTCTTGGTCATCATTGCCGGTGGGTTATACGTCTCGTACAGCCTTAATCTTCTGGGCCCTATGATGCAGATGAGCAACGCTGCCTGGAACCAGGCCTCAGAAATTGGCAAGCAACGTCTTCGAGAGTTTGTCGAGAACAATGAGGCCGCGAGACAGGCAATTGGCATGGCGGGCCGGGATAGCGACTCGATCAGCATGGACACGTTAGATAGCCGGGGAAAGAAGAAGTCGCGTGTGGCAGTTGATGACGACGACGATATGTAATAGGTTCAGTCGATTATGTATAGACGGCTAGGTCGGCCAGGATATAGTAAAGATACATTTCTCGTCATGGACAAATTCCCAATCCGAACAAACAAGTTTTTGATAATCCAATATTTATCCTTCCCAGAACGCCGTGATCCTATGCTTAAGGTAGTTGGATATGCAATAACGAAATCTTCTTGAGGTTAAAACGCCTCTAAACCAGCCGGAGTACCAAACCAGGACCCTAACTCGTCGGCATCTTTCCCCTTACTGCTGTCGGCGAAGTAATCAGTAAGTCGACTGTTCTCATCGTCTTCTTCTACCGGCCACTCAACCTTCACGCCACCCTTCGTCTCCAGCATGTCCTTCGCCGTGCCCCAGCTAAATCTGCACTCGGGCCCCCAGCCGAATACCGGATGCATGTTTCTCCTCAGCCAAGAGACGCACCGCGCGTCGGACGGGTATCCAGAACCCCAACTCTCCTGCTCGGTTTCCTCCCCCTCTCCCTCTCTTGCCGCATCACCTGCCGCCCTGGCCTCGTACAAGACCTCTAGCGCAGCATCGCGCGTGACCTTGGCGCACACGCTCGCCGCGCTGACGCACGGATACAAGCTATCGGCCTTCTTGGCGACGGTGATCTTGGTGGTGGGAAACACGCGGGCGAGCTTCGCTTGGTAGGTGGCCGGGGGCCCGACGGTGTCGACGTAGATCTCGGCGACGTTGACGCCGCGGGCGAAGACGCCCTTTATCAGCTCGACGGTGGCGTCGAAGGCTTGGGCGTTGAGGTTGTAGGCTGCGCTGCTCGCGGGCTGCAGCATGTTGGCGCCGATGTCGCGCGCGGAGAGGCAGGATACGGCCCAGCCGCAGGAGTCGAATAGGTCGGTGGAGGGCGTGCAGAGGGCTTGCATGAGCTGGGAGCGCACGGTGGGGGTCAGGACTTTGGAGTCGTCGAAGTGGTAAGTTTGCTTTAGGAGGGCGTCGGAGAGCGAGAGGGGCAGGTAGAAGACGCCGTAGACCATGGGGCCGAGGACGGGGCCGCGGCCGGCTTCGTCGACGCCGAGGACGCAGGGGGGGTTGTTGGAGGATGGGTTAGAAGGGGAGGAGGAGGAGGAGGTGGTGGTGGTGTTGGGTTCCGGGAGGAGACTTGGGGGTACGGCGGAGAAGTGTGTGTAGGTTTCGCCGGAGAGGGTGGCGGCGTGGTGGATGGAAGGCGGGACGAAGACATTGTCGGCTGGGGTTTCGAGGGCGACGGTGCCGTCGTCCATTGGGGTGTCTTCCATGGCGAGCTTTCGTTATGGTAGGTAGGTATTAGATAGTGTGGTTGTTCGAGTGAAAGAGTAGCATATTATGTTATATTATATTATGTACATCAACCAGATATACAATTAGAAAGATTGTATGTAATAGATAATGGTACCTAGGTAGGTAGTAATCCGAAGACTACTATGTAAGTGGAAGAGTGGAACCTGCCTCTGATAATCCGTAGTCGCGTCTTTACTTGAAAGCGCGTCCGTGCTGCCAATTAAAGTGGATACCTCTTAGAAGGTCTGGCCCATAATTATCTTCAGGGACGTGCAGTACCTAAATCAATTGGGTCACCTAGCAGCCACGGGAAAGCGCACCTCAAACAAAGAAAGTAAACATCACCGCCTTCCCCGCAAGGAATCGCCATTTTATACTTTTTACGCGTTTTCAACCTTAAATGCGATTTTCATTGCTGGCCACTAAAAGTCTCATATATCATTAATTTTTTAAAACTCGAGCGATTGATAGTTTTCCCCAAGTCGCACTGCCGTAGACGGCACCCCCCGTTACTATGCCTGCGAAAGCACAGTCGCAGCGGCGCATGACACAGTCGCAAAATGAACAGGTCTTTGATGTTGGTGTTGTTGGAAGGTATTCGCCATACTGCGCCCTAGCCGAGCGAAATTGAGACTGATGTAGAGTAGAAAAACGGGCCTCACACTAGCGGAGCGCGAGCGCGATGCACATGGCTTCGAAGCTGTTGACTCCCTTTTCTCTTCGCCTGAAAAGGATGTTAACAATGTCAGCGTTAATGGCGCCAGTGGAAGGCATAATGCTGAATCGGACGAGGAGCAAGAAATGGAAATAGACGACGGTATGCCGCGCTCTACGTAATTATCGTCACTGTATGCTGATTCACGCTTTGTAGAATCTCAAATGGGACCAGCTACTATCATGAAACAGCGACAGTCTCGTCCATCGCTGCCGCGCGCTCGATCCCCTATCAAGACGCATCTACAGTCTCCAGCGCGCCAAAATCCGCATCTCGGTATTACTTCATCACCTGCTCGCGGTTCCATTATACCCGCGCGCGAACCTAACCCCCCTAAATCTGTAAATCGCAAGCTGGATTTTTCTAAACGCTCTTCAAATAAGACAAGCCTTCCGCAACCGAGAGTGAACGGGCCGAAACCCAGGAATGGGAAGCTCACTAACGGTCATGCTCATTCCAACGATTCCGGCGACGATGACGAAGAAGTTATTCCGCAAGGCAGACGAAAACAACCACGTGAAGAAGAGATCCAAGAAGAAGAGGAGCCAGAGGAACCAGAGGAACCAATGGACGTTCTTGATGCTGGTATTGACGAGGTAGAATACGTGGCTGAGGAGCAAGACGAACCCCCTATAGAGCCTGAACCAGAAATTGAGGAAGAAGAGGAAGAACCTATCCCGCAACCAAAATCACCCGAACAACCTAAAAAGCGCAGAGGTCGTAAGCCAAAATCACCCGTTGCCCAAGAAGAAGAAGGAGGGCCGTCGGTCCCAAAAGCAGCACCTGCACGAACGGAAGAAGTCGATGATGTACCCGCTAAAAAGAAGCAACGAGGACGGCCAGCAAAGGCTTCATCACCTGTCGAAGAACATGAGCCTCCAAAGAAGACCCAGAAGCGAAGACCAGGAAGGCAGTCTGGAAGTAGTGTTGAGGAGGAACAAGAGCACGAGGTGGAGGACAATGCCAACGAAAGAAAGGCAAAGCGCCAACGGGTTGTGGAAAAAGAGAGCAAGCCCCCCCCGTCGAAACCAACTGCGACAAAGGAAAAAGGGAAACCCGGTCGAAAGCGAAAATCTTCTGGAATTGGTGTCGAGGAGCCTGTCGTGCAGCGCGGTCCTCCCCTCCCTAAAGGTCGCGGCCTAGTTGCTCTACGTCGGGAAGACGAAGACAATATGCGGACTACACGGTCGGGCCGGCTCTCATACCAGCCCCTACAATGGTGGAAGGGGGAGCATGTCGTGCGAGAGGGCGTAGATGTGTTCGAAGACAAAGGTCAAAAGTTCGTAATGCCCGTCGTCCAGGGCGTCGTGCGGACCGAGGAAACCGAAGACTTACCAACGAAGAAGCGCCGCGGCCGCCCCTCGAAACAGCGTGGCAGGCCCGGGCGCCGCGTATCCGCAATCCCCGAGGAAGAAGAGGTGGAGCGTGACGACTGGGAATACGACCCGGGCCGCATCGCGGGCGAGTGCCTTTACTGGAGGCCCGAGTACGAGACGGAGCCCGCGGACGAGGACCAGCTCGAAGTCGCGGAAGAAGAGCTAGCCATCTCCGAAGCGGCCATCCAGCTGAAAGATATCAAGGACGCGACGTTCCGGTTCGCCAAGACGCTTACGCTCCCGTTCTTCGGGTCAGGAATCGTGGATATGCCGCCCGGCTCAGAGAAGCGTACTAAGAATTCAAGGAAAATGCAGATGGTGTTTTTCGTGCATAAGGGGAATGTTGATGTTACAGTGGCGCAGACGGAGTTTAGGATTGGCATGGGAGGGATGTGGTTTGTGCCCAGAGGTAAAGCCACCTACTCCCACAGGAACTTTTCAAGTTGAAGCTAACAACCCCCGTCTATAGGAAATCACTACAGCATCGCGAATAACACCGACAGGCCCGCGCGCATCTTCTTCGCTCAGGGCTGCGAAGTCTTGGTCCAGGGCGAGGCGGGAGATGCCGAGGAGACGCAGGTGGGCTGATCTAGCCTCTCGTAATATTTAATTCTCTTTCAGGTCGGGTATGTAGGTTTATTACGAATCAGGAGATAGAAAGGACGGACTGGCCGAAGAGAACTTAGCTTCAACCTCGGGGGGATGGCACTGCATTGTTGTTACTGTCGTCATTACTACTACATACTCTGCTTCCCCCCATCACATACTCGTTGCATACCTACCTACTTTCCCTCCGCAGCATTACAGCGTTGTTAGTCCCGTGCGTGTGCATTGCATTTCTTACGCCAGAGGCGTTTTCCCGCAATGGTGAGAGGCGAGGTTTTTGGCAATGGAGCTTCTTAGTTAGTTAGGTTCCCTAACCTAGCTACCTAGCTACGTACCTAGTTATTAGAAGAGCCCGGGTCGTTATAGACTCGGGTCCTGCTGCTGCGTCTGTGATACCAAATCAAAAGTTTCTTTTTCCATCTAACTAACCAACTATTGTCCCTTGATCAGTATACCTTGCTACATATAGCTTGCTATAGTCATCAGCCAGTTAGATTTCCCTTCTCGTAGACTAAAGGAAGGATCTGTATTTACTTGTTTCTAAAAAATAAGTACATGGAAGAGAGCTAAGCTAGGTGCTGAAATCAGTATAGGATGCGAAATATAATACTGCTTTTACTTTTATATACCGATTTTTCTAACCGAGTAAATGAGTTGGGTATCGACTGGAATCATGCCATGCCATGCCATGCCACTACCCCTATGTATATTCAACACCCTCGCCCCCCTAACCACCTATGTACCTATCCATCCACCCACCCACCACCACCAAGACCAATTCAAGCCTCAGTACAAAGCACCTTCTTCAACGCCCCCATCTCCCGCTCATAACCCTCGACCTTCCTCTGCGCAGCGTCGATCTTGCCCAGCAAATAATACGTCCGTCCCGCCGTCTGCGCCGGCTGCATAGGCAAGCCGCCCAGCAGCGCGAGTTCCGCCTCCGCCTTATCGATGTTCTTGGCCTCGGCTTTGACGAGCTCCGTCAGCACCGCGAGATCCATCTTCGCGGAGAGGGCGGGGTCGCGCGCCAGCAGGCGGAACGCCGCGGCGTAGACCGGTTTTCCGGGAGCGATTAGAGCCGGGCGGCCGTTGCGCGATTTCAGCGTGATGAGCTCGGCGTTGGAGAGGCCTTCGAGCGCGGCCTCTCCGTCGGGTGCGGTGGTCGAGGACGCGAAGGTGTTGTGCAGGAGGACTTCGTTGTAGCGTAGGGAATCGTTGCGGGCGAGTTCTTTGACGAGGTACCAGGCCTGTTCCACGGACCACTTGTGCTCGCCGTCGCTGGTCGTCTTGCCGGGGAGGAGGTAGAACTTGAGGATTTCGGAAGCGGATTGCTCCGTGATTTCCTCCACCGCTTGCTTGGGGCTCTGACCAGCTTTCAGACGACGGGCTAGAAATTCCAGGTCTGTGAGACGACCGCCTAGAGTGCCGATACATTCGTCAAGTTCTCCTAAGTCGGGGAGGACTTTGGCCCATGCTGGCTGCTTCTCGCTCGAGTCGCTCGAGTCTTCTTTCACTTCGAGCTGCTCCTCTCCGTTGGTAATATGGCTTAGGACGAAGCGCTTGGCTACATCGGGTGAGAGATCTCCGAGGGCGGTCTCGTGGAAAATACGGTCGGGAAGAGCTTTGGATAGGTATTTCGAGTAGGAAGAGTCGGTAGTTAGGAAGATGACGTGGGCAATATTAGATTGGACTAAAGCAGCAGCCCATTCGGAAATCTTATCATAAACAATAGCGTTCCTATCGCCCTTATGCAGGAAGTTGTCGATAACTACAACGGGTCGCTTCTCAGGGTGTGCTTCCAGGTAGGCATCGACGGGGAGTGAAGCGTCAGAATCGGTCTTTTTACGGTCCGAGATACCAATTTCCGTGAGGGCGACGGCTGTTGTCTGCAGGATCTTCTGAAGCTGTGATTCCAAAGTCTCGGAGAAGCCTGCTTTGACACCGGTTGTACTCTGGACAGCAAGATCGACCATACTGCTCACACTGTTCGCCCACGAGAATATAGGACGGTAACCAACGGACGCCGCCATCTGCTTGATCGTTCCAGATTCTCCACTAGCTTCTACTATCGGTTTGCAGTCGATGACTAGAACATTGTTCCTACCATTTAGGGCTTGGTCCAAGACCAGTTCTTTCTTACCGGAGCCGCGAGGTCCCTGGACGACGATGAAAGTTTCAGTAGTTTCTAGTAGCCATTTCCGAATCTGGTCGATTAGGTCCCTCCTGTGAGTCCAAACTGCACTCAGTCCTGCTTGGTCCGCTTTTTCTTTCTTGAGATTTAAGATAGAAACAGTCCGCCTTCGAAGCCATCTATAAAGCTTACTGTTGCTGAGCCGGAACCGGCCTGTGACGTGAGCTTTGACGAAAAATGATCGAATGGGATCGAATACAATAACAGTGAGACCGGTTAGTAAGGCGACCAAGACAGGAATGACAATTCTCGGATGATTCGATATCCACTCCCAAAACCGGTGTGGTTGCTCTCGCTGTTCATAAGATATGCGTAGCCTGGTACCCGATTTGCCGCCGCCAAGATCTTGGGGCACGACGAAACCATGCAGGCAGTTCCTAGCCATGATGGCATCTCTAACGGTTGCAAAATCAACATAGGCGTATTTCGGGAAGACTTTAGAATCCCATGGTTGTGAGAGGATCTCGGCAATCTTTCCGTACCGGCGGAACAAGCTATACAAGGTTTCCGGGGGCAACTCGACCGCCTCCTCACCCGGATTCTTGGGGACGAATTCAACCCTTAGTCTATCCTTAGGGAACCTGTGCAAGTCTTCTAGCCAGGGAATACCATGAACGAGTCCGACCCGGACTCTCCTGAAGGGATTGAAAATTGGCCTTACGGGGTTCTCCTGGAGGTATTTAGAGATGGCTGCCTCGATATCCTTGGCGGGTACATCGGCAGGATATGTGAACTTGACAAAAGCTCCACCGTCCTTGAAACGAGGTATGATTTCAGTGATATTAACTGGGGCTGTCTTTGGAATGGCTCGCTTCACATTGTTTATAGGGTTAAGGGCGCCTAGGGTTGAGTTCTGAAATCGCTTCATGAGCTCGTCCACGTCCAGGTCGGGACTCTTCCATGGCGCTCGTAGTAAACCGGAGAGTTTGAGGGGGAATAAGGCTAACAGGTTTGGTTAGTTATCTCACTTCATCTTGGTATTTTGAGTGTATGGTATTGTATAAAAAAGAAAAGAAAAAAAAAAGAAAAAGAAAAAAAAGAGAGATTGGCCATACTGTCTATCCAAAGAATGGATTCATTCGGGGCAGCATCTATATGACCGCTTCTCGCCTCTCCGTTGGTAGTGCTCTCCCAAGCTCTCGGCACCGATGTCCATCGTGGCTGGTAACGTTGTGTGAGAATAGGTCTTGCAAATGAGCCCGGGGTTCTTAACCCCCTCAACCCAGGCAAGCTCCTAGGGCCGAGACATGGGTATCTTGGCATCATCGTCTACAAGATTTGAAGCTCATCCCCATGCTTTATAGCAGCTTGCGATGAGCTGGATAAAGATATATGAGGCCCGTAGTGATTGTGCCAAAAGTACTGGAATTTATTGGTGTTAACAGATAGTTAGGGTTTCATTAACAGGTAACTGCATGTAACTAGTTAATGCAGCTCATCCAACAAGTTTCGTGAAGGCCGATGAGGTCATTGTTAGCTCTTGCTAAGATCAAATGTACTTAGTTAATCTTAGGTAATCGTATCTCCCCCGCTTGTCAAGATAGTATAGTCAAGCCACTACTAGCAAAAGCCACAGTCTTAGTGGGATGAAAGCTTCTAAAACTTAAGGTAGCGCGAAGTAATTGAGAAACCGTCGGAACGAAGTTATAGATGAGACTCGTTATAGTAAATATAGAGAAATACATCCAATTTATGCAGTGATACCCAAAATCTACCTGCATAGCTGAGGTCACTATTCCGTATAGATATCAGACCATCTCTACTTCCACACGCGATCAATCGTACCACAGATTTAAGCTGCAATTAGCGCCTTTATCATTGGTCGAGAAAAAAAAAGGAAAAGCGCATCACCTTCCAAGGAATCGATCACGAGAGCGAATACTACCATACTCCAATACTGCACCCCGCGCCAATCCCCCGCACATACTCACATACTCATATACTCGACCGAACACACACACTGGGACCTTCCTTTATTCTTGTTCTCCCTTCAACCCGAGACCTTCATTATTACGAAGCATTGCCATCTTCACTCCCAAGAGTTCCAATTCATCCAAAGCGCAAAGTAAAGCGCAAATCCCAATCGACAAATCCACATATACGAAGCTGTAACGCAGCAAAGCACGTCGAAACCAAAACCATGGGTTGGATGTGGTCCTCTCAATCCCCCTCCTCCGCTCCGAAGGGCTCAAATCCTCCCACCGACCAATCTAACAACAACAAGCCCGCAGCGCCTTCGCCTCCCCCTCCGCCAAAGCAGCCCGAATCCGACTATGGCGATCCCGAAATCGCCAAGTTCATGGCCCAGCTGCAAGCAGAGTTCGGCAGCACCAGCAAACCCGCCACCACACAACCTCCTCCCCCCGAACCCACGACCAAAGACACATCATCAACTCCTCCATCATCATCACCATCATCAACAACACCATCTCAGCCCTCCTCATCCTCCACCTCCAATCTCTTCTGGTCCTCCTCCTCCCCCACCACCACACCCGAACCCCCCATCCCCTCCCACCTAGACCCAATAACCGAATCCCTCCTCCCAACCAGCATGTCCTGCCGCCAAGCCTTCGACGCCGCCTACTACTGCAACTCCCTCGGCGGCCAGTGGATATCCGTCTACCGCTCCGGCACCATGCGCTCCTGCTCCGAGCACTGGGACGACTTCTGGTTCTGCATGCGCACCCGCACCTACTCGGGCCCCCAGAAGGAAGAGGCCATCCGCGCCCACTACCGCCGCAAGGAGTACCTCAAGTACCACGCTCCCGGCCGTCCCAGCAGCGCCGACGTCTGGCAGCCCAGGGACGACAAGGTCCAGCATGATACCGCCTTCCGCCAACACCTCGACATGCCGAGTATCAGCGACGAGGAGTGGCGTCGGCTCGAGATTGAGCGAAGACGAAGGGTCCAAGAGCAGCTACAGTCCCGCGAGTCGTAGCCTAGGCTAGTGTAGTAATGTGTTCATTTATGTAAAATATAGAAGGCTTCAGTCGGATATCTAGGTAGTTTTGGTTGAATGGGTAGGGTTAAGTCGGTAGTGCACCAAGATATAGCATCATGCCATTGTGGAAATTGGAGGGCACTTACGAATTTTACAAAGTTTTCTTAAAGCCTACCTCAAAGTCCTACGTCCAATGATAATAATTCAACTATGAAGAATCATCAATTATATAGCAAAGCTTATAATCATGTCACATGTTTCACATTCATCAAGACCGCAGTGTTTATTTATGAATTAACTTCATTGCTTCGTAGAAGGATTATTCCTGCCTAGAATACATCCCATGCAAGTCATAAACCGCAACTTTTGCCCTGTATCATTCATTACCAGTAAGATCTAGTGCAAACCCGTAAAATCCGAGACCGCCACACAGTGTGTCATTAAACACCTGAGGAAAACGCCGGAACAATAAAAAAGAAAAGAGATATCATGAATGCGAAACCGTTTAGTCAACCTCCTCAACAGTAGGGCCTTCATCCTGGCCAGCGCCAGGAGCACCGCCGGGAGCACCGGGGAAGCCGCCAGGGCCGCCGGCACCGGGAACACCACCGGCGCCACCAGCTCCGTAGAACTTCATCATGATGGGGTTGGCAATACCCTCGAGCTCCTTCTGCTTCTCCTCGTACTCCTCGCGAGTGGCCTGCTGGTTCTCGTCGAGCCAAGAGACAACCTTGTCGATCTCGGCCTTGAGCTTCTCCTTGTCACCAGCGTCGAGCTTCTCGTCGACCTTGGAGTCGGAGAGGGTGTTTCGGAGAGAGTATGCGTACGACTCAAGGCCGTTCTTGGCACCGATACGGCGACCTTCAGCCTCATCCTCCTCCTTGTACTTCTCAGCTTCGGAAAGCATGCGCTCGATCTCCTCCTTGGATAGACGACCCTTGTCGTTGGTGATGACAATCTTGTTGGACTTGCCAGTGCCCTTCTCGACGGCGGAGACGTTGATGATACCGTTGGCATCGACATCGAAGGTGACCTCAATTTGAGGGACACCACGAGGCGCGGGTGGGATACCAGTCAACTCGAACTTGCCGAGCAGGTTGTTGTCCTTAGTGCGTTGACGCTCACCCTCGTAGACCTGGATCAAGACACCAGGCTGGTTATCCGAGAAGGTGGAGAAGACCTCGGACTTCTTGGTAGGAATGGTGGTGTTGCGGGGGATGAGCTTGGTCATCATACCACCAGCAGTCTCGATACCGATGGAAAGCGGGGCGACGTCGAGAAGCAGGATCTCATTGGTCGACTTGGAGCTGGTGTCACCAGAGAGGATAGCAGCCTGCACGGCAGCACCGTAGGCGACGGCCTCATCAGGGTTGATGGACTTGTTGGGCTCCTTTCCGTTGAAGTAGTCGGTGATGAGCTTCTGCACACGGGGGATACGGGTGGAGCCACCGACGAGGACGATCTCGTGGACTTGAGACTTGTCGATCTTAGCGTCGGCAAGGACACGGTCGACAGGCTGGATGGTGGATCGGAAGAGATCCTGGCAAAGCTCCTCGAATCTGGCACGGGTGATAGACGTGTAGAAGTCGATACCCTCGTATAGAGAGTCGATCTCAATAGAGGTCTGAGCGGAAGAAGAAAGAGTACGCTTGGCACGCTCGCAAGCGGTTCGGAGACGTCGCAGAGCACGGGGGTTGGTAGAGAGATCCTTCTTGTGCTTGCGCTTGAACTCGTTGACAAAGTGGTTGACGAGTCGGTTGTCAAAGTCCTCACCACCCAAGTGAGTGTCACCAGCGGTAGACTTGACCTCAAAGATACCCTCCTCAATGGTTAGGAGAGAGACATCGAAGGTACCACCACCGAGATCGAAGATGAGAACGTTGCGCTCACCCTCGGTCTTCTTGTCGAGACCATAAGCGATGGCGGCAGCTGTGGGTTCGTTGATGATTCGGAGGACGTTCAGGCCAGCAATTAAACCGGCATCCTTGGTAGCTTGTCGCTGAGAGTCGTTGAAGTAGGCAGGTACGGTAACAACAGCGTTGTTGACAGTGCCACCAAGGTAGGCCTCAGCGGTTTCCTTCATCTTGGTAAGGACCATAGAGGAGATTTCTTCGGGGGTGAACTGCTTCGTCTCACCCTTGTACTCAACCTCGATGACAGGCTTGCCATTCTTGTCAACGATCTTGAAGGGGAAGTGCTTCATGTCAGCCTGAACCTCAGGGTCCGAGAACTTGCGACCGATCAGACGCTTGGCGTCGAAGACGGTGTTCTGAGGGTTCATGGCGACTTGATTCTTGGCGGCATCACCGATTAGACGCTCCGTGTCCGTGAAGGCCACGAAGGAGGGTGTGGTTCGGTTACCCTGGTCATTGGCAATGATTTCAATTCGGTCATCTCGGAAGACGCCTACACACGAGTAGGTCGTGCCCAAGTCAATTCCGACTGCGGGAACCATTGTGAAAGATGTGACGACTTGTTAGGTCAAACAGTAGGTATGGCGGGGTAATAGAGAGAAGAATGTGCGATGTGTAGTAGTGTAATAGCGTTGTAGTTGTGTCAAAACGCAACAGAATTTTGTACCCAAATGGGGCGGGTATCTAAATTAATGTATTTTGCGTTGTTCGTGAGAGAATTGTTGTTGTTGATGTCTGAGATTGATGATGAGAAGAGAAATGTTGCTTGGGACTTGAGCAGGAGTTTATACAATCAGAAGTGGAAGCTATGGTGGGGCCAGGGAATCTTCTCGAATTGCTGGAAGTTGGTACCCGCTTCTGGTATGTACTTTCCGCCTAACTTGCTAACTAAAAACCCTCCAAGCTTCCTGAATTCAGTGGAATCACCCAGATAGGAATAGACAAGAATAGAATTTTCAATACACACTCTTGTACTGCATGTACCGTACTTTCTGTATTGCACGGAAGTGTACCTACCTAAGAATATAAGTGATTTTTGTAATAATACACTGTTAATTCTACACTGTTAATTCTAGAGGTCTTTAGGGGCTAACAGGCCTACAGTACAATACATACAGACCACCAAGTATCTAGGTATCGTCTCTATTCTCTATGCACATCACGTACTCTGAGATGTACCTAGCTCTGGGTACTTACCCCGCCATCATGGTATTGACATCACTGCTTGGTTGCCCGGGCTAATCAGCCTGCCTTACGGCCCACTAAAAAATGCACGAAATACAAAGTACCTACCCCGATGTACCTTTTTTTCTTCTCTTCTCTTCTTTTTGCTGTCAGGCAGGAACGGAACCGTTGATAAGGCAACTTCCAATTGTTTCGTTTACTGCCTTCTGCCTTCTATGTACATACATCCTGCCTGCCTTGTCTGATTTGTGTACAAAGCCGCAAGAAGAACGTCATTATATTAATCTAGAAGATTCAAGTCTCTCGGGAGGGATCTACATATGTACATGTACGTGTTTTGAGTTCAAATCCAATGGCATTCATATATAGAATCGCATTCAGAAGCGGCAGGTATCGTCAAAAATTGTACATAACGACCCCTCTAGAAGTAACTTCGTACCATTTTATACCAACGTGAACCATCGTCAAAAGCAGCCTTTTTAGTTCGCAAGCCCGCCTTATAGACCAATATACATACCTATATAAGGCTTCGTGGTATTAAAAACTCAGCTGATCAATGTCTGGTTTCTTCGATATTCCATTTACCTATTTAGGAATTTAATAATTCGGCAGCCAGCTTTATAGGAGAAAATATTCATATTATCTTCGAGACGCGTACCTACAAGTGTAATATAATTGAATGAAAATGGCCTAAATCAGCCACAACGGCCCCCAACCGACGACTACATATTCCGAAAACGTTTCGAATGTCTACATGCCTCATTTTCAACCAACAAAATGCGGACGAGTCCAACGTCCATTATATTTGGTAAGGCATTCCTAGAGGCCGTTTCTGGCCTGTTGAAATATCAAGTAGCCTCCAAGTAGGGTTACATATTTTGATCTACGTATGCCTGCCTTGCCTCCATTTTTTCAGGGATTGAGTCGGTATACATAATATGCAGTTTTGATACCTAAGATAATGAGCGAATATATAACTAATTAATACCCCCGGAGGTTGTTTTCGGTTTTCCTGATATAGACTGCCGACGTCAGAGACTCATCAACAAACGTGCTCAATCTTCTCGGGCTTGTTATCCCTCTGTCCCAGGTCCGACTTTAGCACTCGGCCGAACAGTTCCAGCAACACCTCGAAGCATATCTTCGTGATGGCTGGATCATAGCGACCCTTGCTCAGTTCATCGCGGATGAAGGCGTGCTGCGCCCACGCGAACTCGTAGAAACTAAAGACTGTTCCAGAGCTCCTCAGCTTGTGTCGAATCAAGTCGCGGCCCTCGTCCGGAACGTGGGTGTCCTTGATGCCGAAAATCATGGCTACCTCGCCCTTGATTTCGCCGAGCCTGTCGATTGTGTGGTTACTGTTCGCTGGGCCCTCGACTGACAAGTTGGCCCCCGAATGAGGTCCCAACGTACGGGAGTGCACATCGGTAGCAAAGTACGCGACGGTTGCGCTTATCCGCGGATCAAGCTAGGGGCACGTCAGCGCAAGGGAGTTTATTCGAAGGCAAGAATCGTACACTAGCTCGTAGAGAAAGATGGCCACCCAGACACATTCCAGTACTGCCTATCCTGCCCGTACACGTAGGAAGACTGAGGAGGTAATCAACCGCCTTGTGAGAGTCCTCGTCATATGATTGAAGAGTCTATAACATGCTCGCGGTCAGCCGGCACTTAGTCGATATGTTATTAATTACATGGAGCCACGATCTTACCTTCTTCACCTTCCATTCGTTCCCCTGGTCCGTTCCCGGGCCATCGTAGGCTAGGGCTTCGGGACCAGTGAAGTCGTGATACGACGATGGAGCGGCAACAATATAGCCCTGACCTGCGATTTGACGCGCGAATCGCGCTACTGGGCCCGTGACTGTCCACGCGCTAGTTAGCGAGCTGCATAATAGTCGACGACTTGTCGTGCTGGATGCTCGACGATGATGATGATACCTTGATAGATCTCGCTGAATAGCACGACGCCAGGAAATCGACTGCCAACTCATCAGCAAACTTATGTCCGAGTCCCTAAGTGGAAAGAAAATAAAGGCCTTACGCATCAGGATATTGCGGGATGGTGGGATGGAATGTGAAAATTCCTGCCCAACGTTAGCGTCTCTAGTCGGGAGCCTCTACTGTCGCGGGGGCCTTCCTCACTCATCGACGTCTCCTTCCCATCCACGGTCGTTTGCACGTCGGTATGACTTTCGTTCAGCAGCATCTTGACCTTATAACACTGATCGAACCAACTACGATGTGAGATGCAAGACTTTGCTGGCCCGCGCGTTTCGAGAGGGATACCACCGATATAATTATATTAAGACCCCGCGCCGGCTGTGGGACTTGAAATGCGGGGGGCAAAATCAGCCCACAAAACCACGGCTCCGACTGAGATCGGCGATCACAAGGCCGGATATTTCCTGGTGCATCAGATGATATATCCGATCGTCGGGACCAGGCTACCCCATACGAAGATAGATTTGTGTATATCCAAGTATTATGCTATGCTACTGTGGGACTTGATGTTGTTCTCAGCATCTTCTCATATTCCCCAGTTATACCATGTATGATGTGGTAAACATACCGAGATCGCTTGGTAAGTGGTAATATAAACTAAGAGATAGGACAAATATATACTACCTACCTAGATAGACCAAACATCGTATGATTATTTCAGGCTGAACTACGTACATCCCCCGATTGGCTAGTGTTATTGCTTTCAGAGGTGAGGAACCCGAGAGCTCTGTAACAGCAAATTGACGATACTCAAAAACCCTTCTCCTAGGACGAAACCCTATAATTGTTGTCAGTGATGCTATTCAAAAATCTATTCATAATAATAGGGCACTCACCGACGCAAGGATAATAAGCGGTGTATCATCCTTCCGCAGATATATCCTCCAGTACCAGTTTATCAAACCACCGATAGTTCTTGCTAATGTGAAAGATGGGACGTTGTACATGCCTATAGAGTATGTTATTAGCAATAGACCTGATTCATCATATTTTCTTATTCTTACCAACTGCCACGGCGATCCCGCCAGGTATATATGCATGCCAACTCTTCCCAATCGCCTTTGCACGAAGGGCAGTGAAGATGGCGAAAATAACCGCTCCACCGATAGCATAACTCCTGGCCATCTCCGGCAACCCCTTCCCAGTAACCAACCTCGCAGTCGCGATCCATACGCGGCCGGTTGGTACTTGGAATAGTTCCCCGGGAACCTCATATACAGCGGTGTATAACCGATAGATGAACGCGCTGACAACAGCACCCACAGTCGCGCCAATGATCTGGCCCCAGAACTGCGCTTTGGGCGCCGCACCCAGTAAGTGGCCGGTTTTCAGATCTTGCATCAGATCACCCGCTTGTAATGCACCAGCTTCCGATACAGCGCCAGCCACCAAGTTAATGAGGACATTTGATTTGTGAGACTGCGGGATAATTAATGCGAAGAAAAGCTGTGCTAGCTTGCTGATTCCGGAAACGGGATTTAGGTCCGTTTCACCTAACGCTCGAACTCCCATAATGCTCAAAACCATTGCCATTAGAACGGCTATGATAGTGGCATATAGGGGAACTAGATCGCCAAACGTGATATGAATGCTAGCGATGCAAAAGAGGACCGATGCAAAGAGGCCGACACCAACTGTTCTAGTTCCGACTAGTTGCTCGGGGGGTGCATCATGTTGAACCCAGGCTCTTTGGGTGTTAACCGATTGCGTGTCGAATGGATTCCTACGCTCAACCAACGGGCTTGATAGGCCGTCTACATCCTCCAAGTTACTCGTGGCTACCGAAGTTCTCGGGTCGTCTTCGCTGCTTTGAATAGCTGTGTACCCTCTGGGTCGACTAAAGAATAAGTTCTTGAGCTCCTCATACTGAAATTGCCGTATTATACTGGCAGAGATGATCGGGTAATTCTTTAGAACTGGGGCGAAGGCAACGTATCCTAAGCTGACAATGGCATCTGCTAGCATAATAGCAAGGGAAATCCAGACAATCCAGCCTCTACTACCTTCTTCCCAATCATCGACCGGCCCTGGGGCCCAGCCCCGAAATTTAGCAAGGGGAGATAGAATACCCCAGCCAACTACCGCTCCGAGAAGCATATGTATAGTTGTAGAAGGACCCATTATAATGCCTTGACCGACGTACGCGAGGCTTGGGTTTAGAGTCCAGAGCCAAGTGTCGGCTGCCACCGTTCCGAAGATAGGGAGGTTCCTAAGCATGGGAAAGAAATAAGTGCAGAGGGTGTATAAGCCAGATATTCCAAACGTAATCAGAAGTAACCGGATATTAGAACCCCAGCTGTAAGGCTTTGTCGTCTCAGCGGGCGGTAGTCCATCAGTCGAATTAGCTACGTCACTCTCACTATCAACGCCTTCAGTTTGGAGAAGTGGTTGATTCTCCAGTGCTAGACTACCAAAAGTCGCGGCTTTCGATGTATTCAATGCGCCGTTGTTCTGAATCTGTCCTTTGCTATGAAGTACCCCAATGAGAACTGCGGTACTAAATCCACTTGGGAATTTCAATTGCTCTCTGATGATCACTTGACGGCGCCTAGGTGAGGTTAGGTACCAACATCGCATAGATCCGAAAGTGTCGTCGACTTACAACGGAACAGCAAATACAACACCAAAGTAGCAAAGGCCTAGAGACCATATTATGAGTTTCCACATGCTCAGTTTAATCGGACCTTGTTCTGATGAGTCCATCATGTACTCCATAGCTGGTATCTAATATTGGAATGGATCTGGTTAGTATAGCTACTATTTTCTTATTAGGCCCATCGCCACTTACCACGCCTACGAATCCACAACCAAGAGGCATAATTGCCATTCCGCCTGCCACCGATTGCACAAGCACATTTTCCACTGGGGAGAATGGAAATGTTAGGTGACGTGACAGAGTCTTGAAGATACCAAAGCCCAATAAACTAGCAGGCATTGTCATCATAGAAATCCAGCCAGTCTGTAGCCCGAAGTACATATTACTGAAACATATTCTACAATATGAAGTCAGTAATGACTACCTTTTTGATACATTTTATCTACTGCTTAACGGGGGGGTTTACATCATGTTCTAAAAGTGATGGTTTTATATAAGAAAGGGAGACGCGTCTACGTTTTGCTATGTAAGGGAAATAAAGAAATACACGTGTTACTCACATTAGCCCGACGAGTAGACCGACGGCGACGCCTCGAAGAGTAAAATGCCGGCCCTCCGGAAGGCGCTTAAGCTCTTCTTCGGTCCGGGGCGGGTACGGAGGAGCCATAACCTCGATACTCCCTCTATCGGGAGACATGGTAGCGGAATGATGACGTAACTTTAGATAGTAGTGACCAATTATAGAGTTTTAAGAAAATACTACTGCCTAAGAATGATAATCTATAATTATGTAGTCAGTCCGTATTAAGATGGATGATTTACACTTGATGTAATGATGAAATTAAGTTGAGTGGATGAAATAATAAACAGAAAGCATGGGACAACGGGAGGACTGATACCGATAATGACTGCTGCTGACCAAGCCGGGGATATCAAAGAAAGCGCTATCCCGTAACATTCCCACGAATCAACGCCAAGACCTCACAGCAGACCTGCTGTATTAGGTAAGTCCATATAACAACTTCAACATGCATTTAACCATTCTACAAACAAAAAAGAAACAAATTCTTAATAGCGTTTTTATGCAAGTATATTCATCCCCTTAACTGGCATTCAACTACACCTCCACTATTTTCAGTATTGATACATAGGGATTGGCCAGGAAAGAGAAAATGGCTAAATAGACCAATAATATTTACGGCTTATACTAACTATCGAACCTTTTCCTATTATGTTAATGAACGGCGTCAAGTCTTATGTACTAATACTGAAATAATGGAGATGTACCTAGTTAAATATCAGTCAAGGGGATAATTAGGTAACTATGCAAATCATTTAAGAGAAACAACACATATGCAGTTCGTAAAGCAACATGAAATATGCATAAAATAGGGTTGGAAGAAAAAGAAGATGCAGGGTTTAAACCAATCAAGTGTTCAGGGACAACAACAATACTGAGCCTTGTTCGGTTGGCCTCCTTCTATTTGATCGTCGGCAAGCACAGAGGATAGGGAATAGGGGAATAGGGGACTAAGGGACCACGTCCCCTCTTTCCAACCCAGATTTATCTAGATCAGGCTAGTGCGGGGTAGTAATCGATTATCAGCCGAATTCGGTCTTCCAATTTTTATATTTTTTCCTTCGTCATCTCCAGGAGAAACATACCTAGCCTTCGAGGGAACTTGGAGATCGTAAGACACCTAACCATTGTCCTTAGTCTTAGATTTCCACCATGTCGAACGGAACCAATGGCGAGACGACAGATGCCAGCTCGGACGATCGCAATGCCTCTCAAAGGTATTTGAGTACTAGGGGCGAGGACTATGATGTAGGAGCTATAGCGGTGCGATTCTCTATAGCAACTTTGCACTAACATGTTTCTTTAGTTTTCCTTTGAAGAGGTTGTTCTAAAAGGTCTAGCCAACGATGGCGGGCTTTACATTCCGGAGGAGATCCCTTCGGCGAGCGATTGGCAGAGCTGGAAAGACTTATCCTTTCCAGACCTTGCCCTCGAGATCCTATCTTTATACATAGCGCCGTCTGAAATTCCACGCGATGACCTAAAGGGAATCATTGACAGGAGTTATTCGACCTTTCGTGCCCCTGAAACCACACCGCTACGACATCTTCACGATAACCTATACCTACTAGAACTTTTTCACGGCCCTACGTTCGCCTTCAAGGATGTCGCTCTCCAATTTCTAGGTAACCTCTTCGAGTACTTCCTAGTACGAAAGAACGAGGGAAAGACGGGCGCCGACCGACACCACCTCTCTGTAGTAGGCGCCACAAGCGGTGACACTGGCTCGGCAGCCATCTACGGACTACGAGGAAAGAAGGACGTATCGGTCTTCATCCTTCATCCCAAAGGCAGGGTTAGCCCTATTCAAGAAGCACAAATGACCACGGTGTTGGATGCAAACGTGCACAATTTGGCAGTGAAGGGTACATTCGACGATTGCCAGGACATAGTGAAGGCTTTATTTGCCGACCCCGACATTAACTCGACGCTTAATCTCGGCGCAGTAAACTCGATAAACTGGGCAAGAATTCTCGCCCAGATCGTTTATTATTTCTACTCTTACTTTTCGCTTGTAAAGTCGTCTGGTCTGACTATTGGCGAAAAAGTCCGCTATGTTGTACCCAGCGGTAATTTCGGTGATATCTTGGCCGGCTATTTTGCACACAGGATGGGTCTTCCCGTGGAAAAATTGGTAATTGCGACAAACGAGAACGATATCCTTGACCGATTCTGGAAGACCGGAAAATATGAGAAAAAGCCCGCCCGTGGTCCGGAAGCGCAAGGCGGTCTGGCGGTCGATGGCGTCAAAGCTCACGAAGATGGGGTCAAGGAAACGCTGAGCCCCGCGATGGACATCCTCGTCTCGAGTAATTTCGAACGATTGCTTTGGTTCCTAGCTTACGAGTTTGCTGCCGTTGCCGGTATGGATGCTGAGTGGAACAGGAAGCAAGCTGGTCAGGAGGTGGCCGCATGGATGAAACAACTAAAGACGAGCGGTGGTTTTGGCCCAGTCTATCGGGACGTACACTCCAGTGCTAAGCGCGACTTTGAAAGCGAACGGGTGAGCGATTCGCAAACGATCGATACAATTAAAAATTACTTTAAGAAGATCGAATACGTCCTGGATCCTCATACCGCGGTAGGTGTAGCCGCATCATTGCGGTCATTAGGGCGTTCCAGGGTTCCTCACATCTCGCTTTCAACCGCCCACCCGGCCAAGTTTGCCGGCGCGGTTGACCTTGCGTTGAAAGATGAGCCCGGCTTTAACTTCGAGGAGAATGTTCTGCCGCCAGAGTTTGTGGGCCTAGAGGCAAAAGAGAAGAGAGTCACGGAAGTAGAGAACGACTGGCAGAAGGTCAGGGAGATTGTAAAGAAGCAAGTGGAGGAAGAATTAAAGGGTCAGGCATAGGGGCGGCGTTTGGAATTAAATTTGATTTCTGCATTGTGGCATTCTAGATACTTGCATTGGGCTCACTCGCTTGCATAGCTGCTCACGATACGTGGGTTGCTTTATATGAATTGATATCCTTGAAACTTATATCAACTGACGATGAGAATCACAGCTTAGTTATAACATCTACCTACGTACTATCAAGAGCAACGAGTGTTGCTCGTTAAGATCTATTTTATATGCAACATCAACCAAGATTCTACCCAGCAACTATATAACATATGCCCATGAACTGTCACACCGGCGAGTATCACATCAAAAGTCAAATCAAGTATGCAATATTATAAAGCAATTACGACGATATACAGCTTCGTATTAACACTTATATATCTATAGACTGAATCTCCATCGTCGCCATATGTACATACCACAACCAAAAAGGAATCCCGGACTCTGCTTTGCCCCACTAACCTTGCCTCGTTGCCCATCGTTTCCATTCACTTCATTCTCAGGTGGAATCCCATCGCTAACCGGCGAGTTCGCCGCTTAAGGGAGGTTCTGAACGGGGTAGCTCTGGTCAGGCTTGACGACCTGGCCGTCCTTGACCTGAGCGTCGGTGTACTGCGGCATGTTAGTTAACAACCCCGATGTCTTAGGTACAGATAGGAAAAGTAAAAGGTAGGCTGGCTGGCTGGCTGGGCTACTCACGGAAGGATACACGATCTGGCGCTTCGCATTGTCGACAACGGAGAAGGTGGTAAAGCCCTTGTCGTCGCCGAACTGGCCGCTCCAGCCGCTGGTAATGGTGAAATCACCGACGGTGACGGGGCCGCCGCTGGATCGGCTAGCCGGGGTCGAGCCGGCCGCCTTGACGGTGTACTTGACGGGGGTGGCGCCGGCGCCGTTGTCGATGCCGAAGGTCCAGTCGCAGGACTGGTCGGCGGCGTCGCAGCTGCGCGATAGGCTGGTGATGGTCCACTGGGTGGCGTTGGCGGCCATGGAGAGCGGGTGGGCGAGGGCGGCGGCTGAGAAGGCGACGATGGAGAGGAGGGCGGAGATCTGCATTTTGAATATGGTGAGGATGGACGGATGGATGGTTGGTTGGTTGGTATAAGGGATAGATAGGTATTATATATTATACTAGGTATTAGATAGAGGGCGTATAAGTCGATTGCTTACTAGGTAGTTAGGAGGAATTAAGTAGAGTGGTGAGGATAAATAAGATCGATGTCTTGGGCGATGTCGAGGTCTTATATATACTCGATCGAATACGATATGTGTACAGGTATGTAGGTAGATATGTATCCCTGGCCGGTCGATGATGAGGCGTGTAGTAGTGTCGTGTAATAGAGGTAGGTAAGTAGGGTAGGTAGCTTGAGACTATTCCCGGTCTGCTTGAAGGGTAGGGTAGGGTACCCCCCGGCTGCTCACGTTATATGTTACTACCGGTACCCATCTGGAATTCCGTTGCATCCATTCACACTCTGCAGCCCCTAGACCCGGCGCGACTTGCAAATCGGAGTACCTGGCTTCCTGGCTCCCTACATGCCTAACGGGTGCCCATCGCGCAGGTCCAGTCAGGTACCTCCCCGGCCTCGTATCCCGAGATTATGGAGCATTGAGAGGGGGACGGGTATTAGTGCATGATTCACGACCAACTCGATATGTATGTTAGGTACCGGTATGTATGTATGTATGTAGCGTCTGGCCGGCGGTCGAAGGTCGGGTTCCATTCGATCCGGCGCAGTGTAGGTAACATACATATGCAGCCTGGCTCCAGCCCGCAGAATACATAAGACCCCATGCTTGCGAACACGCCCAATTGTGGAGGATCGACCGTGTTCTGAGATCTGTGATCGCGTTAGAAGCCGGCAGACGGCAGACAGGGAAAGATCAGCAAGCGCCAAGCTCGTATTCCAACAGGGGCGTGCCGCCCCGCGCCCCTTGCAGAGGACGGTACGAGTGGGTAGTACAGAGCCAGAGCCGCGTGCTCCGATCCGTTGACTGCTTTCTTTTCGATCGGGATTAGGCTATTCGCCTGCTGCTGGCTGCTGGCTGCTGACTGCTTCTGTGCTGTGCTACATGCGTAACCGCTCATCTATGCAATATGTATCAGTATCTGCGTGGAGAGGGAACATGATGACATCGTGTCACGTAATAATATGTGCGCCGCAGTTGGAAATTATCCGGGCTGTAGGGTTAGAGGTTACACATTTCACTCTTCGTGTTCGAGAGTAACGAACCGAATCGGGCCTGATTAACAGACACTCTTTCAGTTCTTACTCAGATTCGACGGCCGTGTTTATTGCCACCTCCACTATGAGGGCATCATGCTGATGTCAACAACTTCAAGATGGTACCTATGTTCAATCCTCCCGTCTTACACTCTCGTTTGTTTTCCCTAGTTAGTTCCCAGGCAGGCTGGGGCCGGCATTGACAACTATACAACTCCACAGCAATAGCCTATTCAAAGACAAGGCTGGCTTAATTACTTCTTATTAGCTAAACTTCAAGTCTCAAAACCTAGCTAGTTATTGTCTTTTAAATCATGCTGTAAACGGACAAGTCTTGTCGATAAAAGCCGGTAGCGAGTTTAGCTCTATGGAATGCTATGCATGTTAAGAGAATCAACTGATACCAGGATCGGGGCTAAAGAATTCTCTATTTTTAATGCTTTAATGTCTTAAACTACCCTGTTTCAAGCCAGCCGTGTATGTGTATTCTTTGTTGTTCTAGAGTCTAGAAATACGGGACCAGCGTTAGGTTTTAACCCTTATAGCTTCGGAGCAATAACCTATTCGAAAATAGTTTAAGCGTTTCTCAGACTTAACTACTATTCTTTATTCTACATAGAAGCCTAATCAAACCCTTGCCAAATATCTCTTTGTAAGAGACAACATGCGGCTTAATGCTAGCATTGATGGTTAGCTTCGGGAGTCCTGCATCAACATGTCGGTTACTGGATACTTGGATTGCGCCCCTGAGATTGTTAGAAGTCATTCGATGCGTTGGCCATGCGAGCCAAGATGCACCTTACCCCCTGCCATTTTCTAGAAGAAGTTGGGCCTGATTCTCTTACCAACTGGCGGTCTATTATTAGCGTAGAATAGTAGATAGATATTTGTTGGTGACTGGAATGTTCATATTAGGTAGAGCTAGTTAAATACTATGACTAACGTCAACCAATGGCGGTGGCTCTGAGAAAAACAATTATATTGGGTACTCCTTCAAATCTTGAGTGTGTATGTAGCGAAGTAAGACATGGCAGAACCTATACGAAAGTGACCTTATGACTTGAGTCTCAGTAAAGACTCCAAGTTTCTCGTATCCCCATACGGGGATAAGAAGCGAAATTGGGTGGCTTTTAAAGCTTCTACTTCCGGACTTAATACTAGCGTCTCTTGTGACTATTAGAGAAGCCACCAAGAATCACTAGGTGAAGGCGGTAAATACCATACGACAAGATTGATACACATTTAGATATTACATAGCGTATCTACAACTGGACAACGCTGATTAATATTGCGAAGGCCGAACTCCTAGGTAATCATCTCCCGAGCGTGAGCTCAGACAGTAATGAATCAAAAACACAATCTGGACTTTGTTGATTCCATCCTTGAACGATAGCCCTTCTAACCTTCAATACCCTTAATAAACCCCAACCAATGACTCCAATACAGAAGATCGAGACCCAGTCTGTACAAATGAAAAAACCCTGCCCCAAAATTTAAAATCGCTTCCAAGTAAAAGTAATACGTGTAAATACAACCCTTATCCGCACATGTGCTCTATAGGTAGGTATCTATGTAGGTCTATGCCTCTAGATAACAATCCCCCTCTTAGACCAACCATTTCGGCCTTTCCAAGCCCAGAAAACCATGACCACCCCGATCCACACGGAGATCGTCATGGCCCAAAACGTGGACGAATAACACTTTGTGCCATAACAGAACACATCTTCATCAGCCCCTTTAGCCAGCGAAGGTGAATCGTGAGCACCGGCCTGATATTCTGCCGAGTAAATAAGACCCCACATCGTGGAACCCAGAGCGGGTGTGAGTGCGAGGATGCCGAAGTTGGTGCCGAAGTTCTCAACACCCCAGATCATCGTCACGATAATCGGCGTTAGGCTGAATACTGCGCCGTACCCTGCTCCAATCGCGCCAGATACAATCCAGAAACGTTCCCCGTGCTCCTGAACTGCACCGGAGGCCAGTACTAGCGTTCCGATGGATAAAATAATACCAGCAGCAATGAATATAACTATGCGTGAGACTGATATCTTTTGTCTTAGCTCTGGAAGGGAGGTTGGAAATCCCGTCTGAACGTGCTGGCTATGAGGACTTGGCGATAGCAGATCGCTCAGCGACGCCGCAAGTAAACGAGCAACCGTGCTCACCGCAGCCATAATAGAAACGTGTGTCGCCACGGACGTTTCATCTGACCTTGTGCTCGGAGAATATAAAGTTCCAACCACGGTGCCAAGATTGTTGATAAACGCTTCGCCCGGTCCAATGATGAGCCAAAAACCGATACCAAACCACCACATCGTATGATCCGACAAAAATCTCCTAGTCTCAGCATTGAGAAGCCAGGCCTTTTTCAGCCTAGCATTATCATCCTCGTCATCCTCATCCCTAGCCGGGTCTATGGCTCTAGCATCGTCATCGATGGCATCAATAGCACCGTAGTCCCGATGCGCTCGACGGTGAAAGACCTCGCTTCCCTCGAGGAGCCCGCTCCTCTCTAGTTCTTCTACCGCACCGTCGATGAGGTCCTCCTCGTCTACAATTCGCAGCGAAACGGTACCGATAAGTCCAAGGACAGCGAGAACGACGCTGAGGAACAGGAAGAAATGGAATACGTTTACATCTCTGGCTCCATCCGGCTGTGTTTCGTAGAGAATACGGCTCCCGATCTGACTAAGGACCATCCCACCAAGACCAAACGACGCAATGGGAGCAACCAGCATCAAGCCTCGGTATTTGCCTTGCCCAAAGTTCTTGGCGCATGTAGTAATAGCACCCAGGTACATACAGGACGTGCCTACACCAATAGCCACAAAAGCAATGAGCATAGGAGGGAACGTAGTTTTCACGCCCTTCACTCCATCCTCAACTTCTCCAAGACCCTTATGATATAACCCGGCCGCCAAACCGTACCCGCCTCCTAGCAGGATCGAGGCCAACAGGGAGAGCGGACCAGGTCCTACTCGGTCGCATAGAAATCCTATCACGGGGACCGGGAGGTACATAGAGAGGCTCATGGTACTAGCGATGCCGTTGATTTGGAATTGGGTGTAGTGTAGTCGCGATTGGAAGAGGTGCCCGTAGAGCGAGAAGACAGTGATGGACCCGGCGCAGAGAGCTGTGAGGATAGATACGACGAAGGCGACGGCGCGTAAGGCACGCGTCTTATGCCGGAGCTTCAGGTTTCGGGAAGCATCGCTGATGGTCGTGTTTGAGCTAAGCGACCCTAATGTCGAGGATGAACGCGATCGTAGGAGAGGCGACTGATCTAAGGTCGATGGCGTCGCCATGTTCACGACAAGGGGGGGTGGCAGTCCAACGAACTGCCAGTGAGCCCTAGATGATGAAGACCTAGGTAGCTCTATAAGATGATTTGGTTTAAAGGAATGACTTGAAGATGAAAGTTCCCATCTCCTGTATGTATTGGGAGGATGGGAGAATAAGGAATGGGAGATTCGATGTGACGTGCTTACCGTTACCGGATACAATAAGGCAGCCCTATCTTATCGGTCATAAGCCTATGAGCTCAGATGATGATGTACAAATCGGGGTACCTACATGAGGTATGTACCACCGAATGCGTGTGCCCTGTTAGGCTTTAGCAGCCGGCAGATCGGGCATTATGTAACACGTGCAGGGATTAATACTCCAGGATGGGCAGTACATAGGTACATACATACAGGTCGCACGTGCTATCGAACGTACTACATATTATGCATAAGTACATATATCGTGATATGCAGCTACTGAGCTTCAACAGCAACCATCGTAGGGCATTAGACGAGGAAATATTACGTTCTACATTAGGCTACTGTCACGGTCAGGAGTCACGTAGTCGTCTAGCTCCGCCAGACACCTACATGACTCAGTACCTGAGTCAGGTATCTTAGATGTGTATATATTCAGGCCTTGCAGCTTCCCCAGAACATCATCTTCTTCCTTACTGACCTTTTGGTCTCGTGATAGTTACTCCTTTGATATATATATCCAAAACTTTATATAGGCTTCCGTAATTAATACAAGCAGTATATTATATATGCTCAAAATTTATATAGCAAATAGACAGGATCAACAAAGTCCTATAGCTCAGGTGGCAGTTTACCTCTGAATTTGGACCTCCAATGCGCATGTCACTGTCTCGTTAGTACAAGGTATTAGCACTCTGTACAACTTGTATCTCGTCTTATTTGTTGACATAGACCTACTTAGTTAACTACTTAAATCAAGCCTTAAGCATAGTCCGCTTAATTTGCCTATCTATATGAGGCCAAATACTAAAATGGAGTCTGGCCCCTTAATTTTAGATACTATATTGAAATATAACCGTAGAAAGAGCCTTCATATACCACTGACAGACAAATATATTAGATAGTCAAACCTCTGGCTTGTATAAGTACAGCGATATATGCAGGAAGTAGGAAATCGGCTAGACACCGAGTTATTTCATGAAGAGCTCAATCTTAAATATCATAGGACTGTTGATGCATAGAGATATATCCAGTGAGGAATCATTTATTTTTATACTAATTCCCTGTGGCTTCATAATATGATAGCGCCCTTGTAATCTTTTACTACCCCTGGGGCATATCTTTTAACAGCAGGCTTCCTCAATCTTCTCTACTTAATATAGTGTGTCCTCTCTCGTAGTGAATGTATGACATTATGTTGTCTTGATATGATGTGAAAGGGCCTTCTAAGTTGACCATACAGTAAACTAGAAGATACTTGTTCATGATAGACTAAATATTATCTTTATCTACAGATAGGGGCTACCTATTTCTCTTTGGTGATTGGATATGGCAGAGGTATCCTAGTTTAAATAGAGCGCGATTAGACACCTAGGTAGATACGAAGATAGAGATATATGCCTACAACTTAGGCAAACAGGTAATGAGGTACTTACAATAGCGCCAGGAGGTTGTATATTGCATGTATATTCCTTTTTAAGGTAATGAATAAACATAAGCAGACGCGGTCAGAATAAATTATTAGACGTCAGGGCCATATCCCCAGTAGACACAACAAGAAATAATCGCAGGCTCGCCGTTGCCGTGTACCGCATTGTCCTAGCTGGATAATTTCTCTTAACAACTGCCTGTGGGTTCCATAGTGAGTGGTTACTAGGAGGTACTGGAAGTTTGCCAGTGGTTGTTAGGGAGATGAGACTGTCAACCCCTCTACAGACTGCAGTAACGACATTGTGGTCCCCGCACCTGTTAACTTTTGACTGAGGTCTTCACATAACTTCTTGCCTTGTTGCCGACCTGCTAACCTCATCAATATTCTTTTCTCTCAACACCTTAGCACATTTAGCATTGTAGTTTTCGCCGACAAATACCACGCTTTCCATCATTCTTTTCCTAGTATTCATTAAGAACTTCCCTTAAGATCTACACAATGTCTCATTATTCGACCTCGCCGATGACCATGGACTCTTCCGCGTCTAAGAAGGTCAACCCAGAGATCCCGTCGCCCATCACCAAGGGATACCTCGGAGAGATTGGACGCGTCATCTTTGATGATGTGAGCCGCAACACTGCCAAGGCAGACATCGCCCTCTACTACAAGCATAAGGCAGAGCTTGAGCAGCAGGGTATGCAGGTCAGTAGTTGTAAACACTTGCTATGTTTGGTTAATAATTAACGCGACCGGTGACTAGAGCGAGGCTGAATGGGATGGAAGCCCAATTGACTACGCGATGTACTATTACCACCGCTTCTTCCACGATGAAGGCTGCATCTGCCCTCACGAGTTTGGCCCAGGATTCAGTGGTCCTGGTAAATGGACCGGAGGTGCATACAATTGCTATAATCCCAAAGAGTTCGCAACTGCTCTCCCCGCCGCTAGCGGAAAGCTTCCTCATTCTGGTCTGGCCAATAAGCATGCTGGCGAGTCTTCGGTCAAGGCATCCAAAAACCTACTAGCCATTGAGCGAAAGCGATGGGAAAAGATCCAAGCTTACTGGCGCCACGAGTCCATCGAATCGCCGTTCGTGCCTTCAACATTCGATGAATATCTCAAGTTCAAGAATGACACCCTGAAAGCCAAGCAGCTTGCGATCATCAAGGTGATGGAAGACCCCAGCAACTCCATTCGCCATAAACAAACCCAACCCCGTGTTCAGATGTCTCCGAAGTTGCTTGAGATTCACAACACGGATAACCTTAGCCTGGTCAACTCTCGCGTTTCCATGTGGCATGAGAATCGCAACCTGTTTGTGCCTATCGACTGGCCACTTCGATGGGAATATGAGTATTATCAGGGACAGATGCCTTTGCCTCGAACTCAAGAGGTTGACTACCAGTTCGAGGATATGGTTGACCGATACAAGCTCTTCCCTGCCTACGGCCGTTTGGTCCCTCGCCAGTTCCGCAGAATTGCCACCCGGGCACTTGAGCCTACCCTCGATGGTATGACTAGACCAGAGTATTGGGACATAATCTGGGAGGGAGACAAGGAAGTCCCAGAATTCAAGACGGAGGAGCTCACTGGTTTCACACAGCAGCTCCTACAAGATATCGACGAGGACAAGCCCGTGATCTAAAATGTTCCGGATGATGGTAGTTTCATTGGTATTGTTTTTCGTTTCTTTTGTTGGTTTGTTAAGGTTCGCCATACCCAGGCAGGGAAGATTGATATTAGGGCACTGAAATGAGTTTATGCGGCGGAATAGGGCGGAATAGGGCGGAATAGGGCTGCACCTTGCGATGCATTTGAGATTTTATTAGTACACGAAGCAGACGCAAAGATGGTTAGTAGGTGGTATGACTTTTATGAATTAGGCACTGGATTTTTTTCATTATGTACTTTGCAGGGTAAGCCTTTGCTACCTGCTTGATGTTAAAGGGACTACCTTGACATTTATTTCTTAGCATTGCGCAGAACAGACAGAATGGACCAATCGATGAATAAATTGTACTGAAAGGAGAATGTTGGACGTCTTGAAATGCACGTGAATAATGGGTCTGCATGTTGCATGCTGCCTTGCACTTGCAGTTTCCCCTTAAATCGCATTGACCACATCCAATTTACGCGTGATTACCTAACCTTAGGTACCTAGGTAGATGTGCACAGACCAAGTAAGAAAGCCCTAGGTATCAAAGTACCTCCCCTCCGAAATTTTGGCGAGCCCACACTAAACTTTCCAAATTTACTTTGACTGAATTTCGTGAGCCTCCTTCAACTTTTCATTCCCGCGAAATTCAAACTCCGAGCGCTTCATCACCACCCTCAATTCCCTTCTCGATTGCCAACTGCTTTAGTCAGGTATGTCTCCCATTGCTAATATGATCAGTTGTTTGATCTTGCAAAGCATTCAACGGTCTTGCCTCTGTTGAATTTGCTGCTGCAAGATTTCTCACTGATCATCACCAAATTTTCATCAATCAACCTTCAACTCTTCAACTCCCTCCGAGGCTAACCACCCAATTTCCTGACCAGAAACCGCAATCATGGGTATTTCTCGCGACTCCCGCCACAAGCGCTCCGCCACTGGTGCCAAGCGCGCTTTTTACCGTACGTAGTATACCATCGCATGACCGTGTTTTCGAGATACGCCCCATATATCGAAAGCCCGTATGCATCATGTTTTTGTACAATGATCATACGTTCTGACCTCTCCACCAGGGAAGAAGCGCGCTTTCGAGGCCGGCCGACAGGAGGCCAACACCCGTATCGGCCCCAAGCGAATCCACACCGTCCGCACTCGCGGCGGCAACCACAAGCACCGTGCCCTGCGTCTCGACACCGGTAACTTTGCCTGGGCTTCCGAGGGTTGCACCCGCAAGACCCGTGTCATCGTCGTCGCCTACCACCCTTCCAACAACGAGTTGGTCCGAACCAACACCCTTACCAAGTCCGCCGTTGTCCAGATCGATGCCGCTCCCTTCCGTCAATGGTATGAGAGCCACTACGGCCAGCCCCTCGGCCGTAGACGCCAGCAGAAGTCTGGCAAGGAGGAGGAAGCCGTGAAGAAGAGCGGCGCCGTCGAGCGCAAGCAGGCTGAACGATACGCCGCCACCGGCAAGGTTGAGCCTGCTCTAGAGAAGCAATTCGAGGCTGGTCGTCTATACGCCGTCATTGCCAGCCGACCCGGCCAGAGCGGTCGTGCGGACGGATACATCCTCGAGGGCGAGGAGCTGGCTTTCTACCAGCGTAAGCTACACAAGTAGACGGTGAGCGGATGAAGGATGGCGGAGGGTCAGGTTATGAGGGCACTGCAAAATACCACGCACGATGGCACCGGTGTTCATGGATTCTATTCATCTTCGGCAACGGAAAGGGATCGCGTTTGCTAGGTTCTGATCAATAAAAGATCACCAGAGAGGCTTGCAGTGTCAATTGCCACGATAGTCACGATTATGTGAAATGTTATACTCTTTACTGTTACAATGTGATCTTGCTTTGCTTCGATAATAATCGTAATTGCCCTGGTTGAGACATATTCTCTCTGCTATACGTACTGGGTTTTCAGCGTGTCATTTGAACCTCGTTCCTAGAGAGGCTTGATTCGAGTTAGCTATCCGGAATACCATGATGCTAACCTCTTAGGCCATGGTATCATATCCTAAAGTGACATGAAGATTGTAGTAAGTAGCCTTGTACTTAAATGTCTTATACATAATGATCAACCCTCTTAGATTCCTAACATAGGCCATAGAGACCCTAAAATAGGAGCTTCAGACTATGCTAGTTGTCTAGTCTTAACTAGTAGTATCTATAACTCCTTGCGTCCCCATCTACGGCGCCTGGAACTCGTCTACATACTTTAGCTAAACTCAAGATACACATATTATAGCATATTCGCAACACACAACACCAGGGATAGCAACTGAATAGGTAGTCATTACGACAGAATGTGGTATTCATCGAACTGCTGCTTAGCTCTGATTCTATACAATGTTCCTCTCCCTCCCCTTCTCATCTGTTCTGTTCTTCCACAGGACCTCAGCCTGTCCACCTGTCCGAAAACATGTTCTTCATCCTCTCTTTCTCCCTGGTAAGCTGACTCCCCCTACGTTACGTGCACGCAAGCATGCAATGCCGTCGTCCCCCTATCCACCGACGAAGTGATACGACAGATATGATATGATATGATGCGAAAGTGATGTGACGTGACGTGGTGCTCCCCTCAGGGGCACAAAGCGGCTAATCTCGTTCTTCCCCTCTAATGCGTGATGTGATGTGCCTACCCACCTACCCCCTGCGACGTGGTAGGAAAACCCCCTCCCAATTACCGAAGATGATGATGGCACCGATGAATGGACAAGACGGAGAGAAGAAAGGAACAAGAAGAGGAAAATTTTCATCGCCTGGTGGCTGACTTGTTGAGCTCAGCCTAGACAGACGCCTATGCTAGTAGCGGCTTTAACTACTACTCTCGATAGAAAAGGGACACGCTTGACAAAATGATAAAACCTGACTTCGTAGATACCCAGACGTAGCATGGCAAGGTGCGGATAGTCCGAAACTATGTATGTATGTAATGTGCTTGCTTGCTCCTGCTCCCTTTTCCCCCTGGTGGATTGTCTGACTTACAACAACCGTAGAAGCTACTTTGTACAAGAATGGGAATGGGGGTGAACCGGGAGGTCGTTGGCGGGAGCATGATCAAGGGAGAGGACCAGCTCAGGCAAACTGCCGCTTGAGTTCGGCCCATCTCTTTTGCAAGGTCTCGTGCTGGGAGTTAATCTGTTACAAGTGGTTAGTTAAGACCGCTCAGGTATCAAATGGAAATAGGAGATTGCATACCTCGGCATATCGCATCTTGGTCTGAACCAATTCCTCTTCAAGCTCTTGGAGCTCCTTTTCGAGTCTTCTATTCTCTTCGTGCACCTTCTCGTTTCTCTTCATTAGGTCCTCACGCTCGAGCTTCCAGGCTCCTTCTAACTCTGCAGGTTGCTGCTCGATGACGTGGCGAAGTTCCTTGACCTGGCCGGTCAAGCTTTCGTTCTGATCTTTAAGCTCTTCATTTTCGATCTTGGTATGAACTAGGTCCGTTGTCACGGTTGCCTGTTCACGATCGCTCGCTTCCAGTCGTTCTTCGAGCTTCCGAATCTTGATAGCCTGACTCAAGTTCGTGGTCTTCAGATTTTCAAGTTCCTTCTCTTTCTCTTTTTCAACCTTCGTCTTTTCTTCCCATTCGGCCGTGTAAGCCTTGAGCATCTCAGGTGTAATCTTCACTTCACATGCGTCCTGAACTAATTGATCTGCCCGGTAGACCTCCTTGTCAGCGCTTGAAGAACTGCTACCGAAAAAGCCATTCTCGAGGATGCTGCCAGCGCTCGGTGACTGATCGATGTACACATCAAAAAGTTTGTCTCTTAGGAAGTTCGTCAATTGGCCCATGTCTGTCATCTTGAGCAGCGCCGCTGAATTCTTTTGCATAAGGACAATACCAAATTTCAAAATCGCAGATAAGCCTTCGGAGAAGATAAGATCGTAGATTCTTAGCACGAGCTGCAGAGGGAATCTGTAGGCAAAAAGAGTAAGGAACCATTGCGTCGCGTACAAATGGGGCGATATCCCACGACGGTGCAAATGGCAATAAAGAGCGGGCTCGAAATCCTCAAGTAACCTCTCGAACTGATATAGGTGCATGTGCAAACCTGGCATGTCCTGAATAAACAGGTCGCGTAGCTTATATTGATTCATCAGCCGGACGAGTATACTAAACGCCTCGTCCTCCGACATATTAAAAAGGAGGGGCATAATCAAGAAGTTCATTCCTTGAGCATACCCAACGGCTTCATCGAAGAGCGCATAGGCCTTGCAGACGCCAAATAGACCGTCTTGCAGGCCAGCAGCCGCTGCATACTTTGAGAAACTTGTTCGGGCGCCGATATCCCTTTTAATAGCCCTCTCTAGTCTTTGAAGCGATGCTGCGTCTTCCTTTTCTTTGCGTTTCCGCTCAGCTGCAGCTAAGGCTTGGGCCTTCAGGGCTGCTTCTGACGGCTCTGAAGATGTCGGTGATGCCTTCTTACCACTACCGCCAGATACTTCTGACTGGATAGAAGACGCTGAAGAGGCCACCGCCTCTCTTTCGGAGCTCAAGTTGCCATTGCTCGAAATACTGACAGAGGTAGCATTGCTGTTACGGTCTTTGTTCTTCTCAGAGCCTCGAGCCAGCAACTCCCTGTACACCCTTTCAAGGTCCTCACTCTTACTCTGGGCAAGTACTTGCCATACTACCCCCCGGATCACATTAGGGATGCCCGTAACAATCGCCTTGTTGAGCTCCTCTGGGTTTGTTCTCGCGACAGCAGCTGGACCTTCATAAACTACGGATTGCCAAAGATCCCAATCAACCTGAGCATCCGCAATGGTGGAAGGGCCAGCAGACACGCCCGAGACCGTTCCAGGGGCCAGGTTTGTGTCTGGGTTTGGCGGTAAAGGGGATGGCGGGGGAAAGTTCGCATCTGGATAGCTCTCGCCAGTCGGGCTCAGAACTCCCAAAGTCGACGCCTTATCATCTTCCTCGGGGTTGAGGGAAATACCAGCCTCTTCCCGCATTCGTACGTACTTAAACCTGTCTTTCAAACTATTTCTCGACAAACGAGGTCCTCCGTCGCCTTCGTTTTCCTCGTCGAGCTTGCTAAGCATCATTTCAGGATTACTAGTTAACGTAGCAACCGAACTTGCTGTGTTCCTTCGTGATGTAGCCGCTGTAATGGGCGGCGACGTGACGGCGTCCTTTTCCTTCTCCTTATGCGTAGAATTCCGTGATAACCAAGAAAACGGTCCTGTTTTTCGGGTTGGGGCTGCAGAAGCCGCAGCCGGTGCGGCAGTAGTAGGGTTCGGGCTTGTTTTTGGCGGTGATTCTGTAGCGGGAGGAGACGGAGACCAAGGCATTGTTATTCCAATATTGCCAAGAGAGAGTTTTTTGGCGGGCTGTTTGGCTGCTACAATAGCTGGTGCCTCTAGATTAATATATTAGCGAGTGCACTTGTTGATTACAATAGAATGTACAATGGGATGGTTAACAAACCCTTTGGTTGTTGTTGTTGTTCTGTGACCCCATCACTGAGGTCAACATTGTCTAAGGATGCGTTCGAATTGCGCGCGGATCTGGTTGTAGGTGAAGGTTTGGTAGCCTCTTCGCCTTTCTCGTCTTTTTCGTCCTTCTCATCCTTAAGGTCAATCTCTTTGAGGTTCTCTTTTACGATATCCTTTACGTCCTCCTTTTCCTTTTCATCTTCCTTTTCCACTTCTTTTTCCTCGTCTTTCTCCTCTACTGCATCTCCATTTGGCTTGGCTTCGCTCTCTTCACTCTCTTCGTCCTCTTCGTTCTCTGGCGATTCTGGAATACTATCTGCAGCACCGCTATTTGGTCGAGGTGAAAGTTTGCGATTTGTTAGGGACCTTATAGATCCTGTGTCAATAGCATCTTCAAAGGTGTCCTTTACATAATTGCTAATTAGCTTTCCTAAGTTTTATGACGTGCTGGAATGTAACCAAAGCTACCTAGGTAGGTATGTAGTCACGCTTTAAACAAAGGGGTCACACATGTGAAGATAAGATAATCGACGTACCGTGTCCTTGTCCGAAGGGGTCGGCGACCCAATGACCTGGGGAGCAGCTTCAGACGTATGCGGCTCCTCTGGGCCAGACATGATAGCTACCGGTAATAGTTCTACGCAGAGGGTGTGTCGAGTTTAGGTTGGAAATGAGGTTGTCGTGTGAGTTGGTCTAGCATCTATCGAGTCTATGTGGGCAGGGCCTCGGCAACAATGCAAGGTACCTAATCTTTCAGGAGGTGACCAGACGAACGGACAATGGAAACGCGACGCGATCAACTCGGAGGGACGTCTTGTTCTTCGTCGAAAGGGAATTATTATTTGGTACTAAACAATGATCACAGACCGTAAAAAGAAGTGCATGGGAGAAATGAAAGAAGGTGAAATTCGAAAAGATGCACTTTAGATACACCGTTCGTTTGTAATTGTTTCCCCTTCCCCCTTCGTACGAACTGACTAAACGTGACTAGGATTGATCTGTGGAGTTCTGAACTGTAGGAATGGATCTCGAAAATCCAATTGCGACGCACGGCCCTATACCAACCGTCGCTTCAGCGCCAAGCTTCCCGCCCTTTAGTGTATGGATGGGTTTATGATGGGCTATGGATGAGCTTTAGCCAGTAGCGTGTCGCGTAGTTTGCCGCTAGAAGCGTTAACTAACAGCCCTGGTGCCCACTATTCCGGGCTAGTTCAGGGGTTCCTTAGGGCGTCCATATTTTAGTCCTTGCACATAAATCCATACATGTAGGTAGCACCGCCTGCGTGGTATTGTACATACCTAATGTACAATAATCCGCGTAGGTACTCCCGTCAGTTACATTTGTAGGTAACACCTAACAAAAGCAATGTGCGTCAAGTCTGGTAGGACAAGATGTCACCAAGCAGCAAGACGAAATTGAACATCTATGATCACAATTTCAACTCAACACTGCATCATCTATCATCTATCATCTTTTACCGTAAGTTGGTACTATGACATCACCAGGACTATTAGCATAAGACGTATTATGCTTCTTCATATCAACGCTGGGTCTTCTCATCAGACGATCCATTGATTGATGCAACGTACGCCTATGTATGTACATAAGTATCAACGTTTCTAAATTAAGCTCAAAGAATCCCATTAACCATTCATCCATGTGAAAGAACCATTTAGCGCCAACGCCTCGAACAGCCGCCACGTTTGCGTTATCGATATCTTAGGTACGTTATCGGGAAGCTCTCAACACCAACAGGATGCCCGCATACGTAAACGCCGTATGCCGGCCCCTTTCCACATGCATCCTGGCATCAAAGTAATGGGCCGTTATGTACGATGGCGTTTCATGCATGGCTAATTGTTTATTAAATTGCTATTAAATTGCGTGTAATATTCTGGAAGGCAAACGAGGGAGACTGGTAACCGTTGTCTTACGAGGAGATTATAACATCATAAAACATTGCAGATTTCTAAGACTTATAAAAATTAGGATAACACTGCATATAGAATATCGTATTACGTGCCTCTATCCACTTATACTCTTGAAGCCATGGTTCATCAGCTCGTCCAACAATTAGGTTTTCTTTAGAGACAATTATATGCAGTTAACAATGTTTCTTTGTGTGGCGTTCTGGATTGTTTTGGATTCAATATGACTTGCATACAGGCACCTTACCTTGCATGCGTACATGTAGCTTTCAGACAACCTTCAATAAGACTTTAATAGATCCGAGGTAAGGTATTATGCATCGCCGCTAACCAAAACCAAGTACACATGCATTTCCCGTAAGATATTATTGTTCGTGGAAGTAGTCAAAGCTTAGTAGCCTCCTCTTTTAAGCGAGTGCGGCCTCATACATTGCCCTCGTATTGTACGTGATATGTCATTACCTTAATAGTAACTTGTTGTGTCATAAATCACAAGTGATATGACATTACCTATACGTATAATGAAGCCCATTGAAACCCCAGCTAGAAATATTCTAGGCAAGCTATTGCTAAGAACCGAACTACTTATATATACATATCCATATGGTAACCCTATCTCATGTGGATCCTTGCTTATTATTAAGTTAAAAAATATATTTCACGTAGTCGAGCTTTATTGAAGGCATTTCCTTTTTATATAGGCTTGATAGGTAAGTATATGCCACAGTAGAGTCTAGAGGCAGAAATTTCTCCATCTTGTCAAGTCTGAATTATATATGAACACATTTTCAACTGCCACCAGTATGAATTAGATATCTCTTAAAGATCTGTCCCGTGGCCGGCTCTTTTGTGAGGTGCTTTCTCAAAAGACGTATCCAAAGTTGCGCGTCTCCATTCAGTTCACAGTTAGATAGAGCTGCAGAGTGGCCATTGACAGAAAACCAGCATGATGTCCTTCGAGAACACTTGCAGAGAAATCTAGGCAATCCGGAATGGAAGGACACGTTGGGATAAAGCAGTCTGCTATCAAAACTTCCAATGGACTCTCGGGATATCCCTAGGCTAGGTCACTAGACCAAAAGATGAGCAGGAAGGGCGTTTCGTAAAGTATTAGAAAGTTATCCCTGCGATTACCGAGACGGTAGAACAAAGGGGTTGGTGAATCATGAATGTGCGCCAGCCGCCCCGTACTTGTATTTGTAATTATTCGGGTGACAATGTAGTTGCTTTCCTCGTCGTTCTTCGTATCTTGCATAACATTAGCTCAGCAATGAGTGAGATCAGTCTGAATAGTACGTGGTGTCAGACGGCCATCAGGGTTGACACCGAGGTGAGGAAGCAACCTATCTAGAGAAAGAATTTATAAGCTTATAGCATACACTACACCTACTGATCAAGATCAAAAGAAGATTGTACTAGAGATTTTGACGATTCAAGGATATGGAGCAACAGAACCTTCAAGTTAAGTATTGGGGAAAAGTCGATATAACTGGACAGGGGAATGGATACTCGTTTCAACTTCAATATATTCCGGGGTGTTACGTTGGCTATATCTACGTCTTAATTAAAGGAACCTAAGGCACTTTCTAAATAAGAAGACTTTATGCTTAAATTAAAAAAACTATATCTATTACTACATATATCCGAATCGGATATAATAGCTGCGGAGTGAATTATTCTCGGGGAATCGGTGAAAGTCCGATTTTCGCGCTGGACCATTATACTATTCGAGTATAGACGCGGTCTCCAGTTCGTCCGTTCACGACTAATCCCACCGGGTATCGGGACTATAATTCTACGCCAGATGAATCATCACCAAACATGCACATAGGTACGGTTGTGGCGCAGTCGTACTTTGGAGATGTGACGGTATCGCTTGCTTCGTAATTATTAATAAACTCTTACTATTTGATGCAATGCTCAAGCTGTAGCTGTGCAGAAATCTAGGTTTGCGGGATGGTCGTAAAATGCTAGATTGGGCAAGTCCGCATGGATCTCTCTGCGCCGCATCTATGGGACGAGGGGGTATATCTGCTAATTTAGGTGGGCGGATGGTTTGAACAAGGGATCTTAACCACACTCTGTAACTTCATGGCTGAAGGATCCTCGGCAATGATATACATAGTAGCTAGATGAAGACGCTGGCTTTTCTGTATATATAAGGCTACAATGGAAACCAAAATGGAATCAGTTGATCAATCACGACTGTGCTCAACAATTCACAAGGATAGCTTAACATATACGCTCTACTCATAAAGCCCCTTACTCTATATCGATTATACAATGGCCAAGTTCCCCCACGAAGCCGTCTTCGAGGCCGCCTACCAGGCTGGCGAAATCCCGGGCGTGGCCCTTGTGGCCGCTGATGCCACGGGGAAGTTTAGATATGAGAAATCGTTTGGCAAGACGGCTCACGGGGAGCCATTCAAGACAGACAGTGTTGTGTGGATGGCGTCCTGTACGAAACTTATAACATCCGTAGCGGCTTTGCAACAAGTCCAACGAGGACATATTGGCTTAGACGAGGATGTTGGAAAAGTGCTCCCGGAAGTCGCCGCGTTGAAGGTATTGAAGGATTTTGATGCGGAAGGGAAGCCTATTTTTGAAGACCGAAAAGAGCCAGTCACTTTGAGGTGAGTATTTCATGATCTCATTTCAGTTGAGGGTTACTAATTCCTGGACGAAGAACCCTACTTTCCCATTCCAGTGGACTCACCATGGAAATGTTCTCCCCTAAGCTCCAGCAGCTAGAAAAATTCACAGGTCCTCCTACGAGTCCTCCCAAGGATCTCGTGTCCGAGTTCTCACGACCGCTCGTTTTCCAGCCTGGAAAAGGCTGGCAGTACGGCACAAGCATAGACTGGGCGGGTAAACTCGTCGAGCGGTTTTCTGGACTGTCCCTTGAGGAATACATGAAGGCTAACATCTGGGACCCGCTTAACATGCATCACATAACCTTTGCTCCTAATTCAAGGCCGGAGACGAAGTCGCGTAAGGTGGGGATGACTCTCAGGGACAAGGACGGAAAGTTACATCCGACGACAGAGGGCTACCTGTTCCAATACGGGGATAGGGAGGATGCGTACGGCGGAGCGGCAGCTTGGGGATCCGCAGAGAGCTATCTGAACATACTACAGAGCCTATGCGCAAACGACGGCCGGGTCCTGAGCAAGGAACTCGTCGACGAAATGTTCCGACCGCAGTTGGGACCCGAAGGCAAGGAGACTTTGAACCATATACTCCATTCCGACGAGGAGTCCCGACGGGTTATTGGTAACACGTTTGATATAGACCACCAGGTGATGGATTACGGACTCGGCGGAGAGATCGGCCTTGAAGACGAAGTTGGCAGAAGACAGGCCGGGACTATGTCTTGGGGTGGCCTGCCGAATTTGATCTGGTGGATTGATAGAAAAGGCGGCTTGTGTGGCGCGTTGTTCACAAACCTGATACCGATAGGAGACGCGAAGATTATCGAGTTGATGACGCAGTTTGAGCTGTCGGTCTATGAGCAGTATGAAGAATATGAGAAGCAGTAGTTTGGCGGTTCTCCTGGTCAAACATTGCTCTATGTAATCTAAAGCGAATTACGTATTAAGTAGTTCAATCAATATCGTTGACTACCACGGTGAAGTTCATTACAGCATCCGATATTTCGGATGTCTGTAATCATCGCATGTTTTAATAATTGAGGTCGTTATTGACTACGTGTGTATTTTACGAAGAAGTAACTTATCTCGACGTTGTGGACGGAATGAAGTTCATAAAGAATTGTTAGATACCTCACAAGGTAGGAATCGAAAAAGAAAAAAAGTGGGATGAATAGAACAAAAAAGTATCAAAAAGAGTGGCACAAGAGGAATCTAACCTCTCAGAGATGGACTCGCGGGGAATCGAACCCCGGACCACTCCCAAGTTGTACAAATGATCGTGAAATCACGCACATGCTAAGGGAGTATTATACCACTAAACCACAAGCCCGAATACCGAATATCGAATTGTGATTGGCAGCGAACTTTTAGGATTTATATTTCAAAAGACAATGCAAGATCTAGTTTGACGCCCTACGCTGTACCATGGCGCTGCCAACGTGTAGACATCTTACTTACATGCAGATACTAATAGCAGCTCTACACCAATGCTACATAGACCGCTTCCCCATATACGACTATGGCGAGAGCGATAGTCATGTCTAGATCATATAATATCCACCGGGACATGTGCTCGTAACTACCTTAAAGATAGGAGAAAGGGTAACTTTGCGCTGATGTAGCATTAATATTGCTACCGGGTAGGTTACGTGTGCGAGAGGTGAGTGTCACTCACTTATTGCTACGTGATAACACAGGTTACTTTAACTGTTAATAGCTATCGTCTAGCATTGTTTCATAATCGGGTTCGAGGTATTCCGGTCATTGATAAAAACTGACGGGAAGGAATATGCTCTAAGGGTAGGGGGTTTCGACCTAGAGACTCTTGTAAACCAATATTTCAATTGAAGATTTCCAAGTAGAAACTCTTCCAAGCAATCTGCATGTAACATGGGGCAGTAAATACCTTACCCAGAAAAACTACCCCGGCGATTCGACCAGGAATCAATATATAAGGTCTCCACGAGTGCACTGGGCAGCAATGGTCCCCATCGGTATAACACATACATACGAGCAGAATGCACGCAGTATTGACTTATGACTTGTTAGACGTTGGGCTGCGACCTTTGGAAAATTCTGCTGAGGATGATTCAATGGTTTTGTTTTAGACTCTATAATACTACTCAATAGTAGGGACAATGCATTTTCTGATAGGCTCATATCGATTATGAGGGGATGCTCGTTTGAATTGTCGCTGAACGCGGTCCGTGACAAAGAGAGGAGAAAAACAGAGTAGTGAGATGGAGCTATGGAAGGTTCTCAATTGTCAGCAAGTATCGGTAAATACAGTAGCATGTACCAACACGTGTAAATATAATACTTAGGTACGTTATGTATACATCTTGGAGATTGAGAGTGCGTGCATTTTGCAATGCCCATAGGTACTCGAGCTTATTTCGTATGTAAACACCTGATGAGGTAAGAGGTAGGTAGCTACCTACACCTAAGGTATGGATTGTACAGTACAATAATCGTACCGCCGGCTGCGACCCCACTCTTACACTTGCTGCTATGGCAAGCACCACCCCCCACAAAGTGCAATCATTACGCAAAGGGCAGTGGCCGATCAGCCGCGAACTTTCAAACACCTCTTAAACTAGTTCTATTTTTCTTTTTTATCAACTCGACTCCGCCAAAGTTGCATCTCATCGTCGACCAAGTCAAGTAGATATCCAGGCCCTCGGTGCGAATCATATTACTTCATCCCAGAGCTAACACGACTTAGCACGTTCTTCTTGATCCTGGAAAACTGTGGTACAGCGGCCTGCACCCGCTTGGACCTATCTAAAATTCAGCTTCCTGAGAACTGTGCCGGACATCATATCTCTACACCTCACATCATCCATCATCAGTCGCCCCTCATCCGCGCATCGTCCACCTGCGACCCAATTATTTAATTTGCATCTCTGCGACGCTCGGAGCCTATCTTTCATCGATTCCTCCATCTCCCGAGTCAGCCGTGAATTCATCGGAGCGCCTCTGCAACCGAATCTCTTTTTTTTTATACCCGCAAGGCTGATATTCGAGACGAGGCTTAACCTTGCAACTTACACACCCCACAAGGCCCTGCACTCCGTCACCCCGCCTTGTGCACCGACGAGTAGTTCGAGACACCATACTGGAGGAGCCGTCCAAGCTATTTTGGACGCTCCCGCGTCGCGAGTCAAATTGTCGTCACCGATCACCTAAACTTTAGTAGTGGAGGGGGAGCTGACATATTCTTTGCGGCTCTGCCGCCCCGGCCTTCACTATGGGAAAGATATCGAAGACCATGCAAGCCAAGCACAAGGAGACTATGGTAAGTACTCTTGCATATTATCTGTTATCCCATGCGGTCAGCTAATTTTTCTCTAGTCTCCTTGGTTGCAGGAGTTCGTTAATAATGCGACCTCCACACCCTTACCTCTCCTACCTAAAGTCCTTGCGACATTTCCTTCGCGATGGCCTTTCCCGAGAGGTGATTTGTATCACTGGATCCCGTTACTGAATCGCTTCGACGAGCTTCTGGAATCGTTCTGCTCGATTTACAAGTTGAACGAGGGCCCTCAGAGTAGAGACTTTGGCTGTGAAGTTCTATTGGGATCCAGCTCCGTTGACGGCGAGGAACAGTCGAGCGACCCAGACAAGCTAACGGAATTAGGGTATGGCAAGGATGGCGATGTCGACCTTATCGTGGCTATCCTAAAGTTCACTCAGATGCTCCTGGATCACTGTGGAAACCGCAGCATCTACGGCAGCAGTCCTCACTTGAACGACCTTCTGAACAGTACTGACTTCGCCATCATCTGTGCCACTCTGCGTGTGGGCGTGGAACTGGCCCAGCGCTATCAGGCGTCGGTGAAACGCATCCATGGGATTTCAGCCAGACAAGTACACCCATCTCTCCTCTCAAACCATTACAATATAGATCTCGACCGTGTGCTACAACTTGCACAACCCTTTGTCAAGACGCCCCTCTCTAAATCCCTAGAGCCTTCGCTCCTCTCCACTCCGGGTTCGTCTAGCAAGAATAAGGATAAGACCCACAGTGGAAGCCCTAAGAATGTAGCTACCATGTATGCCAATGACCTGTGCGCTCTTGCGAAGGCAGATTCCACTGAATCCCCGGGTTCTCAAGCACGTTGGAATGGCTGGGGCGACGTTAAGCTCACGTACTATCCTATTTCAGACGGTTCTCAGGCGCCGACGCAGCAGACCTTACCTGATCGAGCTACAACCTCGAATGTGCCTTCAACCCCGACGCCTCTAAGGCGAAGTAGCACGACTGGTTTAACGCAGTCTACCCCCCGCACAAGCCGTCAGGGAGCATCGGAGGACAGCCCATCCTCCGCCTCTCGGCCTCCAGCCGTAGGTCGGGATGAGAATTCTCCTCCTGGACAGAAGTCTTTGGAGATATCTCATGCCTCAGTGTGCTCGACACCGATCTATCAACTTCTCGCTAGGGCTCCAGCAGATCTTCCGAAAGAGACCAAGTACGAGTTTTTGAACCGTCTTAGGGTTGCTAAGGCTCTCACGGGGTCCGTCGAATCTCGACGACAGGCACTAAAAGCGCGTCTGTTGGCTATCCAAAACCTGGCGTATATTCACATAGAGCCTACGTTTATCGAGAAAGTCCTTAGGCAGGATAACGATGAGCCGCGACGGTTTCAGCTTGTGTACCAACTCGCAGAACTCATCCACCCCGCCGCCGATGGCGCTGCGGTAGTACCTATCGATTTACAATCGATCGCGTTATCGCTACTGGAAGCTATTTCCGGCTTCCATAACAAGCTACCAGATATATTCTCGGCGTTGAACGCGACTGTAAACCACGGCGTATTGCTCTATGTCATCAGGAAGGCCGTCGACGAGATGAAGAATGACGATTCTGGAGAGCGGTATAGTGAGGAAGACGAATGGCGTGACAATCTGTTCTCTCTTACACTTCATATCACAATGGCCATGGCTAACAATACCAATCGTAACACGCCTGAGATTATCTCGGCTGGATTGCTGGACATTATGGTCGAGGTCCTCAATATTAGGTCTAATATAGCAGAACGCACATACGGCACTCTGGTAGGATTCTTGGATAGTCTGGTCTATAACGTCCAGACCTCATTCCAGACTTTGATACATGCCGGTGGCCTTGATGCTATCACCAATTTAGTTACTCATGAAGTTGAACTCGCAGGGAAGCTCATTACGGAGGACAAGGGAACACCCGCTACTCATCGTTCCCAGGTTGTTGATTATGAGATACCCTTCTATCAACAACAGAACCTAAAATTTATCCTGAAGTTCATCCATCATGTGATGTCGAATGCCTTCTCATTCGGTGGAAACACTGATCGACTACTGAGGAACCTCGTCGATAAATCTGCACTGCTTCACAGTATGCGCGAGATCATTGAGAACATGGCGAAGTTCGGTTCTATAGTGTGGACTAATGCCGTTATTATTTTGAGCGACTTCCTGAACAACGATCCCACGAGCTTCGCCGCTATATCCGAAGCGGGCTTGATCCAGAGCTATCTACAAGCTCTGACAGGTCGTCCGGTACAGGCGGTACAGACTAGCGGAACGGATTCCGGCCCATCTGAAACTCGGGATGAGAGCCCCGAGTCGCCTTCGGATGACTCGACACCTGATCTCCTTGAACCCGACAATCGCTCTCACCCTCCATCGTTGGATGAGCTGGAAGCCCCTCGGGATGGTTTGGCTCGTGGTATATTACCAAACTCCGAACCCATCACGAATGTGCCAGGTGTTTTGAATGCCATTTCTCTCAACAATGTTGGTATGAAAATGGTTGTCGCGTCTCGCGCGTTTGACAGCTACTTCGAGATATTCGAGAGCCCCGAACACGTCCGAGTAATGGCGGCCGATGAGAGCGTGGCGTCTAATGTTGGTAGTGGGTTCGACGAGCTTGCTCGTCATCACCCTTCGCTTAGACCGGCTATAGCAAACGCCGTCTTAGATATGGTCGCTCGAGTCGCTCATCTTGCTAAGGTGAAGGCTAGGGATTCTCAATGGGGAGCCAAGCTTCTCGTGAAAGATTCGAAAGGTCGAGAAGTAATCGCGAATGAAGGTCTATCGCGCGAATCTGGAGAGGCCCTATTAAATAAAGGCAAAGACAAGGCTGTCACTACTGTGGATGACGCTGATGTCGAAATGGCTGATGCAAGCGCGCAGCAAGTGGAAAATGAAGAGCCAACATCGTTCAGTTCCACGGTTGATACATCTATCACGCCTTATATCTATGCACTTTCCATCTTCTTGTCCCAATATATCAGTAACACGAACCTTAAGATGAATCTGATCAACAATGGCGGGATAGAGTTGCTCCTTGATCTTAGTACTTCACCGAGTCTCCCGCATGACTTTGGGGATTCTCTAGCATCTCGAAATTTACAATTGGTTGTATCCCAGCTGATCGAGGCGACTCCGATTATCGGGTTACCTTCTCTACTAAAAAGGATTCAGGCCGAGGTCGATGTGCTTCAGCCGATTACCCAGGCTCAAGAGCCAGGCTCATACTTCTTGCCGTTCCTTCAGGCAGACACGAACCTAGCGGACCAGGCCAGTAACGACGTTGCAGATAAACTTTCCCGTGGCACTCAACTTGCGAAGGCACTCTTAAATACCCAGTCTCTCATAAAGACGCTCTATCAGTGTTTCCCATTTTCCTCGCGGTCGCAGACGGTCACACTCCAACCGGTTGTTGTTTTCGACTACTATGGCCGCCTGATTAAGTCTCTTGGCCCCTTACTGCGCGCTGTAATCTTAGAAGAGGAGGCTATTTCTAGCAGCGTTCCCGAGCATTGGTCGACCAGAAAGATAGGCCAATCCGTGGACCGACAAGGTCAATCTAGCGGTGCTGCATCGAGTAGTGGAAATGTTACTACCACCGAGCCCGATGACTCAGGCTTACCAGACGTCTTATCATCTAGCGCTCTGTGGAAGCTCCCGACAGCCAAGACCACCAGTCCCAACGACGGGCCCTCCAAGAGTGAACAATCAAGCCCGCGCTATCAGAATTACAGAACTCTCCGCCTTTTATTGCATTCATTGATGCCTGCTACATTCCCGCTTTTCCAAACCCTGGGCAAGGCTCTGTTACCTCGTCGTGAACGAGATCTATACTTACGAGTTCACCACATGCAATTAGCAGAGCAGTTGGCCCAGGCGATCTTGGAGCAATTCGAGTTGCCGGATCGTGAAAAGACCTACAAGGACTTCCACTATTGGATTATCATGTTGCATGTCGTTCATGAAATGCTGATAAACCGTACGGTAGAATGTAAGTGACATTATATTTCAATTTCTTGATACGCCTAATGCTAATTCACCTAGCTCGTTCGGAGCGGCAATCCGCAAACCAGATAATCGTGCCTGTCCTGATTGCATTCAAGAAATATGGCGGGCTGGAACTCCTGAACTCGATATTGCGTACATTCAAGAATGAGATTTGCAAAGAGGACAAAGATGGGGAGGGCTCTTCCATGTCGCGACTTGCTGTTATCGGCATGAAGAAGATCTTAGACCTGTACATCATGGCAGTTAATGGCAAGGTCATCACAGACTCTGTGAGCCAGGTTAATGTTCTTCCACGGGGCGTTGGGAGCAGCGATAGACGAGCTGATTCTCTGGTTGCCCCGAACTTAGTGGTTGAGTTGCGCATGGCCATACTGCCGGTGATGAGAGAACTCTGGGAGTCGCCGTTAGTTGAGAAAGGCTCAGCACCCATCCTCGCAAAGATTATCTTAATCCTGAAGTCTATTTCCCTCGCTGACTCTGAAAGCAATGCGTATAAGCGTTCGGACAAGGTCTGTTACTGGTTTCTATAACTATTGTTGTATTTGATTGCTAATCATTTGCAGAACACCCCTCAAGCATATCTTCAGGCGAAGTCGCTCCGATTTAATTGGCCAACCGTTGCCGATCACGTAAGAGAAGTCATTAGTGATACGGCCTGTTCGGAAGAACTTGCTCGAGAAGGAATTTATCGGGCCAATGGTAGCCGGCAGTTAGCCGTCGAGTACTGCAGAGTACACGAGTCAGGCGTTGCTGGCACCCGGAACCCCATACCTGAGCGGGATTTGCCGGAGAACGCAGTACCTAATGAGCTCGCTGCCTTTGTGCAAGCGAGTGAGCAAGCTAACGAGGATGACCCAATGGTTTTAGACCAAACTCCCGAAATACCATCGAGCATTTTACTTGACGAGGACATCTTGGGCGATTTAGGGCAGGTCGTGACTCTGTCAAACAACAATGGCCGAGATACACCTGTTCCTCCCCCGGTTCCGCAAGATGACGATGGAGCAGCGTCGTCGTCAACCACCCCTGCACAGGGCCCTTCGGCTGAGGCGAACACCGAGGCAGACCTTGCGAAGAGAGGTGTTGTTGCCAAGGAGGATCTGGATGAAGAACGTGCTAAATTACGCGAGAATCTTATCGATAGATGTCTAGATGTCATAAGAGCGCACCCCGACTCAACGTACGAGGTTTCCGAGTTGATCTCCTCCATCATTTTACGAACCCCCGGCGATGATTTGTCTTCGAGACGAGAAATAGGGGAGACGTTGATCAATGCTCTTATGTCGTTCGCAGGGGACGATGATCTGAAGGACAACGGGCGAAGCATTGCGGCTTATGCTCACCTTCTTTCTCTTCTCCTCCAGGACAAGAGTTTCTTCCGAGCGACCGTTGACACACTAAAGGGGAATGTGGGCGAGTTCTTGCAATTTCTTGAAGTCCCAACGTCTCCATCTACCGATGAACTTTCCCCTTGGATACCTTATGTCCTCCTTATTTTTGAGATTCTCCTCAGTGACGATGAGCAGCCTGGAGAAATAAAATGGAAGATCCAAACATCTGAGACCGAGCCGGTTGAGCCATTACAATGGGCCCCTAAGGATCTCAACGTGAAAGAAGACAAACGCCAGAAGCTCTTGAGCTTGGTACTCGAGATATTACCTCGGATCGGCAAGGAAGAGTCGTTGGCTGTATCCGTCCTACGAATCTTGGTCATTTTGACTCGTGATCGTTCTATAGCACGATTAATTGGTGACAAGAAGAATCTGCAGCGATTATTTGTCACCGCTAAGCAGCTTTCTGGCGTTGGATCAGTGCGTCTTAACGAAACTCGAATCGCGTCTTATATTTTGACTATTCTCCGGCATATTGTCGAAGACGAGGAAGTTATTAAACAAATAATGAGAAGTGAAATCAGAGCTTACTTTGCCGCTGGTCGAAATACGCGACCCCTGGATGCGACTGGTTTTATCCGAAGTTTTTCCCAGCTCGCGCTTCGTGATCCGAAGTTATTTATCCAGGTCGCAGATGAGACGGTGAAGATGAGCCGATGGGTTCCCTCAGATAACGGTCACGGACGTGGGCAGTCGATAGTTCTCAAAGAAACGAAATCGGATACCCCGAAAGATGATGTGGCGCCCACTGTCCGGGCTACCGAAGATTTGACGATCCAAGATGTGAAACCGTCCACCGAGGGTGAAGATAAGCAGATGGTAGACGCTTCTAAGCCTCGTCAACCCGATACTAAACGTCCTGTACTCGAGAACCCCGATGGCGTGGTCCATTTCTTACTATGTGAACTACTAAACTACAAGGAAGTAGACGACAAGGAGCCAGCGCAACCTCCGAAGGATGCTAAGAAGCCAGGTGATCAAGCATCATCATCTTCTCTTTCTGGTGGGATTTCCAGTGGAACTACTGAAGCTGAAGGTCGCACGACCGATAGTAAAGAGAAGAAAATTAAGACTACATTTAAGGCTGAAGAACATCCTATCTTCATCTATCGCTGCTTCCTCTTACATTGTCTGGCAGAACTACTCCAGAGCTATAACCGCACGAAGGTTGAGTTTATAAACTTCAAGAGAAGCCTGCCGCTTTATGCGAATACTCCTATTAAACCTCGATCTAGTGTTTTGAATTATCTTCTTAACGATCTGCTTTACACAAGCCACCTGGATAGCACTGCAGATGCGATGATGATTAAGAAGAGATATGCCACATCCGTACAGACACTAAATCTCTTAGTCGCCCTCGTAAGCAAGACGGGGGAGAAGCCTGTTGAGCAGGGCCGAGACAAATACGATTACGACGATGAGCCGGATCTGCTGTTTGTACGAAAGTTCGTCCTGGATACGGTACTCAGATCCTATAAGGATGCCGCCACATCTAACGAACCCTTTGACAGTCGATATGCAAAAATGCTATCTTTAGCAGAAGTTATGCATCTGATGATGGGCGACAAGGACAAGGATACCCCCGTCTCATCTCGAAATATTCATGATCCTGTTGAAAGATCGCAGGCTCAAATTCGACGTCTTATGTATGAAAAGGGCTACCTTACCGCGCTCACTTCCTCTATTGCCGACATCGACCTTGCCTTTCCACCCGTGAAGCGAACCATCAAGTATATCCTTCGCGTGTTGCGAATCTTGACCAGCACCGCCATTCATCTAAGCCATTCCAATATCATCCCTACCGTACCGACCCAGGAGAATGTCGATGAGGAGACGTTCTCGGCAAGCTCTCTCTCAGACATCGATGATGATCGAGAAGAGACTCCGGATCTCTATCGAAACTCGGCTCTTGGTATGTTAGAACCTGGCAGAGATCGAGACGAGGACTATTCAGGGGATTCGGAAGATGGTATGTGCTCATATTCCTTTATTATTAATTTACTGTACTAACTCGCGTAGATGAAGATGAAGAGATGTACGACGACGAGTACGATGATGACATGGGGTACGAATCCGAAGATCGCGAAGAGGACGTTAGCGAAAGAGACGACGAGGAACTCGAAGGCATGGGTCCTATCGAGGGGCTATCAGGAGACCATGGCGTCATTGAAGTCACAATGGATGATGATGATGATGACGAAGATGATGACATGGATGAAGATGATGAAGATGGTAGCGAGGACGACGATCTTGATTCCGACGACATGGATGAAACAGAGGACCGCATCGAAATTGTTGACGATGAGGGTAATCCGCTCGAGGATGATGGCGTTTCAGGATGGGAGAGCGATACAGATGATGAGGAAGAAGAAGACGAGGACGAGGACGACATAGAAGAGATTGATTACGACGCAGAAGCTCAGGATCTGCAAGAAGCTGCTGAGCTGAGAGACTTGGATGATGTCGATGGACTGGGGCGATTCGGTAATATTATGCGTGCTATCGAGGAGGAGAACTTTGAGCATCCCGATGAGATCAATGCCCTCAACGAACGCTATATGGAAGATGAAGATGAAGATGGTAGGTGCTCCACACTATTTACGACATCACATACTAACTAGTAATCCAGAGGACGAAGATGAAGAGGACGATATGGAAGATGAATACGCATATGAGGATGACTTCCCTAGTAAGTTATTTGGCCCCCTCCCCAATTCCCACCATGAGCCTAGAGCCGGAAGAGGCTGATAATATTTGCCTTTCTTCAAAGATGATGCACCACCTCGCGATGCTGGGCCCCCTAGTTTAGGCTGGGATACCCTTGTGGTAGAACCCCACGGAGCTATTCTCGGTCATCATCATCGGCATCGACACGGCACCCGCAGTCCCTTCCCTCCTATCCCATTTATGATGGGGTCTCGAGAGATGGCTTTCGGTGGTACGTGAAGAACCCATCCCATATACATATATCGCATCCCTTTGATCGTTACATTTACCAGTTTAACCCCCCTTTGCCATTAATATTATATTGATACGCTAACGCATACGTAGATCCGCGGGGTTTCGTTCGTAATCGACACGATCCACGACCTACTAGTAACGAAGATGGGTTAAATCCCCTACTTCGCCGGGGCAACGAGACTGGTAGAGATGGATCTCCTCGCCCGCCTCACCTCGGTGGCCTAGTTCGCCTAGGATTCCCTGGAGGCCTATTTGGAGGTAGTAACATCGATAGTCCGATGTCCCTCATTAATGATCTTGTGGCATCCCTTCCCGCTTCGATACACCGCCATGGACAAGCTTTTCATTTTCAGATAACACAGGGACCACGTGGCGACATACACGACATTCATTTCCCATTTAGCACAGCACGGGAATCACGCTCGGACAACCGCAGGGAGACGTACCAAGAACCTACCCACGCAACCTCATTCACGTCCGAATCAACAATGACTCGATGGACGGAAGAAGTCAAAATGATCTTCGGGATGCAATACACGGAGAAGTCTCACCGCCTTGTCCCAGCGCTTCTTTACTACCTTGTACCACCTGCCATTCAACACGAGGCGGAGCTCAAAGCTAAGGAAGTTGAGCGTCAACGACAGCAAGAGGAGGAACGCAAGAAGCGTGAGGAGGAAGAAAGAAAAGCACGGGAAGCTAAGGAGGCCGAGGAAAAAGCTGCTCGGGAGAAGCAGGAGGCCGAAGAGCGTGAACGAGCGGCGGCCGAATTTGCACAAGCTCAATCCCAGACGGCTACTACTCAGGAAGGCGAGCAAGGTGGCCACGAAGAGCCGGAGGCCATGGAAGGCGTAGAGGCATCTGACGTACCATCGTCTACAACAGAAGACGAGTCGACCGCCACGCAACCGCGCGCGTTCACTATGATAAGAGGTGAGCAAGTGGATATTACAGAGTTGGGTATTGACCCCGACTATCTCGAGGCGCTTCCCGAAGAATTTAGAGAAGAAGTCATTGCCCAGACAGTTAGCACACGCAGAGCTGAAGCCCGAGAGGCACCCGGAGGATCAGGAGAGCAGACCGAGGTATTCCAGGAGTTTTTGGATGCTTTGCCAGATGAACTTCGCCTCGAGATTGTCCAGCAGGAGCGGGCAGAACAGCGCCGACGGGAACGAGAGGAGATGCGACGCCAGACGATCATTTCCGGCCAAACGGCCGAAGCCCAGGACATGGACACTGCCAGTATATTAATGACGTTCCCACCCGCGCTTCGTGAGCAAGTTCTCATGGATCAAGGTGCAGATATCATTGACTCTTTGCCGCCCGATCTCGCAGCTCAAGCACGCCGACTTGTCCGATCTTCCAACCCTATTGCCCACCATGATAGACCGTCTCCCGGCACCAGCCGGCCACGAGATGGTGCTCAGCCCACTGGAACGACTGAAGGAGACAAGCCTCACCGAAAAACAGTTGTGCAAATGCTGGATAAACCAGGCGTTTATACCTTACTTCGTCTAATGTTCATCAATATGAAGGGCGGATCTCTGGAGACTTCTTTGAAATCATTGTTCAAGGATGTCTGCGAAAATCGACAAACCCGATTTGATGTCGTTAGCAATTTACTCAAGATCTTGCAGGAAGGCTCAACCGATGTGGACGCCGTCGAGCGAAGTTTCGCGTCACTGTCTATCAAGGCCAAGCAGCCTAAAGAAGTCGATACTAAGACTCAAACTCCCCAAAGTCTGAAACGTACATTGACAAATATAAGCAACACCGGTTCCGTCCAGACGAGCTCGGAGACATCACCGCTCTTGATCGTCCAGCAATGCCTTGATTTATTATGCTACCTTGCAGATCAGAATATCCACGTGCCTTCTCTCTTCCTCACCGAGCACGAAGGGGTTAGCACTACTACTATCAAACGTAGTCTCAGCCGCAAAGGAAAAGGTAAAGATGTGAAGGCCAACAAGTATGCCATCAACTCGTTGCTTGCTCTTCTTGATCGCGATCTTGTCATGGAAAGTTCTTCTATCATGGATAGCTTGTCGCAACTATTAAGCCGAGTGACGGGCCCGCTACTCGCCTTGGATCGCAAGCAGAAAGAAGCTGCAGAAGCTATCAAGAAAATCGATACCCAAGCCACAAACGCAGCAGAGCCCGGAACAACCGCGCCCGCAGATCCCACAACCGCGGCAGCCGATAATACAGAGGCTACAGGAAATAACAATGCAAGCACGTCGGAGCAAGCCGGGGAACGTGCCGCAGGTAGCCCTACTGAGGAAAATGAGCCCTCTGGCACCTCGGCTGCTGACGCCGAATCATCTAAGGCGTTAGAAAAGCAGGCGATGCTTAAGCGAATTAAGCAGCTACACCCGCCCGTTATCCCGGTGCATAACCTGACTCTTATCATTAAAATCTTTGTGGCTCGAGAGTGCAGTTCTAAAACTTTCAAGGAGACCCTATCAACTATCAAGAATTTGTCCGTGATTCCCGGAGCAATGCTGGTATTTGGCGAGGAGCTTGCTCGTCAGGCCCAGCTCTTAAGCGAGAAGATCGTCGTTCACCTAGACGAGCTATTACCACATATTCAGAACGCTGCTTCAGGCACTGAGATCCAGGGAGTCGCTCTGGCCAAATTTTCTCCTGGTGCTTCCGACCAGAATAAACTTCTTCGTGTGCTTACAGCTCTCGATCACCTGTTCGCACAGAAAAAGTCGGATGCAACAGAAGGTTTTGATTCTGATAATACTAAGAAGCAAGATTTACTCGCTACTCTCTACCGTAACTCAACCTTCAACGCCTTATGGGAGAAGCTGAGCGCCTGCCTGAGCGCAATTCGCGAACGCGATAGCCTGCTTAACGTAGCTACCATTCTTCTCCCCTTGATCGAGGCTCTCATGGTTGTCTGCAAGGATACTACCCAAAACGAGTCGTCCCAGAGCCAAGCCAGCAAGGACATGGTTTTTACGAGCCCGCAGCCGGAGTCGCACTTAGCAGGTCTGTTCTTCACATTCACGGAAGAGCATCGCCGGATCCTGAACGAACTTGTTCGCAACAATCCATCCCTTATGAAAGGCACCTTCTCCAACCTTGTCAAGAATCCTAAAGTCCTGGAGTTCGATAATAAGCGCAGTTGGTTCAACCGTAGCGTTCACAACAAACAGCACGTCAGTCAGCGGCCACATCCGTTATTACAGCTGCAAGTTCGCCGAGAACATGTTTTCCACGACTCATTCAAGTCGCTATACTTCAAGACAGGCGAGGAGATGAAGTTCGGAAAGCTGAGCATTAGATTCCATGGCGAAGAGGGTGTAGATGCCGGCGGTGTCACCAGGGAATGGTTCCAGGTTCTCTCACGACAGATGTTCGACGCCAACTATGCCCTATTCGTGCCTGTTTCAAGCGACCGAACGACATTCCACCCCAACAAGCTCAGTGGTATAAACGATGAGCATCTCATGTTTTTTAAGTTCATCGGGAGAATCATCGGCAAAGCCTTGTACGAGGGCCGTCTACTTGATTGCTATTTCAGCCGTGCGGTCTACAAACGAATCCTAGGCAAGCCAGTGTCGGTCAAGGATATGGAGTCCTTTGATCCGGATTACTACAAATCACTCTCCTGGATGCTGAACAACGACATCACTGATATTATCACTGAGACGTTCTCGGTTGAGGATGATGAGTTCGGCGTTACCAGGATCCACGACCTCAGAGAAAATGGCCGCAACGTGCCTGTGACGGAAGAGAATAAGCACGAATATGTGCGCCTAGTAGTTGAACACAAGCTACTAACATCGGTCAAGGACCAGATGGAGAATTTCCTGAAAGGTAAGATATAAACCCCCTCGACATTTCTGAAAGCTAGACTGACCTATGAACAGGCTTCCACGAAATCATCCCCGCTGAACTCGTATCTATCTTCAACGAGCAGGAATTAGAGCTATTGATCTCTGGTCTGCCGGACGTTGATATAGATGATTGGAAGAGCAACACGGAATACCACAACTACTCGCCATCCTCCCCGCAGATCCAGTGGTTCTGGCGCGCAGTCCGATCGTTCGACAAGGAGGAACGCGCAAAGCTCTTACAATTCGTCACGGGAACCAGTAAAGTGCCTCTTAATGGCTTCAAGGAGCTCGAGGGTATGAACGGAGTCAATCGATTCAATATCCACCGCGACTACGGGAACAAGGACCGTCTACCAAGTTCTCACACGTGCTTTAACCGTAAGTATTGTCCTATTTGCTCTCAACATGATATGATTTACTAATAGTTACGCAGAGCTCGATTTGCCCGAGTATGATAGCTACGACATTCTCCGTAAGCAGGTGCTCAAGGCCATCACAGCTGGCAGTGACTACTTCGGCTTCGCCTAAAGGACAACCAAGTCTAGTCATAAAGTCGATGAAACAACAAGACATAGCCGTGTTATACCTCGGCGTCATGATTGCATCAGTCTTGTACAGCATAAAAAACGAGGATAGGGGTAGGGTGTGCATGATTTTTTTGACGCCTGATGACGTTAGGAGGCATTGGGTGCATTGAGATTCCCACGTGGCATTCGGCATATAGATTCTTTTGAGAGCCTCGCCAACGGAGTGCAGGCCGTTGGCGTTAGCTGGTCTACTTGAAACTTTGCCGAAACCCTGTCGTCGCTGTATGTGTAGAGTAGGATTCACTTAGTAATAATGATCATGGCTTTACATTAATGGTTTTATGATTTATAATAGGTAGTGCTTCTTGGTTGAGCTATATACTCTTTAGTTGATTAAGTTACCGCCCCACACCCCTTTGCCCTATTTCTCCAAGTACGAGAGAGGCATAAGTGCTTAGGTACTCTATCTGCCTATCTAAATATAATTAATCGAGTCTTTTATACCCTTAAATAAAAGGCTACTAAGGGCTATGTATTAAACCTTTTTGGAGTGCTGATTCGTTGATATAAGTGGGGTATATATATACTCGCGCCTCTCTTGCGCCTCGAGGGGTGGCAACGGTTTTAATAATCCGAGTCTTGTGCAATGGTTACATTGGACCAAGTACACTATAACTACATTAGGTATGTAAGAGTATTCGGCTGCGAGGCTCTAACTTATACATGGCCAATATTCAAAACCCAACAGCTTTTATGGAGCCAACTTAAAATGATTGTAGGAACCACAGTCTCCAGCACATCTCTCCTGAGAATTCTGCAGGGTGTGGCCGTAGCGACGAAATCACCTGAAGACATCCCGTATCGAATTATACAAAGTGTCTGTCCAAGCGCCGCTAATAGCCATGAAAATGATATTGCTCTTTCTTTCAGCGGCTGGCGTACCGCTATCGAAACGAAAATCTCCGACGAAGATACTCGACAGGTTGCTAACATAGGGCTCGCTATTACATATCTCCGTGAGCTTTATACAAGAAAAGGAGGTGATGCACACGAAGCCGTAGGCGAGGCTGACCTTATTCTCATCTGGGAACTGATTCGCAACGCTCTCACTAGCAAGCTGCTCACAAGGCAATTTTGCACTGCCTCTCGAAGCGCCCAAGGATTTACCGCGGTGGCCCTCTGCAGCTTAATCAAGAACGGGAATATAGACGAGCTATTCCGGCTTCATGTCTGGTTACCGGACGGGCACAGGGGAAATGCTGACGTTGCCATCCATTCACATCAAGCGTTTGCCCAGAGTTGGATCTTGGCTGGCGAAGGGACGGACCACTCGTACAAAGTTGAGCACGTTGAAGATCCAGAAGCTGCCACTCACTCCGAATATGCCCTAGCATGGAGTGACGGTAAGAGTTCGGGAATCAACTATAAACCAAATGCGGCATCCTCAACTATTACCAATACTAAGAAATTAGCTCGTGCTGTTCCTCTAGGGACAAATATCCATCGCCGAGGAATAAGCTACACGATTCCCGCAGCCCAGTACCACTGGACTGAAGTCGCGCCCGATCGGTTCCATGCTACCCTTTTTGTCTTCGACTCGCGACGAGGATTTGTCCGAGATGCTGGTGTTCTCGGTCCCAAGGACGGGGATGCTTTCACGCAGCTTCGTGATCCTGCCGGAGTGACACCAGAGGCCTTGGCGTTAACCGTCGATGCCGTGAGGTCTTGGGAAATATTTATGCATCAGGGGCAAAAGCACATTCACAATGCTGAATGGGAACATGCGCTGCGAGCTTTCAGCAATGCCCTCAGCCTGTGTGATAACGGCAACAACTTCCCCAACAAGGCTTATCACACGCGTGAGGTTCTATACAAAATTGGGCGTGTCGACCGATGTCTCGGTAGATACGAAATTGCTAGGGACACTCTAGAAAAGGTTATAACTGATATTGATATAGACGTGAATGTGCTACGTGTAGATTGCGTTGGCGAGCTAGGAGTTGTCTATCGAAATCTAAACAATCTCACAGATGCGATGCGCATGTTCGAGATGCAGTACCATACAGCGAGGCAACTAGGTCTCGAAGCTGAAGCCTGTCGTGCCGTTGGAAACCTTGGGATGGTGAACTATCAGATATCTCAGCGGGATCACGACGACAGAACCCTTGACTTGGCAATTGTGCAACTTCAAGAGCGCGTACAGCTCGCTCGAAATATCCAACAGTCATTACTAGCAAAAGGCAAGTCTAAAGAATCCAGCGCCATGAAAAATGGTAAAAATTGGGAGATCATCGGGTTATCCCGTCTCTCGCTTTGTCTCTCAGCTCGGAATAAGCTGGAGGAGGCAGTGAAAACAGCTCAGCAAGCACTGGCCCTCGTAACGGGATTTGGCGATCCAACAGTGGTTGCTCTAACTCGCTTCTTCTACGGACATGCGCTGCGGCTTAGCGGACGTCTCGAAGAGGCTATGGAACAATTCAATACGTACACCGGGTGTACACCCGCCATCGCGCTCTGCAAGGAACCTTCGGAAGAACATTTAGGGTACTTGAAAGAACTGGTAGATGCCGGTGTGGACTTGGAAATCATAGACGAGCATGGATACACGGCACTGGATTATGCCGTATTCTGTGGAAATAACGAGTTTAAAGAGGTCGTAATCAAAGGCCTACAGCGAAGAGCCAGCGAATACGAAATCGAAGCTTGGCTCATGGGAGCGAGGCTTCGTAAAAGTTATCGCAAGCTATTCCAAGAAGTACTCCGACCTATTCTTATAACGCGCCGCTACGACGACTGCTGCATGCAGAAGCTGCGCAGCGCATACGCCCAGTCTCTCCGCGCTGACGAGGAGGCTAAAGCTATGTTCTCGGGGTTTTCCTTTTTGCCCTACTCTGCGTTCCGCTCCCTCGGTAGACTCCCGAAGCATGCCGATGGGCTAGTCAAAGAGTTTACGGATGAGTCTGGATCGAAGGAGTATAAGAATTCCGACTTTGTTATTTTCTTTTCGTATAGGTGGAGAGGGGCTTCGTCGCCGGACGATGAAGTCAATACGCAGTATAAGCGGATGCTGGCTGCTACTGAGGAGTTTTTGAAACTGCATCCGTCTATTGATAGGGCGAGGATGGGAATTTGGCTGGTGAGCTATGGCGGATTAACTTCATCTCAACCCTTGAGCGTAAATGCTGACTTCTTTGACTATAGGACTGTGCTTGTATAAACCAGAGCAACCCCATGCCAGGCGTCCATGCCTTGCCCATGATTCTCACCCAGTGCGATGCCGTAATCAGCATAGCAGACGACACCTACTACGAAAGGGCGTGGTGCTCGGTGGAGGTACTTCTAATTCAGACGTTGAGGAAATCATATGGGCTGCATTTGTGGTGCGAGCAGGTGCACGCGGATTCGGAAGAGAAAACATTGACTTTGAGAGACGGACCCATTGGGTTGGAAATTTCGGTTGCGTTGAAAAAATTGAGTTTTGAAGAGATAGATAGACCCAAGGTGATGTTCTTGGAGAGACAGAGCAAATTGCTTGGATGAATGACGGGTTACGAGTTAATGAACTGTCTGTGTTATAGGGGGGCAGAAAGGGGTAGGATAGAGATATGAAAATTAACGCGCGTGGCGCTGAGATATGAGATACGACATAGCGAAGCAAATTCGCGCCAATATACAATCTTTTTTCTTTTCTATCCTTGCTCTCGTCGTGCTATATACAGTTCTTTGCCCGAGTAGCTGTGGCGTACCTATTTCACATATTCAAGCTCATAATCGTCCCTCCATATATATACGTCAGCGACTTATAACGCCCCCTATTTAGATATATTCCGTCAAAGACGGCAACACACTCGTATACGCGGTCCCGGACGGCGGCTCGATCGAGTACATGTAGTCAGCCCACCAGGGACCGGCGCCCCACCACAACCACCCGGTCCTATTGTTTTTTTTTATTAGTTCGTCGTTTTAACACTATGAATAAAGGGGGAAAGGAGGGGAATTAATTAATTCCTTACCAGACGTCCGAGTTCTCCTCCAGGTGGGCCAGCAGGCCCTGGACGGCCTCGATGCACTGCGCGTTGGCGCCGCCGGCGGTCTCGCCGATCACTCCCTTCTTGTTGTTGGCCTTGAGCCAGGCGGTGGCGTCGGCGAGGCGCTCTGCGCCGATGGTGCCGGATACGCAGGCTTCGGATGTGCCGGAGCCGTCGGTGTCGAGGTATTGGTGCTAAAGGGGGAGGTAGGTTAGTTTTGTAATAAGGAGAAAGGGGGGGAAGAGAAAGAGGGAGGGGGGTGAGCGTACCATCTCGTAGATGATCTTGTCCTGGGGGTCGGTTAGTTGACCCATGGCCTCGGAGGTGCCGCTGGAGACCTGCGCGGGTTGATTGTTAGCAACAGTAACAGCGACGACGACAACAACAGCATTTCCATTTATATATAACGAAGACGGAGGAGGGAGTGGAAAACTCACCCAATGCCAAGCCCCGGTCCACGAGTTGCCCTCGACGAAGATGTACTGGGAAGTGGCGCCGGCGGCGCGGATGGCGTCGATGGCGGCCTGGTTGAGCTGGCCGACGAGGGCGTTGTCCTCGTCGTGGAACTCGTTGTTGGTATCGAAGATGACCTTCTCGTTGGAGGCGTAGCGCTTGGCTACCGTCGTCCACCACGCGCCGAAGCCGGATACGTCCGTGATGATGTTGCTGTAGTATCGCCCGAAGTTGTGCGGGTCTATGACGGCGTAGGCGCCCCTGGGAGGGAGGTTGTAAGTATGGGGAAGAGGATAGGGAAAAGGGGGTGCTGAGGTTAGACTAACTGGCCGGTGACAAATGTGACGATCTAGGGAGTTAATTAGTTTTTCTGTGTGAAATATAGGCACGTGGCGTTAGGACTTACGTCGTCAAGGCCGGCGGCGTAGGTCTCGTTGACGGTGCCGGTTAACGTGTTCGGGATGATACGCTCCCTAGTTCATTGTTCAGTATCACTTGTACCTAGTTTCATTTTTTATAATAGGTTAGGTAGGGTAGAAGCTAACATCATGATGGGGATACGGAAGGTGTTGAAACCCTTCTGGATCAGGGTAGAGATGGCAGTGTGGTCGGGCCAAGTGTAGTCCTTGCCGAGTTGTCCGGGAAGAGCCGTATTACCGAATTCGGCTCCCGACTCGCTTACGCCGGTGAACTGGAAAGGACTTGCGCGCTTCTTGGTCTGGCTGGGCACCGCGACGGCGCTGGAGATGGCGGCCGTAGCCACGAGCAGATCGGCGAACCTCATGATGTCTAGGTATCTATCTATTTATCTAGACCAGACTAGACTAAACTACTATGAAGACGAACGGCGTGGGGTGTGGGAAGCAAGACGAGCTACTGTAGCTACTCGACATCCATCCACGTGGATTTGTTCTGCCTCTTATACTCTAAGGGCGGAAGCCGACGCTCCGCCCCACGTAAAAGAGAATGGAAGCATAAACAGCTGACGTCTGGGCGCTAAAGGTAATTACGGCGCGAGGGGATCGTGCATCTACGGATATGTAGGCCACATTGAGGCTCATATTGAAACTATTCGTCCCTCGCAGGACCCAGTGGGGGGGTAGTGTACTGTAATAAAGCCTAGGGCGAGACTCTGCATCGGAAGGGCATAGCGGTGACCGGCAGCTTGGCCCGTGATGCTTGAATTTCGGATAGGTAGGGTAGTTTCTTTTTTCGATGCCAGGATGCCAGACCCTTGCAAGGGTGTGAACATGGACATGGGCCCTGTTTACATAGGCAGTATGTAGTCTACGTAATTTTCGTCATGGAGCTACGACATGACACAAGAATGAACAGGTACGTGTAAACGTAGAATATGAAGAAGAACAAGAAGAAGAAGACGTAGAAAATATAAGGGCCGAAAGGACGTGATAGCAGAGCTCTCGTGAAGCTCGTTGCTGCTTCCAGGGGGGCGGGGCCTAGCTCTCCGCACATATATTAGGACTAGGTCATGCTAAGGTACGGCTTCTCCCGCGTGGCGACGGAAGCTTATGTATGTACTCTTCAGGGGTAATGAGAGACTCGTCACTCGATTGCTAAACTGGCCGATAGCCAACAGGGGTAAATGGGGAAAGACAGCTACGTTCCCGAATGGTATTGGGAACGCGTCTGGCTTTGGCTTCACGACTCGGGTGGTGTTACTATGTAGTGTTGGTGTTGGACACCGTTGCTTTGATTATGGGGACTTGGACGCGGGAAGTCTGGATTGAGCAAGTCGAATTGTGTAAGAGACCAATCAGAATAGACTATGTATTTATATACGTCGACTTCACATGTGTCTTTTATGGTTCTATATAATGAAGTCAGCCAGCGAGTCATTGAGCTAACACGGGGTTCAAGTAGTTAACTTAGGTAGAAACAACATATACACTCATATTTTACTAGGGGAATACCTCTCGTCTTATTAAGACCTCAAAGTCGAATTGTGCATAACTCTGGGGTGTTCTTTGGATAAAACGAAGCGATGCACTTGACACGGCAACTTAAGTTCCCGTTTACTTATTTCGTATGGATCCGAGGAGACAATTGCAAAACTGAGAGGGTATACTGTAAGTCGATAACCGCATATATTCAAATTCAGCAATAGAAGCCCTCGAATAGGTGTTCTACCTTCAATATTTATTTTGAATAATGAACCTTTAAGACAGGTAAATGTTAAAAGTATCTTGTAGAAGGTACGAAGTACAAATACCTGTTAAACTAAAATAACTGCCCCATAAATGGAACTAATATCACGGAATAACACTAATCCGTTATCGAGTCCTCGCCTACTCACGATTCGGGGATATGCATTTACCAAGTACATGATACATCTGCATAGAAATTATTGCGACGAGCTGCTCTCCTCCATCACCAGCATCAAATTGTCCAAATCCAGACAAAATGCAGCCGACAAGGTGGCTCTTGAAAGGCCGATCCGTATGGAAGGGTAAGCCAGCCATTTCCAATATCCCTCTTTCCCCTTTTCCTATCCTATACTCAAAACGCAGTAATAACTAAACTAACCATCACCCACCTCCAGGGCCGCACATCGTACCGTAAGACATCCATTCATCCATTCATTCATTCACCCAATCCCACAACTCTAACGCACCCAACCCACCACAGCCTCGCCATCGTGCGCCCCCGCCCAGGCGAACGAGTCAAGCCGATCCGCACGCAAGCCCGCGCCGCGACCATCCTGCCTAGTTTCGTCGGCCTCAAGTTCCAGGTGTACAACGGCAAGGAATACCACGACCTCGAGATCACCGAGGAGATGGTCGGCCACAAGCTCGGCGAGTTCTCTCCGTACGTCCCCATGGTTAACTCTCCTCTTCTAATACTAACATAACACTAACTTTGCTCCGTCTAGGACGAGAAAGCCTTTCATCTGGTCACGACGGTAAACCAAAATAGGCACCATGAGGTGTAGGTATCCCGCGGCGTTCTGTTGTTTTCAGGTGGGGGGGTCTTTTACGAGTTTACTGTCTACTGTATATTACCTATGCGCTCACACGACCATACATACCATTAGAGAACACGCAAGACACGCCAATTCGTAACGCTTATCCTTGTGCATTATACGCAGAGCTAGTAACCAGACGGCCGCAGCCCATCTTCTAATTGTACATGTACAACTTCAGGGCGCGACTGGGCCGGGTTCTGAAGAAAAAAGAAAGAAAAGAAAAGAAAAGCCTATTCCTAAACGCCAAACACCTTTTTCCCTGAATGTCACCTTCCGTTCCTTATGTGTAGGCCTTCGTGGATTCTGTTGCTGTCCCGTGAAAAATAGAAATATAGCAAGGCCAGCGGCTTGTGTAGTACAACGTCAAAAGTTTCTTTGTGAATATCCAGGTATGGCTTCAGGTTCTGCCGATGACGTATTTCCTCGCGCCCGTTGTGATGAGAGGACCGGCAGAAGCTTATGGACGCCTAAGCGGGATGAAATTGGCGGATATTCATGTTGATTAATAAGCTTCAAACATAGCTCGATGTTTAACGGTAGAACTCGCTTCGCTTGACGTTGACGCCGTATTCGCCGACGGCCATACCCAGATCCTCCATGGTAAGGACCGTACGGTTCTGGCTACCGCCCTGGCCGCCGCCGCCGTAACCCGCTCTCTGAATACCCAGCGGCCCGCCACGTCCTTGATCTTTGGCGTTGGCTTGCGCTTGGCCCGGAATCTGGAGTCCTGCGGCGGCACCGAGGTTGCCCATCGGGTTGTTCGCGCTGGTGTTGGACGCGCGGATGCGGCTGTATTGGTAGGCGTCGGCGGCGATATCGGCGACGAACTTCTGGACCGCAAGAGCGATGAGGCGCGCGAGGCGCGGGTCGGTGTGGGGTGGCGGGGGAAGACCGGATTTTGTCATGTAGTAGTTGGTTACGGCATCAGGGATCTGTAGGGTGGTTAGCGCATCTTCTATGACCGATAGTTGGCCGTGTGGTGCTCACGATAGGTGCGTAGTCGTCCATCTTGGTTAAGAATTCTTTCAGCGAAGTGTCTTTCCGTGTCGGCATCTTAGGTTCCGAAGGCATGATGGCCTCTTCCTCGTTCTGCGAGGCGACGGGAGGGGCCTGTTCATTTTCTGTGGGTGCGCTTGCCATATTTGCGGAGTCGAGAAAGTCGAGTGTCACGATTGGATGAATCGACGCCCGAGTGATCGAGGAATTCTTTCGAAAAATTGTTCAAAGATCGTAAGAAGCAAAGCACTCGATCGAACGAATCGAGAGAAAAAAAAAAGAAAAGAAAACGGTTCAGAAACCCCAGAATAGTGGCCTGAGCTCGGGTGGGGTTAACCACTAAGTCGGTTTAATTTAGAGTTCCAATAGTCACCTTCGACTTAAGTCGTTCGAATGATTATAACGGCGAATAACTCATACGTCTCGCGATGTTAAGATGACGTCGTAGCCTGCGTGGACGAGAACCGAGTTCGCCTTGGCGAAATAGACCAATATCAAAAAACCCAGTTTCCAAATACACGCGTCTATCCTGCGTCGCTTATCTAGAAGGAGTCGCGGGTGGTTGTCTCTAGATGAACTTGAAAAGGTTGAAAAGGCTGGATGAATTCAAGTTCAATGAAGTTGACAGCTTCGCGGTCCGTTCGCAATATGCAAGGTCGATATCATGTGGGTCTCTGATTAGCCTCATTTCTTATCAGCTTATCCCCCAGTATGCCAAGATTTAAGGCACGGATTACCTAACGAAGAAGAAGAAGTACGAAGTACCCCCGTACCTTTCCATCAATATCACAGATCACGTTCAAAGCACATATAAATATCATGCGACGTGTTGAAGGTAGAGATGCAAGAGGCAAGCCGGATGAATTGTTTATCAAGAATTAACTGTGCCTATTTTGCGTGGATAGATATAGTATGACTTCGTAAGTCAGAAGGTATTTAGAAGGGCTACGAGGGTCTTGTGCCAACTCAACTCTTTGCATTTCTCTTAAGAAATCTCACCATCACATTCTCTCTAATTCTAGAGTTTATGCTTCCAAGTTTCGTTTGATACAATTTGATTTTCTTACAACCCAAGCAGAAAAACCCCGGAATGTACCTAATATATAGTAAGATTGGCATTCCGACCAGAAACTCAATGTACCCCGCGTACAACTTGCTAGGTGCAGGGACCTTCCAATAATTACCGATGTAGGTGCACAGGGGGCTATAGGCTCAGTTGATTTGTCCCTCGCCTAGTCCGGGTCATTCCAGCAGGTTGCCATTCGGTATTTTGTACGCGGCTTCCGAATTCCCTTGTGCTCAGGGCTTTTGATACCATAAGATATAGAGATAGACTTCTCGGCCTTCGCAACCGAACGCGCTCGGGGGCCATATGATGGGTTTATGATTTAGTTCCTAGTCTCGTAGCAATACATCGGTATGTCTTCATCCAGTTCCCACGGGCTCTGGGCGTTGAGAAAATACAAGCTTGTACTTGACAATTTCAACCACCTCCAGCTCCTCCACCGTAGAAGAACTCGATGGCTCATCAGCCATCTCTACGTCTTCCCCCGACTTGGTCCGTTTTCTGATAATAGCCATAGCTTTCGGTAGCTTCTTGGCTTCTCCAGTGAGTCTCTGATGCTCACCCACGTAAAGATGAATCTGCTTCATCCAAGCAGTGCTAGAAGAATCTTGAGTTTCTGGGTGATAGTCTGGAAATACGAGCCGTCCGATAGTTACTTTTTGGGTATTGTCCTCATTATTTTCAGGGACATTGATAGTGCCTTGAAGCTCTAGAATAGCCAAACCGGAAGGTGTCTGTAGAAGCTGGGGGAGCGGATTTTGACCAGCGGTTTCAGTTCCGTGACTCCTAGGGTGTAACTTAATAGAAGAGGCCATTTTAAGAAGACTACTAGGTAAGGTACCTTAGCAGCTTCTCACCATATGGAGGCAGTGAGATGAAGGGCAGTCAGGCAGATCATAAAGAATTAAAAATTAAGTGGATCCAGTCAGTACGTACCGCGTCTTGAAGGACATTGTCAGATTGTACGCGTTAATGGGATTTCTTCGGAAAATTAACTTCCTTTATCCTTATCAGAGATTTGATCGCAGTGGTCCATGCACCAGTAGCCCTAGCGTGTCCCCACTCTTCTCGCACGCAGGAAAAATGGGATTAGGCGAAGTAAATCCACACAACAAGTTTGAACCTTTTTCCAATTCCCATTAATTTTTCGGTGTGTTCTCACGACTCGACTTCATCCAACAACACCCAACACGGTCGACCCGCGACAACCACCGCCGAGATGAAGCTGAACATCTCTTACCCTGCCAATGGCAGCCAGAAGCTCATTGAGATTGAAGATGAGCGAAAGCTCCGTGACTTCATGGAGAAGCGCGTACGTGACACCTGAACCTCTCTCGTTGATACTCTTGCGAATTTTCGAAAAGCCTCCAATCCTCTTCGATACCTTATATACCAATATACAAGCATCGAGAAGGCATCATGGACATTGGTCGCAACCACTATTATTTGAATGCTGGGAAAACTAACATGTATACTACTTTAGATGGGCGCTGAAATCCCCGGCGATAACCTCGGCGATGAGTTCAAGGGCTACATCTTCCGCATCACCGGCGGTAACGACAAGCAAGGTTTCCCGATGAAGCAGGGTGTCATGCACCCTACCCGTGTCCGTCTCCTACTCTCCGAAGGCCACTCCTGCTACCGCCCCCGCCGCACCGGTGAGCGCAAGCGAAAGTCTGTCCGTGGCTGCATCACCGCCATGGACTTGTCCGTCCTCGCACTTTCCGTCGTCAAGCAAGGCGAGAACGAGATCCCCGGTCTGACCGACGTCGTCCACCCCAAGCGCCTCGGTCCCAAGCGTGCCACCAAGATCCGCCGCTTCTTCGGTCTCAGCAAGGATGACGATGTAAGTACACCTTCATTCGTCATCGCCTGCTCGGTCGTTGCTTCTGCGGGATGAGAGAGAAGAATCCCTGCAATGAATACCACCGAGTAGAGTCTGAGAGGAATATCGTGTTGTAAGAACACCCAAAAGATGGCTGATACCCCGGTTTTCTCCGTTATATAGGTCCGCAAGTACGTCATTCGACGAGAGATCCAGCCCAAGAAGGAGGGCAAGAAGCCTTACACCAAGGCCCCCAAGATCCAGCGCCTGGTTACTCCCCAGCGCCTCCAGCACAAGCGTCACCTTATTGCGCTCAAGCGAAGACAGTCCGAGAGGGTCAAGGATGAGGCCGTACGTTAACCATTCCAAATATTCTTTTGCTACGTACACTAACAACAATTTATAGGCCGAGTACGCCCAGATTATCGCTAGGCGTGTCGCCGAGGCCCGTGCCCACAAGGCTGACGCTCGCAAGCGTCGCGCAAGCTCTATGCGCAAGTAAATACCTACAGGCGTTTGGTCGGTGTCTTCTGGTTCTTGCATTAGGGCATAAATCGTGGCAATGGCTTTTGCAGGGATGATCGGTGGCTGGTCCTGAGATAGGCAAAAGCCTCACATGAAATGTATTCCCGGAACACAAAAAATTATGATGAAGATTCCCAAACCGCCGTTTTATCCGTTTTATTTCTATTTTCCAAAGTTGTTAATGCTGTAACCCCGTATGGGTACTCATGATGCTATGTGACATAATGCTTCCTTATCCCAAGCATGTTTTTTCCAAATTCGCCGTGACCCAAGCTAGAAATCGCCAACATTGCAGTTGATGATGCGTGTATATCCGTAGTCAAATGCAATACAATAAATAATGAACTCCGTACTTATATGACCTCGAATTTATGCTCTACGGTCCCAGTCTTGGCTCTTCGCATAAGCGATTCCCAAATGCAATCTCAAACTCCCGAAACCATGGAGTCCACCCTGATAGATCCTCTAATAACGCACATATATCTTTAGCAGGACATTCACCTGCCACATTCTTCTCCATCCCCTCGACTCGTGCTCGCGCGAGCAAATACGCATCATACCGGAGCGTGTGTAAATAGGAAACTTGTAAATTTGTCAATATGAAAAGCCCTCGTGATAAGGGGAATAGGTATATATATATATATATATATGAATATTTCTGTGTGAAGACGTACCTAACACTCTCTCCGTTGTGAGTTCGTCGGATAGCTTCGGCTATCGTAGGGCTCACGTCGATGACCCGGAGCTTCTTGCACCGTTGGACCTTGTCGCCGAGGGGCACGGTATTTGTGACGACGATCTGGCTCAGGCAGCTGTTGTTGAGGGTGGTGATGGCGTCGCCGCTTAGGATGCCGTGGGTGACGACGGCGATGACTTCGCGGGCGCCGTGGTCTTTGACGGTGGCTGCTGCTTTGCTGCGAAGGGGGGAATATTAATATTGTCATTCGTTCGGAGAGGTTAGGGGGTAGATAGTGGTGCTTACGCTAAAGTACCGCAAGTGTCGGCCATGTCGTCAACTAGAATTGCAACTTTGTCTACTACGTCACCGACGAGCACCATCCTACCCACGACATTAGGGCGCGGGCGCTCCTTGTGGATGAGCGCGAAGCCGCGGTCCAGACGGTCGGCTATGGATGTAGCCCTATCGCATCATGTCAGCTTCTCCTCGCCCATGTCGTCGGCGGCGCGCGCATAATAATCGACCTACCTCTTTGCACCGCCCGCGTCCGGACTGACAATAACCATCTCTTGACCGGCAAGGTTCTCCCGAATCCATCGCAAGACGCTCGGTTCGGCGTATAGATTGTCGACGGGGACGTTGAAGAAGCCTTGGATCTGGGAGGCGTGGAGATCCATCGTGATGACGTGATTGCAACCGGCGGTCTGCAGCATGTTGGCGATGAGCTTGGCCGAGATAGGCGCCCGACTCTTATCCTTCTTATCCTGCCGGGCGTAGGGGAAATTAGGTATGACGGCGGTGATGCGCCGGGCCGAGGCCGTACGACAGGCGTGGATCATGATGAGAAGCTCCATCAGGCCATCGTTAATGTCGCCCGGTGCGGTAGATTGCAAGATGAAGACTGCATAGAGAAGGGATGAGTTCATGACCGAATTAATCGCGTAGATCTGCTATAGGGGTGAGGCCGTACCATCTTCGTCTCTGACTGACTCGCCGACTGTGACACTCGTTTCTTGGTTTGAATAATTCAAACTCATCGTCTTTGCGATCTCAACGCCGAGCCTAAAATCGCGAAGGGTTTGTTGTTAGCCAATCCCATATCCAGTTGCTTCTTGGAGCGTTACTGATCTCCAATTTCGTCATTCGATCGTCCGAAGGGAAAGCCACCAATAACCGAGCAACTCCAATTGATACGGTTGTGTCGTCCAAAGGTAGGGAAGGATTCAAAAAAAGAAACATACCGATCGGCTACGGCCTTGGCTAAGCTCGGATGGCTGTTGCCCGAGAGCAGCTTGATTTCGTTCGCCATGTCGCCCATGTTGATCAGAGAAGGAGGGGAAAGAGACCAGGCGGTGCTGGATGCTCTAGTTACTTAATAAATAAAAAGTTTCGATCCCGCAGCGTCACAAGCAAGGAAAAGGTTAAAAAAAAAAATTCTTTTGAGACAATGGCTCTGATTCTGATGCAGTGCCACCGGTCAAAGTCCGAGCCACAGTCCAATCGGGAGGAATCGCGGGGTCGTTTCGAGCTATTATGGTTGGACGAATTGGACCGAGGGGTCTTTGCGCAAGCTTATTTCTTTTCTGCTGCAAGTGATAGGTTGTGGCTGGTGTAGGTATCAAATAAGTATTTTCTTTTCGGCGAGGGACAGGTCGCGCACACGTGGTATAATCGGGAAGTTCTCGAGAGGCTTGGTAGCACAGCCAGGGGAAGAGATTTTCGGAAGAGTTAGGACGAAGGGTTCTAGATTTCGTCAACTAATACACGACATATGTAGCGAGAAAAAAAAAACCTTATGTTAGGCCATTTACGTAGATCGCCTGGAATATGTACGTCCCAAAGACAAGGGAAAAAGTCTGTTTTTGATTCCGCGCTAAATTAGGCGCTTTTCTTTTTAGCTCAACTTAATTTTAGAAGCTAGCCCGCATGGGTATGGGGTATATGTCTTCGTTTAAGTTGTCAAAGCTTCTTATAGTTACTTTTAACCTTCTACATTGCTTTAGACAACTTAGACAACTCAACTTGAGAGCTCTTATTCTCATAAGACACCCGAATGAGCTGTACGTTTTTAATGAGACTCTACTCATATGCACGGACTAATCTGATCGAGACATAGCGTAGAAGAAAGAACTGTTTGATTCATAGCGCATCATTGCACATCCATCTAGAGTTAGATAATCCGTCGGAGACATTTTTTACGCTGGAACTCTTGGAAATTATTATGCGAAATTGATAAGGAAATGATAAGTAATTGATAAGTAATTGATAAGTAATTCATCAATAAATGATAAGGAAATTGATAAGAGAATTCATCAAATGATAAGAAAATAATTGGCTGAGATTCATCAAAACATTATGCGCTACAACCTTACCTTTCTCTTTTCTCCCATAAACTTTCCCATCAACGCGAAATACCAATAGGAAAGCGTTATGGATTCTGATGAGGAAACGAAGGTCTGCGGCAATTGCCATCGTGAAAAAAATATTGACCAGTTTGTTTCTCTTCGTCAAGCCGACCGCCAAGTAGCGACATGCCTTAGCTGCCGCGGCATTAAAAAGCGACCGGTAAATCTTATGGATATCTTTTATTGATCATATTAATACTGAATCTTTTTAGGACCCCCCAGCTGCTACAACTGCGACTCCAATTGCGCCCCGACGCAATATCACCCATTCGGTGCTTCAAGAGAGGTATCCTCAAGGTGGGCATGTGCCAGGTGACTCGCCTGCGACGGACGCTGCTCGCCAAGAGCTTAACAACATCCAGCGCCGCCATCGTGTGGAAAGACGTGGTGGTGAAGACCCTTCACAGACCCCCCGTTTAGAAGACTTGATTGAGCATCATCGACCAAATCCCGAGAACCAGCTTCAGGATGATTTAGAAGCTGAGGCTGAGCCGGTTGCGCCGCGTGGGAATCGTGGGGGAGGAAGGCCCCGCGGACGCCCTCGTAAGCATGGTCCCTCACCAGCCGTTGTTAACGAGCCAAGACAGCGAGGGCGCCCTCGCAAAAATGCAGCCGCTGCTAACGAGCCGAAACAGCGAGGACGACCTCGCAGAAATAGCCCTAGCCCCGAGCCAGCCGCTGCTAACGAACCGAGGCAGCGAGGACGCCCCCGCAGAAACAGTCCTTTACCACCCGCTGCTAACGAGCCTAGGCAGCGAGGACGACCTCGCAGAAATAGTCCTAGCCCCGAGCCAGCCGCTGCTGACGAACCGAGGCAGCGAGGACGCCCTCGCACGAACGGTCCTCTACCAGCCGCTGCTAACGAACCGAGACGGCGAGGACGACCTCCGACGCGTAATCCAGCTGGTCGACCTCGCAGACAGGATCGATCACCTACCCCCTCTTCGTTCGACGACCCGCCGAATGCATATAACGGAAACGACCAAGAAAGTCCTCTAAGCCCTGACGAGATTGCCCTGAAGAGAAAGTTTGACCAAGCCTTAGCGGACGAGAAGATGCAGG